>NW_026775577.1:1201250-2402500 GCF_030987335.1 Cornus florida | reverse complement strand
CATACATCTCATAGAACACTAATAGTTGTCATTACATTTTATTCCTGTGAATAGTTGTGCTATGTTTTATAAATCGAAGGAAGCTAGTAAGAACTATTGGAAACATTTCTTCTCATTATGGTCCACCTCCCTCTTGTACCAGAAATATAAGTGTAATATTGTATATGGGAATGTAGACAAAGTTTGCCTGTTGTACATGCATCTTGGTAGCTCATTATGTGGAAAAAACTTAAATTTTACACAAGCAAGCCAGCCTTATATTCAGGTACTTAAATGTGAATTGGTGATTGTAGGTCGGTGAGAGTGAAAAGCTAGTGAGAGCACTTTTTGGAGTTGCCTATTGTCGTCAGCCGGCTGTCATATTCGTTGATGAAATAGATTCGCTTTTGTCCAAGGTATGTTAGATTCTGACCTTCGAACTAACAATGAAACATGAAGTTATGAGGCATGGGCTAGCCCCTACCTATGTTGTACCGAGTTCCATACTTATCAAGCACATAATTCACATTGACTGGTTGCTATTTGCTAAAAAAAAAAAATCACCTGTATTTGCTTCTATGTATAAATATTCGATGATCACACAAAAAGTTCGATCACAGCATATTCGATGTCACCAACGTCAAGGTTAAATTTACGATGTGCAGTTTATACTGACATTACAATATACATCTGGTACGGTGGACCATTTGTGTGGTCTATTAGACTACATCGGGTTTTCCTTAAGACTATTGTTCACTTTGTCTTGCTTGTGGAGAAAGATATTCTTCTAAGAACTTCTGTATGGTTGCAGCGCAAAGAAGGTGAATATGAATCATATAGACGATTCAAGACCCAATTTCTTATTGAAATGGAAGGCTTTGATAGTGGGAGTGAGCAAATTCTGCTTATAGGTGACTACTGAATTTTTTCCATTTTGGCATTTAAGGAATCTTTTGAAACAGTTTTTGTTTGCAGGGAAATATTTTAATCAGCAGTTAACAACTGAGAATTCAACCATAACACTGCCTTTGCTAAAATAGTCCCTCTTTGGGTAGAATTTTAGGAGCACTCTCTCTCTCTCTCTCTCTCTCTCTATAATAAGACACTAAATATGAGTAGTTGCCCTTGGGTTTGAGAAGAAGGAATTGATGTGTTTCTACCTCTAGTTTTGGACGAGCTTAAAATGTTTTTCTAGATTTCTGCTCTCTAATGAAGTTGCAGTAGGCAAAACTAATTTTTACATGTCATATTTTTTTTTAATCTTTATTTTTTTTTCCAGATGAAAGAAAATCTATATACAAAATCATAAAAATAAATTTTTACATACATGGTTTAAATTTTGGTTGGCGATCAATTTTCATCCTGTAAAGAATTATTCAAATAAATATTATAAACCATGTAGTGGATGATCCCAAATGATGTGACTTCAAAGAATACATACAGCAGAATTTGCAATCGTATAACACATTGGTTTATTAACCAGGAGCAACAAATAGACCCCAAGAACTTGATGAGGCAGCACGAAGGCGACTGACTAAGCGACTATACATTCCCCTCCCTTCTTCAGGTACAATTTAGACCCACTTAAATGTTGTGCCTTTTATCAAATAAGAATGTATCTGCAGACTGTAGTTAACCATTTTTATTTGGAGCTGAAGATGCGAGGTCATGGATCATCCGCAATCTCTTAGAAAAGGATGGGTTATTTAAGCTTTCAAAGGAGGATACTGATAAGATATGCGAGTTAACTGAAGGTATCTGCTTTATACAGTTCGTAGAGAAACCATTTATTTATTTATTTTATCCCAGACTTTCGTTGACAGCTAACATTTAGGCTATCTTTTTTTTTATTTTGTGTTGTTCAAACTTCCTTTGTGTTTCATATATGTATATATGTATTTTCCCCCATTTGTTCCAGGGTATTCAGGATCAGATATGAAAAATCTAGTGCAGGGTGCCTCCATGGGTCCACTGAGAGAGGCTCTGAAACAGGGCATAGATATTACAAAGCTGAAACAGGAAGATATGAGGCCAGTAAATCTCGAGGTAATTCTAAGCACACGTGAAGAAGAACGCCTAGAGGCCCACGAAATGAAGCTTAGTATGAATACAATTCAAGTTGTTAGTTTTTTTTTTTTTTTTTTATCATTTATGATTCCTTGAATTTTTTATGCAGGACTTTGAGAGTGCATTTCTGGAGGTGAGTCGCTCTGTATCTTTGGATGAAATCGGTGCATATGAGGAGTACAACCGAAAATTTGGAAGCTTGTCGTTCTAGAGGTCTGTTTGGTTAGTGAAGAACGAAAATAGGTGACAAATTACCGCAAGTTGTAATGGTTTGGAAGATCAATCAATAAACATTGACTTGCTGATCGATGTTAGAATCATGTTTTTAGTGTGTTCCCGAAGCTTTAAACTTCTTCCTTGTGCATCAACTTTCAGGAATAAGAAGTGTAGTTATCTTTTCTTTGGTTTAAAAGCTCACAAATTAGACTTGTATGTATGTATATATACATATGGACACACTCATGTAACAAGAAGGAAATACGGAAAGATAAACCAAACACTCGTGTAACATGAAGGAAATATGGAAAGATAAACCAACATCCTGAAAATAATAATAATAGCCGAGTATGCTTGTATATATATATTTTTTTGGATAACTTGCACGTATATATTTAGAGCAGTAGTCTATTAAAACATTCTTTTGGGTAAGTGCACCTGAACTGTGTGACTTAGGTCATAATTGGATAATTTATTTTTAGGAAAGTTGTTTTATACCTTTTGTATAAAAATATATCCTCAATAACAACTAACTAGACAAATAATTTTTACAAAATTAATGGAATGAGAAAGAGAGAGGAGAAATAAAATATGCTGATATGGTTTCTTAACAGACTACTCAACATAAAAAAAAAAAATTACACATCATACATGGCAGGGTAGACTGCTAGATATTTTTTACACAGCAACATCAGTATATGTCATTTCTTCTCCATTTTTCTCATTTTATTAATGAATCAACCGCAAACACTTCTAAAAAAAAAATAATTCAAAATTTTTGTGACACATCAAGTTGACAAAAAATAATAATAATAATAATTAAAAAATAAATAATAGGAATGGTATCAGTGAAAAATACACAAAAATAAAATTAGGAGTCTTAAATAACAAAATAGTCTATTTTAAATTTTATTTTTAATTAATTACAAATGCATTAAGATTTATTATTAAGGCCCAAAATATTCTTCAAGACCTTATTGTAAAATATCAAAATAACCTTATTATAATCATATAATTCCAAAATACTTCCCAAAAAAAAATGAAAAAAAAAAAAAAAATCCTATGTAAACCTTACTCAATATTAATAGTTGATATTAAAATGCTAAATTTTAGATAAATTTAGAGAGAATTTATTTTTAAACTCATTTCTAAGATTTATTGTATTGACTGTATCCGTATAGTGTGAAAAGTGTAAATATTAAATCTTAAAAAAGTGTAAGATCCTCCCGGCGCTCGAGAGGGGTCGTGTCCCCTAGTAGATATTGGATCACGAGAAGGGAACCGACTCAAATTTTGACCCGATTTGAATTCGGTTTCAAAATTTAAACCCATCAAAAAATGGACTTTGTACCTGCTCCATTTCAAGCCCTATGCTCCTCAAGAGTATGAAACTTGGGTGAGCCAACTTCAAACGAACCCAAGTCCAACCAAATCTTTGAATGGTCTCATAAATCAAAATATTATTTATAATATTATTTAAACAAGGTAGTATTTACCTGAAGTATCAAAGAGATTGCGTAACACAGAGTGGCCACTACAGCTAGACCTAATCCCAACACCAAATTGTGATTCTCTTCTGTCTCATGATTTACATGGGAGAGCAAGTCAAATTTAATCGACCCGATATTAATCTCCACGCGGTGACAGAAAGTGAAGACCGCAACACTCATTGGGCTCAATATGATCCCAATTATTTTTAATTTCCTAGCTGTTTTAAGTTTTAAGGTCTCTAACCTGCCAAAGAAATAAAATAAAAGAATATAATAATAAAAGAAGAAAAAGAAAGACGGTAAAAAATAAGTTTAAGATTATTAAGTACCAAAGAATTTTTGCAAGAATGAATGTGACAACAGGAGTAAGGTTGAGATAGCTCTGGCAAACATTGCAGACGTAAAACACAAGCTCTCTAAGTGCAAATTCCAATACAAAGGACTCTTGAAATTAATATTAATTAAAAAATTTGTTAGTTTGATGACAAACTACAGAAAGAAAGTAGTGTTGACTAAAGAACAAAAACGAATATTATAAAACTGATTGTAAAAATGTGCAAGTCCCATGAAGAGTTTCAAACCGTTAATATGTATGATTTTACTTGCCCAAACAACCCACACATAAATATAAGGCATATCTGCTTCCATGTCAGATTGTGCCTGTTTCCCCAACAGACAAATATATCTATTTAAATGATTAAAAATATATATTTTGCTACGACTTTTCCAAATTATATATATCTGGGTTCAAAAACCTAGACTTTGAAGGTTTTAGTTTTAGTCATCTACTAGTACTCCTATATATTAAGGAATTAATCATATATATATATGTGGTACATATGTTAGCTTTAATACTCTACTAGACAATATTTATTGGAGTGGCACAAAAAATCAATCAAGCATGGTAACATTACTCAACAAGGATCTAAACAGAGTTTTGTACATTTTTTCCCCAAAACAACAGAAAACAGAAGTAATAAAGCTTTCACAAAGGTTGCATGGACTGCAATATGTAGACCTAAACTACATGGTGGCCTTGGATTTGACTGTATTGAAATGACCAATAAAGTTTCAGACCTTAAACATATTTGGCAGATTTGTACTAAAGGAAGGAGCTTGTGGGTGGACTGGATCTATAGGTATCTTATCAAAAATAAAAGTTTCTGGACAATCAAAGCTAACTCAACCAGTTCTGGCTTTTGGAGGAAGCTCCTCAAACTTAGAAACATGGCAAGAGGGTTGATCAAGCACAGAGTTGGAGCAGGCATGGATACTATGATGTGGATTGATTTTTGGTTACCAAATGGTCTTCTATGTTCTCAGCTGGGCCTTTCTGAGATGGAAATTCTTCAACTTGACACAAATATTAAAGTGGATAGCCTAATTTACAATTCTCAGTGGGTTGTTCCAGCCTCCCTTCAACACATACAATTCCTACAGTCACACTACTTCAACTCCCAAATCCAAAACTTGCAGCCTCCATCCCTCCAACCTGACTTTATCGAATGGTTACCAAGTCCTCCTATTGGATTCTCTCAAAGACACACTATGGATTACTTCAGCCCTCCCTCACTGATGTTCACTTGGCACAACCTCCTTTGGTTCAAGCACCACATTCCCAAGCATAGTCACATCCTTTGGTTAGCAATCAAAGGGAGACTCTACACTCTTGATACCAAACCAATGAAGCACAAGCACCACACCAATGCCTGCTATCTTTGCATGTCTGACTGGGAATCAATTGATCATTTATTCTTCAAGTGCAAATTCAATATTCTTATTTGGGAATTCATTCAAAATGTTGCCGGATTCTACATCAGACCTGACTGCTGGGCTGATCTCATCTCATGGTGCTTAACTACATGGTGTAACAAATACTTCACTACTCACAAGCTCCTTCTGTCTGCTGCTATTTACTTCATTTGGATCGAAAGAAATGCCAGAGCCTTTAGGAATAAATCAACCAATGCTCAACACATCATTTGTCTTATTAAGGACTGCATCAGAAAAAGGCTTGCTTCAATGGCACTGAGGAAGGGGACTGAGCTCTATCAGAAAGAGACTATGGAAGACTTATATAAACTTTTCCTTGAAGGCTGTGCTTTTGCAGGAGGACACTCATGGCGCCTATCAGAGTAATCTATATCACATTCGCTTGATTAATTAATGTTGTCAGTTTGCATTATGGTTGCTCTTCTGAGCAGTTTGTTCATGGCCTATGGTTGATATTTAAAGCAGTTTGTTACTGCTTCTGCTTAGATTAGTTGTGGTGGTTTGATCATGCCACTGCTTAGGTTGGTTGTAGATTTGTATTGTACTCTTTTTTCGCTTGTTGTTTCTCCCCTTAGATGGGGATCCTTGAACATTCCTTCCTTTCTTCAATGAAGCTTACCCTTTAACTAAAAAAAAAAAAATCTAACCAAAACAGTCACTCCTTATATGAATCAATAATAACATATCATTAATAACTGACTTTGCTCGACCCTCGATCATGTAATAACATTGAATGAACTTTACTCTGATATGCATATATACCAGAAAATCAGACCAAAGAACGTATCAAAAAATATTGATTAAAGGCCTGCGTTTAGAAACCAAACAAACAAAGAAAGTTAATCAATGTTATATGTGATAACAACTTTCTGAATGTTCTTCTATAAGACTTAAAAGTTATTAAGTTGTGGTACCACTCAATTCATATATACTCAATAATTTTTCAATCAATAATCGATGTGAGACAAAACTCTCAATTCATATATACTCAATAATTTTTCAATCAATAACCAATGTGGGACAAAACTCTTTTTAGAATAATAGACTAAAGAGAAAGGTTGATCATATTATCAAATTATTAAAATTAAAGAAATTAAGAATTTTAGGATTGGTAGTGTCATTTTACCAACATCCTAACACCACTAAATATGTATAAAGCCCTAACAGAAACAATTCATCGTCATATATTAGCAAAAATTTTATATTTCAAATTTAAAAATTAAACTAACCTTGCCAAATAAAACCTCATATGCGAAGAAGGTACTATTATCTTATCAACTTTAACTAATTTTAAGTGTTAATTAAAATTGTGAACTATTTTCACCTGATTTACAATTCTTGAGTGGAGAATTTATTTCAACTTTAAATAATTTAAACGTAAAGTGGAGAAAAAAAATCCACTTGTTGCATTTGATGATAGATAAATTTGTTTCGGATTCGTTATTATTTTTTAAAAAATTAATTGATTAATTTTTTTTTTTTTTTTTTTTGTCAAATAATTATTAATGTTGGTATAAAAATAATTGGACTAATTGATAGTAAGAAAAAAATTGAATAATCAATAATTCAAATAAAAATTTTAATTAAAACTTAAAATTTAATTTTGTAATTTTGATGAATATGTCTCCTAATTTTGGTCAAGAAGGACAAGCATTAGTGAATTTTGGTCATGAAGGTTGACTAATATTTTTTTAAAAATATTTTCAAAATTTTCGTCAAATACCGAAAAATAAAAACTAAAGAAATCATGAAGGTTGACTAATATTTTTATTTGAAAAATTGTTACATAGAAAATATTTTACAAAAAAAAAAAAATTACGGTCAAACAAATAGAGCCTAAAAGAAAAAAAAAAAGACTACAGATCAAATATTCATTTAATAAAAATTATTTCGGATCGAATCCAACAATAACTTTATCAAATTTGGATTAGACTGACTAGACCCAAATTCAATTGGTTTTAACAGTCTAACACCATCTGAATATATCTAATTATTACTTGATGTGGCGAACATGTGGATCTTATGCAAATGGATACCTGTAACACCAAATAAGATTGAAATACAGGACAAACCATCAATGGATTTCACAATGCAACCTAATGTGTGTTCTTGCCCCTTTGCAGAGGAAATCGCAAGAGAATGGAGTTTACCGACATTCTTCCATGAACAATTCCACACCACTCCAACCCTTTTTTCACCTTTTCGAACGCATCACCACCACCACCTGTTGTGAAAATTTCACATATTTATAGAAATATACAAAGTACAATATTCATACACAAGATAATCAACAGCAATACTAATAACGATTCTTTCATTAAACTGAATAATGCATCATTTGAATAATATGAATACAACAATGAACATGAATTTAACAAGATAAATAATTCATCAATATAATATTAATATTAACTCAATAATATAAATTAAGAAGTAAACAATAATAATAAAATAGGTAAGAAAGTGTTGGACTGATTGTTGAGGCATGTGTGTAAACACATTGACCTAAAGCAGATAGTCCTCCCTTTCGTGAGGGTATTGATGAAACTAGTCAGCTCCAAGATACAACCCAATCAGTTCGTAACGGCGTGATGACCACAGGAAGACTAGGTCCAAGTCTATATAAGTCTAGTTGCTCGTAAACTCAATATGTAAAAGTACTCCCAAGGAAATGATAGAATAGGCTCATAACCTTACAAAACTGTCACTCTATGTTATACGATCTACCCAAATCATACTCTAGATGCTTTATATATATTGTATATATAGGGAGTAAAATATGTAATCGCTAAGATATAATAATGATAGAATTTATAATTGAAATAATATACACCATAAGTATAATTTAATTAGTGGAATAAAAACCCATTTAAATCATAATTAATATAATTTATATTATTATTAAAATATTCCCAACAATCCCCACCTATTTTAATAAAAATAAGTAAAATATTATTGAGCAACTTTATACTATGCAATCGGCATAGGTGTTTTTTGGGCTTGAACCTACACTTAGTATGATAGTCTCCGTTTGAGGAACCTGAATGAACTAAGTCTTGAATTCGGCCTCTTGAGCCAAACTTCAACATACCACACACATAGTATTGATGATAGACTTGGTTTGGCAAGTTAGCGCAATTAATGGCCATGCGCTGGTATCTTGATTCTCATGAAAGCTCTAGGAAACAGCCTAACTCCCACGGTCGCAGCCCCACGATGACTTTCACTTAGGTGAATCCTCCAAAGGTATATGTGACCTATACTCGGCGAGAGTATGCTCGCCTCGAATTCATTCAGGGCAAAGTCATTTCTTAATGTCACATCACAACACGGATGCCATAGGGATGAGCAGGAAAGAATTTCCTCGAAAAACCTCCTAAAAAGAGTATTGTCAATAAGTCATGCAATGTAGATTGTTTATACCCTTTAAACCTTTCGTCATGTGATATAAATCGCCAATTAGAAGGTTGGGTTACTTCCGTAGGTGACCCCCTTAGGGCTTAGGCCCATCCCCCTCGACATATATAAGACTATGTCCTAAGAAAACTCTTGGTCTTTTTTTTTTATTTATTTATTTTCTTCACAACCCAACTCTTGAGTTTTTCTTTCTTTCTTCTCATTTTTTTTTTTCCCATCTTTTTCACCATTTATTTATTTATTTATTTCCATTCACCCCACCACTTCCTTCTTTTTCTCTCTCATTTATTATTATTATTATTATTATTTTTTTCATCATCTTTTTTCCTCCACAAAATAATTCATCACTGAATAATATACCTCATTGAAAATTTTTGGAGAGAAATTGTTTTGTTTGTTGTTTCATTCGAATGAAATTGATTGTATATGCTTTCAAATTGTTGCAATATCGGAAGTGGCTTGAGAGAAGTGCAAGGTGGAAAACATCACAAAGACGTGTGCACACACAAACACAAACACCACATCGGGTGAGAGAACCCGGGTAAGCCCGTGCGATCTCCCTCCACCACACAAAACTTTAATTTTATTAAGTATGACCGGCAATGCGAACACTATATAGCTATTAAATCACAAATAATAAAAATCCTTTCTCCTTGTCGTCCTGTTCTCTGATGCGGAAATAGGGAATGTTGCCTTCCTTCTTCTTTAATTGCATTGAAGTGAGACCCCACCAACTTGTCGTCTTCTTCAACCTAACAGTACTTCACTTCGGTGAAATCAAGTGATATTCTCCAAGTCTTCTTCTATGACTGATCCTTTGCCCCGCTAGGCAATGGTCCTCTTAGAGAATACACTTTTTGGCTTCCTTTTGTGACTGAACTAATCTTCATTAAAAGCTTCGATTATATATGGCTCCATCATTAAGAAGCTTGATCAAACGGTCATGAAAAATATAAACAGACATTGTGTCAGTTTTGTGAAAACACTTCAAAACATAACTGAATATAAAATCTAATAAATGAATGAGAACTAAATAAATACATCAGTTTTATGTTTTGTGACAATAAAAAAGAACAAAACATAACGTACCATTTTCAACAACTTTCCCATAATATTCTAACGGATCAAAGTCAATTAATATAAATGATTTAACTCAAATAAGGTACTATAATATTGGAAAGAAAATCTTATACCATTCAAACCTTTTATTTATTTATTTATTTATTTATTTTTATTTTTTTGAAAAGAAATTAAATTGACAAAGAGTAATATTCTATAACAGCTATATATATTCATCTATACAACCTCAAAGGCTGTTATGTTTAGTAAATTAATTAGTAAACGGTAGATTATTGCAATGGTTACAAAGATTACCGTTTCAAAATAAAGACCATTCAAATGATTTTAATTCAGGGTAACAGCAGTCAATTAATGAATGACAATGAAATGATCTTAAATAAGAGCCGTTGACAAAAAACCTAATATGCAAATAGTAAAATATTTATACAATATATTTTAACTAATTTATACGCATCAATTTCTAACATATGTACATTAAGCACTCAATAGTTTTGGATGACCGTAAGGATAAATTAATGCAATCATCAATTTGTATAAAACATCATATCATAGTAAAGGTAATTCTCATTTCATTTAATTTTATATTATTACTATTAACAAACACGGAACTATACGAACAAGTCATAATGGAAATATATAAGATTAACACTTAAAAGGAGTCATTAGAGAAGATCAAAACAGAATATATATATAGATATGCACAACGTTACGCAAATGATGAGGTATGAACATCTAGCTACTAATTCCAAACATCTTGCAAATACAGTATCAAACTGCATGATTGATTGTCTAGCATGTGTAGGTACACCGTAACAACAAAAAATTAAATGAGAGAAACAAGCAGATCATTCTATATACATAAGAGCCTTGAAATACCATAATATTCGACCACAATAACCAACCAGTCCACCAAAATAAATAAAATAATACAACTATAATATTCTGTATCACAATTATATCATAACTCTCCAATTTCCCAAATAACATATTCAATACAGGCTAGTCATTTAAACAAAATATACATGCTTACCATTAATCTGTTACAAAATTGAACAATCTATAATCTCATATAATTTAGGAACTTATCAGCTTTAGACTGTTGTAGAAATTCCACATATTTATAAAAATATACAAAGTACAATATTCATAAACAAGATAATGAACAATAACACTACTAACGATTCTTTTATTAAACTGAATAATATATCATTTGAACAATATGGATACAACATGAATTTAACAAGATAAATAATTCATCAATATAATATTAATATTAACTCAATAATATAAATTAAGAAGTAAAACAATAATAATAAAATAAGTAAGAAAGTGCTGGCCTAATTGTTGAGGCATGTGTGTAAACACATTGACCTAAAGTTGAAAGTCCTCCCCTTCGTGCGGGTATTGGTGAAACTAGTCAGTTCCAAGATATAACCCAATCAGCTCGCAACGGCGTCTCCTCCATGTACACGACCACAAAAAGACTAGGTCCAAGTTTATATTAGTCTAGTTGCTCATAAACTCAATATGTAAAAATACTCTCAAGGAAATGATAAAATGGGCTCACAACCTTACAAAAGTGTCACTCTATGTTTTACGATCTACCCCAAATCATACTCTAGATGCTTTATATAATATATATATATATATATATATATTTGGAGTAAAATATGTAACCGGTATAATAATGATAGAATTTATAATTGAAATAATATATACCAAGTATAATTTAATTAGTGGAATAAAAAACACATTTAAACCATAGTTAATATAATTTATATTATTATTAAAATATTCCCAACACCACCATCATCTCCCCAACTGCATCCACCATAGCCAAAACCACCACTACCAGTACTGAGATGTTTTATGAGTTTGTTGATGGAATTCCGCCTATGTATATGATTTGGGCTTGAGATTTAAATGGTATCCATATTTGGCCAATCTTTTGTCTTTGTTTTCTTTTGGCCTTTGTTTGGTTTATTTTGGGTTTGCACTTTCTTGTTTTCTGGATTGGGCTCCTTGGGCATGCCCCTTGTATATATGTAATTAATCTTTTTTATCTATGCATTACTTAATTGCCAAAAAAAAAAAAAAAAAAAAAAAAAGGAAATAAATTAATTAAAAATACTTCTTATATGAAAACATTCTTCATTTTTCATAAATTTCATCCACCGATATATTAAAAAAAAAAATTAGCACATAAAACAACTAATTAGATTAATCTTATGCAAATGGATACTTGTTCGAAAATCATATGCTTACACTGTTCTATAACATAATAAATTGTTTGAAGGCCACAATTGTGACAATTGATCGAGGATTTATATTTTTGAATAATCCCTTTCTACATTAGTCACCTTACTTTACCAAAAAAATAGTACCCTTTCTAGAATCCCAAAATAAGAAGGGAAAAAAATAAATAAATTGAAAGTTTGTGTTAATTTTTTAAGCTTGTTTCCAATTCATAAGAAGATTCTCTTCAAGAAGGTTGAATAATGTTCCAGAAAGAAAAGAAAAAAAATGTTTGAATAATGTTATACTATGGGAAGTCCAATATTTTTGTCCTGAATAGTCAAACAATAGCATAGGATGTACAGAGTATTGGTAATATTTTAAATATTGTCCATTCACTTAAAAAAATGTTGTTATAATTTTTTTTTTAAAAATGAAAATATCTATAAAATTAGGAAGACTGTTAACAACAATGACTTATAAAAATAAAACCATTCCTTAATTTTAAGGTAAAAAGTTAAAAGCAAAAGTCTCACTTTGTTGTTCGGTCATTCTTTCTTTTTCATTTCTACTACAATATGTTCGGGAACGATTGTGATCTAATTATCTTACAATAAGAGGGAAGACCGAGCGTTGTTAGCAATGACTTAAAAAGGCATACTAGCTAAAGTAGAAATCTAATAGTTAATATAGAAAGAGCTAAGAGCAATAAGTCTCACTTCATTTCTCATTAATTCTTTATCTTTTCATGACTTCTATAATACATTATAGTAGATCCCATTCTTTGGGGGAGGACCAGGCATGGATCTAATGTCTAATTTTTTTTTTTTTTCTTCTCATTTATTGACAAAAAACATACTTCCAAACCCATGTATTCTTATGAGAATTTGAACTCTCAATCTCTTCTTTGAAAATACAAATAAACTACAACATTTGAAAGTATTTCTTACATAATGGTACACAACAGATAGTTCGCGTATTAACTAGTACAAATAGTGCATTCAAATTTTAATAAACTTAGATAGTGAAATAAGATTTTATATCTAATGCCTAATTATTTAGTAAAAATTGAGGATGGAACCTCAGCCTTCTTAGACAAATTCAAGTCCTTTTAACCGCTTGGCATCGGTATCGGCATTGGCGCTAGCATCCGCGTTGGCGGGCATTTCTCTGAGTTTTTTCACAAAGTAGCATTTCTCTGAGTTTTTCATTGCTATAGCAATTATTATTATCACTATTGCTATAAAGTGAAAATGACATGTTAGTTTTGAGGATATTTATTTCCAGGGTTGGGGAAAAACATGAAAAATAAACAATAAAATACCAAAAAAATGTCCTTTGAAAAATGTTCTATTTGTTCCAAAAATATTCTTACACTCCATAGAGTAAAGGATACCAAAAATAAACAAAAAAATATACAAAAAATAAAAATAAAAATAAAGGTTGAGTAAAGTAAAATTGTGTATACCTTGTCAAATAAAGCTTCTCGTTCAGTAGCAAGGACCCAATTACTACCATTAGCATGAGGCCCATCAGACTAAATGCAGAAACAAATACCGGATCCATTTTAGAAACGCAAAATGTGATGATTGTTGTATTCAGCCCAGACCCGATGACTCCCTACAAAACAAGAAGCCCTTATCTGTGGTTACACATTAAACAAATAAAAGATGTGTTTATTTATAAATTGAGAATGTAAATATTACCAAAAAAAGTGCAGCCCCAAGTCTGATATCCCATCCCAGATTCCAGTGGGCCCAATCCTTCTCCACACATCCGGCATATGTGGTAGCCTGAATTGCACCCATTACATTGATCAAAGAGGGGATTAGTAAAATGCTCTGGTATCATCCTCAATCTTCTTCTGCAATCAAAGTGAAGGAAGAAAACCATGATCATTAGTATGGTATCACCAAAAAAAATGTATGGGATCCTCTCCGGTGCTCGAGAGGGCCCAGAGTGTTTGTGTACCCTACTCGAGGGATTAACAATGGATAATGAGATGAGAACGACTCGAATTTTGAACCGATTTAAATTCAATTAAAATTTGTAAAGCCATTCAAAAATGGACTTTGTACCTGCTTCATTTCAAGTCCCATGCTCGAGTAAGAGCCGACTTAAAACGAACCCAAGTCCAACTAAATCTTTGAATGGTCTCATAAATCATAATATTATTTAAACAAGGTAGTATTTACTTGAAGTTTTAAGGAGATTAAGTTATATAGAGTGGCCATTACAGCTAGATCTAATCCAACACCAAATTGTGATTCTCTTCTGTCTCATATTTGGCATGGGAGAGCAGGTAAAATTTGATCGACCCAATATTTATCTTCATGCGGTGACAGAAAGTGAGGAGCGCAACGCCCATTCGGCTCAATATGATTCCAATTATTTTAATATCCCAGCTGATGTTCTAAGTTTTAAGATCTCTAACCTGCCAAAAATAAATATAATATATATATATATATAATTAATTAATAATAAAAGAAGAAAAAGAAAGACAGCAAAGAATAAGTTTAAGATCATTAAGCACCCGAGAATTATTGCAAGAATGAATGTGACAACTGGAGTAAGGTTGATGATGACTGTGACAAACGTTACAGACGTAAAACGCAAGCTCTCTAGATACAAATTCTGATACAGATGATCCCTGAAATTAATATTAGTTAGAAAATTTGTTAGTTTGATGACAAACTACAGAAAGAAAGTTTGTTGGCTAAAGAATGAAAACAAACATTAGAATTTATATAAAATTGATTGTAAAAATGTGCAAGTCCTAAGAAGAGTTACAAACCGTTGATATGTATAATTTTACTTACCCAAACAATCCACACATAAGTATAAGGCATATCCGTTTCCATGTTAGATTGTGCGTGTTTCCTAGCAATATTTAGACAAATATATCTATTTAGCTGATTCAAAAAAAAAAAAAAAAAAAAAAAGAACGAACTATTGCTACGACTTTTCCGAAAATCTATAGATTTGGGTTCAAAAACCTGGACTTTGAAGTTCTTAGTTTTAATCACCTACTACTACTCCTATATATTAGAACATAGTAGACGCATCAGTAGCTACTGACTAAACAGACTTTGTTTCACCCTCGATCATGTAATAATACAACATTCCTCTATCCCTCCAAATGTTTCAAATGATGATCACGTACATTGAATGAACTTTTACTCTTATATGCATGTGAACCGTTTGCACATATACCAGAAAATCAGACCAAAACAACTCACTCTATCTCTCTTTTACAACCCAACTCTCCACACCAGTAGCTCACATGAATCACCAAAACAACTTATCCAAAGAAGGAGAAAGAGTATGGAAGGTAGCTAGAAACCAAACAAAGCAAGCAATTAAAACACCAAACAAACAAAGAAGGCAATTAAAATTGTACTAGTGTACCATGATTTGTAAATGGCCAAAGGAGCTAGTAACATGGTTGCAAAGATGAATCGGTATGCGGTGAGAACAGAGGTTGTCATATCATTGATAGTCGCGAGTTTGTTGAATATGTTGACAATCACAGAAGACATAGTTGCAAGCAACATGAGAAGAACGGGGAACACCTTCGCCATTGAAGGCGCATGCAAGCTCTGTTTCTACAACAACGTTGAATTGGACCTATTTATAGACTTGGGACTTTGTATCAACCTTCCCTTTTCGCTTTCGATCAGCTAGATTTAATATTGAATAATATTAGAAACTTCGAGAAAGACTAGACTTAGAAACTTCGTTTAGATTTAATATAGACAGTGCAGATTTAATGACTGTGATTACGTCACTATTTGGTTTCTACATTGGTTTCGTCCATTTGGTTTCTGAATGTTTTCCTATGAGACTTAAAAGTTATTAAGTTGCGGTAATCAATTCATATATATTCAAGAGCGCTTTCGCGGTCTTGGATGGAGTCAGATCAGTTGTTGTTATCTCTTCCTCCTTTGTTGTCCCTTTTGTGGTGGCGGGTGTTGGGTCTCGGTGGTTTTTGTTGTTTTTGGTTCGTGGTGTTGTGGTTGTCTTTGCTTTGAAAAAAAAAAAAAAATTCGTATATATTCAATAATTTTTTAATTAATAATCAATGTGGGACAAAATAGATCAACTTAACTAATTATTAAAATCAAAAAAAATTAAGAATTTTAGTAGAGGTAGCATCGTTTTACCTACATCCTAGCAAATATGTATATACGCAAAAAATTTATGTTTCAAATTTAAAAATTTAACTAACCTTCCGAGATAAAATCTCATATGTGAAGAATGTTTTGTTATCTTACCAACTTTAACTAATTTTAAATGTTAATTAAAATTTTGTGAACTATTTCCACCATATTTACAATTCTTGAGTGGAGTATTTATTTCAACTTTAACTAATTTAAACGTAAAGTGGAGAAAAAAAAATTCACTTATTGCATTTGATGATATATAGATTTGTTTCGGTTTCCTTATTATTTTTTTATAAATTAATTGATTGTGTTTTATATTTTTCTTGTCAAATAATTATTAGTGCTGCTATAAAAATAATTAGACTAATTAATAGTAAGAAAAAAATTGAATAATCAATGGCTCAAATATAAATTTTAATTTAAAAATATTTTTAGAAGTCAAACACAAATAATAAAGAAAAATAAATAATAAAGAAAACATAGAAAATATTTTACATGAAAATTTGTTACAAAAAAATATTTCCAAAACCTTTGTCAAATACCAAAAAATAAAAAATAAAGAAAACATTTTATAGGAAAAATTGTTAGAAAATATTTTACACTCAAATAAACGAGCCTAAAAGAAAAAAAGACTATAGATCAAATATTCATTTATTAGAAGTTAATACGGATTGAATTCAACAATAACCTAATCAAATTTGAGTTATACCGATCTAAATCCAAGTTTTAGTGATCTAACATGTGATTATTAAGGCATCCTATATAATACATCTAATTTGGATATCAATGTGAACTTTTATTGAGAGACGTCAGCCCATTTGGTTGAAGTGGCTCTTTATAAATATAAGTATCTGTTTTTATTGATATAGTAATTAAAGATATTGCTTTTAATGTATAAAAGAGAGAAAAATAGAGAAAAATGAAATGGGATCCATATATTACACATGACCATTTTGCTAGCATAACTGACACCCTAAAAAGCACGGACATGAATACGGAATACGAATACGACACGACACGGATACGGCGACACGACAAATTCAAAAAAATTAGGACATGGACACGGACACGGCGAATAGTATATATATATATATATATATATATTCCAACCTAAACATATATATATATATATGTTTAGGTTGGAATATATATATATATATATATATATATATATATATATCAGCATCTTTAGAACACGGACACGACGAATTGTGGCATCTTTAGGTTAGTATATATATATATCAGCATCTTTAGGGTTGTGCAAAACAAAAAATAGAACATATCATCATTAAAAATTTTTTAAAAAAAATCTAGAAAAGTGTGTCTTAACCGTGTCCGAGCTATCTGAGCCGTGTCCGTACCGTGTCTCAGCCGTGTCCGAGCCGTGTCCGAAAATTAAAAAAAATAAAAAAATTCCAAACACGTTTTTTGGCATGTCCGACACTTATTGGGGTGTATCCGACGCGTATCGGACACGAATTATTCGCCCATTTTAAAGTGTCCGTGTTTCCTAACTGACATCATATGACAAAATTGAGGCTTACACCGAATGGCCTTAATGTGGCGAAACATGTGGCCCCCACAATACTGAAAATTGAGGTCTTGGATTATTTTATATGGATATAGTCATCTTTGGCATGTAATCTCCTCCTTCCAACGGTTCTAAAATGTGCATGTCAATTTCAACTCGTGTCACCCATCCAATCTGCTTTTAATTTATGATATTATTAAAATCTGTGGACGGTGGAGAGTTTGGTTGAGAGAATAACCTACAGGTCTTCGAAATTCCTATAGAGTTTTTATAGAATTTTATAGAAGAGAATATTTTGCTTGTTTAATAATAACTTTCTAGGGAGTGAATTTTGTCCCTTCATTAAATTGATTTAAGTTACCCTCTTTGAGGGAGAATTTCTATATATAAGGTCATGACTCAATAATTAAAGTAGATGTGTTTTTAAAAGTTGGGTTGAAATGATGCATTTAAGAAAATTTTAATTATACAAAAAATTCGGAAAAAAATAAATCTTGAAATTAAATACAATAGAAATGAGTGTATGTTTTCCTAGCACCCAAACACATCAAATCGAAAACATGTCAAGAAATTAAATACAATAGACCTGAGTATATACAATAGAAGATAGAGAGAGGGGAGAGAGAGTAAGGGTGTGCTGAGAAATGCAAGTAGTGTGTACTCTGGGAGGCTCCCTTGCCTACCTGTGTAGTTAACATTTCTCAGTGACCCTACAATAAATATAATAATATAACCTAAATATATTTTCTTTAATTTTATTACGTAAAAGCGTTAAACTTTGAGCTTCCTTTACACGTTTATTATTAATTTTTTTCCTTTTTTTTAATTATTCATGTCATTTACCATAACATCTTCATTACCTTTAAAAAAAAATTAAAAATGCCTTGTATAGTATGTCTCAATGGATTAGGCTTCTTTCACCATCTTTCTCCCTATATATTACCTTACTTTTTCTTTGGTAACATATATATTATAAAAGCCCTTTTAATGATTACTGCTGATCGTGTTATTACATAGTCAATTTGAATAAACAGCAGCTCTAACTCTTATGCTTCCTCTCTATTTATTTTTTATTCTCCTTTCTTCCATCAATTAAATTATACTTATGCTTAAAAATTGGCATGGTTTGAAAAATACTTATTCAATTAAATGATTTGATAATTCAAAACTTAAATATCACTAAAAACAGTAAGTCCGAATAAGTTCAAAGGCTCCTTAGTTTTTATCGAGTTTTTGAGTAATTTGGAACAAGAATTTTCTCAATTTTTATTCTGGTATTATAATATCGTTGAATGGGTGATTGCCGGTTATGACCATTCATGTCTTGCTCGCGCGCGTGCACCACACACTTGCATGCAAGTTCCACAAAACATATAGAAGTAGGTATATATGGAGAGTTTGTATATATAGGTAATAGGTATATATGCATGGCCCCGCCCAATAGAAAATATGCTTATTTTTAATTTTATTATTATATTTATAAGATTTTATATATATATATATAATGCTCCAGTTTTTCATTTTTAAAATTATATCCTAAAATTTTCTTTCTTTCTTTCTTTCTTTCCTCTTAAAATTCCTTTAATTTCAAAGTTCACACACACACATATATATAATGACAAAATAGAGTGTAAAAAATAAAATAAAAAAATTATTTTCGTATTGTTGTAAAATAAAATTAATTATTGCATGATTATATATATATATATATATATATATATATATATATATTTAACTACCTCTAAAATATTCAAACAACCCACGATTACAAGGCCCTAAATGAAGAAATTCAACTAGAAAGAATTCCAAGTAATCTCTATTGACGAGTCAAAATTGGGACGAACGAAAAATTTAGGTGTTGTGATACAAAAGATAACAAAAATAATGCTATAACAACAATAATATCAAATAAGCTAATATTTTTAGTTTTTACTTGTTAAATGATATATTCTATAGCTAATTTCATCACACACTGATAAATAAAAATAAATAAGTAAATAAATAAATAAAGCAGAATCACCAGCTTTGCTTTTCAGTAATTTAGGAATTAAGAGAGAGTTTTTTCTTCAGTTAGTTGAACAAAAATTACTAATCTTTAAAATTTTAGCTCTTTGGAAATTTTTTGTATTTATAAGTTGCAAGGTATACTAGCTAAGAAAGCATCCTGTAACTCCCATTTTCCCAACTACTCCACGTATTATTCATTTACTTGCTTCACATGTATCAACTATACACCACTTATGACAATGTTTTCAATTGATTACGTCACTTATATATATGTCACCTAACTAATATATATTTGTGTATATATATATATATATATATATATGTAAGACTTGTATTACAATTAGCACACTGTTAACCCCAAAGATTAGCTCAAGTAATCAAGTCACTGTTTAGAAAGTATTAGGTGTAAAATTTAACTTCTCTTCGAGCACAACTAAGGGGATGTGATGTTAGTACTAATTTAAAAAATAAAAAATAAAAAAAATAGCGCCATGTTGTCACATACTCTAATTAATATATCCTAAATCATAAATCACGTTCAACACAATTACTTCCACAAATTATTATGTGCGATAAAAATCTGTTAAAATTCAGAATAAATTTGTTAAAACGTAATTTAAGTACGTTAAAAACCCTTAACAACATGAGTATTTGATGTTAATATATAACAAGATTAGCAACAACACCACCTATATATGGGAAATTAACAACATGCCAAATTGTTGCTTGTTTGATTTTATGATTTCTTCGGCCAAGCCAATGGGCAAATATTGTACACTCTTGCATAAATAATACATTTATGCAGATCATCATACCTCTATTATAAAGACATATTTATGTTACGTTTGAGTATACCGAATCGACTTTTTGAAACTGAAATTGAAGAAAAATAAAATTTTCTATAATTTTAATTTCAATTTGTCTTTTTGGCGCACTCGAACATAACATTAAACAAGATTAAACTTGAAGAGACGAGTCATTAAGCAATCTGTGTATACACCTGCATAAATAATACGTATTATTTATGCAGGTCATCTGCCATCCATTACAGAAATACATTTATGTTGCAGTTAAGAATACCGAATCGACACCTTGATACACTCAAACACAGCATTAAACAAGACCGAACTTGACGCGATGAGTCATTAAGCAATCTTTGGAAGAGAGTACCTAGAAGATAGGTCATGATGAGTAGTAGTACCCTTGAAAGATTTGTCAACGTACTTAAAAGAGGTAGGGGTGACCTGCACGAAGAGATAGTTCCCGGCGAAGAGATCACCAAAGTGGGACCTACTGTCCTTCAATCTCTTCAAAACCTTGGCCCATGAAACCACAACCAACCTAGCTTTTCTCCTCAAGAACTTCCCCAAGCTTGGAATCCTGACCTTTAGTCTCTTCCTAATGTGCACCTTTCTTGCCCTAGACCAGCTTTTGGCCCTCCCAATGATTCTCTCTCTCAATTCATAATCATCTTCATCTTCAAACGCTCCTTCATGTACTAGTCTCTGGTAGGAAAACTTGGTAGTTGAGGCCATTTTCTCAGAGAGAGAAAGGTGTTTGGTTTGAGAGAAAATTGAGGAGGTCCCAGAGGAGAATATATGAAGAAGAAAGAAGATGATGGATTATAATAAATCTATGATGTTGTTATGGGAGGGCTGATGGTGGGGGGTGGCTAGGTTTACAGAAGCTGTTGAGTGCATTAAATGCAAGAAAAGGTCTGGTTACTGTCCTCACCAATGTGCTGTCAGCTACTCAGCTGTGGATGTTCAACAAAATTTAACTTGTGACTCCACTGTTTCTTGCATATGTCTCTCTCTCTCCCTCTTAAAATAGGGTTTAGTTAGGGTCATAAATTGTGCATTCAGTTTCCAAAATTCTATGAATTATGGTGAATTTGGGACATTAATCTAAGAGTTTGGATCCTGTGCTGTATTGGACGGTTCTTATAACTCTTATGCGTGCCTTAACTATTGCACGTGTGAGTGATTGAACATATGCTTGTATTATAATTGATCCTCCCCGTAATATATATCCCTCAGTGTTTCAAAAAATATTAAAAAAATGAGTAATTAAACAAAAATAACTTTATCAACTTCTAAGGTCTTTGGTCAAGATTTCGACTTGAAAAGAAGGAAAATAAAAAATAAAAAAACTTTATCAATAAGTACAGCTGCTGCAATTCTTCCACATCAATAAATATGTCAAAGCTGGATTACATGGCCTTTCAAGCAAAGCTTCTAGATAACGAACATTACAACAATCACCTGAAGATTCTAGGTAATGGATTCTTTTAACTCCCAAGTTTCACCACAAGGTTTAAAGACACGCGCGTGTGTGTATATATATATATAATTAAAATTAAAGAAAGGCCCTGTAACCATCATTATTATGGCCCAAGGAACACAAATGGTCAAAGGGTTGGGATCATGATAATTTAAGAGACTAAACAAGCCTTTGACTTGTAGTCAAGATCACATAAATTTGCTAATCATGACGGGTTTAGGATAAGTCTTATACGCGTGTGTGTGTGTGTATATATATATATATTCAGCTTATATTAAATATCATTCCGTACTGAAAGTGTCAAGACAAAATTAACATATGGTTATAAATAACTGTATACCTAGAAAATACGTGAAAATGACTGAAATAGTTATTTGAATTAAATGTGCGTACCCACCCATCACATGTAGAGGGTTTATGACTTGTAAGATTATGGATGACCACATTTCAGAGAATATATGATAAACTAAAACTGGGTTGGAGTTCGGTCGCTATCGCATTAATTGATTAGGCTCATTTTTAGAATAAGCTCGTCACACAAAATATTGTTTTGTTGTGATTCAGAAGTTAGGAGTTCAAATAAAAATAAATTTGGTTTTTTTTTTTTTACTTGAACTCAAAGTTCAGGTGAAAAAAAAAAAAAAAATCACTTAAATTTTGAATCATTTTTTACTTTTTATATTTTGAAAAGATACATTATTTTCAAAATTTTGAACAAAACGTATTCAAGGGTGGGTTTGATTTAGGTTTTAAAAAGTCTCCAAAAGCTCTAAGAAGAGAAAATGGTTTTCTAAGATTATATGATAAACTAAAACGGGTTGAAGTTATGCCCCTATCGCATTAATTGATTAGGCTCATTTTTAGAATAGGATCGTCACCTAAAGTAAAATTGTTTTATTGTGATTCAGAAGTTAGGAGTTCAAATTAAAAAACAAGTTTCAGAGTTTGTTTAAATTTACAAAAAAATTAAAAATTAAAACTAAAAAATAAAAATAAATTTGGGTTTTGTTTTTTTCCCTTTAACTCAAAGTTCAGGTGAAAAAAAAACTCAATTTTTGAACCATTTTTTACTTTTTATACATTATTTTAAAAATTTTGAACAAAACGGATTCAAGGGTGGGTTTTATTTAGGTTTCAAAAAAGTCTCCAAAAACTCTAAGAAGAGAAAATGGTTTTCTAAGAACTAAAAAAAGATTGTCATTTTGTCCTTTGTATATGTATTTTGTCTTTTCCATTTTCTATTTTCAGTAAAATGTTGACTGAATTTTCAACTCAAACAACAACTAAATTTGGAAACTTAATTAATACCATACTCTTGGGACTACCTCTGTGGTATTCTCTCGTAAACTTAGAAAGAAAACTAAATTTGTTCGATATCAAACCAAATCATGAAGTATTTTAAGAGACTCGAAACATGTATGCTACGTCCCATCAAACAACATTAAGTTGGATGTTGATCCTCACCAAGCCCTGGCCACCAATTAATGGGTCTTATCCGTGGATGTAAAATGCCCAAGTTGCATTTACTTTTTGGTAGTCACTACATAAATAACTTCAGAGTGCAACAACAATGAACATTGATTATCAAAAAGTAAAAACATGTTTTTTTATGGACTCTCCTGACCACATAAATTGTTCAGATTAAAATATAAATTATAAAAATAGAATAACATCAATTCTTTGTAACTTATTGCAGGTATTTAACCACCTGAACAATATACTTGAATTGAACTATAATGGATAAATTACTGATGAGTAATTTTCATGATGTAGTTCATAAAGAAAAAGACCATTAAGGACCTACCACATTTGGTTCACTGTTGCCCATCTCAATCTCACTAAATAACTTGTGGTGTAGCTGGAACTGTGAATAAAAAACAGTAGTTACAGCACAACCAGAGAGTAAATTGAAAAGCCTAACCGCCAAACCAAACACATTTATAGGCCCCACTACTTAATAGCTATCAATCTTCACAACCTTCATAAAGAAATTATTTGATCATAGGCTGTTTCATCTGTGTAATGATCAAAAACAATTAAATCTAGCCAGTGGATTAGATTTATTTCCACCGGCCATGTCCATCTGTATATTCTTGAACCTGATCCTCTCTGGTGCACTGGATGGTACAGTGATGCGATATTCTGGTTAGCTACAGATGGTTATATGGTCATCGGTTCAAGGACGTAAGGTGACCTTGCTTTATCGGGGTAAGAAGGGGTGGAGAAAATGCCTAAAGCCAACGTTCGAGTACCTGATCTTAACACCTCATACAACACGTATACTTCTAAGTTGCAACACTCGGCAACATATGTTACACCGAGTTACAACACGGCAATACTATTAGATAAAGAATACAACACATTTTCATTAATTTAATATTGTTGCGACCACAATTTTATGATGTGCCATCTTCTGCAATTTATTTTACAAGAAAGTCCAGTAAATGTGTACTGGAGATAATCCTAAACAAAATTTACCTTGTGTCGCATGCAACATTTTGCTCAGGAGATTATTTGAATAGTGTTGCTTGCATGATATAAAATTCAAATCTTAGTTACATATTTCTCGGTTTTCGTTCCACTGAAACACCTTGACTGATTTTTATTTCAGTTCATCAAGTACCAGAAACAAACTACAGCAAAGCTAAACTGTCATACAACATAAACATGCAGAAGAGACCATAGTATCATCCCTAAATTACGTGATAAAAACATAGGTACCACTTCGAATTTATAAACAGCTAGCGGCATAAATTCATTGGCGGTGTCCTTCTGGGAGAGCAACCACCCTGTGAAAGGGTACAAGCCTCTGAGGTAAGGAGCCATCTTCCTCATCGTCATCAAATTCCAACACATAACTGCCCAACAACACATTTGTTAATATGCAAGCCATGGCAAGAAGAAGAATAAGCTGCATTCTAAGGTGACGACTCCCATGAGCGCACATTCTCTCAAAATCACGCATATAAATGTATTTTCCAGAACTATGCAAAACAAAGACCGAAACAAAGAGAGAGCTACTTACTCATCAGTCTTCCTCTGAAATTTGCAAAATCCATCCAGAAAATCGCACAGCGTGCAAAATGCACTAGTCAGTCTCATATAAGACATCAAATAGATTGTAATTAAATTACAGGTGACACAAATCACTATGACTACTCAAAATAGCTGAAGAACGGATTGCCAGGAAACCACATAATAAACTTGGATGCAATACTAAATAAAGATGATGAACAATATACCTTGCGTGCGTGGACTACAGTTGCTTTATACAGTGCAGTTGTTCCTGGATAGACTGCCAAAACATGTCTTCCAGGAAGAAAATCTTGAGCGCCAGAGGGATCATTTCGCTTAGGGAAAGGTATAATATGTGACAAAGGCAGCTTGTACTTTCTGAAATGACCAATACGGTAAAGAACCCATCAGTCATATGCAGTAGCCAGAAGTAGATCAATTTAGAGTAAGAAACCAAATTATTGTTATATGCTTATACAGTCAGGAAGATAAAATAAAATGTTCAATGCATGGTTGCAAGTTTAGGCAATTCGAATAGAAAAAAATTCAGGCAATTCGAAAGGAAATGACATGTAAGATGAAAGCAGAAAGCCCAACACAAAAAAAATGCAGACACAATGAAACGTATGGAGACAAACAGAAAACCAAAAGAGAGAGTTAAAGAAGAATGATGTAAAGAGACAACTGCACAACTCAACCCTAAGATTGAAGTCCATGCTCTGTAATTATGAATAGCAAGGACGTGTGTAAAGGTAATAAGAGAGAAAACACGGCAGAATTGGATATCAGATAACCGTGCACCTCGTCCTCCAAACCTAAATCGTTTGGCCTTCATCGAATATGTAAGTGCAAAATCCTTCCTTTCCCTTTCCCTTTCCCATTCCCTTTCCACTAACAAAACCACCAACATAGGAAGAAAATGTCGAAGATGTTTAATGTTTAGAAAAATAAACATTTGAGAACAAAGGTGTTTGGCCAAGTAAAAATATATTTGAGAACGGAATTTCTTTCTTGCAAAAGAAAAGCTTATTGATTGGCCTTCAGTTTTTGCATTGCCAAATCTCATCAATAATGCCCTTGAGCAACTAGTTGAATCAGCAACCCATCTTCTTCTGCTTTCTAGCATATCATGAACAAAAAACTATATCCCAGCATAAACTCATAAATTGATTTGGATTTACATAATTGTATCTCGAAAATGTTTTACTGATGAAGTTGTGATTTGTCAAACACGATCAGCCCTTTGGAGGGATGCAGTGACAACATGGACATGTGTCAACATGCATTTTGATTTGTTTTGAATAGTGTTATAGAAAAACATGATTTGCATTTCGATCAGTAATACAGTAAACATGATTTGCTGATTCATAAATTAAACCAACTTGAATGCAGTTTCAACACCAGGAAGACAACAACAACTATATAACATCATTATAAACAACAACAACAACAACAACAACAATCAAGCATTTTTCCCAACTACTTGGGGTCGGTAACATGAATCATATGTTTCCATTCCACTCTATTTTGAGGCCATAGCTTCAGTCAATCCACATGCTATCGTATATTTCCTTACTAACTCTACCCACGTTAACGTTGGACTTCCTCTTCCCCTAGTATTAGCCTCGATGTGGACTATGTCACTTTTCGTGACCGTCAAACTTGAAGGTCTTGTTTGCACATGTCCAAAGCATCTTGACTGATTTTCTCTCATTTTATTTCCAATTTGTGCTACTCCAACCATCTTCCGAATGTGATCATTTTTATTTCTATCCTTTCTAGTCTTAGTACACATCCACATATCATCATGCATCAAAAAACCAAAGTCACAAAACAATTTAACACTTGAGGTAAGTAACTCAAGTGTGATCGTTTTATTTCTATCCTTTCTAGTCTTAGCACACATCCACATAACATCATGCATCAAAAAGCAAAGTCACAAGACAATTTAACACTTGAGGTAAGTAACTACATGCAGATGTAACTCATGTATCACAAGTTCACAACATATAAGTATGAGCTTGCATATAACAGCATGATGTGAAAAAAGTTAAAGGTATAACAATTGAGACAGTAAGTCAACCTAGAGAAATACATATAGCTGCAGAAAAAGATTACCTCTGGCCACCAGGCTCCTCATCATCACCTGGTTCCTCATCAAGTACTTCAAATCTGCATATAGAGATATATTTGGACATATAAGGATTTAACAGATCTCAAAATGAAGTAAAGGTGGAGTATCCTTCATCTTGTTCCATCACTATACAGTAACAGCAGAAAGTATGTCCGACCTTATTTTTTTGGTAAGATGTTTTATGACCTTCTCAGTTAAAAAAATTACAAACGGCCGATTACAAAGAGATGGTTGCAGTGAAGAGACAATACAAGGTGAAAAAAAAAAAAAAAAAAAAAAAAAAAGCAAAATATTTCCAATTTCCATATTTGTAGATTAGTACTAGTTGGGTTGCAGCGAATAGAGAATAAAAGTTAAAACCAGAAAGAGTATTTTCCATACTCGTAGATTAATAATAATTGTAAGTTGTAACATAACACAAAATTTGTAATTACATATGGAATACATCATATCACCACCCAAGCCACATGGCACAGTATGTGTGTAGTGATTAAAAAACGAAAGGCAAAGACTGGTAACCTTGTTCATGCATTCTTGATTCCACTCTCTTAATACCAAAAATATGTTTTCTTCTACTAGATCAAACAACATCAAATAATAAGAAGAGAACAACCAAAGCCTCTATATTTATTTATTCCATATACCACTCATGTACCGCATGACATAAGTAAACAAGAAGACAAAAGAAAATTTTCACTTGGATAAAAACATAAATCTTTATAACAATTCCAAAAGTTAATCAGTCCTCTGATCTCTATGGCCCATACTTAAAACATAGTGACATTTTTGTAAGCTTTTTTTGGGGAGTTCGGATGATACAGTATAGGATCAAACCAGGATTCATTATAAAGTAATAATAATAATAACAATATAATATTTGGATTCATGGGAGAACTAAATTCCTATAATTATGTATAATAATCAGCAGCAGCCACCGCATATTGATATGACATGCTAAACTGATTTGTCCAGGGACCATATCAACCAGAAATGTGAGAACAGTATATGATATAATGTGATCTGTGCTCTATCAGTTATAAAATTAAGCTATATAATTGCCCTCATTCCAAATATCTATATATAAAAGGAAACAGAAAAAACTGAAGCTGATTGGTGAAATAATACTTACTCTCTTGTCTCCCTATCAAAATGAGTTACTTTAACAACAAACCACTCATCTTTCTCAGCGTCTTCTGGTGTGACCCTAGCGGCTACCTGAAAAATATAGACGTTAAAAACAGAAATATAGTATGTGCTTCCAGCATAAAAATTATGACGGAATTGCGTGAAGTACATAAACATGTAAGAAAATGGAAATGATTAAACCAAGATCAATAAGAAAAGATTGGATGCACTATTTAGAACAACAAACAGAAAGGTTATTGTTATAGAGCTTGATGCATACTTGTTCACCCTTGAGACCATCGAAGTGGTTTCGCACAGATGGAGAAAGCCTTGAGATATCTGAATCAGCCTTCATCCGTTTCTTTTTCTGTTCATTACCTTCTGCAACACGGGCAATTTAAATTTTTTTTACAGAATCTAATACAGCAACACAAACACTAAGTATTGAAGATTCAAAAATTACAACGCTACCACTATACTTAATTCTAAGGCAGAAAAGGCAAATATCTACTCATTGGGAGAGCTGTGCAATTTGAGCAAACATTTCTTGCCAGATTAACCTAGTTAAATAAATTTCCTAGTTCAAAATCTATCTGAGCAATCATGTTGTACACAAGAAAAACCCAATCACGAACCAAATTTATTGTTACTGCACAGCTATCAATTAGATTAACAATAATGAAACAGTCAATCTGAGTGAGGACAGCAAAGAAGATACATCATGGAAATATAAATTAGCACTGTGCTTTAATTCATGGATCTGTCTTTTGAATTATCTGCCTCTCAAGATACCCTTCACTGGATTCTAGTCTTTTGGGACAAGAGAAGAGTGTAAAGGTTACAGGTAAAGGAAGGGCAGAAGAGGAAATATTTGAAGAACAAAAATTACATGCGAATCGCAAAGTTCTTAAAGATGTCAATGGAACTCCCAGGCGCACGACCATCAAATAGGTATCAGAGATGATAGTTGTTTGACTATTTTAACTACAAATATAATTGGTAAGTAAACCAAACCTAGAATGTAAAACTCAGATGTGTACCATTCAGAATACAACGGTAACAATATAACTGTAATGATTAAATGAAACAGAAGTACGAGGAAAATGGAATATGCATTCCTAGTCATATTGACAAGAAAACCAATTTCCTAAGAGCTAGGACAACAATGAGCTGTGCGTCCATTGTGCAAATCTTAAAAATAAAAGCTTACATCCAACACTAATTTTTAGTTATAACACACACCTATCCTTCTGCGTTGTTGTCCTGGAGGTCCAGAAGGCATCAGAGCATCCAGTTGACCTAATAACTGAGTGGATACGCTGCAACAAAGCAAAATAACATCAGTATGGTTTGGAAACAAATATTTTATTCAAATTTGAAAATAACATAAGATAAAAAATGTCTTATTCAATATGAAAACAACATAATATCAAATGAACTGTATAAGGAGAGGACTAGCCTCAATTGAGTAAAATCAAAAATAAAACAAGAACAAAACATTGAACACAGACCCCAGATACTAAATAGTAAATATATATCTTATGACATTTATTAAAGGAGTGAAAAGCAAAAGACACGCCAGGAAAAAGAACATAAACATCACCAACAACATCAAAAATATAGATTAGACATACGTCACTTCACTTTCTGAATAGTCTTTAGCTTGAGTGTATAAAATCTTAAGCCTCGATAATGAATTTTCACCAAGTTTCTCAACCACCTCAGGAGCTGTAGCAACATGCAAAAAATCAAAGATATAAGATACCAGCTGTAATAGTTTTGTGAGAAAACATTGGCTCGTCAAATAACACAAGAAATGGTTGAAGGAAAGCAAATAGTCACAAAAAACATATTAGATCATTTCATCCCAGTAGTTGGCACTAAATCTACTGAGAAGAAAGAGACAAGTGTTGTAAAACCTCAATTTAGTCGATTTAATAGTGGGAAGCTCCAAAGATTATCAAAAGAACTAGGCAAACATACATACAGAGAGGAGAAAGCCTCAAAAAAGTAATATGAATGTCAAACCTAACTGTAAAGTTTAGACTTAAGGAAAGAGCATGTTCATGAATAACAGGAGAAATTATTTAAGCAAAACAGGCATCATTTATTATTTTGATCCATTCTCAACCCCAGTGTTATATATAGCTCTATATCTACCTAACAAAAAAAAAAAAACTTACAGTGGTTAAATAGGAATAACACAGCTTAATGTAGTTGTATAACCTTTAAAATTGATATTATGCACAGTCAATCAATCATATAGAGGAATCAATGAGAAGAAAATTATTGAAACAGACCTACCAAAAAGATATTAAAAAAGAGAAATTATGCTATGAAGTCAATCTCTTGGACTTCTTTTGAGATGGGAAAAAAATAGATGTGTATGCTAGAGGTAAACAAATTCACTATTGCACTACTTGATCAAGTCAAAAGTTCAAAAAATCAACCAAGCTAACATGTTCTTTTTCAAAATAGAGGCTGGTTGAGCAAGAAATCAGAAGCTAAAATATCATAATGTAACCAAGACAACTTTTCACATTTCTAATGCTATGCTAATGATCTATATTACATGGGCACTCCAAAATATGTGAATTAGCAATCTGAAGCCTATTTGCATATGGGTGTGAGGTATATGCCTGACAATATATGCAGTTAACAGGTGTCCAAAAGGGGAAAATTACACAAGGAATAGCAAGGTATCGATCAAACTTTACCTAAGCCACAAGACAATCTGAAGCAAGACTATCAGAAAGAACCAATGCTAAGGGGTCATTAAGTCATGAGATACATGACAAAAAGGAAATGATGGCTATTACACAAAACTTAATAGTCGAGTCTTTGATGTCTTTTTCTTTTTCTTTTTCTTTTTTCTTTTTTCTTTTTTCTTTTTCTTTTTCTTTTATTTTTGGGTTAGGGAGTCCTCAAAGTTGAATCTTCAATATATCATGCTTTACACTTCTTATATTTTTGTTATATTTTATCTTTGTTGTCTTCCTATCCATAAGAAAAAATAAAAATACATGGACAAGATATGGTATTCAGAACACCATGGGAACAACTGAACAAGCAATCAAGCATATGTATTACCACTAGGAAAATGATACATCCTCCAAATTCGGAGGATGCCAAATAGGTTGTGTGTGAGTGAGGGCCGTGCACAACATGACATCACCCACCCACACCCCCACTCACATACCAACTATTCGGCAGTCACTGCTCTTACCACTAACGTGTCCCACCAGCTAATTTGTTTGGTTTTTCAACAATTATAAATATTCATGTCAGTTTTTATTTTGCAATGGTTCCTTGCAGCTTTTATTTTGCAATGGTTCCTTACTTATCAAAAATTTAATAAAAATAAAAAATTTGCAATGGTTCCTTATATGGATATTCATGTCAATTACTTGACATGCATGGTTCTTTTTCTTTAAACCCATTGCAACTGTTTTTGAAACCAAATATGCAGATTCAATAGGCATATCATAATTTTAGTGTAATAAGTTTCCCAAGTTATAATAAATGTGACTTAAGGTTCGGTAAGGTAAATTTTGAGTGAGGAGCAGATGAATAAATGTGTATACCTTTGTGCCTCATTTGAAAATAGACCTGAAGGTTCAAGCCTACTCCTGGTTGTCATGGGACTATTCCTTTGCCCTCTATAATATAGGTCAGCACATTACTTTTTTCCAATCCTTTTCATTTTTTTTTCTTAATATGTAAATATCATACTACCATGCCCCAGTTAAGACTTGAACTCTGCACTTTTCACTTTCAATGCGGTATGAAATATCCCACAAATTTATCAATCATGAAACAATAAATTATTGAGAACTCGGTGCATGGTGGATAGTTAAAACAGATACCGAACGTTGTCATGTATGTAATGTTCTAAGAGAATGGACGCGGGCACAAGACATAGTTAAACGATACGACGTGGATACGCAGAAACATCAAACTCTAAAAAAGTAGGACACGGACACAGCTAATATAAATATAATTTTTCATTTAGATATCTACTGAGAAAGGCAATAATAGAACATCAATTAATTTATAATTTATATATTAAAGTTACATAAGCTAAAAATTTGAAGCTATTCAAATATCAACAAAAAAATATTATATTATATATAATATGATTATTCTATCTTGTCATTATAGTTATGTTTTATTAATTACATATTTTGACATGTATTTAATGTCAATTGTTTTAAGGAAAAGGAGGGGGGACACTTTGAACGTATGTGAATAATGTTGTTTCTAAGACTCTCACGTGACTCATATGTCCGAAATGTATCAACCAAATGTCTGAGATTTGTCGGCCAACTGTCCAAGATGAGTCTGTCAAGAGTCCAAAACCATAAAAATTATTTTTGACAAGGCTATAAGCGTTGATCATGTGTCCAGAGTCTCCAAGAAGTATCAGTGTCGGACACAAACAAGACACCATTATAGAAGTGTCCATGCTTTTTAGGTAATATTAGTAACTCCGAATATGGATCCAGATATGGGAAAATGAGCATGCACAATGATGAAGCATCTATTTGCTCAATCAGTTATTCTCTTCATATTGATTAGAAGTTACTACTGAATTCCATATGATTTATTTCCCCACAAGCAGCATCCTTGTAAAGCATAACCAGAAAGAAGTCCCTTTTCTGTCTTATTCCCACACTTCTCTTCCACTTTTGAAGAGGCAAATTCATATAAGCAATCATTTTTTTGTTTTTTAAAGTTTGATATTATAAACTTCAATCAATCAATCAATCTAGAATAAAATTTGCAAATAAACTATATCTAATTGTGAACTGTATATAAAAAAAGTTCAATTTTGTTTTTTAGTTCTTTTACCTAATGAAAATTTGAACTTGAAATAAATGCACGTTTGTCAACTTGAGGAAACAGAAGACCACAATTAACAAATACCCAATCACATGTTTTTCATAAATGTAAAACAAATATATACATACTCAAAGATTGAGAAATTCAAACAAACAGTTATGACGATGGTGATGATGGAGTGAGGTGTATGATTAAGGTGAGACTCACTGGATTGCAGCTTCTTGTGTATCTTATTGATCTCGAGGAGCACATCCTCCTGCTCTTTCCTCAACCGATCGAGCTCCCTCGAGTTCTCTAAGATTCCGGGGATGTCGGGCGACGACATTCTTCGCTTCCTCGGAGATCGTGTCGACGGATGTTTCTAGAAGCTTCTGGAAGTTCCGACAATACGGCTAGTGTCTGATCATTTATTCGAGCTTTTGAAGCGATAACAGAGGGATCGGATGGAGAAAGAGAGGGCTTGATTAATCAATTCGATGGCCTGAGAATTTTCAGTGCGATTTTCTGGAAACTTTGGGTCTGCGAAGAAGGGAAGGATTTTTATTTTATTATATTTATTTGTTGTTTAATATGGTAGTAATAGGGGAATCTATCGTTTGATTTTTTTTTTTTTGGTTCGTTTTTTCTTTTGATCGGAGAGTATATGATGCTTGGCACGTGGCGACTGATAAGCTGGAGTGTGGTACTTTGCAACAATACCTCCACGTCATGATATCATAAAATTATATTCCTCAATAAAGTAAAAATGATTATGGTAATTTGCAATCACACGTCAAATAAAACAGGAACGTGAAAACAGTAAAAATATAGGTTAAGTGGGAAGGACGATAGCAGAAGGCGTGGAGCGTGAGAACTCATTTAGAAGAATTATGTGGTTTAGTTCACAACATTGAGGTTTGTAAAGGCATATAATTTAGGAGAGCGTGACCCAATTGTCTTTTGAATTGACCAGTTAAATCATTAAAATACAATATTAGCTTTAATAAGACTTTTTATTACCAAAATGATCCTTAGGTTAAAAAAAAAAAAAAAAAAGACCTCCACCACTGTGGCCCGCCAACACCATACGAACTTATAAATTTTTAATTGGGGAAGCCCAACTAGTAATATAAAATTAAAATTTTAAAATAATAAAATCATTATAAGAAAAAATAAAAAATGGCATGTTTAATGCCCTTCTTAAAATAGATGGATTAGTTATATTGTCTCAAAAATATGATTTTTAAATATATACATATTTTTTATTTTATAGTAATATATTAAACATTAAAAAATTATTTTAATATTTAAATATTAAATATCACCTTTAAGTAATCAAGTTAATCTTTTCATTTATTAGTATTTACTGAAACATTAATAACTCGGATATAAAAAAAATAAAAATAAAAATAAAAAATAAATTTAATAACACAACTGTTACAACTTACAAAACTTTTTTAAGAAAAAAAAAAAACTTACAAAACTTGTGTTTCTATGAAAAACAATGTCCAAAAGAAATTTTAATATTTAAATATTAAATATCAACTTTAATCAAGTTAATTTTTTTATTTATTAATATTTACTGAAACATTAATAAATCGGATAAAAAAAAAAAAAACATTAATTACACAACTGTTACAACTTACAAAACTTGCGTTTCTATGAAAGACGAATGTCCAAAAGAAAGAGGAGATGGGCCCATTCTACGTGCAGAGGCCACATCTCCAATCGTTCTCGATCTCTATGAAGTGTATTTTGGGTGTGAAAACCCTCCTCTTAATTATACTTAATAACTTCTAATAAGCATGATTATTAATTTTGATTGGAAGGAGTCAAACCCAAGAATTCCTTATAAAGGGTAATGACACTCTGGCCCACTCAATCGTACGATTGTAGTTGAATAATTCATATTTGCATGACAAATAAATAAAATAGTAAAATCTCTAGAGAGACCAGCTCAAATCAAAAGCCACCAATTAAAACCAACATCATTTTTCAAAAGTATTAACTAAAGACAACAAATTTTATTTCATGTGCTCACTCACACACTTAGTTTCCCTACAAGCGACACAGATTTTTGACACCACCCAAAGCTTGACCGTTCCTTCGATGACCTGTCAAACCTCTCTTAACATAGGAGAAGAGACGTCAATTTTCTCTCAGCATGATTTTTTCTCGAGAAAATCAGGACATCATTTTCTTTGAAAACCTTACCGTTAAATCTGTTTGTTTCTTCTTCAGCTATAGGTTCTATTACTCGAAGACGAACCACAAATAATAAACTACACTCGTCCCCATTCGATTGCACAAAGCCTCGGAGATTCGGAGGTTGCAGCTCTCAAGATTCGAAGGCTTTGAGGTTCATTCTAGGGTTTTCTCAAGCGAACACATTGTATTTTCCATTCCACGTACGTTAACGATTAAATTGTGTATATATATTAGTTTTTAATTATTTAATTGTTTTATGTTGGTTATAAATCTACATTTACATATATGTACATATATGAAGCTTTTGATGCTTGAGGATAGTTCATAAGTTTACAATGTCACATTATCTCGGGTTTGAGCGTGAAATGTCATGAACTAACTAGTTGTCTGCTTTATGCTTGTGTGTGTAATATTTAATTAAATATATGTATTTGTGTTTATATGTAAATGTATATGCAATATATGTATATGGTTCATATTAAAATTATATGAGAGTTTGATTCGTTTTAAATGAATTTTGGTACGAAATTTTAATATATAACTTTTCAACAATTCATTTTTAAATTGTTAGATGAGCCCAAATGGTAGTGATTTTTTACAATAGTGATTTGTTGTTATAAGAATATTAGGTTTTCGCGGTTCATGTCTCCAGAGACTCTGGTACTACACACAAGCCTCCCTCCAAGTTTTTTACTTTAATAGAATTACTATCTTGAAATGCATTTGATTTGTTAAATTCAAATCCTAATATTGTTACATGGATTCATCTTTACAGATTCTGCTTCAAGAGAGAGTCCCTTGTTGGATAATTATTTAGAAGTTTATGAAGATTTATGTAATTCAAAACAGGTTTGTTTTTCTTAAATTAAAGTCATCTCAATGAGAAAAAAGAAGGAAAAAAAAGGGTACTCTTTCTGATTTTTATTGTTTTTTTCTCATATTTGTATGTCAGGTAGATCTCATTGGTGAGGCCTTGACAGGAAGTTCAATCAGAAAGGTTTTAGTGAGAGAGGCGAAGAATCGGGCTGCCAGGACTGTAATTGTGGGGATCAGTAAGCTAAGCCCTCTCGGGTAAGTGTAGCAATAGCATTGTTTTACTTTAATGTTATTACAGTCCTGGCAGCCCGATTCTTCGCCTCTCTCGCTAAAACCTTTCTGATTGAACTTCCTGTCAAGGCCTCACCAATCGATTGTAGTTGAATCATGACAAATAAATAAAATAGTAAAATCTCTAGAGAGACCAGCTCAAATCAAAAGCCACCAATTAAAACCACCATCATTTTTCAAAAGTTTTAACTAAAGACAACACATTTTATTTCATGCGCTCCCTCACACACTTACTTTCCCTACAAGCGACACAGATTTTTGACACGTCTATATCACCACCCAAAGCTTGACCGTTCCTTCGATGACCTGTCAAACCTCTCTTAACAGAGGAGGAGAAGAGACGTCAATTTTCTCTCAGCATGATTTTTTCTCGAGAAAATCAGGACATCATTTTCTTCAAAAACCTTACTGTTAAATCTGTTTGTTTCTTCTTCAGCTTTAGGTTCTATTACTCGAAGACGAACCACAAATAATAAACTACACTCGTCCCCATTCGATTGCACAAAGCCTTGGAGATTCGGAGGTTGCAGCTCTCAACATTCGAAGGCTTTGAGGTTCATTCTAGGGTTTTCTCGAGCGACCACATCACGTACGTTAACGATTAAATTGTGTATATATATTATTTTTAATTATTGAATAGTTTTAGGTCGGTTATAAATTTACATTTTTATGAACTTGATCATTATACATATATGTATATATATGAAGCTTTTGATGCTTGAGGATAGTTCATAAGTTTACAATGTCACATTATCTCGGGTTTGAGCGTGAAATGTCATGAACTAAATAGTTGTCTGCTTTATGCTTGTGTGTGTAATATTTAATTAAATATATGTATTTGTGTTTATATGTAAATGTATATACTATATATGTATATGGTTCATATTAGGTTAGCTATAAGTTCACATTGTTTTGAACTTGATCATTACAGCATATGTGTAAAATCAAATAAGTACTTCCATTAGACAGCTATTGGTGAAAGAGGATAGGTCGTCTTTTCTGTTAGTACTTTACAATGTCACGCTAGCTAGGGTTTAAGTGTACAATGTCATGAACTAAATAGTTGTCCACTTCATATATTGAGAAGTTATTAGGTAGTCTGGACCAATCAAAACGCCATGCAACCAAATGTGTCACCTTTGTTCAACGTAATAATTTCTCATAGTCTAGTAGGGTCTCTAAGAGAAGACATAATGCATAATATGAAAGAATGGAAAAAAAGAATTCATGTGGCCTACACCATCCATATAGGATAAAGGCAAGGATGATGATGATGATGATGCTGTGAGATCAATTGAAGTTGTTGATGATAGGTGATCGATGGTTTGCCTGTTATTTGGGGTTGTTTCTATGTGCAATTTGAAGGGGTTTTTCTAAGAGGATCTAATAATTGCATAAGAAGAGATATACTTGTAAAGAGCAGAAAGCGTGGGACATGTGGTTGTCCGCTCATGATTTTGTATTGCTATCTTATGAATTTTCGTTTGCTCTGTTCTTTTTTATAGTTTGTTTACCTCTGCATAGACTACATTTAAATGTATATGAGCATTAGAGGAAATTCCTGGAATATATTATTTTTTTCAGGTTTTGTGAGTTTGGTATGACTCTTTTGGGTGGGTGAGAAATGTCTGCCAGAGGAAAGTGCAACTATTGTTCTGTAGAAGGAAAATAAGAACAAGTGGTATTATTTTTTGGTTGGTTTTATTAACCTGCCCTTTTCTGTTGAAATGTCTTTATGACATTATCTGCATAAGTTGGCAATTCAGTTACTATTTTGGTTAGTTTTTTAAGTTAGATTATGTTCCGTGTATATTCTAATTGTGGGTTTCACCCAATGGAATAGAAATATCTTGAAAATCCCAATTTATGTAGTGAAGAAAACCTCCAATTGCATGCAGTTTTTAAATTTTTTCTGCTGCAGTATGTGGTTCAGAAGTCATTTTGATTCTCATTCTGATCTATGAACGCATGTGTTCCATCGGTCATATGTAATAGATAAGATAATCGTTGATGTCGACTCGGTTCCACTATCCTTGTTCAGCAGCAAATTCCTCACTGCATACTTGTAATTATTTAAAGCCAGGGGTAGAATTCATGCAAAAGGATTGAGCAGAGTTATAGAATCCCCTGTCTTGATGTAGCCTGCTAAATATCTAGATGTCAGCATGTTTGACTTCTGCTTCATCATTGTTTTATTGAGATTTGGAAAAAGTGTGACATAGGTTTAATCAGCAGTTTATTACTTTCTTCTTCTTAGGGTTGTCCTACTACCATGAGGGTAACCTTCTCTGTTCTGGAGCTCTGGAAACTTCAACCTTGAATAGCATGTGGGCCAGCTATTGCTCTCCAAGTTGCATCTTCTATCTTTTGCGATTCTGGAATCAGAGATTGTGACTAATATGGGATTGCTTAGACGCAGGTTCAGAACCTTAAGCAATTTAATTTCTTCACGAGTAAAAGCTTTGTTTACGGGTGTTCTTGTAATACCTTTCGTTATTCAAGCATTTACAACTCTATAAAATTTTTGATAATTTTAAGTAGCATTGTTTTGTGTATTTCTAACCTCTTCTTTTGGTTGCATTGAAATGGTAAGAAGACCCAATGAGATAATGAGGCTTGTTATAACAACTGTTATTGGGGTTGTGTTTGGCTTCTTTTTTGGAGTATCCTTTCCAACACTCTCATCAAATAAGGTACGGAATATTGTCTTATTGTTTTTATTTTACTTTTTTCAATATCTATTTATATGAATATGATATGCTTTTCTTTGTTTCTTCTTATTTTCATTTTTTTTTTTTCAAATTTCTTTAGTTATACGTTGTCTTTTTCATTGTTTACTGTCCCAAAAAGGTCTAATCTTTTTGTTTTTATATTTGATAGGTGAACCTATCCCCTAGTCTTTCTGCTTCCATTAATACTTCTCACATTGAAAGCAAGTACTCAGGCATCTCAGCACATGCATTGTTGGAAGTCTTTTCTTCTCTGAAGGAACATAGAGATAACTTGACTCAAGTTCACAGTAATGAAACAAAGGTAGATTTTCTTTCATTGATTTGAGAAAGAGATCATGGAACTTCTAAAAGTGCTTTATTCCCATTTCTGCCGTACTATTGCTGCTCCACGAATAGAAATTCTCTCTCTCTCTCTCTCTCTCTCTCTCTCTCTCTCTCTCTCTTCTTTTTTCCTTTTCTTTTGAGGCAGATTGGGGCTTGGGGGAAGCCATTTTTTTTTACTTGTTAGCTCATATTTCTGGCACAATCAATTGTAGAATTTTTTTTCTCAAGCGATCTGGTCGAGCCCACTTTTGGGCAAACACAAACACAATACTCTGGTGCAAATTCAAGTTTTGTTTTGCCTCCATACTTACTATTGGAAAAGTATTGTGAACATAGTGCTCTCTTGTGTTTGTAAATAAGTCCAAAAAGAAATGGCTGGATTCTTACGGAAGTTGCAGTTTATGCTATGCACTGCTTTATGAGTTGAGGAACAGAGAAGTCTCCACACAAAGTTAGACTAGTCGTAGAAAAATGTATGAAAAATTCAATAGAAGAAAATAAATTTATCAAAATTAAAATACCAATTCATAGCCCAAATCTGGTTGGAAAGAATTGAACAATTAAAGTTGGTATGAAAAAACCTTCACTATACATGGTCAAAAAATTCCCAGTTGCCTTAATCTCTTCTTATCAAAAATAGGTGCATGGGTAGCTGATTTCACAAACACTGTGTTTGGCGACATGGAATTGGAGCCTTGGAATTGGGGGAATTGGAGAAAGTTTTGGTTCAATTTTCTAAGTTGCTTTTCTCCAATTCCACCAATTCCAATTCCGAAGTGTATCCTTGATGCCAATACACTTGGCATTCTCTATCCCATCATGTGCACCCCTATAAGGATCTGCATATCACATCACAAACTCGCTGGACACGTGATTCTCCTATTGACACATGAATTTGTGAACAACCTCCATTCTTCATTGAAGAACATGTGCCCCTTGGTCCAACCATGCAGTGTCTGGAACTAGGACTTTGTCAAAGGGGTCAAGCAAGATTCTCCATATATGACTCATCATTGGCAAGGGCTTTATTTTCCGTCGTGCCCTCTTTGGCGACATATCTCCTACTGCATGGTGCCATATTTCTATTGCACACGGTCAATTATCAATCTCCATTTACACACTTCTTTCCAAATTGGGATCTCCATTGTCTCACTCTGCCCATCAAAAGTCCTATCTTGATATCTTGGTGAGCATGTAACCCTGTCACATTTTATGCCTGCCGAGTCAAGAGTAGGGTTGAGGAGTCTCGAGCTTGATGCAAGGCCACAAAGTGACTTCTGGATTTTTCCATGGCCCACCTGGGATCCTAGAGGTTTGTTGCTTGCCAATTGAAACCAAAGGTTCTCTGAGGTGTGCTTCCTTCACAGTTTAGACCTTGGCTTGATTTAGAGAAGAGTGATACCACATGACCATTGAGAAAACACGGACATGATATCATGTGCACTCATGCCTCTTATATACAAGGGAGTGATCCCTATCCCAGTTTTAGGAACAATAACAAGAGAACACTGGATGGATTTAGTTCCTGTCTTTGTAACTGGAGCATATTTTTTAAGAACACCATTAGGAGGGTGATACTGACCTTGGAGTTCTCCTGAATTATTCTATCACCACCACTTACTTTTGTCTCCTAAGGTCGGCTTAGTTTTCACTCTAGTTATTATTGGGAATTCTGTCATCCTTGCGTGCAATACCTCTTTTACTATGACAGTACAACAAACACCCAGAGGTGCTACCTCTAACTCCTCACAGTGGCATTTATTTTCAAACCTACCAGGTGCTACTGATACTGACCTTGGAGTACTCTTGGATTTCTCTGCTACTGCCAAACTCATTGACTTCTTGTACCTTACATCAATATAATAGTGGTAGACTCTATGTTTCTGTGAGGCTCTTGTTGTGATTGAAAATAGAGGTCCAGTACGGTGTTAAATGATCAGTCAACACGGAATATTTTGAGAATGTAGAATCTTTCTTTGTAAATCAATGGGTAATGCATAAAGATAGGTCCATGAATTTGTATTCCCTTTAAATTCCAACACCGTGCTGGACAGCTCATATCTAGGTTGAGTTATGACAATCAACCTGCGTACCTCGGTTTTGTATGATAAATGGGAAATGTAATGTAGTTTATCAATTCCGAACTTCTAGTCATTGAACTTTCCCTTTTGTTAGTTATGTAATATTCAAAAAAACATTTGCAATGACCTGTATTCAATATGTAATTTTTTCAGAGATCATTGTTTATAACCTTCATGGTTTTCAGTTATAGCATAAACTTGTAGCTTTGATTATTTGATTGCAGATTTGGATCCCATCGAATCCTCGGGGTGCTGAAAGCCTGCCCCCAGATATCATTGTACCTGATTCAGATTACTATATCCGCAGATTGTGGGGTGAACCAAGCGAGGTGTGTTTCCACTACCGACTTGAGCGAAAGCCACATTTGATGGTTTTTTTTTTTTTTTTTTTTTTTTCTTCTCTCAGTGGTACAAGAGAAATTTTGCACCTGAGGCAAATTTAATATCTTAGGAATATCAAGAACATCTTGCATGTGCAATTGTTTTTAGCTTGACACGGATTTAATCATAGATGGCAGTCAATCACAAGAATTGCTAACTTTGGTGGGGGGAGAGAGTGGAGGAAAACTGTTTAGTGTGTTTGTGGAGAGCAAGCATTAAGAAATAAAGATTCATTTGATATTCTAGATTAGAATCATTAGATTGACATGTAAGCACAATAAAAAATATATATATAATTTAATGTATTAAAAAATCATTTTAAGAAGCTTCCAAAATTGGTTAGGCATGTAAAGAGAGGCAATATATTTGACTACCTTCTTTTTCTTTTCAATTCATGTTCATCCAATTATATATTCCTTCTTCCTTCCTGCATAATATATAACATGCTGAAGAAAGATAAGATGGTTCCAAATGGTCTGTTAGACATCAGACGCAGAGAATAAAAGGTGTAAGAAGCAAACGTACTTTGAAAAGTTTCATGATAAAAAAGTTTCAATTCATTAGTGAATAGTTTGGCTATTGCTACAACGATGACGTGAAAATAATTGCTAAGATTTAACTTTTTCTTGTGCCTACTTAATCTTCTCGGTTGTCAGATACTTCCACTTTTAGACATAGCTAGAAGATCTGTAATTTTGGTGCTGTTTGAATGTTTAATAATTTATTAATTTATTTGAATAATTAATTGATTAATAAAACAACTTCTGCAGGACTTTACCATCGAAAAAAAATATCTTATAGCATTCACTGTTGGTTTTGACCAGAAAGACAACATCGATTTAGCAGTTAAAAAGGTCAGACTAAACTCTTGTTTCCTTCCCGCTCCCTCTTTTCCTCTCCTGTGTCTGCACACATGCGCTCTCACTCATGCTACTTAACATTATTGCAGTTCTCTGAGAACTTTACCATTCTGCTGTTTCACTATGATGGCCGGACAAGTGAATGGGATGAGTTTGAGTGGTCAAACAGGGCTATCCATGTGAGTGCTCAGAAGCAAACTAAATGGTAACTATTGTTATTCTCTCTTTTAATTCCTTAATTCTAATTGGGTGCCAAGTGTGTTTTTTTTTTTTTTTTTTTTTTTTTTTTCCTAAGGCCTAGTTCAGTCATGATTTAACATACACTCCATGAAATTGGTCCAAGGTGGTATGCCAAACGTTTTCTGCACCCCGATATTGTAGCGCCCTATGACTACATATTTATCTGGGATGAGGACCTTGGTGTGGAGAATTTTGATGCAGAGGAGTGAGTATTGAAAATTTAATTATCATGTTGAGAAATGAGAATGAAAATTCTGCTGCGTGAACTAGGATTTTAAGTTTTAATTCCTCAATATTGCAGATATATTAAACTGGTGAGGAAGCATGGGTTGGATATTTCACAGCCTGGTTTGGATTTGTCTAGTGGAATGACATGGCAGATGACTATGAAGAGAGATGACACTGAAGTTCACAAGTAAGAACAGAGCTTATTGTCCCCATCTGTATAACAATAAGCTGACCTCTCTTTAAATTTTCATTTTTACCTTTGCAGAGAAACTGAGGAAAGACCTGGATGGTGCGATGACCCGCATTTGCCACCATGTGCAGCGTATGTACACAATTTAAAATCCATTGTATTAATAGACGTGTGCTTTGCATCTGTCATAACCCTCTGCATATGATGTGAACATCTCATCAGTTAAACCTTTCAATGCACAGATTTGTTGAGATCATGGCAACCGTGTTTTCTCGAAATGCATGGCGTTGTGTTTGGCATATGATTCAGGTATGGAGCAATATCTTTATATGCTCCGGCTCCTGTCTCAGTAATTTTAAAATTATATACTACATATATATATATATGAAAACAAAAAATCTATAAGCATGTTTTTGTGGAGCCTTGAAAAATATTTGTCGTGTCATTATTGCAGAATGACTTAGTTCACGGGTGGGGTATTGATTTTGCTCTCAGGAAATGTGTAGCGGTTAGTGATCACGATTCTCTTCTACTAATCATTGCATGCTCCTACTTATTGTTATAAGTCTTGTCACATTCCCCTACATTTTTCTTCAAAACAGCATCCTGCTCATGAGCGAATAGGAGTTGTAGATGCTCAATGGATTGTTCACCAAACTGTTCCTTCACTTGGGAACCAGGTAATAAGACCATGCTTATTACTGCCACTGATAAATCTATGATATTGCAATGAAATGTTGATGCTATCTACTTTCAATAGGGTCAAGGAGATGACGGAAGGGCACCATGGGAAGGGGTAAGCAGAAGTTCTGTCCTTCGGTTTTCATTTATTTCCACAAACATTTACGAAGCATGGGTTGTTAAATTATATCAACTCTCTTGTCTCAGGTGAGGGATAGGTGTAGACAAGAATGGGGAATGTTTCAAGATCGCCTGGCTTCTGCAGAGACATCTTATTTTACGTCCAAGGGGATCACTCCGCCTAATTACACTCGTCTGGGGGATATCTAGTCATGGCAGCAGAAACTCTGGATAAACTACTGATCAACTGTTGTTTTTGTTCAACTATTGCAGTGGATAGCTTCAGAATAAGAAAATGCACCTACTGCTTCGTTGTTAATATTATTTGTTCTTCTTTTTTCAGGTTTCTACCTTACTTTCCTTTTACTTGCTCAGGCGTAGAATTGGAAAATTTTAGCATCTTCCCCACAGGCTCTGTTCACTTCTTTAGTACATGTGTTTATTTTGTTTAATTTTTTTTTTTAGGTAAGATACTCGAACAACCAAATCATACACAAGTAGTATTATGTCTTTCTTTCTCTCTCTCTCTCTTTCTGCCTACTGTGTAACTGTTTGTTTGGATTGATGGTGCTGCCATGGAAAGAAAAAGAAAATTATGTTTTTCATGGACTGTTGGAATGATAGTTGTGAAATTGTTAGCAGGCAAGTACCATTTTGCACATGGAGTGTGTGATATATTACAGGATTATACCATGGATGTGAAACATAGGGAAATGTATGGTAAATTGGTATTGCTCTTGTGAAAGTAGATTAGACTCCAGCTAAAAGTTGTGCCTACTTGAGAAAGTAATTAGAAAATTTTGTAAGAAAAATTATGTATTATTGTTGAAAAGTGTTACCAACGTTTTAAAAAAGATATATTTTTTTTGAATGTTCAAGTAAAGACGTACGCATTTATAATAGTGTTTGTCCTTAACATTGTTCATAAAATAAATCATGCTATTTGTTTAGTTTGTAAAGTGATAAACTAAAAAGTAGTACTCCCACGTTTCAAAATACATTTTTCAAAATATATTACTCTATTATGAAAAATGTGACTCATAAATGTGAGTCACAGTTTCTAAATCGATCAAATATTTTGGATGTGAGGGAGTAATCTACAAGTTATACAACTCTTCAAAAAAAAAAAACAAAAGCATGAGTATGCAAAATTGAGAATGATAATACACTGATTAAATGGAATCTGGTAAATAATATTTTATGTAACATTTAAATGGATCCAGTGTTTCACTCACTCATAAAATACTTTGAATTCCCGCTTTTTCAAAAATTTAGTGCTTTATATTGCTTGATTTCAATTTTGGGAGCTTCGTATCAATTTTATCTTTTCCCGCTCGGTGGAGATGGAAACAGCAGATTGGGAAAACGAAGACTGGGAGTTCGTTAACGACGATGGCTTCGTTTACAAGCGCAAGAAGCGCCGCCTCGACCCCACCACCACCTCCTCGGCTCCGCCGCCACCAGATCCGGCGGCTGAGGAGCGAAACCGACGGCAAAGGAAGAAAAGGGCGCTCGTGAAACTGAGAGAGAAGTATCAGAAAGAGATTGACCAGTGGGAACTTTTATCAAACACCGTGAAGGCAATCCAAGAAAAAGCTCAAAACCAACAACAGCAACAACGAGAACAGGCGCCGTCGTCGTCCCTTTCGGCCATCGTCTCGCCTTCTCCGTCGGCGCATTCGTCCGAGTCTGCATGCCGGAGATTAGTAGATGAGCTCCTTTTACGGGTAAATAGCTTGCATTCTTTAGTTCTAGGTTTTCTTTTTGAACTATCGGATCGGTTTTTCGGCTAAAACAAGAAGTATGTGAGATAGTTGTGTAAAGGGTTTTCATTCTAGGGCACTAAATTTGAAAATAAGAGTCAAGTATTTGGTTTATTTGCCCCTTTTTTCCCCTCAAATTTTCTCGGCAGCCAAACGAAGGAAAGGGTACTAATTTTGAAATTAAGATTAAAAAAATTACTGTAAATTATTTCTCCTTTTTTTTTTTTTCTTAAATTTTCTCGGCAGCCAAACGAAGCTAATCCAAAGCAGTAACTCCACCAATTGCAGCACAGAATTTTATATGCAATGAACGCCTGTTTAATTTATAAAATTATTTTAGTCTTTTGTTTTCAAGTTTGAGCTCAATCTTAAAAGAACCACAAGGAGAACCAACCATTTTCAACTTAGGCTGAGACCTTTAACTAGAGATTCAGGTGGGATTGGTTAGGTGAACAAGAGCTCACCGGACACTGGCTATCTCCCAAGAAAAGAATAATGTTATGGTCTCTCATTGGTACCATCTTGCTTGACAAGAAATTCACAAGCAAGGAATGCACGACCCAGTCAATTTTGCCCTCAAAGATGTGGTTTGCACATACACACATACATGTATTTCATTTTTATACATATAGGCATATACATATGCATACATATATGCGTATGTGTGAGATTTGTGCTAATTTAGTGTCTTCACTTTGCAGGTAGAAGCAGAGGAAGCAATTATTCAGAATATTTCAAATCTTTGTGATTCGGCCGAAGCCATTTGCAATGCACAAGAGGAGCCAATGATGCAATCGCTAATTGATCTTCCAATTTGGGCGTCGCCACGTGACCTCATGGCATCCTTGTGCGACGAGTAATAAAAATGAAAAGCTGAGTTCTTGGAGTAAGGATGTCAATTCAGGTCTTCTTCTATTGGTATGCCATAAATCCTTAACTGTTATGCATGAAGAAGACCTTTACTGTACTATATGTTGTTTTCTGTTATGTAGATTTCTCTTTATACAGAGATTAGAGGGTAAATTTTAAATTAGAACCATGATTGATCAGGACTTGTTTAGATGAATTAACAAGTTGATGAATGTGCAAAAAGTGCATTCTTTGAACACTAGGGTAAGAGATTTATCAGGCCGTTTCTCGGTGCAAAGGTAAAAGTTTGGATTGTAAAGAGTGAGAATGTGTATTTGAGAGTGAGAAAACCCACTCGGAAGCTTTGGTCTTTCTGCAGTTTTCCATATGAAAATCTTGCATAGGACTAGTATTAGTAATGGTCTGTTTTCTTAAGGTTGTGTTGCAAAATAGCTGTAGAAAGGATAGTTTCTGATTGAGTAACGAGGCAAAAATATTATTAATTAAATTCTTGCTAAATTTGTGATATTATTTCTGGTCTCTCTTTTGCCTTTATCTGCTTCAATGAACACTTCAAATATCATTTGCTCTTTGCAAACTTTTTGTCATTTTTTTCCCGGTAAATTACCTATTGACATTTAAGAGAGCAGAGAAAAGAAGAAACTTGTTACTTTATTTATTTATTTATTTTTTATTATTTTTTTTGAACTGTCACATTGCAATGCTTAAAATGTTCCTTGTCCATTATGCACAAGCTCAAAAAGGAATGTGGTTTAGGAGGAAACTAGCTTGGTCTTAATAGAAAATATTGCAGTAAATGCAATGGATGGCCTTGTCTTAGTCTGTTCAATCAGGGATACTTATATTTTCTGGAAGTGAGTTTTTTCCAAATCAGGTCTCGACTTCTTTGTTACACTACTAATTGAAGCTTTCCGGCCAAGTGTTGATTGATCTTGATTCTTCTGAAATTCAGCCAAGCTTTACCTTGTCAAAATGTCCAACTAAGCTTACTCTGTCCCGAACATAAAATCATGTCCTGTTTTCAGTTTTGCTGTTCTTTTCCATCTTTTAGAGGAGTGGTAAATGACAGACAAAACTTCTCTATGAGCAAGTGTAACGGAACTCGTAAGCTTATCCTTTCATTTCCTTCCTTTCCAGTTGCAATCTGTTCATTGTTTCACCCCAATTGATCTGTACCCCGGAATTGATTAATTATCAACTTAGTGATGAATCAAATTCCACAGTATAGAACTCAGAACAGCAAAAAGTAAAATGCAACGAGAGAGGAAGTAGGTTTGTCTCTCATTAGGCAATCGAAGTAACAATGTTTCATTGCATGCTGATGAGACCAGATGGCATTGCAATTTACATCAACAGCTAAAGAAGTGCTATAAATCTCATTGCCTGTTAAATATATCAATTTAACATTTTTAAACAGACATGGAGGGTTCAACTGTAACATTAAGTGTATTTTGTGAAAAAGGTTTATAGAGAGTAAGGACTAAGTTATAGATTCCACCTATTTCTTATGTTAGTTTTACAAAATGCAGAACAACATTAGCAGAACATATATGTAAGCGGTTGCGGCTTACAATGAGCTATTTTCAGGTTTCTGATGTCTCCTCCTCCTCCTTGTGCTGACTTGTGCTATTCAACACTTCACTGACTTGTGTGCTATTCATTTTTCTCTCTTTATATACATATATGTATAGGGTCAAGTGCAAAAAAATCCATGCTATATAAAAAATGTGCAAAAGATGTCTTGCTATTTAGTATGTGCATATATATACCTAACATTTGAAAATATGTGTAAATTGCCACCTAATATCTGTTGACGGTTGACCATCATTGACTAATTTTTTCTTTAATAAAAACCCCAAAATACTCTTAATGTACCCTTAAAAACTGAAATTAGTGTTTTTTAATTTGTATTGTCTTAAGGGCATTATAGATATTTCAGTCTTTAAAACGATGAAATATAGGTTTTTTGTTTTTTTTTTTTTTCCCTGAACACCAGTGGTTACCCTATATGTATATTTATATAGTTGTTTTGATATGATATCATTTCATCAAGCCCAAATCCAGCTGCTTGGCCTACTCCCTGGGCTCTCATACCAATCTGCGTTAATTGACCCACTGCCACTGTATTGGGCCATCCCATTTAACAATTAAACCAAGAATGGGCCCAACCAGCTTGGTTACTAACATACTATGTGATTCATCTCTCTCTCAAACACACACAAACACACACATTAAAGCGTAAGTAGACAACCATTTAACCCATCACACTGAGCGTAAGTTTTCAAAATCACCCCTCTATTGTTAACAGCCAATGTGTCTAAATTCACTTAAAAGTGTTATTTGGAAAAGTAAGAGTTTACGTGGACTATAATAAATATATGGGCACATGATGTGTTAGGATAAAAGAACGGTAAGAACTGAATGTAAACGTTTTAAGTGCTTTCAAATATGCATGGATCGTTAAGGCCCAACTCGAATGCACAGTTTGGTAGAAAGAAGAAAATTGGATGGAAGGGAGATAAGAAGTGACGGCGTGAGAGAGACAATCCCAATGATACTGTCTTTTCCTCTCTTCCTCTTTTTATTTGGTTGGACAGAAGAGAATGGAGGATAGATTTTTAATATTAAATTTATCTAATAATTATGAAGATTAACATTGTAATTTTAAAAAATTTATTTCATTCTCGCTTCTCTAGTTCTCTTCCATCCATATTTAATGGGATGAAAATTAATAATAACTCATACATCCTATTTTTTCTTTCCTCTCCTATCTATCAATCGAAGGAATTGTTTCTTTCATTCCAAAACGGACCACCAGTTTTGACCTAAACCAACTGGAAGGTAATTGAAGATCACAACTTCTTATTGCCCATTCATGTTACTTGTGCACCAAGTTTTTATGTCAATGACTATGATGACATGGATGGAAAGTATTACCATTTTAGGGTTTGATGTTTTACTTTGTTCATTGGATCCAGGTCAAGCCAACTCCCAACAATACAATGTACTACCACTTTTAAACTAACTAAAGGGGTTCCATGCAATATATATATATATATATATATATATATATATATATATATATATAATCGGACCATCAATAAATTTGGATACTTTATGTTTGTTTGACCAAAAAAAGGAAATTAGGAGACTGAAAAACTGTGGACTAATGGTGAGAGATGGTATAATGGGAGATGTTGTTAGCCATTGTCTCAACAACTCTAGAACTCTCGTATATTTTGCAATATGTATCACTTTAATTAAAAACACACTAGCAAATGAAATGAAACTAGCTAAAAATACAAAGATTGCCATGAGTTGGTTGGGGCATAAAAGTCCTAGCAGCTGGACCATATCGTCTAGGTGTCAATTATGTTGATGATGTCAGGTACATTCTAATTTTACTTGAGTATTATTTAGCAAGAACCCACATTGTTTGGCACAAATGGGTAAGGGCAAAAATACTCTTGTCTTGGTGCATCTGAATATATTCGGTATATAGTTAGGGTTTGTTTGACATGCACTTTGTTTTAGGTATCTTGTTTTTTTGCTAAAACAGAAACAATATTTTTGCTGTAGGAATGTTTTAAAAAAAAAATCAGAAGCACATTTGGGAACGATGTTTTGCCGTAGAAACTTAGACTCGTGTTGCACTACTGTTATGATTTTAAGCCATGAACAATTGTCAGAACAAGAAAAAACAATTTTTTGGTGTTTTGGTTTTGGGCCACTATTCACAAAGTGTTTTAACACTGTGTAAAATAAAATAAGATCACACCAAATATGTTTTTGTTGTTAAAATTGACACTGTAGCATTTCAAAAATAAAAACAACAAAAACAAAACGCATGCGACATGCCAAACGGGGCCTTAGTGTAAATAATTCGTTTAGGGTGTGTGAGTATTAATTAAGGAAAAAATTAAAATGAGTCTTAGCAAGTTGAAAATATAATTTTGACAAAATCGAATTTTTTACAAGAATATACTTATATATCATATGTGGTATGAATTCCTAGCTAGATAATGTTAAACTATAGAAACCTTATTTTCAACATAAGAAGTGTCAAATTTTCTTGTTTTCCACTTATTTTGTTTCTTTCATTTGTTGGTTTTTGGTTTTGGCACGTACCTGTCCAAGATAAGTCATTGCATTATAAACTTTAGAAAAATGATAATTTGGTGGTGGAAGTTATATAGGTACCTGTCGATTGTATTCCACGGCTGCTATGTATTGGGTCCGATATTTTGATTGAAATACCGAGCATAAATAGCATAATTAACTATAAACTTTAATGTTTGAGATGCAATATAACATTAATAGTAGGGGTGGCAATTCGTGTTAGCGGATGGTGTTCGTATCGTGTCAGAGCATTGGTATTATGTTATATAGGTCAACACGAATACGGCACGATTATTATTCGTGTTAAGAAATCCTGACATGAATATGCCACGATTATTACACGGATAACACGACACGACATGCGTAACCCTTTTAATAAATGAATCAAGACTTGACACGACACGTAATGACACAACAAAACACGTTTAAGTTATTTCTGACCCGAATACTACATGTTTATTCAACACGTTTAGCTAAACAGATCATTTCTACTACGAACACGACACGTTTATATGATATATTTAGTTAAATGGGTTATAATTGGATTAGTAGGTCAAATACGAATACGACATATTTAATTACCGTGTCAATTCGGGTCAACACGAACACTATTAAGCCAAACCAAAACCCACTTATTTAGTGTCGTGTCTGAGTCGTGTTAGCGTGTCGTGTCAAATATTGTCACCCTTAAATAACAATTAAAAAAATTATTATAATGTTTCAGAATCATTAATCTCGATCAATCACTAATTTGACACATAAATGTACAATAAAACTGACACATTTCAATGTGTGTCAACCAGTGTTTGGCATTGATTTGAAAACTATGTAATAATATCTCTTAATAGTGCTACCAAAAAGAACTATCCCTTTTCTAATTATTATTCATATCATACATTAGCCTTTTTCTTTTTCAAATTTATGGGTAAATATTGTGAATACATTTACCTGTAGTCTTTGTATAGTCAACCAATCCACACATGAAAGTGTCATTTTTTCTAAACCAATGGTTCACAAATGCGTACAAAGAATTGTGCCATGAGATTTCAGACCCACCACAACCATTAGTTTTCATTAATGTATAACATGGACTGGAAATTTGTAAAAAGTGAAATAGACAACCATGCCCTTCCAATTTTGGTAGGCAACTTTGTAAAGACTTGCAATACATAAGTGTGTGTGTGTGTGTGTGATTTGTAAAAAGTGAAATACACACACACACACTTATGTATTGCAAGTCTTTACAAAGTTGCCTACCAAAATTGGAAGGGCATGGTTGTCTATTTCACTTTTTACAAATTTCCACACACACACACACAGAGACATAAATGAAGATATCTCACACACACACACACACACACACACTTATGTATTGCAAGTCTTTACAAAGTTGCCCACCAAAATTGGAAGGGCATGGTTGTCTATTTCACTTTTTACAAATTTCCACACACACACACACAGACATAAATGAAGATATCTGAAAAGAGTCAGATTACCAAACATATCTAATGTGATGGTTCATTCATTGAATTCCATACCATTTTTTTTTTCTCTTCCCAAAAGTGACCACAAAATATTCATGGTCGGTTGAATGCTTAATTGAGTGGTTGCTAGAACTCTTGGTCATTAAGAAAGTGTTATCCAAATGAAAATTTTATACAAAATTATAAACCCTAATTTATTTATTTTTATTTTTATTTTTTTATAATTGAAAAGAAATTGACACACACATTCACACACCCAGTTTATTTTTTGGAAGACCCGAACCCTCATAATCTATTTTAGAAAGTAGAATAGATACCACTGGATTACAAAGCCAAGGTGTAAATTATAAACCCTAGTGACATCTTTTATATTATATTATAGACGCATATAGATGGTCATTTTTGTTTTAAAAATTCAAAATAATCCCAATTCCGTCCTTCCAATTCTAACCTGTATTCCTTACATTAAAACTAGATTTAATTGCATTGAAAACTCTTTTCCATGTCATTATTTCTTTTGTATTAAAATTAAATTAATTTCGAACACTTACTCTTTCTTTTCTTTCAAAAATTCAATTTCAACACTGTTACTTTCTTTGCATTAAAACTAGGATTTAACATATTGAAATAATGTGTTGACAAACACTTTAATTGCATTGAAAACGTACAGAATGCTACAGCAAGAAAATTGATACACGATGGTATATAATTAATACATATGTGATTTTGACTCACATCTGCATAATTCCCGAGTGTATGAGTATGGAAAAACTATTAATAGTGACATCCTAGTTGGCCACATCCGTTTGCCTCAGTTGACCCTCTCGTCAAGGTTCGCACTACTGTATAATTAATATACATATATATATATATATATATATATATATTACTGAAAATTGAGTGATCTTTTTTTTTTTTTTCTTTTCAATACAAGAATGTTAGATTAAAAATTAAAGGTGTATAAGTTTGAAATCGGACTCCAAAAATAATGAGGAACAACTCAACCACTAATTAACATCTGTAAAATAATAAGTGTATCATATAGCATATGAATTAATCGAAACTATAATATAAACTACAACGTTGATCATCAAGTGGCTCGTCACGGCTAACATTATTATACGCATATATATATATATATATGAAAAAAATTTAAATTACAAACAAATTAATTACAACTTAATACACAAGCAACTATACTTATGGAAACCATATAATCTAAAACGTGTGTGTATATATACATATATATATATATATATATACACACACATACATAATTTTACTTTCTCCTAGGCAGTGGAGGAAGATTCATAAGGCAAAACCATCCCTGTCAATCCAAAAAGGTTCCAAAGAGGTTGGCATCATAGGCAGCATTGTCATTCAATCAGAGAATATGCTTGCTCTTGTATTTGTCTCAAGCCTAAGAAAAACAACAAATGTCAAATGTGGACATGAACTTTCTAGGAAGCTTCCTCCAAACTATAACACGTCACTGTGTGTATATCATTTGTTGTTCAGTGGATTGCTTGTGTTTGGACCGCATATCCTTTTGAATGGACATTACATAACCATCCCATGTGCCACTATCTTCTTTTATTGGATTTTCCATTTCGATCCTTTTTCTAATTACTCTTTTTTTTTTTCTTTTCTTTTCCTTTTTTCCCAAAAAATAAAAATAAAAATAAAAATAAAAATAAAAATTAGCAAGCTAAAAAATGGATTAAATTTTATGATATAATTTTCTTTTCTTAAAAAAAAACAATGATATAAAACCTAAATCACATAAAGTAAGAACGAGAGCGAATTTGAGAACGAGAGCGTGAGAGCGACAAAATTATGTCATAAATAGTGAGAATTTGAGCAACAATGCGTGCGAAGCGTGAGAGCAGAAACGTGCTCAGAGTGTAAGAGAGCGAAAACGTGCTCAGAGTGTAAAAGCAACATCTATTAAGAAAGATTGTGCGACTTAACAAAAAACAGTTTAAAACACACGCGCGCCCGCGTGTTATTGACTATTTTCTTAATATTTTTTTGTTTCACTATTATTTTTTATTTTAGGAGGTTTGTTATTTTATGACAATATATAGTTGTTGCCTAAAGTTTTATCTATATTTTATATTGGCTATTGCACTTAATTTGTCATTGTATACATTCGCATCGATTAATCTAGTTTCACACCAGCTAATAATATTTAGGAGTTGGGACCAATTTGATTCTGTTTTCTAAGAATTTGTTAATTTCTAATAATTAGGTAACAAAATAAAAAAAAAATAAAGAGTTTGCAAATTGTGAGTCTTTTATAAAAACTAATATCTTTTTGTTATAAGGAAGTCAAAAATATTCAAATTTTAGATATCATTCTTCTTCTATTTTAACATTTTTTTTTTTTTTTTTTTTTTTTTTCTCTCTGTTTTCAAAATTTTTATTAGAAAACCGATTCAAATAGGATTTTATTTTCTATCCATGAACTTCACATCAACTTAAAAAAGTATATATCTCTTAATTAACTCACCTTTTTCAAGTCTTTATACCACTTCTATGGAAATTTTTGAAAAGTTAGTGCATGTGAAATGAGGAATTATATGTTCGATGGTGGATTATATCAAGAAAAAAATATGTGTGTGTCTAGTATGACTCAAAACATGCCCACCACATCTATTTTAATTTAACATATCTTCTTCTTCCTTTATTTATTCATTAATTTATTTGTATTAATGTCTTTTTAATTATAAGATCAAGGAATAGTAGCATTGACAGGTATTCGAGAGATAAGTTTTTGAGATTTCGCTTTTGAACCGTACTTTTGACTTAGATGATGCCTGTGTTATGGGCCGAAATACGTGCTTAAAAAAAATAAATAAATAAATAAAAGCTGTGTTATTACTAGGGGTGGGCACGATTCAATAATCGAATTATGGACATATGTAATCTAATCCGATCTTAATAGATTGGAGAAATCTGAAACCGAGCTTATAATAATCAATCTAAACCAATCCGATCCGTGACATATCGGATTGGTTAGGTCTTACGACTGGGCTTTTTCAATTGGACCAATTTTTTATTTCTTAACCTGTGACCCAATTTAACACATCAACCCGTACACAGCAATTACACTGAAGTACTGAAGAAAGAAAGCAATCTGAATTAAAATATTCAAAACTACATTCAAATCAACATCATCAACATGATTACATGAACCAGTATATAAAATTACGTAGTCAAACATAAAATATCAAAAAATGAACAAAACAGTAGCTGACTCATTGTTATGCTGGAGAAAATAAGTTACTAAAACAATAAAAGTTTACTAAATTTATAGTAATACACTAATGGTTGTGTGTATATATATATATATATAATATAATATATAAGCAGATCGAATCGGAATAGTTAACGGATCGGATCAAAATTTTCAGGCCCTAATCAATTAATCAATCCGTTTAATACGAATTAATAATGAATCAATCTATCACCGAATTATTAGATTAAAAAATAAATCCGATCCATACGAATTGAATCGGATCAAATCAATTTCACGAAATGACGGATAAAATGCCCACCCGTAATTATTACAAAGAATCATAAACAGTGTGGATTCCTAACACGTAGGATTATATATCACAGGTTCTATATCACTTCATTTGATGGTGGTTGGGATATTTTCTCTTCCTAACAGTGACACATGGACTTATCTGTATAATGTACGTATATACAAACTAATATGAGAATGTGGAACTTAATTAATGCACACTCTGTGTAGGTAACTAACTATATATGGAATAATGCCTCCCTTTTCCATATTCAAGATGTTCTGATAAGCACTCATTCATTGTATTACCCTTTTGTGTCTCATATATTTAATATATATATATATATATATATAATCGACAATATTAGTGTCCGGTCTCTTAATCCATTTCATAATTTACGACCAAAGAGTTAAATTTTTTTGATTTTCATACATAAGATAATTAACAAAAAAAGAATTCGGTTTCAAGAGAATTGAAACTCCCAAGAAATTTCCTTAGAGGGCAGTTTCAAGAGAATTGAAATTCCATTTATTTACTATGCTCATATACATACATAAATAATATACCTCCCCACCCGAATGGGATAAGTTACTGACTTACTGTAGGGACAGTAGAGGCTAGCCACAAAGAAAAGCCAAATAAATGATACTAATTAATATTATATATACATACATAAATAATATATTTAATACTATATACACATACAAAAATAATATATTTAATACTATATACACATATTAGTATATTCTTAGGATAGTCACTCTCCTGTCAGACCTTTTAGTATATCTCTTAATTCACTACCGAAGACATACAATTATCTTATTCATACAATTATCTTATTCACATGCATCAACTAATTACTAAGAAATTTCTTTTTCAACAAATTCATTTATTGAAAAAGAATATATAAAAATAACTTTTTCTTGGTGATTACGCAAAGTCTCAGCCTTCAATTTAAATTAAAGAGAAAATACCATTTGAGCGAAGTTGTTAGTAATTACATTGTAATGGACTTAAAAAAAAAAAAAATTTGCTCCATCGAAGTCAAACACTAAACCTCACTTTGAACGAAACTCACAAGTCATATAATAATGTAGCAATAAAAATACAAAAAATAAAATCGCTAAGACTACTATATAATTAAATTCAATTCCCTCCAAACAACACAATTTTTAGATTAAAAAAAAAAGCCTCATTGTTTTAAACTACATAAGCAGGGGAGGCTATACTGGGGACTATACATATGTAAGATGGATAATGGGTATGACTTTTTGAATGAAAATAGATATTTCTTAGCAATTTCTTATATATATAAATATTATATATATAATATATATATGTAATGTTATCTGCACAACATATGTACTAGTTTATACTCTATTCTTTGTTTTGTTTTTTTTAAAAAAAAGACTCTATTAAATAGCAATAAAAGGAACGGTTGACCGGGTCAATCGGTACTTGACTTAGCCTTAATCACGTACTCTAAAAATAAAATTAAATGACAGTAATTACCCATATCCCCATATTGTTAATGAGTAAGCAATGGAGGCTATATTGGGAAATATATTGAAAATAATTTAATGTTAACAATCACCAACCACGATTTATGTGGCGGAGTGATGACCAGAAGAAACGGTTCCATGTAATATGTTTACAAATTTAATTGTCAAAAAAAGCAAGGGAGTGGTGGAAGGTTTTAATCAATTCCATAGATCACAGGGCGGCGGGATTCAAAATTTCATAAATTTCTACCCGTCCCGCCACCTCGTGAGGAGTAAGACTCGAATCAAACCACCGTGATTATCGAAAGACGATGACAATCAACTTAACGTGACACAATCCTTACAAAAATCAAGGTATCAATGCATACAAAATATGATAACGAAATAATTATGCACGATACATTATCATTCACAAAGATTAAAATTTGAACTCATGCCTTTGGGTAAAGAATTGACAAATTATACAAAACACATTATAATCGCATATTTTTATGAAAAAAATATTTTGAATAAGAAAAAGTGAAACTTAACGTTATTGTAATGTTGCTTGGTTGTGATCTGTGATTTATCCATACTAGCACTTGTCTTTGTTTATTTTGGATAAGAATTATTAACGTCATCCAATGATAGTAGGCTCTAACCAAGATTTCACATCAGGTGATTTAAAATTTTATCTTGGTAATTTGTAACCTTAGTAAATGACAAATTTTTAAAATTATGTGCTGCTAACCCCCTCGCACAAGTATACACATTCCCTTACTTAAAGCCGTTGGATCAAAGAATTTCGACAAAAATCATGATTATTACTCCATCCAACGGCTTACAAGGAACGCTTACGTATACAAATGTAGGTGAACTAGTATTGTAGATTCTCTATTTTTTAAATTATGGTCTGGAATTTAATTGTTAATTTTTTTTTGTTCTTTTATAAATTTGGGAATTTGAGGGGTTGAGGTTTAATCTGAGTCACTCTTCCATTCCTTTCCTTTCCTCTAAAAATTTCATTTCCTCTCTCCAATATTTGGAATTCCACCGGGAAAGGGAGGGAGAGGAAAAGAGAAAAACATTTCTCTGTTGAAATTGCGAGAAAACAGCAAACGGCTATAATTGACGTTTCTGAGTTCTCGCAACGAAGATTAATCCTCAAAGATCGTTGCTTTTTCGGTCACAGTTTCACTGTTGTTCTTCTCGATTTGAGGTTTGATCTGGGTTTCTAATGATCTGAATTTACAGATTGATATATATACGCGGAGAAGAAGAGAGAGTTCTAGAGAGAGGGACAGAGTGTGTTCTAGAGAGAGAGAAGGGGGCCTGAGTCCGCATTATTGGGGTCTCTGTGTTCGTTGGGTGCTCACGATGTCTGATGGGTATTACAGTTCGAAGAAGTCTGATGATATCTGTGAAGAGGTTTGTGGCCAGGTATATATTTCCTTCTTCTAAAATTTATAAATTTTTCATTTTTTGAGTTAGTGTATTATCGTTGTTGTTTGTTTTTCTTAAATTTTGTGTTTGATTTTGAGTTATGAGAAATGGGTTGGTTTGATTTCGCTTTCTAATGGATTTAGCACAAACGTGTTTACTTTTGTTGCCCAAGTCGTCGCTTTTTTGGCCTGGATTGATTCGTGCTAATATTCATACATACATACATAAGTGCATACAAGTGTGTGTAAGTGTGTGTGGGTGTAAGTGCATACATGTGTGTATGTATATATGTGTGTGTTTGTTTATGTAAACGTCAGAACGTTTGCATCGGTTTTCCCTTCTTAAAATTTGATTCGGAATTCGTTTTGAGCCAATGAATTGATTATTATTTTATAATTTTGTATATTTTAAGTTTCCAACACTCCCACCTTTTTTGTTTCCTTTTTGATGTTTGAGGGCGATTTGTTTGAGGTCAATATAGAAATGTAAGGTTTTGGGGTTTATTTTGTGTATTAAATTATTTGTAATTAAAAATTTAAACTTATTGCAGTGTCTTCACAATTTTATTATGATTATTAAGGTTTCATGCTTCAAGGTGAACTGGGGATTTGGGGCTTTTGGTTTTCGGACATTTGGTTAATATTTGCAGTAATTTAATTCTTAATGGTTATGAATGCTTTGCTTTAAATTGATGCTCTGGAATATGCAAAGCCGGGGTTGTTGTGCTTTATCATGTCAAGTTCCAATTTTTATTTTGAACTTGTGTTGCGTTGGTAGTTCTTTGATTTAGACAGTTCGGGCACCTTAGAATGTTTTTGGTCTTAATTTCAGCAGGAAACCAGCGTGGCATTGAGCATGTCGAGACTTCGTTGCATGCTGCGAGGGATGGATTTAAAGGCCTATATATTTTTGTTTTTGATTGTGCCAACAGGCATAGTTGGCATATATTTTCATGGGCAGAAAATCACTTACTTCCTACGGCCACTGTGGGAATCTCCTCCGAGGTCCTTCATTGACATACCACACTATTATCACCCGAATGTGTCAATGGAGACTCTTTGCAAACTTCATGGTTGGGGAATTCGTGAATATCCCAGACGAGTCTTTGATGCAGTTCTTTTCAATAATGAAGTAGACATTCTTAAAATCCGATGGAATGAATTGTATCCTTACATAACACAATTTGTTCTTCTTGAATCAAACTCTACATTTACTGGCTTGCCCAAGCGGTTCTATTTTTCAATCAATAGGGACCAGTTCAAATTTATTGAGCGCCGGCTAACTTATGGAACGATTGGAGGGAGATTTCGGACAGGTGAAAACCCTTTTGTTGAAGAAGCATATCAGAGAGTAGCACTGGACCAGCTACTCAAAATTGCAGGCATAGAGGATGATGATTTATTGATAATGTCTGATGTGGACGAGATTCCCAGCAGTCACACAATCAATCTGTTGAGGTGGTGTGATGACATCCCTCCTGTCCTTCACCTTCAACTGAAAAACTACTTGTACTCATTTGAGTTTCTTTGGGATCATAGGAGTTGGAGAGCATCGGTCCATAGGTATCAGAAGGGTAAGACTAGGTATGCACACTATCGACAAACTGATTACCTTTTGGCAGACGCTGGTTGGCATTGTAGCTTTTGCTTCCGCCATATCAGTGAGTTTATATTCAAGATGAAAGCCTACAGCCATTATGATCGAGTGAGGTTCTCTCATTACCTGAAGCCCGAGAGAATTCAAGATGTAATCTGCAAAGGGGCTGATCTGTATGACATGCTTCCGGAGGAGTACACATTTAAGGAGATCATTGGGAAGATGGGGCCTCTCCCTCATTCTTATTCAGCCGTTCATCTTCCTGCATATTTGTTGAATAATGCTGATGAATACAAGTATCTTTTGCCCGGAAACTGCAGAAGACAAAGTGGCTGAGTTCTTAAGAAACATTGGCGCACCTTAGTTTATTGGAGGTGCAGATTTTGTGTTGCATCTTAGAGAGCTCTACCGGATTATTGATGACCGTGGTGGTGTGACACAAACAAATATACCTTACATCCAAAAAGATCTAGGTTAGTCTCGGATGCCGGGAAAACATGGTTGGTTCTTGGATTAGTGAGGTACACATTGTATATTTTCCTTTTTTTTTTTATATTTGGTTTCATCCGGGATGAAGGCATATCCATTGCCAACTGGGGGGAATGACTTGGTGATGGGTTGACAGGAATTTTGTATGACATGATCCCCCAGATCTTGAAAAATTAGAATGACATGTTACAAAGGCTTTCTTAGCTGGGAATTCTGTCTCTTTTTTATTTTCTTCCCTTTTCTCCCCCAAGAAACTAAAATTTTCGGTATATTCTTAGAACTTGTGTGTTTATTAACTCCATTTGTACCATCTGAGTGCTGTGGATTTTCACAGCTGCATAGAATTGGAGAATTGGAATTAGTGGAATTTGAGAAAATTTTGATTCAATTTTCTTAAATTATTTTTCTCAAATTTTGTCAATTCCAATTTCAAGGCTCCAATTCCATGCATGATGCAACCAAACACACCTTATTACTGATTTTATTCTTCTCCATGGCATTGCAGATCATAACATTGTTGTTTCAAAGTAGACATTCCTAGTTTTTTCATTTTTATTTCTACTTTTATATATAGAGGATCCTTTCAGTTTCTAAGAATTTTGATTCTTGAGCATTGTGAACTCGTGGAAGTTGGAATTTGGGGAGTTACTCAACTATTATTCCTCAACTAATGAATGGTTGGAACTTCTTTTTTTGTTTGTTTGGATAAATATGAATGGTTGGAACTGAGAATTTAAATTCCCTGATTCATGTGATTTTTGATTAGCCACATATATTTGGTGCCAAGTAATTCTACAAAAAAATGTTTGGTTATTTATTTATTTTTTTTTTATATCTTTTTTTCAACTCCAAACTCTTGTCAGCATTTAAAAAGAATAGAATCTCTCTTCCAGTGTCAAGTTTTTCATTTCCCTTTGGTACCTGAGTCTTCAACAGACGATTGAACCTTTTGCACTGCTGAAGAAAATTGATCATGCATAAAGATTCTGAGATTCTGACACCAGTCATACTCTTCCTCTGTTCAATTGGAATATATTCTAACCGATTTTTCAAACCATGTTGTGTAGTCGAGAGAATTTTTTATTCCTTTGATGCAGTGGATGAAATCAACACGAGACTTCATCAAATGCATAAAATTAGTTTGATTACACTTCTTGACTTAAAAAATAGGTCTAGATAACACTACCTTGATGCCAATGTGAATAACAAACATTGAATAAGAGTGTAGGAGTGACGGTTGAGAAAGTGAGTTACCTTTTATGGTTGAAGAGGTACATGAAATTTAGGGGTCAATATGGCAAAATGTGGCTGGGCTTTGTGTGCACCTTGCTATCACAGTGCCCCACCACCCACTTTAACCCTAGAAAGTATAACCAATAATAAAATAGATTCTTCACTAAAGCTTTTTTTTTTTTTTTCTTCAATGGTTGGTGGTATCATGTGGCTTAAAGCTTTCATTTCTTTTAAATTGATAGACAAAAATGTCTCTTAATATAAATTTAAGAAAGATTTTCATTTTAGGTTCTTGCTCCTTTTTTATTTTTTAAAATTTGAACTAAGAGAATTTGAAATTTTCACACTATTAAAGTGATGATATAATGACCATAATTTCCCTTGATATAAATTTTCTTTATATCTACATTAAAATGATTTTCATTTTCATTTTTGGTTTTCTTTTCCTTTTTATGTTTAAAAAATAAATTATTAAGAAACTTATTTCAAAGTATTTTTATTTTTCTATAGACGAACCATTTAAAAAAAAATAAAGATGAACAATATAAAGATTGAGGTTAGACATTACTTAAGTTACAAAATATTTTAATTTTCACACTAAATTGTTATTGATGAATTTCTAGACTCCGCACATTAATTTTTTATAGGTAGATGGATATGCATCTCTTACCGAGAACGTATACTCAAATCAAATCTTGTCCGGTACATGTGAAATTTAAAATTACATATGTCCGAAATTTTATATATATATATTGTAAACGAAACTCGTATAAAGAAACCAACTGCTCATTATGCTCATACAAATCTATCTCCATTTGCTACACCAAATTTCACCTACACAAGCTAAACCTTTACTATATAACATCTTTCTCAAAAGATTTATCCATCTCTCATCACTATGGACCCAAACTCAAACCTATCATTCTTTTAGGTGGACAACTCTGGTACTCAACTGAGTCAACTCATCTTTCATATTTAACATAATATAAAAATGTGAAAGGAAAAAATAAGAGAAATTATATAATAAAAAAATGAATTTAACGTATAATAATAATGGAATAAAATGAAAATAATGGATTAAACTTAAAGACGTTTTAATTAATTTAATTTTTTTCTTTTATAACGGATAGGATTAAGAAATGGGGATGTGATGTGTCATTTCACCGTTCTGTAAGATGGGATATTTCTTATTCATGGGTGGCTAAATAAGTAAGTATTGTTTTAATACGAGAAAAAAAAAACAGAAATAACTATTTTTATATTTCCTAAATGAAATAGGATTAGAATACTACGATTCATAGGAAATGTGGACCTAATTTTCAAATTCAATAACATTACTTTTTATAGATAATTTGCTGCCAAATGTTAGGGTTGACCTGTGTCATCGTACACCGTACACGTGGAATTGACCTACTGATTGTGACGATAAGTCGCGCTCAAAAACCATAAAAGGTCCTCTAATCATGATATCTACAGACTAATGGTTTTAACGTTTACTCAAAAGTCTTTGTGGGACCACTTTATGGGACTAATCACACTTGCTCAGGTAAGAAATTTTTTTTTTTTTGGAAAATTATTTATTTTTTAGATAAAATATTATTAACTAAAAATTTTATTTTTCATGATTCGACAAAAATTTAAGTCAAGGTTGGAGTCATGTTCATCTGTCAAGTGTATAAAATTATTTGTCAAAAATTGATAGATAAATTATTTTTGTTAAATTTTAATATATCTTTTCTTCTACAATAACCAAAGTAAAAATATTTTTCTTCTACAATATATATATTTGTAAATATTTTACAATAATCAAATATCAAAAAACATATATATTTTCTAAAAAACATTTTACATTCAAACAAACCAACCAAGCCTTACGTATGTCCACGGCCCAGTACCACAGTTTTGAGGCCAACTCCTTAAGGCCCTGTTAGAAGTTAGGGCCTCGAATAAAGTTGTAGAAGTCCAATTGTGTTTTACTCAGCTTTTGAAAACAAAAACAGTTTTCAGAAAGTAAAATTGAGGGCTTTTCCCCTAATGCTATTTTAAGAAAACAGTTTATGAAAATAATTTTCAACCTAATTTCTGGTTTTTGTTTTAAACAAACCTGTTCTTAAAAAGAACCATACCAAACATGCCCCAATCACTACACATGCTTAGAGTAGCTGAATTTGCATGCATCTTTTAAAGTTATCCTACAAGTCAATCGTATGAGCGCGGATCCTCAGATGTAGCCTTGGTGTTATAGTCGTTTTTCAACGTATATATTTTCAATAGACATTATTTCATGTTTCAAGACATTTTTTATGTTAAAAACATATGCAAATGCGTTGAAATACGCAACAACACTAGAACGCTACATCGGAAGATCCAGGCTCCAATCCTATATACGAAAAATAGAACAAATTTATAAATGCCAAGAAAAAGAATAGCCATTCCAAATGCAACATCACACACAAAGGAATGATTTGTGTTTTCCAGAGCTGTTCAATATCATTTAAATTCTATGACATATGACTCTATCCTATTGAGCACAGGTACATCTCCACCAAATAGACTAAATCATCACTATATTTAGAATCCCTTTTCTCATTGAAAAATGCTTTCCAGAAATTACCTTCTCCGACTCAATGCAACTAAGCTAATCACTATCCCAAGTTTCATCCACCTGTTTGGGCGATTTCACTTTCGATCCATTCCTCTCGTTCTTCGTTGGATAATCTTCGCCTTTACTGTTACTCCTGTAATCGTTACTGTCTAGTCCTGTTCTTCTCAAATCAAGTTTTTCTTCGGTGTCTGATTCCCACTTTTGAGTTTCTGAGCCACTATCTTCTGCAGACATCTTAGCTTCACCATGTCTTTGGAAACCTCCATCATATCTCTCTCTTGGAATCTTATTTTGTTCTCTCCTCCCCAATTTAGAAGCCTTGAATGCATTACCACCAGCCTCACCGAAGTCATCAGCATCGCTGTCAAGATCATTCACCCTATTCACCACATCCTTCTCATCTCTACTCATGTGATGAAAATCATCCTCATCACTGCTGCTTCTATAATTATTATTCACTGTTCTTGATTCTCTCGAGTCGTGTTCCTCGTCATCTGATTCCCAAATGGCATCTTCCAAATCACTCAATGTATCTTCTGGCAGCGAATCTTCTTTAGCCATGTTTCCCTTGAAATGGTCTTCAACATTTCTCTTGGAACCTCCGTTATTATTAGCTCTGCCAATCTTTTCCTTCTGCCACCTTTCTACTTTAGGTACATAGCGTTTCCCACGAGCTTCATCAGAATAATCAGCATCACTTGCATCTCCCACATCATTGGACTCACCATCATCCTCAGAAATATTGTCATCTTCATCATCCTCACTATCATTAACCCTCCGCCTGCTTTGTGTATCCTTCCAGCCTCTTGGCCCTCCGCCTCTTGGCCCTCCTCTAAACTCATTATCCGAGTCTTCACTTCGACCCATTTCAGATCTTCTGAACCTCCCACCTAAATCTTCTCTGTTCCTATATCTAATTTGACTGAATTCTTCTTTCTCTGCTTCTTCCTCAGCAGCCCATTCCTTGTCAGCTGCATCCTCTATCTCAGCTATGAATTTGTCAAGCTCCTCCTGGTCACTGTCATCAGCAGGTTCTGAATGATGTAATCTACCACTGGGCTCCGCTGATGTTGATTTGTCTTCCACGAAGACATAAGGGCTTTCACCCTTTTTGTCAATTGCATTGAAGAATGTGGAAGCAACTCTCTGGATGCTGGCCATGGCAACTGGATCTTCAGGATTTACACCCATTCGTCGGAGCTCCTGCTCTAGTTTCTTAATATTCAGCTTTTGAGAATCAAGTGCTTGTTCAAATCTGGCTTTGAATAATGCCTGAAATTTGTAAATGACAACGGTCATATAATTTGAAGTTTGGAACATCTGCAAATGCAGTGGTATTTAATCCACGCATTATATGATTTTTGTCAGTATCAATAGTATTTTGTAGGTAACAGACTGGAGACAAGAAGCTACAATTTGAAGAAGTCCTGATTATGCAGTAGTGCAAAATAGGGGATAAAATTCTCTACTTGCCACGTGTTCCAGCATCAGTAAAACACCCTAAATAACTACTAAACGGAAAACCTTGAATGGGACTGGGGAAAAGAAGATATTTTATACACACTGGCCTGGAGAATCTGTCTAGTTTTGACTACCTTTTTAGGCTTTCTAGGACCCTGCTTATGAAAAACATCACTGCATAACCCTGAGGTAAAAGTGTCTGTATTTGTGCTACTGGAGTGGGTAGTAGAATGCAAGCTAGCAAGGAAACATGGCCTTAAACAAGCTACTAGTTTTGTATCTTCGATTTAGCGGAATAAAGATTTAGTATGCTTAGGCTTATATATTTTCAAGTAATGCAATCCGAGTAAAATAAAGGTATGAGATGCTCCCTCACCAAAGGTGGATGAGGCTAGGAGCCATACTTCTTAGTGGAAATGGACTTGGAACAAGAAGCTCTTTCTATCCTAGTTAATTAAGGAAATACTCAAATTGACAATAGCAAATGAGTAAGTACTAAAAAAAATTAAAAAAAATCAATTGAGTCCCTTGAGATGAGGAAATTGGAAATTCCTTTGATACAGTAAGAAACTACAGTGCATAACGAGGTATTACTTTACATCTTCTCACAAAAGGGAATCAACATCCCATATTTCTCCACGGAGACATCTCCTATTTTCTCCTAGCCAAGATGAAGCAAGTGATGGCAGGAGTAGCAGCCACAAGTGCAAAGTGAAACCAAAAAACAAAGTTCCTTAAAAACTATTTGGTAGTCTCATTTCAAGAGCCAAAGAAGCCATCTGCAACTAATAAAGAAACTTCCAAAGACCAATTAGCAGCAATGAGGCATGGAAATACAACAATACAGTGTGTTACACTCACCTATGAAGCATGGAATATCTTACAAAGCAGACTAAAACCTAGCAAGCAAATACTGCCCTCATATAGTCTATCAGGTTTTGATCAAATGGATTTTATGTGATAAAATGTTTTGTATGTTCAGAAAAACACCTGCATATAATATATAAAGTAAAACAAAGAAGGGAGAAGATGATCTTTATCTACCTTCCTCTTTGTAAGGGTGTTGAGAGGAATCAAGTTTTTTGGTTGTCTATAATTCCTTCCACGGAACATGATAATGGTTTTCACATTATGTACGTTGATCACAATGCCACCACTCAATCTTGCAAGCATGGTTGCCATCTCCTTAATTTTTTCCTTCGGAAAGTTATCACAACAAACTTGCACAGTCTCATGGAACTTCCAGTGGAGGTGCATATTTTGGACAACTCCTCCAAAGACACCACGGACACCAACAGGGACATAATTTTTATTTCTGAAGCCAATCTTTCTATATGCCTGTAGCTGCTCAGGGGTCAAAAGCTCAGGATCATGCCGTGAAGGTGGAAGCTCTGGTAGCTCATATTTTTTCAGCTTCTGCAGAAGCAATGCTACTTTTTTTTTGGCCTGCTCAGGAAAGAAATGATACATTATATTAGTTAAGTTGGTATATGTTAATAGACAAGAAAATGATGAAATACAGAGAGAAAAGTATCTATACTCATTGATTATTGCTACAAGCCTACAAGATAATTAAAGTAATATTAATGATAACTGCAAATCTATATAGAGATAAGATTGACGTTTTCACAGCCACCAAGTTACAGCAACAATAGATACATAAGAGAGGTAAAAAGAAAACCTGGACTAATAATTGAGGTTTGAACAGGAGAAAAATTCAATCGGGAAGACATACAATCCTTAAATCAGTAAAAAGTGAGTTGTTTCCAGCTGATGCTTCATAGTATCAGCATGTGAAACAAAACAGCAGCACCTTATGGAATTCATCATTGCTCATTACTGCACTAAACTGCCGTTTGGATTTCGTGATTTGGGAAAGGAAAGGAAGGGAGAGAGGGGATAGTGCTGCATGCTACACCCTGTGTATTAAAAGATGAAAAGGAAGGGATTTGAACCGAAAGGGGAGATTGTCATCCCTCATGCTGCAATTACTTTCCTCTTAGAAGTGGGAGAAACCGAAGTGAAAGCAGAGGGAGTTAGTGATCTACAGTTTCACCTCCTTTCCCATAGCAAGTAATTTATTGTTCTGCCGCTTATCACATGAAAAAATAAAAAAATGAATCATTTATTTTCTTCCTTCTATCTTTCCCAAACAAGACGAGAGGCTACTGCTTTCTTTTCTCTCCATAGTTGCCGAAACAAGAGGAGTGATTATCACTATCAATTCCTTTCCACTCATCATCACCATCCTTGTCTTTCTCCCATATGAATGGGGTCGACCACATGAATTCTTTTTTTTCCATTATATTCTACTATACACCATGTCTCCTCCATCTACTATTTTCAATTCATTTTTAATTACTCCATTCCCTGTTAGTTTTGGCTGGCCTTGCTATCTCTTATCTTCTATGCAAACTAATCTTCCTTTTCTTATGGACGCACCAATTGGTCTACAAATTCATTCTCTCTTAACTAATAATTCATTTTCTTTCGTGTCCTTTCCCTCCTAGGTATCCAAATGGGCTGTACTACTTTTCCTCAATGATATAGCTATTGAACCCCATATCCTAGATTCTTTTGGAACATAATCATGAGACAGCTATACTACGTTAGACAAGGAGATCTTTCCTAACATAGGGGATGTGCAGGTCACATCTTGGACTTGGAACATGAATTTAAACAGAAATAACCATAAGCTTATCTACAGTTCTACACCACCAACTTGGTCACCAAGGCTCATGGCAGGCCCCTCTTCTCCTGCCAACTAATCTAATATCTCTTCATAGAGATGTCAGATTGTGAAGCAATAGTAAAATATGTGAAATTTTGACGAATCATAAAGTTGATGCCAAATAATTAGGATTAAGGCTTCAAACCGTGGCATGGTTTCGGAAACCTTCATAGCAATCAGACAAGAAAAAAAAACTAGAACTTGATGCCTTCCACGATAACAACAGAAGCAGCAATTAGTTCTAGACTTCTAGATGACCAATGAGGTAAGAACCGACATGTGGTTTGTGAAAGATAATGGCCTTAATTTCCATATCTTCTCATACGAGCAGAATGACAAAGATGAAAGCACTGGTCCTCAACCAACTTAGTCCCTCAGAATGCATCACCCACCTATTTTTTGGGCTATCAGAACTGCCTGTTCAGTGATAAACTCAATTTGATAAGACATTTTATACTGACAAATTGACAATAAACCCTAGGAATTCTCTTAATAAATTAGAATGACAAAGATTTTTGGGAATCCAATATTCTTTTATATGTTTCTACAATCTACTAAGGTACAGGCAATATTATAAATACCGGCATTCCCAGTCACTTCTAGAACAGTTGAGGCATCTCTCATATGTATTATCAGGAAGCGTAATCTGGCTGATCAAAATCAAAATTGGACCATTTATCCATGTGGTGTACTGCACAAAAAGTGTCATCAGAATACATACACAAGTATGATACTGTGTTTGAGAGAGATGTGATGTGAATTTACAGAGTTCTAGAATTCCAATTAATTAATTAATTTCTTTTATTTTTTCTTTTATATATTTTCTGTTGTGATAGGATAGACATGAGAACATTTTAAGAACCATGAGAGAGTGAAGATACAACAATACACAAAGACAGCAACTCATCAGTTCCTCACCCTGGCCCTCCCCCCTCCCTTCATTGTGCTCTCCCTACATGTTACACTTTTTTAATAGTTTATATTGATAATTTGACTAAAATATGTTTTTCTTCACAATCATACTTTCTTTCCAATCAAACAAAAACTGTGTTCTGAAACCAGAGGTTTACACTTTCCCAGAAGTGTCTGACAATGTTAGCCATATATATGAATCACAATTCATGGACACCAACACATCTCCAAAGTGTGTCCGATTCCCAAAACGTAAGTATACTACATCACATATCTGACACACACAAAAGATATCTTTATATTACTGAAAACAACTTGTGTACTCGGAACCAATAGTTCAAGGAAGTGAAAGCCTTGGAATGCGAGGTTTGGAACACACAAGAAGTATAAGTGCAAGGAAGTGAAAGCCCCTGGAATCCAAGATTTGGAAAACACACACATATACATAGGTGAATTACAAGCCAGGGAAACAAGACATCCTTGATGAATAAAAACAATACAAGAAAAGAAAAAGAGCAAGATATCAATCAAACAAAAGGCAATAAAAAGTTACAAGAATTAAATTATCACCCGAACTTTTCCATCATGGTAGCTTATACTTTTACCTATATTGTTGGTTTCTAAATTGGTTGGCATGTGCACTCATAAGAAACTCAATATTAGCAAAGGAAACAAATCAATGATTCACAAATGATGGAAGTATCAACAAGTTTCTTGATGAAGTATTGGTCCATTCCATCCCTGTATTCACTGTTTCTCAGTGGCCTATTAAAAGGAATAAAATTTTTGCTATGACTGGGTCTCTAATTGAAGGCATAAAGAACATAAAATTAATGTGGACTGTCTGGCCAAGACACCGCCTGCTCTGACAGTCTTCTATTCAATTTAATCACAATTAATGTAAACGTATTACACAAACATCAGTGTCGGCCCAAAAGGGCAGTCACAAGACGCCATCCTAAAGGTGGATGGTACCTAACCATTTCAAAACATCAGCACACACATTATCCTTGAACATCACCAGCTCTATGAAATTTATTAAAGCAATGTTGTGTTGTTATTTTCTTGGATGTCGGATTTCCTCTACTCTCCTTGATGGAGTAAGCATACTAATATCATCATCCATTCCTTTATCTTGTACACACAGGGTCAGCCATATGGATTCTCCTTTTCCATTCCTTTCTATCATAAGCCATATCTCCTACTAGATTTAATTTTGTAAAATCATTTCTTATCAGTTTATTCCATGTTAGTTTAGGTCAACCTCTTTCTCTCTTACCTTCTATGCAAATCAATCTTCCTCTCTCCACGGATGCATCTATAGGTCTGCGTTAGATATGCCCATACCATCTAAGTCCAGTCTCTCTTATTTTCTTGCTAATAGGCGCCACGACTAATTTCTCCTTAACCCTTTAATTAATAAATCTTATTTTTCCTACTTTTTCCTACTTTTTCCTAATATATTACAAATTTGTGTGTCCTCTGTCATGTCATTGTTAGACCCCCTGATTGTGTTGCACCATAACTACCCCTTGATTTGGATTACCAACAAGCAATTGTTAGAGCTGAAGTGTTGAACACCCTCCACGAAGGCGAAGGAATCGCGATGCATAACAAATGCAAATTAGCAAACATAAGCTATCACATTAGTGAAAAAGGGCAAGTGAACATACTCTTCTGAGGTTGTAAATGAGCCTTTCCTCATCAGTCATCAACTTCTTCCTCAATTTCTTTGCCCGCCGAATCTCCCTTAGGGTTTTTCCGGACTCTTTCCGCATCCGGCTCTCCACCTTGCTTCTCATGCTCCTCCCCTTCGACGTCGACATCGCCCGAGACCCATCGAAGCAATTCAAGAATTTTATTGGGGAAAAAGAGACATCTTCTATTGTCAAACTTGACTGAATCACATTGCTAGAAATGATTTTCGTCGAATTATCTCTTAATAACATAACATTTCTGAAATTTTATCAACAAACCCCAAATCAGGTTCCACAAAATAAGGGATGAATTGAATAAAACATATACATATATATAGAAAAACATACAATTGTTTGGTAGAGAGAGAGAGAGAAAATACTTGGAGGGATTGGTGAGGATGAGAGAAGAGATGGTCTTGAAGCAATTCCTTTGAAGGCTCCTTGCTGCGAACATTGTAATACCACACTCTCTCTATATACACACACATATATATATCTATGTGTGAGCTTTCCTTGGATAGTAATTCATCAAACGAGTCGTCGATTATGTCTGGTCGGGGTTTTCAGGGTTTTAGGTTCGGTCGGCGAGCGGGTTTTTCCACTGGTACCAAAATTTACTTGCTTTACAGTTCGTTTCAATGGGAATGAAGATGAAATTACCACAATACCTTTCAGCTTTTATATGTTGACGATTCAGTCTGTCTCTTTTTGTAAGTATTATTAAATATTTAATAATCTAATACGGAGTATTTCGAATCAGTGTTGAAAATTTAATAAATTTAACTTTTATTGATTTTTAACAAAATCCTATTAAATTATTAATTTTATGATAGAAAAAATAGAGCATACAATTTTGTGATAATTCTCGCATTTAATGTTTTAAAAATTACATTTTCAACAAGATGTAAGAATTAAGAAACACAGAGATTAATAAAAGTCCATTAAGGCTCCGACATAAAATATTCTTTTTGAAAAATATTAACTCAATCTCAACCTCGACCTAAACCTTTATCAAACACCGACAAAATAAAAATAAAAGAATATTTTCTAAAAAATATTTTACATTCAAACAAATAGAGCATAAATGTATAAAATTTTCATTCTAAACACGAGTTCATCATGAACTCTAACTCAATTAATACAATTAAAACAAGTTTGAATTAGGCTTAAATTGATCGAATTTGGTTGACTAGAATTTTCTAAGGAAATCGAATCCTCTCATATACCGCAGAATGCCCTCAGCTAACGCAAAAATTTTATATTTTTTACACAATTTTTTAAAATCACTTGCCCAACTTTACATCACTGGTTCGTAAACAATGTATTATATTACGTAACTCTGTATTGTGTTGTGTAAACGGCACAAGAGGTGATCCTGATTCGTCACTAGAGCAGTGACAAGACAACAATGTAATCCAGTGCAATGAGCATCCAGATTGAGATCCTTTGACCACGATACATCAATCATTCAACAAAACTTTCGTTGAATAATTGGAAATATCTAAAACTTAATTGAGCTTTCAATTTGGCTCCAAAATGAAGAGCAATAGACTATTGCTGCAGAAAAGGGGTTACAGTTTTAAATATACTACACAATCAAGTTTCCATGCAACACAGTACAATAAATAGAGATATGAATAAAAGTGCATGATGGAAAGCAAAGGTGACAACAACAATAAGATCAACATTTAATAAAAATTCACATTTTTTGGGGGGTTTGATATATGTACTGCGTTTACATGTCCCATGTATACTGGCTGAAATAAACAGATCAACATCACAATAATCAACAAAAGGATTTGGCCACCTAAATGGTGGTTGAATTAAGTTGACAGAGAGGCCAAAACGAAAACAAAAAATCAAAAGTGGAGTCATTTCTGCTTTATAGTCATGTCTGGTCAGTTGCTAAACTCCATGGCCTCATATGCCTTGACGCATTGTAGGACTTAAAACAAACTTGCCGAAAACATTGGAAAAGGGGGGAAGTCCCAGTGTCCCCCGAAGCAGCGGCCCTTCTCCATTGAAGTATGACCTTGTGGAAAGAAAAGAACAGCAGCTCACCTCAGGGATGATGCAAAATTGGGGTTCCATTGCCATAGTTGGATGTTTTAGTTCAAACAATGAACTCTCTATAACCGGTCTAACCAACCAAAAACACTGTCTTGAGAACCGAACTGCAAATCCTGCAAAGCATAGATGAGGGGTTGAATATATCGAGTTTGTGAAGCAAATAAACTATTGAGGAGGGGCAGAATGTGAAGCTTACCGCAAGCTCGAAATCTGGAGGAGTATCCAGTTCTAAGTTCTCAAGATCAGCCATCCCACAAGTTGTGTTCCTATCTGCTCCAAGAACATCATTGGTGTTGGTGAAAGGGCCATGATTCAGCACTGGATCATTAAGAGTAGAATAAGAATTGAAAATCTCATTGCATAACAATGAATCATTGATGTCATTGGTATCGATAGCTTGTGACTCGCCAGCTAACCAATTGTCCATATTATCCTCAAATTGAGCAATAGATGGAGGAGATTTCTCCACAATAAACTTTGCTTCCTAATCCACATAAAGTGACATCAGTTACCATAACATCGAGCAAAATATTATAAACATTACAAAATGAAGAAATTCCTGCTTTTGGAGTGACTTTCTGGCAGAATTAAAGATGAGTGTATCTGTTTATCCTAAGCTTATATTCAATAACATCCTTCAGAAAATAAACCAATGTCATCTATGAAATCATTTTGAGATGGCAATACATCCTCTTCTCACTCTTCCTTGTTTTCATTTCATGGCAGAGTTCTTTTTCAAACATTGATTTTTTTTTTTTTTTTGTTAAATGTTTAAAGAAGAGAAAATGATCTGTGTCGAGGGATACAGAGACAAGGCAATTTTTGTTTTCTAAGTGAATTCTATATGTGATACAAGAAGCCTTTGTTATAGTTACTGTATGGGAAGAAACATATTGAATATAAAAGGCAAAGTATAACTAATAAACGTCTTCCTTGACACAAAAGCATGATATAAGACTACTAAACTTTGTTATATAAATAAAGATAGACTCCTCTGTTAATGTCCAGATGAGTATAGCGCATGGGTGGACACAAGTGTCTGATATTATCAATTTTTTATAGGAGAACTGTGCTGAATATGATATCAAAGGGTAAGGTGCCATAGAGGCTGTCTCTACCGATCATCTCAATAAATTATCACAGAGGACTTTGGAATTGTTAAACAACATACAATGAATGTCACTACCAAGTACGAACCTGTGCAGATGACGAGGATACATAATCATCTGTTATATCATCGCATGAAACAGATTTTCCTGGACGTGGAGGGTTGGGAGTGTTCGTCTTTGGAGTCCTGGGACTTGTTCGAATCATCCCCAGATCAGATTCTTCAACCATGGGAGAATTATCATTTTTATCGGTCTGCTTCTGCTGCTGATAGAAAATTTTCGAAACCACATACTGGCCTTCATTTTCATGTTCATAAGTCCCCAGATGATATTGATGCATAACCCAATTAGACTTATCAGGTTTCAAGCCCTTTGTTGTAGTTTTATACAGAACCATAATCTTCTTACAACCCTTCTGAACTCCATTTTCCACAACAGGCTTGGTCTTACCTGTCTTATGCCAGCGGACTTGCTCCTTTGCCGAACTATGTTCACTATGAATCTTGCGGCGCTTCCGTGGACCAGTAGCATATGCATTGGTAGTTCTGTGAAAAAAATGAATATTGCTTCCATCTTTTTTGGAACCTAAGACAAAAACATTATGACGATTCAAACAAAAATTGATCAACTCCATAACTCTATAAGTCTCTACTTATTGAACAGTCTTGATTCACAACCCAAAACATATTTCAGTCTCTACTTATTATGACTATTCAAACAAAAATTGATCAACTCCATAACTCTATAAGTCTCTACTTATTGAACAGCTTTGATTCACAACCCAAAACATATTTCAGTGATGAAAACTGATGTTAGACACTCTTTTCCAATGATAAATAATCTTTTCCAGCTTTACCAGGTGAGATTTTATCGTACATTAATGTTAGAGGATATAGATAATAAAGTTACACCCAATCTAATAGCTTAAACTTTTAGAGTAGATGGTAGTTGACAATTAAACATGAGCAGGGTAATCAAACAAGGAGCTTAAAACCCCATGACCGAAATGGACTGCCCAAATTAAATTCTTGTGCGAAAGATGTTGTTTCTCCCAAATGAAGCAAGACTTATTGCAAAGCCATTTCTCCAACATAAAAGAACAGACGTGCTTGAATCAGTTCCCTTCTAGTGTTTCAATATTAAAAAGATAATACTCTGTTTTTTTTTTTTTTTCTCCCTTGGGATATTCAAATCACTTTGTACTTATGTTTGGTCATCATCAAGTAGGTCATAATAAAGAATTTAAAGTCTTCATTAGAATTCATTTAATCAACTGACATCATCACATCCTTGAGTCAGTTTATTAGTGTTGAATTACTGATAATGAAAAACCATATGCAAAAATCTAGGGATTGCGAGTGAGCTCACCAGGAAGATTTTCAGGATGGGTGTAGCAAATTCCTTGTTCATTATCAATTGTTGGGATGAATTCATCAATAAACATGTGAGATTTTGAATTTTCCAATCCACATTTTGCTGCTAAATGTTCTAAAAGCTCTATATCAGATGGATCAAATTTTACACCAGCAGGCAAGCCAGGCCATTCATGAGACACCTGCACAGAGAAGCATCATAAAAGACAATATTAAGAGTAAAGGTTCCATGGGAAACACCATTCTGCATGACTTCAAATGAAATAAGGGTACAAATAATAAAAAATAAAAAGGAAAAAGAAAAAAAGAACTAAAAATGCAGTTATTCATCATCAGTTGCAGAGAGAGCAAGTTGATACTGGAAAGATAATAAGGTGTGGCAATAAGTTGATTATGTTAACATGCCGCGATTATTGTCATGTGTGGTTTTAAATAGTAGTACTGATTATGTCACTAGTCTACAGAAATTTCGTTATCGTCTCACTTTGCAACACCCTAAAATGGTGTACAACTCCACAAGAAAACATAATTTATCCAAGAAAATATTAATGCATTGGCATAAAAGTAGCTAATTATGTAAACTCGCAGAACAGTCCATCTTACATCACTGTTATCAATAGAGTAATGGCACTTCGGACATTCACGATTTGCCCCACAATCTTTGATTTGATATGCAGAAGATACACCGGCACTTTTCACTTTTCTTGCAAGTCCTCTGCTGTCAATAAGCCAACTCCTGCATTGATATATGCAAAGCCAAAATTAATTACCAGAAAATTTTGTCACGTCGAAGAAGAACAAGCATAACAAAAACTCACAAAATGATACAGAACACCAGAAAGAATTAAACAGAAGAGGAAGTAGATTATGCCATTAAGCAGAAAAGAAATTACATTGCAGAACAAAGCCAAGCATGATTGACAAGTTAGATCTTACCAATAGTCAAATACTACCACACTCTATATCCAATTTAGACGGCCAATATAATTAGAACCTTTGAGACATCAATCAAATGAATGATCAACTATCAAATTCAAATGAATGCTCATTGCTTGACGCAAATTAGGCAAATACAGAGGCAAAATTTACCCTTAGATTATAATTGTTTAGCATAATGTGACCTCTAAGTAATAATCACAATACATTAACAATTACGAAGCCTTCCAACCCTATCAGCCAACTGCCCATATTGGCATTTACACAACTGAAATTCATTTGCAGAAAAAAAATAAAGAAAAGGCCACAATGGGTTGGGTTGTCTCAGATATACCACCATAAGTCTATAAGCTAATTAATGTATTTAAAAGGCAAATTAAAAAACTCGAATTAAAAATACTTTTCCAAAAAAAAAAAAAAAAAAAAAAAAAACCCTCGAATTAATGGAATGTTGCCATCAACCATAGCAAACAAAGATTTAATTCCCTCCATACCAGCATTTCCCCAAATTGGTAACTACTGAAAAATATTAAATTAATCCATAAAATCCTCATCGTACAAAAAAATGTTCTGTTGCTCAATAGATTTCAGAGAACACAACCGAAGAAAAATATCTGCAAAATCGCAGAAAAATGAAAAAAAAAAAAAAAAAAAAAAAAGGGCCTTAATACTGATCACTGCAGAGTTTATAAGAGTCGGGTATGTGAAAGGTGCTGATTTGGGTACCTCTTAACCAAGCAAGAAAATCATCCAATCAAATGGGTATTTTTATTTTTATTTTTATTTTATTATTATCAATTTTTTGGTTATCAATCAAATGGGTATTCTTTATTTTTATTTTATTATTATCAATTTTTTGGTAATCAATCAAGTGGGTGTTTTTGTTTGTCCATATGGGTTTCCAATCAGACCCAAAATAAACACAAAACAAAAACAGAAAAAATATGGATCTTCTGCGATTGAAAGTATGATGTCGAAGATTTTGATCTTTGAGCTGAAAATACCCAAATCGAAATAGAAACAACAGAAACAATCTGGTTAAATCGATTTCTAAAAACAGAAACATGTTTACCTTGCCATTTTCTGCAATCGCGAGTGTTTTCAGAGACCCAACACATTTAGAGAGAGACAGAGATGAAGAGCTGCTTAGTGTGTCCCAGACACTTTCCTCTTTCTACACTGAGCTAAGTTATGTGAGAGAGTAGAGAGAGAGTGTTAGATAGAGAGAGGGATAGGCGGGAAAACATAGGCTTGAGGACGTTATGAGAGGCTCGGTTACCGAGCCTTAGGTTAGGAAGAGCATATTCAGTGTTCGATGACCCGAGCGAGAGGTTCGGAGTGACCCACCGTTGACCGAGCCTAATTGCGAAATTGGAACTAATGTTTCTTCGAAAATCGAGGTGTTTTGGTGGGGTCGTGGCTACCTTGCTCCCCAAGCTTGAAGTGGAAACGACTTCAAATGACATATTTGCCACTGGGTTTTTGATGAAATAACGTTGGTTTACCTTACCTTTTGACTGTTTTTTACTCGGTGAAGTGTACGTGTTGCAAACCGTAAATGGGAAACAAAGAAAAAAGAGAGACGGAGTTAAATCATCGTAATTATTACACACATATGTATAGTACTGTATATGTATATACTACAGTATATCTATATGTGTGTATAGGCAGATAGATTGCAGAGAATCCATGAGAGGACACGTGTAATTCAAATTGTCACCCACGTTTCTGTGTACAAATTTAGACAAAAATGAAACTATGACAAATTTTATTTTTTTTAAACCTTTTCTGATCGTCAATGCATGATTGGTTTGATTTTTTTATTAAAACTTTCTATTATCAGTAAAATGAAAAATAGAAAAAAAATATTTTTTTTAATAACTAAGTTACAAGAAAAAAATAATAATTTCATTTAAAAATATCTGCACTAATCTGAAAACTAATTCCAAATTTTAAGGGATTATGAAGTTTCTTTTTGAGGTTTTGGTAGGAAAAAAACAAATAAAAATATTTTATTTTAATGAATCATATGTCAATTGATAATATCATATCATTAGTATAACATGAACAATAAATTTTTTTTCTTGTAATTCAACCATTGTTATAAAATTATCAATAAAAAAATTAAGCAAATAGAAGCAAAAGATTGTGTGAATTTCTTATTAAAGAAAAAGATAAATTACAGTGTGACGTAAATTTCTAAAGCAATGTCAATAAATTGGTAAAATTGATATTAGTACAAAATGTACCAATTATAAATATCGGAGTGATGATAAAATTTGAATTTGGGACGTGACATTCTCTAATCAATAAATCCCAAATACAAAATGAATTTGGGTTTTCTATAAATTAAGATGCAAGTATCCCACTAGCCATAAGTGAGGGCCTTCAAGCTCTTGCACCTCAGAGAGAAGGGAGATCATAATCATAAAATAGAGTTTTGGTTGTCCCTTCATGACTTCTTCTTCCTCCCAGAGCTTGTTTGGCTGAAAGATTGAATCTTTCTCTCCCAGAGCTTGTTTGGCTGAAAGATTGAATCTTTCTGACCATGAATGTGACACTTGCGAAAGTGTTAGAAGTTCCTGTTCCTAAGAGAATCTTAAGATTGGGTATACAGCACCATCCAACAATTTAAGTCCAGATGACAATAGTGCTTTTGGGAGGGTTTTCTCTTTTCACCAGCGCATGAGGTGGCTTTCTCATTTTCAACCAATAAAGCATAAAATATCTACTCTGCTGAACCAATAAAGTATTCAATAACTACAGTGATGAGTTCATCAAAAGTTTTCAACTATATGTTGGGTGTTATATTGAAGTTCAATACAAACACAATCAATTTGAGAATCCAACACTTGATATAATTAATTATATTACAATCACTAGAGAAATCTTAAGTGAATGGTTGGTGGGTCTCATTTGCATTAAGTTGAATACATTCAATTCTACTACATCAGGAGATTCTTACATTGAATGGAGCAAAGGCCATTGGATGGACCTTACTATACAGCTACAATGCATCACAGCAACCCCAACTCCAAAACCCTAAACAGCCCTTTGCATAACATGCAACTTCAGCAGTTAAAACTTAAAAGGCTTCCTATGACAGCTAAACTTATGAATCTCAATATTTTTGACATCTTTTTAGTATGAAAATATGTGTAATGTTTGAGACTATTGTTCATTGAGCTCCATTTACGACACTGATTTTCGAATACCGGTACCTCTGGACTCTGGAGGAGATACTGTCCCTTCAGGGGATCAGTAGCACTGGTTAAAGCAGAAGAAGAAGCCTCTTGGCTTGTTTTCCAAGTGGGTTGTCGGGGTCTGCGCAGAGTCATCTCTTGCCGCCATCAAGGAACTTGTACCAGGAGACTCCGGTGGCAAGACCACATTCTTGGAAGCGAAAACCTGATGTGGGATAACGGGTTCTGGTGGTGAAATCGTTGAAAGATAATGCAGAAGCATCTGTATGATTTGGCTGAAGTTCGGACGGTCGTTTGGATCCTCCTTCCAACAAGAAGTCACAATTAAAGCCATATCCTCTGGCAGGTCATCAGCACTAGGCCTCATGTTCTGAAACAACAATTTACAAACTTCACATCATTTTTTGATTTTTTTAATACCTCACTTCAAATCATGGTTGACCACAGTTTGAGACGCCAATCAAATGAGCTCACTGTCAAACTCATCAGATTCTTTCAGACAATTGTCAAGTGAAAAATGTTGATAATGTCGAATTTTGACAAAACAAAGAAAAATGAAAAAAAAAAATGACTTTGCCCATATGTTCATGATTCTCAGATGTGTTTGTAAGCAACTTCAAGAAAGAATGACTTCTAATAACCTCAACCATAGGGTTGCATAAAGTTCTTAGGCAACTCATCAGCCCAATTATCGTCATGAACCACTAGAAATCATTCTTCCTTGATATGGCTACTAAAAACCCCTAACAGTGCTGACCAAAACTAATATGATACGAAAAATAAAATTGACAAGGAAGAGAGGAAATACTTTAAAAGCCGCTGCGTACGCTGCTTGCAGATTTGACATGCCTTCAAAGGGTAACTTGTTATGTATGAGCTCCCACAAAACAATAGCAAAGCTGTATGCATCCACCTTGTTATTATAATGCTTCTTCTCTCCGTGTCTCAACGTGACCGTGCTGTAAAGCTGCATCCAAATACAAAGGGCAAACAACTAATATTTCAATTGCACATCTTGCCACTCAAATAATAATTGAAAAAAGAAAATATATATATATATATATATATATATATATATATATATATATATAGAAGAATAGAAGGCTCTGACCCATTCAGTAATGTACCTCTGGAGCCATCCAGCGATAGGTTCCTGTTTCGGCAGTCATCATCTCTGTTAATGACTCCTCTCTTGCCAAACCAAAATCCGCGAGTTTGACGGTTTTGTGGTCTGCTGTCAAGAGCAGGTTCTCTGCCAAAAAAGCAAACTCAAAGATAATCAACATTTTTGTTACAAGTGGCTCCTGAAAATAGAAGGACGTCAACAGGGAGAAAATGAAGTATAATTCTAACAACATTATGGCAAATGGTAAGCAGGTAGAACAAGTTAATAGAAGAAAAGCAATATGCTAAATCAAAATATCTATGGACTATTATACAAAAAAAGAAACAAATCAATAACACTAAAATCAACTCCTACTCTTTACAAAGTGCTTCCAAAATGCCCAACATTGCAGGAAATGTAAAAGCTGATTGGGAAAGTTGAACGTCCACCGCCAGTTTTCAATAGGTGCATAGATCCAGTTAACCTCTTAAAAGTCTTTTTGCCATAAGGCCACAGAAATCTTTACAAAATGTGCTCAAAAGCAAAATGATATAGTCAAGTAACAGACTGGGAAATAAGACTTCTGAGAAAACCAAGGAAGCAATTTGATGATCCAAAATCCAATTAAACCACATCATTAGGGAGTCTTGCATTGTGTTAGTGACCGATCTTCATAAATTTATGAATCATATCAAGTATCAATACTTGCACACGTCATAAGATCTACACACACAGTGCATCCTTTCCAAAGAGTTCTTGAATAGGGATGCTTTGCAGGTGTATTAGTGCTGATTATATCATGTTCTCAAATAGCCTCAACCAGTTTTCTGAAACAGCTACAACTAAAGACCTTCTAAAGGATAAGGTGTTCCCACAAGCCATAATATTACAGAAAATATAAAAGCTTTCACCCATAAGCTATGATAGCCAAAACTGGGAAATATTCTTCAAAATCCAAGTCATGATAGCATATCCCAATCAGAATCCAGTTCACAAGAAACCTTTCCATTTTGAATCTATTGCTTTATCAAAGTGATCGAATTAATTTCTTAACAGTGTTGACCATTGACAACTCTATTTTTTCAAGTTTTACAAATGCTCTTGCTCTATTTAATTTCAAGTCTTAACAGCGCCACAAAACAAACATGATTTAGGAATAAATGAATAATCAGGCTTCTGGAAAGCTAAGTCCCTGCATACCAACAATCAAACAAGATACTCTTTTGATAAGTAACAGGAAAAGAGGCTACATCCAATTACATAAACATAGACACTTTTCTGCCCATGGGGAAGTAGAGTTTGAGCTACTCCTGCAGACATGCACATAGATGAATAAGACATCTCATAATTGCATATCGAAGCAAAGAACGATGGTAAATACAAGTAGTGGTTTCCCCTCAATAAATCATCAAATCATAAAACAAATCATGCAATCAAAGATAACATGGATATATTTGAAATATAATAGTATCAAAATGTTATCCTGCCAATGATAAATGAAGAAAAAAAAGGTACGAGTAACAAGTGGTACAAATCAGATTTGAAGATCAATAAAAGTAACATGTCAAAGAACAAGTTTATGAACCTTTGAATACCTAAAGTACAATTGGAAGAAAATAGACTTAACATGCTGCTTGCTAGTCAACTTTCTATTTTTCCTTCTAATTTGTGTGATAAACTCAAGACAAAAAAAAAAAGAAGACTGAAAGTATGCAGCTGAGAGAAAGTGTTTATGTCCATCGAAATTGATGGAATGTTAAGTTCCTTACAAGCTCAACAACAGTTCCTTTTTCAAACTTAATTATATAAATTCAACACTGACAAATAACAATAAAGTAGTACCAGGTTTCAAGTCTCGGTGGATGATCCCATGGGAGTGTAAGCATTCCATTGCACGAGCAATGTCAAGTGCAAACCCAATTGCCAAACGCATATCTAAAAGCCTCGGCCTCGTGTTGAGCAGGTATTTCCGCAATGTTCCACCCAATAGAAGTTCAGTTACTATAACCATGACAGGTTCCTTGCAAGCTCCAATAAACTGTTGTACACAACATCACCATTAGAATCACAGAAATCCCTACTTTGAGAAATTGGACTATTAAGTTCAATTATCCGTAACCTTTGTTGCTCAATATCATTTAAACTAACATTTACATCCTACAATCATAACAAAAGACTATTGCTTTGATTTAAAACAAACAAACCTTCACCAGGTTCTTGTGTTGAACTCTGGATAACATTGCAACCTCCCGTGCAAATCGGGCCTCCCTCTTGGCAATCTCCTCCGGGGTGTCACCTCTATGAACCATTTTAATAGCAACATTCTGATTTTTGTATCTGAAGGACACCCAGTTAAAAACATAATGAGATAACTGCACCATAACCAAACACCATATCTTTCAAATCATCCAATAGGGCATAAATTCGCCATCATTTCAGAATCTGATGCATATTTATCCGAAAACGATATGCACATCAAAATTCTACAAATCAAAATACACTAATCCTCACAGACTAAAGCATAAATTTTCATACCATAAAACAGTTTCAATTTTGATAAGTTCCCCAAAAATTCTTCGAATCAAATGCACCAATCCTCACAAACTAAATCATAAATTTTCATACCATAAAACAGTTCCAATCTTGATAAGCTCCCCAAAATCATCTCCTTTCAACCCCAATTTTTTTAAACCTAAAAAAGGAACAAATATTTTGAAGATCTGAAAAGCTTAAGTGGTACAAAAGTGGAAGCATGGGGTTTTTAATGTATTCCCAAAAATAAAATTAAAAAAAATAAAATAAAACCAAAAAATCTAAAAACTGTTCTTCTTAATCAGTACAAAAATCAGTTAAAAAAAAAAAAGTAAAATAACAAACACAAACTTTTATACAACCAAATTATTTCAAGGATCAAAAATTGGGAAAGGAACAACAACAAAGAAATGGGTTGACTTACTTGCCCTCATACACTTTAGCATGAGCACCTTCTCCAATTCTCGGCCCAACAAACAGAAGTTTTGGATCAATCAACCACTTGGCATCCAAATTGAAACCTTCAACTGAGTAGAGCCCATTTCCAGATGCCATTTTTGTCTCTCTCTCTAGAATCTACTGATGATCTATTACCTTCCAGTGACTAGTAAAAACCAAATCTGTATATATCATGACACATTTGAAGTAAAACCCGTATGGAAAAAATTAAAGAAAACAAGCTCATTCGCATGAACAGAGAAGTATTATAAAGAAGACATGCTCTGTTCTGCTTCCATGGAAGAGACCCATCCCCAAATTCACGCTCTGAGTTGAGCTTCGTTTGGGAGGCAAAGAATAAAACCCCACGTGTTCCAGAGAATACCAGCAACAAACAACAAACTAGTAATAAAATTTGTATTATTTATAAACAAATATTGAAAGGCCAAACAAAGCTCTGCTCAAAAAAGTAAAAACAGAGGAGAGGCAATAAACAATCAAGAGCTAATGTAATTCAAATTTACAGAGAGAGAAAGAGTGAGGAAGATGAGATGGGTGTGGATGTATAGGCTGGTGGGTTGAGTTAATGTAATGGTATTTCACTACGCGTAAGGAACAAACTACTTTGTTGTGTGACTTGATCTGTCCAGATAAAGCCGCGGAAGGAAGGAATTGGGTCTTGTCAGAGACACAGTTGGGTCTCCTCTATAATTTGTTTTACGTCTTTTATTATTCTAATTTCTAACGAGGAATATGTATTATTATTATTTACACATATTGTATAAATAAAATTTAGAGGGACAGTCAAATAGGGGTAGAAAGGGAAAATACCACATGATTATCGTAGATCACAGTTTTTTTATTACAATGAAAACTCAATCATAAAAAAAAAATTATTTTGAAATAATTGTACGAAACACTCATAAAAAAGTAGCTTACAAATATATATATATATATATATATATATAGCAATCATATCCAATAATTAATATTGGATAAGTTTTTTTTGTTCATTAGCGGACAAGAGATAATTTCTATTGTATACATATATACATATATATGAGAAATGAATACAGATATTCTATTATAAAATTTAGTGTTATAGTGATTTTTAATATGATTATATTTATTTTTAACACTTATATATATCTATTGTTCAACCAGATTTAATGTGCTAAAAAAGTAAAACTAGACTATCACATCTATTATAGAAATAAAAATTACTGACTTGAGGGATCAAGTCTTTTTAAAAATTTGCGAAAGTTGTTTTACTAAGAAAAAAATAAAAATTATACAAATAACAATCCCTATTATGTGTACATGTGTGTCTATTACATAATGTAAAGTTGTAATATGGGTTAAATAAAGATATTCAATGTGCACATGGTAATGGATCTCAAGTTGAGGACAACATCACTCAGCAATAAGAGTTACAAACAATAATAGATGATGATGGGACTACCTTTCGTTTTTTGATCTTTTAGACCTCTTGTGGACACTGCCAGTTACCAAATTAACCCTGGATTTTTTTTTAGTACTATTTTACTTTACCTTTTTAATAAAATAAAATAAAATTTGGTGAATTTCTTTTTTTTTTTTGGAATATATACATATTATGATTTGTCATTTTGATGAATATGTGATATATTATTAATTTGATATTTTTACATATCTTCTTGAATTAATTTACATCGATATTCGTTTGAATTCGTTGCACGGTGAAATTAGCTAGACAAATTATTCCGCTAACTAAGAACGACAGTGTACCACCACCTGTAGAATCAAGAAAGAACTTTCTGTCAGTCTTTACCCAGCGTGCACCCAATTGCGATATATTTATATAAATCCTATTAGGTACCATTAATTTGGTCACGTGAATTATTATTGATAGAACTTTGATTCTATCGGGGTAATGGTATGTGGTTGAATTAAATCACAAAACCAATAATTTGTGTCTATAATACAACATCTAAACCGTACTCTTTGTCCCACCGTACACATTAAAGATGAGACTTGAGAGGAGGAGGTTTAATAAGTCCGATCAATCATAGATTCCTCAATTATTAAATCAATCCACACACCAAAAAATTTGTCCACAAAGTTATATTCATGAGCTTCTTTGTCTAAGATATTATAACCTCTTCTTTACTTCATTTATTTACTTTTTTTCAATGGAACAAATTCTGTCTCTACCAATTAATATGTTACTTCCATATTTGATTTTTTTTTTTTTAGGTACAATTATTTTGTTTAGGAATAAAAAAAAAAATTGGGTGGGCAAGAATGAGGACTCTGGATCATTTTTATTTTTATTTTTATTTATTAAAAAACACTCACTATGTCAAAACTGGATAGGCATTCTTTCCAGTGGAGGAGAAATCATACACAAAATCCAATGATTGAGATTGCATCATCACTAATGAGTCTCATTTATCAATTTAATCTCAATCACTGAATTCTGTATAAGACCTCTTATGCACTGGAGATGATCCTTATCCGTCAAAACTAATATTAAGTGTTAATTTTATCTCAAATGTTAGACAAATTTAGGAATGGGAAGTGAAATGGTATGTATGGATTACGTGTTAGCTCCACTCAATAGCTTAAGTTTTTGGATTAAATCGCAAAGCACTCCACCCGTTACATTTAATATCAAAACCAAACTTAGTCTTTGATTCGATATCACGTCGAAAGGTGTTTGGTACCCCAACCGAATATGCAGGGTGGCTCGAGCCTCAACGAGGGAATTGCGAATTCGACTGAGAAGATGTTAGAAATTTATTTCACGTTGGATCGAGATGAGAAGTGAAATGAGTTGAGTTTTAGCTGTATCCAATAACTTAAGTTTTTGAAATAAATCGTAAAACACCTGACCTATTACATATTTTTATAATATATTTCAAAGCAGTGAGTTTTGACTTTGAGTTTGGACTCCACAAAAGTCCTTAGAATTTCAACTCCACAGCACGGCGGTACAAAATGGATGTCTGTGTTTGCATAGAACTTTGTCTCATACCCCTATCGCTAGTGAAATTATTGCCCATAATTTATACAGTTCATAAATTCATAATCCATCTCAAGGTTAATTAATGCATACAAGCAAAATGCTAGTTATGGTTCCAAATGGATATGTCAGCCATAAATACAAAGCTTTGATTATATGTTCTAGATAGTTTAATTTCTTTTATTATTCAATAGTCATTGAGATAAGATGAACAAGAAAGAGCACAAGAAAAAGGCAAAATATATATATATATATAATAATCAAAAAATTCATTCAATATGATTATAAAAAGACAAAAACGAAAAAAAAAAAAACCTTAAGAGCCCACGACAAATTTATGATGATGGTATGGAATTATTGCCCACAATTTATAGCTCCCATAATCCATCTCAAATCACAAGTAAACAAAAATGCATTAATTTTCATTGCTTGCATGGTTAATGCATGCATATAAAATATTATATGATATATGGTTGCAAATGAATATGTCGGCCTCAATTTCAAAGCTTTGATTGTGTTGGTGACTGTTTAATTCCTATTATCATTCAATAGAACTTAGCTATTAGTACTTGTACATTGATTTGTGACATCTTTTATATATAGTCCAAAAATTAATTAATTCAATATTGTTATAAAAATGCCCATTTGGTGTTGAAAAAAATTAGCAAATCAAAATGGGGATTTGTCGCAGTTGTGATTTAGACAGATGAGGTCATGACTTGTCGGTGGCCAATGGGCAATCCCCATATAGTCTCAAATTCAATCCTCAAAACTTGAAAAGTAAAAAAAAAAAAAAAACACACACACACACATGTAATGCGGTATGTATGTATCTAAAGTCGTCTGTTTTCTTGTGAATTGTTTGGACTTTTTTGGAGGTGGACTTGTGAGGTAGTCGGTGGGCTTGCCATCCAGTGTTGACCTTCTTATTCCAACTGATTCCCCACGTTGGTTGGTTTGAAATTGGTGAACCGGACTTTGCCCTTAAGTCTAATTCAACTTCCTAGCAATTCTATAATGTAAGAGTTGGTTGATTTTTAAATATATACTACATTTGTTCTATATATATTGCAGCGTAACTTCATTCATTCAAATATTATTTAAATACGTTACAACTAAAGATATCAAACACAATAAAAATGTATTTTAACACATTTAGATATATTAAAATTTTGTATATATATAGATCCTAAAACTAAAGACAATCTTTATTAATGTTTTGACAATCTTTGTTTAACTTCAATTGAATACAATTAAAATGTATTTCAACACATTTAAATATGTTTTGAATATTTGTAACAGCAGATGGCGCTACAACAAAGGATGTGAGCCACCATATGAATATATATATATATATTATATACACACACATACAAATTAGAAAACTAAAGACGATCATTATTAATGATTTGACATTATTAATTTAAGTTCAATGGAGTAGGATTACGTAATGGCCTTGCATCATTGGGCTTGAGCAATTCTAATTTCACATGTTACATCCTTCTCTCTCTTATATATATATATATATATATATATATATATATATATAGTAGATTTCAATTGCTCCCTGTGAATAAGAAATTATATACTCACTTTTAATTGTAACCTTAGAATCTAATCCTACGGCATTTACTTAATTCACTTTTATTTTCTTCATTTTAAAAAACTTACATTTTCTTACCATATTCTTTCAATACCTTTTAAAAAAAAAAAAAATCAGTAAAAAAACACTTTCCCATCACTACCAATTGTTTATTCAACAAATTTGCAAGCAACAATAAAAACTAAAAAAAGTTAATCAAAAGAGATAAATAAAATGGTCATTAAATAAAGATTGTTTGAGACGTATTGATTATAATCAAAACTCAAATTTTAAGATTAATCCATATTTTATACTCAGCTTAGTAAAATATTTTGAATTTGTTCAGCAACTAATTTAGAATTAGGATACTACTATTGACTTCATAAATTTTTTAGAAAAATCATGCAAAACAACTCTTAATATATTATTATATATCCATCTAAATGTTCTCAGTGTTTATTTATTTATTTATTATTTTTTTTTCATATTTTTTGGTAAATTAAATATTCAAGTGTTGATCAATAAAAGCATGGCAAAATATGTATAATATCATTACAAATCCTAAGCTTTTTCATAATTTATCAATAGAATTGATAAAGTATGGAAAAAAAATAAAAATGATGACTTTTAATTTTAAATTAATTTTCCTTCGCCTTAGTGGCTGCTTGCGAATTTGGCAAAAAGTAGCCAAATTATTTTATTCTTATTTCCTTTAATAAATTATTATATATCCAACTAAATGTTCTCAGTGTTTTTTTATTTTTTGGTAAATTAAATATTCAAAGTGTTGATCGGTAAAAGCATGCCAAAATATGTATAATATCATTACAAATCCTAAGCTTTTTTATAATTTATCAATAGAATTGATAAAGTACGGAAAAAAACTAAAAATGATGACTTTTAATTTTAGATTAATTTTCCTTCGTCTTAGTGGCTGCTTGCGAATTTGGCAAAAAATAGCCAAATTATTTTATTCTTATTTCCTTTAATAAATTGTATAATTATGTCATTTTTCTTTTACGATATTTAATAGTATGAAAAGAAAATGTAAGTTTCTTAAAATAAATATAATAAAAGTAAATTAACTAATAGCCATAAGATCAGATCGTAAGGTTACAATTAAAAGTGAGTATATAATATCTGCTCCAGGGAGCTATTGAATATTATTGTATATGTATATATATGTCTATATATGGAGAGAGAGAGAGAGATCGATCGATCGATCGTGGCATGTCATGACTCTTTCCAGTATTTGGGGTGTCTAAATAAGATAAGAGTGTTCACATGGTTCATGTGGGTTTTACAATGGAAATTAACTCTCTCTAAATGGATTTTAGAATTAACCCTAAAAAGAAATAATAATAAAATAAATAGTACAGATGCATTTGATGCAAAATAGACATTTACATGTATTATTCAAGTTAAAAGTGTGGTTCGAAATCAAGACCTCACGTACTTACCTTCTGAATTCCTGTCAACGCCCCTATGTCCCTTAGGGCGCCATTTATATGTATAAACATTAACTAATTGTATAGATACATTTTGATAAATATAAAGGTTAATTACATGGTGCGGGCCTTTGATCAAGACAGTCCAATAATTTGGAAAAAAAAAAAAAAAAAAAAAACAAGGTTAAAATCTAAGTTACTGTAGGATAAAATCATAAAATTTAAATTATACAAATGAAAAACGAGAAGATACGGGCAAAGCTCAACACACAAAAAAATTACACGATTTAGGTAAAAATCCCCATGTCACATATATATATTTTTAAGACATATATGAAGTTTGAATTACATTAATGGTGCACAATATCAAAATTGCATGACTTGGTGAAAATCCCATGTCCAACTTTAAAAGTGGAAGTACACTACACAATTTACACTCATTTTCAAAATGGTACTCAATTTAAATTTATACAAAAGCAAGACCTGTAAAAAACAACACCATCATTTCTCTCAATATGAAATATGCTTTTCCTTTAGTGAAAAATTACCTTTTATACTATCGTAAAAGTGGGCGTAAAAATATAACTAGTTACAATTAGTGCCACATACACCCACTTTCACCTGATCATGAATTTTTACATAAAGAAAATTCCAACACTGTAATGGAAAGAAATAAATAAATAGCTGCCAAGTCAAAATGAAAAGTTTTGCAATGTTACAATTTTTTATTTTTATTTTCTTTCCCCCGAATAATATTACAAATTTACATTGACTAAAAATTCTATATGTATGTAGGTCTATGCTTCTCAAAACTGGAGCCATTTTATAATAAGAAAGAAAAAAATTGGCAATTAATTAACAATTATAAACATAATCTAAATATGTATAAACTACTGTATAAACTTACAACATGGGTTTTTCTATTCTAACCAAGGGTGATGGGACCCACACCCCACCAGCCAAAACAACAATATGAATTTTGAAGGTTTAAATCATCTAATTACTTGATTTATTGTTCTTCAAACTTTTTTTTCATTAGTGATATTATTTGTGAAAAAAAAAGTAAATAAATAAATAAATATATATATATATATATATATATATATATATATATATATATATATCAAATAGTTATTACACTAACTATATTTTTTGGAACAGAATGTTAGACGGCGAAAAAGATACAAGATACAAATTTATGTAACGGAAATATGGATATTATGTTGGATGATAGAAATAATTTTTAAAAAAATGAAAAATTAATAATAAACTTATGAAAGGAATTTTAGGTATAACGCCTATAAATAATAATAAAAAATAAAATATCTTTAGATTGTATGACTATGTAAACTTTTCTATATAATTACATAATCGTCTCTTCTTATCGTCGTTGCTCTTTATTTTCAAGGTTAACTTTCAATGTTGAACTCTCACCAAAACCATTCTCAAGTCAGCAATTGAAGTCATTTTTAGAATTTTAGGTATGTATTGTTTGAATTTTGAGAGTATGGTTTTATACATTGGATTGTAGTTTTCAACTTATTTGGTGTGATTTAATTGTAACAATTTATATATAAGGGTTTTAAAACCTTTATTCAACCTTATCGAATGATAACTCTCCAAAGGGTAAAACGCTCTAATGTTTTGTAGGAAATTCTCAAAAGTTCTAATGATTTATTCATCAAAGATTATAATAATCTTATCCAATATCTTAGGAAATTCTCAAAGGTTCTAATGATTTTATCCAATATCTAAAAGTACTCATGGTTTAATCATCAATCAGGCAAAATACTTCTCTTTAATTAATTAAAGTATTATTGATTTCTACATTAAAACGCTCTAATGTTTTGTAGGAAATTCTCAAAAGTTCTAATGATTTATTCATCAAAGATTATAATAATCTTATCCAATATCTTAGGAAATTCTCAAAGGTTCTAATGATTTTATCCAATATCTAAAAGTACTCATGGTTTAATCATCAATCAGGCAAAATACTTCTCTTTAATTAATTAAAGTATTATTGATTTCTACATAAATTATTGAAATAAAATTCAACAATTGGTATCGGAGCCGGATCAAGGGTTAAGATTTTTTCGTAAAAATCAAGATCAATGAATTGAATATACATTATATATTATTTTAAATTAAAGGCATGATAAATAAACAAATATATATTTGATCGCAAACTGTGCACATGGGTTTTGCGCTGTTTGAATCGAAATTGTTGTTTTTTGATTTTGTGTATTAAATTCACATTGTTCATGTTGCCGGTGCCCCTTAATTTTGTATCTAGTATGTGCGGTGATCATAAAGATGTCGTTTATCAATTTACGTAAAGTGATCACAATTTTGAGTCAATTTTTAAGATGTTTTTTTTCTTTTTTTAACGATTTTTTTTTATTATTATTTATTTTTTTAAGTTGTTATTCTAGAACAAATGTAGACAAAAGGATGAATTTGTGTTTTCGAATTTCGTGTATGACTTTAATATGCAATTTGATTCATATAATCTCACCTTGTGGCTTGGCGCATGATTGAATGGTCTACAAAGTGATTGCTTTTGTCTATTGCAGGATTAAATGATATGGTGAAGTAATTAAATATTTAATTCAAGTTATAATATGTGAACAATAACTAATTTATTTATTCATGAATAATGAACAATAAATGGTTTTGTACAGCTTGCATATGATGGTTCAGAATTGCATTGGAAGGTTGTTTACTCTATTATATTGGACTCAAAAGTTTTTTTTGACTTATTTTGAATCATATAATATGGTGAGATTACAAATCTAGTTTACGTTCATAATATACATGTTCATTAGGAGCATTACCTTTCAAGCATATGTGTGTATATATAGTTACAGACTTGCAGTATTGTGAAGAGTTTGCCCTTCTCTTCACAAAGCCCATGAACAATTAACATGTGCATAATGGCGTACATATGACCTGAGAACCTTTCTTGTTTTCTCATGAAAATTATTTACATGAACTGAATTAAATGAAATAATAATATATTTGAGATCTTTGTTATGAGGTATATATTTTGAATTACGTGTGCAAGAAATTTTTAGTTTAATGTGAAGTTGCGTGGCGGTATAACCATACATTTAATGCTTTTGAGTAATTCATGATACTTATTCAGTTTTAAATTGATTGAATTATTGGGACTTAAGTGTCATAAGAAAGTATTACTAGTATTAATCTGATTAATTTAAAGTTTCAAGTTTTAATTGTTAATTTTAGGTTGAAAAACCCATGAGACTTGCGTGTCATAAGTAAGCAGTACTAACCTAATTGATTTGAATATTCAAGTACTTTAAATTATTTATTGGATATATAATATAGATGCATCAAGTTTTTATTATTTTGTTTTATTTAAAGTATATAAAGAATTGAAATTTTAAATCTTGATAGATATGCGTATTATTAATATATTGTTCACTCTAATTTCTTGATATGTATGGGGATGCTTAATTTTATTTGTGTTAAAACCATTTATTTTACAGTGAAATCAAGTATTCCATAATATTTGAGTTTAGTTTATGTGCATTATAAAGAAATTATTGAACTTAAATAAATGAAACTTTTGTAGTTTAGATTCTTCTTTGGGGTTTAGGAAGATCGGTAAGGTAACCGTTTCAAATGTGGTAGTCAAAGTGGACGATGCAAAAAAATTCACAAAATCCAAAAAGGAAACCTCATCATAAAATTAAAAAGATAAGGAAAGAACTTTAAGAATACCCACTTGAAGAGTTCGAATGCCCAAATTTTGGACACATTGAAACACCGGTTAGTTTGCACACTAAAACAAAGCAAGATAATTTAATCTCCTGCAAAACTTCGTGGTTCTTTCATTATAATTATTTGAGGGGTGTACAATATCTCAACTTGATTCAACATCTGCTCACCAAGTAAATGAGAAATATTAAGGAAAAAAAAAGGAAAACTTAATGTACCTATTGTGAAGAGAAAGTTTCTATACATTAATGTTGAGTAATGATACAAGATATGATAGATTGATGTTCTGTATTGTTACAAGATTAAAAGCCTATTTTTTGGCATGAGAATAAGCTAACTAGTCAACAAAGGTTTGGTATAGTTCAGTAGCCTAACATTCAATGGTGGTGTGTTACTAGAAGGTATACTATTCTAACAGTCGCCCTCAAACTCAAGGAGAATGATATGCAATCAACTTGAGTTTGGAGAGGAAAATATGGAGCGAAAGACTGGATATGAATGCTTTTATGGTAGTTTAAAATTTCAATTGTCCGCTTCACTTCACTCAGGCGTACACCTAGGCTCCAAAGGAACCTTTAGCGCGTTGGTGCACCTTGAGCCTCTAATAACACTGGGTCTGAGGAGAGAGTACTATTTATGGTCTGAGGAGACATGGTTGGTTGCTTATAGTATGAGGAGACATTGTTAATGGTTTATGGTCTGTGGAGAGCCATTGTCAATGGTTTATGGTCTGAGGAGACACCAGTTAAAGACGTATCCACAGTGGTTTAGAGAAAACGCTATGGTTATGTCTTGGCCTTAGAAGCACAAAAATGGATATGGGACATGGATACGACACGGACATGGACACAGACACGACAACATTCAAATCCTAAAAAATTAGGAAACGAACATGGCGAATAATATATATATATATATATATATATGATGTTGTACTTTAAGAAATTAAGAGTAATATTATTTTAATTTTTTGCGATATCTCAAATGAAAAAATGGACTGCAAATTTGAAATCAGCGCAAAAAACTGGATTAAAAATTTTTTTTTTTCGGTGCTGATGACGTGGCAGCTGACACAGAGCTGATGTGGCTGATGACGAGGCGCTGATATGGCTGATGACGTGGCGCTGATGTGGTGATGTAGTGGCAAGGGATGTTGGGTCAATGATGACGTGGTCGGAGAAGATGACAGTGCCGGAAGTCTCGCCGGAGAAAATGACTGGCGCCGGAAATGTTGTCGGAAAAATTGACAGAAATTTTGTTTGAATGAGTGGGAGTGCCTCCGGGTTCCATTTTGGCTGGTTTTGACTGCGCTGGAAAGCTCAGAGTATGTACTTTCTATTTCTATGATCAAACCTTTGAAAATACGGGTTGAAGTTTGATTTCTGTCGCCAAAGAGAAGGCGAAAGTGATGTGATGAACCAAGGATTTAAAACCTTAGCTTTGTGGCGTGGTGGTGAACCTTGGACCGCCGCCGGAGATGAGGCCTATGGACCACCGCCATATCCGGCGGTGGCTCTGATACCATGTGAAGAGAAAGCTTGTATATATGAATGTTTAGAAATGATACAAGATTTGATAGATTGATGATGTGTATTGTTACAAGATTACAAGGAGAATGAGCTAACTAGTCAACAAAGGTTTGGTATAGTTTGGCAGCGTTACATTTAATGGTGGTGTGCTTACAGTGTCAAGAATGGTGTGCTACTAGAACGTATACTATTCTAACACCCATGAAATCCAATGTGACTTGGAAATTGGAATATCTGCATTACATTCATTGAATTGTTAACGCAATTTTCTGGCAGATTCTGTAGCAAGTTATGCCACTATGACAGAAATTAGGAGTCCACTTGAGCATATATTGACCTTCTTTCCCGAGCCTAGACCAACATCACCACATGAAAACAAAATAAAATAAGAAAAACAAAACTTGAACACTATGTTGCAGAATTCCAGACCTGGAGAGACAGCCAACACATGTTTTCGAGTTAAGATTTTAGATACTTCTTGATTATGCAGACATAGAGCTAGGAATCTTGTCTGTTCATAATCTGGTTGTCACCCAACTTGGTGGTAGCTCAAGCAGCCTAGCAGGTAAATAATACAGTTCAATAATGGTGTTTAAGAAATATATATTTGGCCTGGCCATATTAATTTATCTATTAAGCCTCATTTTCACTGTTTCTTCAGCTTTCAAACTTAATTTCATACAACGCTTTAAAATAGTATTTGATTGAAAAACAAGTTAGACCGTGGGTTGTAACTTAATGGTAGCTCCTCTACCTTTTTAGTGGGTTAAGTCCCTACCAAATATGTTAACACACCAAGTATATATACATGAATTCATTGCTTAAGATGGGTAAAAAAAAAAAAAAAGGCAGAAGAATATAAATTTTGAAGACTAACTCAGTCCGGTACTTTATTTCGATTATTCAATTAAATGTATTTGATAAGGTAATTTAAATATGAATAAATTTTACTGTGTAAAATTTAAGTGAGTTAGATTACACTTTCCACTAAACACTTAAAATTCAAACAATTACCAATGAAAATCTTGATTTACAAAAATTCAGGTGGCAAAATTTTCATTGCTTAATCCAATAGGTACATTAACACAATTGAAATAAGTGTATTTTTGGTATTGTTCGAGTTAAATTTCAAAAGTTTCAATTTTTCCTAGAGAGAGAAACAGAAGAGAGAGAAGTTGGGTAATGGGCCAACTAGCCCCACATCACTGGCCTTGAGCAAGTCAGAGAGAGAAGGTGGATAACGGGCCAACTAGCCCCACATCACTGGGCTCGAGCAAGTCCATTTTGCATGTTAAATTTTCACACCATAAAACAGTTTCAATTTTGATAAGCTCCCCAAAAATTCTTCGAATCAAATGCACCAACCCTCACAAACTAAATCATAAATTTTCATACAATAAAACAGTTCCAATCTTGATAAGCTCCCCAAAATCATCTCCTTTCAACCTCAATTTTTTTAAAGCTAAAAAAAGGAACAAATATTTTGAAGATCTGAAAAGCTGTAAGTGGTACAAAAGAGAAAGCATTGGGTTTTTAATGTATTCCCCCCCAAAAAAAAAAAAAAAAAAAACTAAACAACTGTTCTTCCTAATCAGTACAAAAATCACTAAAAAAAAACAAAATAAAATAACACAAACTTTTATACAACCAAATTATTTCAATGATCAAAAATTGGGAAAGGAACAGGAACAAAGAAATGGGTTGACTGACTTGCCCTCATACACTTTAGCATGAGCACCTTCTCCAATTCTCGGCCCAACAAACAGAAGTTTTGGATCAATCAACCACTTGGCATCCAAATTGAAACCTTCAACTGAGTAGAACCCATTTCCAGATGCCATTTTTCTCTCTCTCTAGAATCTACTGTTGATCTATTACCTTCTAGTGACTAGTAAAAACCAAATCTTTATATATTATGACACATTTGAAGTAAAACCCATATGGAAGAAATTAAAGAAAACAAGCTCATTCATATGAACAGAGAAGGATTATAAAGAAGACATGCTCTGTTCTGCTTCCATGGCAGAGACCCATCCCCGTATTCACGCTCTGAGTTGAGCTTTGTTTGGGAAGCAAAGAATAAAACCCCACGTGTTCCAGAGAAGACCAGCAACGAACAACGAACTAGTCATAAAATTTGTATTATTTATAAACAAACATTAAAAGGCCAAACAAAGCTCTGCTCAAAAAAGTAAAAGCAGAGGAGAGGCTATAAACAATCAAGAGCTAATGTATTTCAAATTTAGAGAGAGAGTGAGGAAGACGAGATGGGTGTGGATGTATAGGATGGTGGGTTGAGTTAATGAAATTGAATTTCACTACGCGTAAGGAACAAATTACTTTGTTGTGTGATTTGATCTGTCCAGATAAAGCCGCGGAAGGAAGGAATTGGGTCTTGTCATAGACATCTATAATCTATTTTACATCTTTTACTATTCTAATTTCTAACTAGGAATATGTATTATTTTTATTTACACATATTATTGTATAAATAAAATTTAGTGGGACAATCAAAGAGGGGTAGAAAAGGAAAATGTCATAAACATTTTTTTATTACAACTATTTTTAAAAAATTCAGTCATAAAAAGTTTGTTTTGAGATAATTGTATGTGTAAAGAAGTAGTTTACAAATATATATATATATATATATATATATATATAAGAGAAATGAATACAAATTTTTTATTATAAAATTTAGTGTTATAGTGATTTTTAACCCTTATAGTGTAATATTATAAAAAAAATTTGTATTCATTTCTCTTTTACACACACACACACACACATATATATATATTTTGTTCAACCAAATGTAATGTGTTAAAAAAATAAAACTAGACATTCAACTATCACTTCTATTATAGAAATAAAAATTACTGACTTGAGGGATCAAGTCTTTTTAAAAATTTGTGAAAGTTGTTTTACTAAGAAAAAAGAAATATTATATACATAACAATCCCTATTATATGTACATGTGTATCTATTATATAATGTAAAGTTGTAATATGGGTTAAATAAAGATATTCAATGTCCACATGGTAACGGATCGCAACTTCAGCACAACATCACTCAACAATAAGAGTTACACACAATAATAGATGATGATTGGACTACCCCCCTCCCCTCTGTTTTTTTTTAGACCTCTTGTGGACACTGCCAGTTACCAAATTAACCCTTGGATTTTTTATTATTATTCTACTTTATCTTAAAAAATAATAATAAAAAAAGAAAAAATAAAACGCGTGAGTTTCTTTTTTTTGGAATACATACATATTATGATTTGCCGTATCCGTCAATACGTGATATATGGTCGGATTCTTTTTTTTTTTTTTATTCACTCAGTTAGTTTATATCGATATTCGTTTGAGTTCGTTACCAAGCGGATTTAATCAGACAATTCATTCAACCAACTAACAACGGCCATGCACCACCACCCATTGAATCAAGAAAGAGTTTTCAGTCTGTCAATCCCTATCCCAGCGTGCCCCAGTATGTACCCCGACGTGCAGCCCAATGTGTCCCAAATCGCGACCGATATTGATACTATCATGATATATATATATGTATGCATGTATAAAATTCCTATTAAGTACCATTAAATTGGTCACGGGAATTATTATTGATAGAACTTTGATTCAATCAGGGTAATGATATGTGGTTGAATTAAATCACAAAACCAATAATTTGCATCTATAATGCAACATCTAAACCGTACTCTTTGTCCCACTACACCCATTAAAGATGAGACTTGAGAGGAGGAGGTTTAATAAGTCCGATCAAATAATAGATCCCTCAATTATTATATCTCTCCACACGCGCCAATAAAATTGTCCACAAAGTTATATTCATGAGCTTCTTTGTCTGAGATATTATCACTCTCTTCTTTACTTTATTTATTTATTTTTTCAATGGAACAAATTCTGTCTCTACCAATTAATTTGTAACTTCCATATTTGACTTTTTGTTTTTAGGTACAATTATTTTGTTTAGGAATTAAAAAAAAAAATCGGGTGGGCAAGAATGAGGACACTGGATCATTTTATTTTTATTTTTTTAAAAAACACTCATTATGTCAAAACTAATATTAGACAAATTTAAGGATGAAAAATGAAATGGTATGTATGATTTGGGTGTTAGTTCTACTTAATAGTTTAAATTTTTGGGTTGAATCGCAAAGCACTCCACCCGTGACATTTATTATTAGAATTAAACCTAATCTTTGATACGATGTCACGTTAAACATCAAATTGAAATGTGTTTGGTACCTTACCCGAATAGGCATAGTGGTTCAAGTCTCAACGAGGAAATTGCGAATTCGAATGAGATGATATTTGAAATTTATCCCACATTAAGTTTTAACTTTATTTAATAATTTAAGTTTTTAAAACAAAACGTAAAACATAATACGATTACATATTTTGTACTATATCTCGATTATAAAAGTTTGGTCTCCACAAAAGTACAAGAGAATTTATAACTCACAAAAGTACAAAGTGGATGTATGTGATTGCATAGAACTTTGTCTCATACCCCTGTCACTCGTGAAATTACAGCCAATAATTTATAATTCATAAATTCGTAATCCATCTCAAGGTTAATAATTCATACAAACAAAATGCGAGTTGTGGTTCCAAATGGATGTGTCAGGCCATAAGTACAAGATAATGTTCTAGATGGTCTAATTTCTTTTATTATTCAATAGTCATTGAGATAAGATGAACAAGAAAGAGAACAAGAAAAAGGCAATATATATATATAATAATCCAAAAATTAATTCAATATAATTTTTTTTTTAAAAAAAAAAAAAACCTTAAGAGTCCACGACAAATTTATGATGATGGTGTGGAATTATTGGTCACAATTTATAGCTCACGTAATCCATCTCAAATCACAAGTAAACGAAAATGCATTAATTTTCATTGCTTGCATGGTTAATGCATGCATATCAAATATTGTATGATTTATGGTTGAAAATGAATATGTCGGCCATAATTACAGAGCTTTGATTGTGTTGGTGACTGTTTAACTCTATTATCGTTCAATACAACTTAGCTCTTAGTACCAGTACATTGATTTGTGACATCATTTATATATAGTCAAAAATTAATTAATTCAATATGATTATAAAAATGCTCATTTGGTGTTGAAAAAAATTAGCAAATCAAAATGGGGATTCGTCGCAGTTGTGATTTAGACAGCTGAGGTTAATTTATGAAGTCATGACATGTTGGTGGCCCATGGGCAATCCCCATATAGTCTCAAATTCAATCCTCAGAGCTTCAAAAGTAAAAAAAAACACACACACACACATATATAATTATATATATGTATACATGTAATGCAGTATGCATGCATCTAAAGTCATCCGTTTTCGTGTGATTTGTTTGGACTTTTTTGGGAGGTGGACTTGTGAGGTAGTCGGTGGGCTTGCCATCCAGTGTTGACTTTTTTATTCCAACTGATTCCCCACAATGGTTAGCTAGAAATTGGTGACCGGACTTTGTCCTCACGTCTAATTCAACTTCCTAGCAATTCTATTATGTAAGAGTTGGTTGATTTTTAAATATATACTACATTTATTCTATATTGTAGCACAATCACCTAAAACAAATGCATTAAAATATCATTTAAATAAGTTAAAATTAAAGATATTGAAACACAATTAAAATCTATTTTAACGCATTTAGGTCTCGTTTGGTATGCGTTTTGTTTATGTTATTTTTGTTTTTAGACTGTCACAATGTTAATTTTGGCAACAAAAACATATTTGGCGTGGCCTTGTTTTATTTTACACAGTACTAAAATACTTCGTAAATAGTGGTCCAAAACCAAAACACAAAAAAATTATTTTTTGTATTTTGACAACTGATCATGGCTCAAAACCATAACTGTTCATGTTTATGTTTTCAACATTTTCACAGCAAAATATCATTTCTAAATGTGTTTTCAATTTTTTTTTTCAAAACACTCCTATAATAAAAATATTGTTTCGTTTTAACTAAAAATAAAATGCCTAAAATAAAATGTATGCCAAACATACCTTTGGATATATTAAAATTTTGTAGCGAACCAACACACTATATATATATATATATATATATATATATATATAAATCCGAAAGCTAAAGACAGTCAATATTAATGTTTTGACAATCTTTGTTTAAGTTCAATTTAAAATGTATTTCAACACATTTAAATATGTTTTGAAAATTTGTAACACCACATGGCGCTACGACAAAGGATGTGAGCCACCATATGTGTATATATATATTATATACACATACAAATCCGAAAACTAAAGACGATCATTATTAATGATTTGACATTATTGGTTTAAGTTCAATGGAGTAGGATTACGTAGTGGGCTTGACATCATTGAGCTTAGCAATTACAATTTCACATGTTAACCCGTTTCTTTCATGGAGTGGTGGGAAGGGTTAATATCAAGGTTTGGGCCGAACAAAGCCGGCAGGAATAATTTAGGTCCCATCGCTTTTATTTATTTACTGTAGTTAATCTAGCTTTTAATCAATTTTGGGAGTTTGAGAAGGTGCAAAATTTGTTAGTATTTAACTATCTATGTCTCAGTCGACACAGAGGTATGTTGGTTCTAGAATAATCTCGGAAGGGCGGTGGGTGCCCTCTCGACCTGGAGAAATTAAATGTAATGTGGACGCATCATTTTCTTGTGTAGGTGGCGGTGGAGCAGTCTTTAGGATGATCTCGGATCCATTTGTAGGATTGTCGTGTTTTGTCCGTTTAAGGCTAAGAACGCCTCTATAGCAGAGGCCCTTTGTCTTCATAAAGCAGCTTTCTAGGCTCTTCAATTTAGATATGATAATTGTTGCTTTGAGAGTGACTCCCAAATAGCGTGTAATGTTATGATTAATATGGAGTCCAGTGGAGTTGGAAGTTTTTGCTTATGACTTTCGGTGTGTGCTTCAGATGTTTGCCTCTTTCAGTGTGTGCTTCAGATGTTTGCCTCATCTCAGATTAGCCATGCATGTTAAGAGATATGGCAATGAGTTTGCCCATAAAGTGGTCATGCTCTCGCAAAGTCACATCTGTTAGGATGTTGTTTTAGCTCATATCCTAGTGGAAATTTTTCTTTATGCTTACTTACATCAGTCTAGATGATTTTAGTTTCTTGCCTGGTTGTAGGCGGTTTGCCAAGAAAAAAAAAATCCCCTTCTCTCTCTCTTTAGACAAAAGAGAGAAAGCTCGTGGCATACATGTCATGCCTCTTTTCAGTATTTGGAGTGTCAAGATAAGATAAGAGTGTTCACATGATTCATGTAATTATTCCACACTACTTTTGCTTATTATTATCTCTCTTATGTATGTGAAATTGTGAACGTATTTATATGTATGTGTTGATATGTGACGGAGTAATGTATAAGTTTTACCATGGAAATTAACTCTCTCTAAGTACAATTAACACTAAAACAATATAGTATAGATGCATCTGATGCAAAGCAGACATTTATATGCCAAGAATGTACCTATGATGTCCCACATGACAAATGTCGTTGCCATTTATATGTATGGATACATTTTGATGCAAAGTACACATTATATAGAAAACCCAAGTCGTGACATATTTAGTGGAGAAATAATTTTTTTTTTTTTACTTATCTTTTGAAGATTAAATCCCTTATCCTTTTTTCAATGAATGGTTCAACCGTTCAAGTTTATATGAAAACAAATTTGAATTACTTATCAATATATATATGTATGGAGGAAGCTAAAATCCTTGTTCCCAATTTTTATTGAACAAATTAAAAAGTCACATTAAACTCGTCAACTTATAAAAAATTATAAGTATTTGTAGGGATTATTTATCGTAATACAATAAAAAAAAATAGAGATATCAAATTACAAATACGAGGCTCAGGGAAGAAATTTGGTTGAAGAGAAGAAAGTAGACTTGGATCAAATACGTGTTTGTGAATGTTGGAATCTCTGAGTAAGCATCCCTTGACATGCTTAATCTAATGCTACTTTTATTGCCTAACACAAGGGTGGTAAATACCCAAATAACCCAATGGCATGCCGCCATTTTAACACGTAAGCTTTCTTTTATTTTTGTCCTTTAGTGCCTTGTCAGTTTCTTTGAAAAGTCAAAATGGCATGTACACTACATATGTTTTTTTTTTTTTATAGTTAAAGATGTAAGCTACATATTGCCCTCCCCTCTCATCCTAAAAGCCCGACCTTCTCTCTCCCTCGACCCAATATCAGAACCCAACGTCGCCATCGCCGGAAATTAAGTTGTCGCCGACGTCGCTGCATATTGCCCTCCTCCATAATGTCGCCGCCGCAACGGCAGATCCTTGCCTATGCTGCAAATCCAATCCTCCGACCTCGCCCTCACCAATTGCCGGCGCAATTGATCCCTTCCTCCGCAAACACATGGCAGATTGATGCCGGAATCGATGGACGCCGCAATCGCCGACGCCGGAATTCATGGAGACCCATAGTCGCCGATGAGATAAGTGCGGCGACGGTGACTGCATATTGTCGCCGTCGTCGCGGCATGTTGCTCTCCGGCCCCCATAACATCGTTGCCGCAAATGGCCGCCACCACGGCAGATTGCCGCAGCTCGATTTGCCGATGAGGACAATCTGCCGAACCAAACCCAATCCTCCGACCTCGCCGCCACAAGTTGCCGGCGCAATCGATCCTTCATAAAGACATGGCAGATCGCTGCCGGAATCGATGGACGCCAAGGTCGCCGGAATCCATGAGCCCCATATTTGCCGAGTGAGGGTTTTATTTTATTTTATTTTATTTTATTGTGGGTATTGGGTTAATGGGGATGGTTGTGAGAGTGGAGGTGGTGATTGTGGCGGTATCGGTGCTAGATCATGCCAGAATACACGGGTGGGTGTCGGGGTGGTGATGGTGGCGGTGGTTTGGGAGTTGGGATAGTCGTAATATATGGAAGTCAAAACGGGATGAAAAAAAAAAAATAAAATATAGTAAAATGACAAAAACAACTTCATGCATATAATATATACATATACATACATAACTACACGCGCGGAAGTGTGAAAGAAATTTTGGTTCTATTTGTGTTTATTCGGAAAAGGACAAAAAAAAAAAAAAAAAAAAAAAATGGGTTCATTCTAGAAGAAGCACAGAAAATGAGGATTCAAAATCATTAGATGCAACATTAATGTTAAAAATCTAAGTTTTTTTTCGAAATTTGAAGTAACTAATATATAAATATAAAAGTTAGTTACATGGAGTGGGCTTTTGACCAAGACAGTCCAATAATTTGGAAAGAATAAGCTTAAAATTTAAATTGCGGAAGCATAAAATCATAAAATTTAAATTACACAAATGACCAACGAGAGGGTAAGTAAGGTCGAAGCTGAAGAGTGACACAAAACAATTATAAAAAAATCATCTAATTACTTGATATCATAAATTGGGTCAGGTTTTTATTGGAAGTTGATTGGGCGGTTCATTATTGACAAGGATAGGGCCCAATGACAACTCGGATGGAATATCAGATTTTGTGGGACCCATTACTTTTGAGCTCGGATGGAATATCACATTTAATTTTTAATCTAAGCTCTCGAAATTCTTTGAAAGGCAAGAACCAAATAATTTTCAGTAATGGAACAAAATATCTTCTTTTTTATTTCTAAGAGAACGTTGTTATGTTGCCTTGAGGGTGCGCTAATCCTTCGAATGCCTTTTAGTCCCGAGAAGAAAATGATCCTACTTGACTGCTGTACATTGCTAACATCAGGAAATGGAATAATCGAGAATCCCGAGTAACTGGTCAAACCGCTAAAGTAGCTAAAGTAGTAATGAATCATGTCAGTAAAATAAGTCATATAGAAAGCCTATTGATATAGATTCAAGATATTTCATCAAATTATGTAAAGAAGAGATTCTCCTGTCCAGTTTGTTTGAATATAAAATATTTTTTAAAAAATATTTTTTTATTTTCTAATGTTTGGTTCTCGTAAAATATTTATCAAGAAAAAAAAAATATTAAAATTTGACTAAAATAACTTACTCATTAATTTTTGATAAATTATTTTATACTTTTCACTAGACTTGATCTTAATCTCGACCTTTGCAAAACACCAAAATATAAAAATAAAAAAATATATATATTTTACTAAAAAAAAAGTATCAAAATATAAAAATAAAAGAAAATATTTTACCTAAAAAAAAATAAAAATGCATCCAATGGTCAGATGGAAACATCTGTAATGCGATCCAATTCCTCAAATATTTTGTTACTGCATTCTCACTCCCCCACACAGGCACAAGTTTGTTATTGATTAGTGTATGCAATTATAATCCCCAGACACACACAGTCACTGTTACTGAGGGAGAGTTGGTGAGTTTGTGGTGGGAGTATTTATGAGAAAGATTAACAATGAAATGGGTGGGTTGTTGCAACAAATAATTATTAATTTTTTATTTAATTTTCTCCAATGTCTCAAGAGTTTAAATTACCATTTTTTCTCTCAAAAGTTAAAATTAAAATAGCATTATTTTTTTCTCTCGAATAAGAAGACATTCAACCCAAGATAAATACAATATATAATAAATGAGACTCGACTAAATTTATAATTAATAGTCATGCGATTATTGTGATACAAAACAAGTCTAACCACAACAATACATATGAATGATTTGTGTGTGAATTCTAACTTTCTTTTCATAAATATTTTATTTTTAAAGATCATTGATTTCAAACTTTTCACTTCATCTAATTGTCATTTTTCCTATGCAATTTTACATGTTTTTTTTTTTCATTAATTTTTTTTTTTTTTTTTTTTTTTTTATAATAAACATTATACATATGAGAATAGGTTAAGACTCTTGATAGGTTAAGTTCTGATCAAACATTTCCTTACAAATAAACGTGCTAATATAATTTAGCCAAAAAAATGTAAATATTTACAGAAAAGGTGCTAATATATGAACCAAATTATAAGCAATTTCTTCGAGATTGCATTTTTATCCCATCATCTCATACGATGATATGGTAGCAAAAACCTCCGATTAAAAATCAGTTCGCACAGACATAAGGTCTTTGATAATCCCAAGATAAAAAAAGGTGGTTAATTACAGTCGCAGCATGATACATGGTTATCTAAAATCTCTCCTAATGTGTATGAGTAAGCATGATGGTTTAAATTGTCACATCCAACATTTTGTAAGTAACTTTTGATTTTTATATATGAATGTTGAGTAAATGATACAAGATACGATAGATTGATGTTGTGCATTGTTACAAGATTACAAGAAGAATGAGCTAACTAGTCAACAAATTTTTGGTGTAATTTGGTAGCGTAACATTCAATGGTGGTGTGCTTACAGTGTCAAGAATGGTGTGCTACTAGAAGGTATACTATTCTAAGACCCATGAAATCCAACATGACTTGGAAATTGGAATATCTGCATTGCATTCATTGAATTGTTAATGCAATTTTATTCGGTAGCAAGTTATGCCGCATAACAGAAATTAGGAGTCCACTTGAGCATATATCGACCATCTTTCCCGAGCTTAGACCTACATCACCACATGAAAACAAAATAAAAGTTAACCCAATAAAATAAGAAAAGTAGAACTTAAACATTATGTTGCAGAATTCCAGACCTAGAGAGACAGCCAATACATGTTTTCGAGTTAAGATTTTAGATACTTCTTGATTATGCAGACATAGAGCTAGGAATCTTGTCTGTTCATAATTTGGTTGTCACCCAACTTGGTGGTAGCTCAAGCAGCCTAGCAGGTAAATAATACAGTTCAATAATGGTGTTTAAGAAATATATATTTGGCCAGGCCATATTAATTTATCTAGGGTCAATTGCAGTGACATCCTCTGAGGTTTGTCATATTGACAGTTAGATGAAACTTGACCCATTTTTGGACAATGACACCCCCGGTCATAAATTGAATCCAAACAGCCCCTAAATCGATGTGAAAAGTTGAGATTTTCCATAGGAAGGAAGGAAGAGGTGTGGAGAGAAAATAGAAAGGAATGAATAAATTTTCATTGTTCGGTAGGAATGATACAAGGAAAGAAAGGAAAATAGAAAAGTTGACCCACCCTTCCTTCTTTACAAATTTCCATCCGCCCAAAAATGAGCGGAAGAAAGGAGGAAAGACAATTGAACTGTTATAGAAATTTTAAATTAAATACTATCCAAAATTATACGAGTCTTAAATTACAGTACTATATTCTATAAATTACAATAGTATAAATATTATTGGATATTATGGTAAAAACAATTAAAACTTTCTCTTTCCTTCTCTCTTAACGAATATAAAATTTTTTAAGTTTATTTTCTTTTTTTCTATCTAACCAAACAAAAAGAAGAAAATATATAATATCTTTCCGGGATGTCTCATCCATCACTTCTTCTCTTCCTTTTCTTTCAATTTTTTTCTTCGTTACTGAACATAGCATTAGTTTTAATGAAAGATATCATAATAGAGAAATGACCAAAATGCCTACTGCTCTCTCCTTCTCTCTCATTAGCTCTCTTCTGGTTGAGACGCATCACATATGGATTGCATCTTCACCAAATTCATCATCATTTTTCATGCCCCGACCCTTCCAAGAATGCATCTCACCAAATTCATCATTGACACCAAAGTCATCACTAAATCAAATACTAATAATCCATTAGATTATAAACTCATTTTAGAGAAAGAGATTGAAGTGAAAATATAAATATATATAAAATTTGATTTCATATATATAGACCCATATCCACACACCTATATATATAATAGGATTTAATAAATATAATGAATTCAAGTTCTCAACAACTATATAAACTCTTATATGATCGGATTTCATCTTTCATACCCCCATCTCTTCCGTTTTGTATGCACATGCATGTAAGTACATATCGAAGATAATCAACTCATATCATGAAATTAAAACCAATTTGATGCCCGTGAATGGCGGCCCAACCTCTAGTGGTTTAGTTGATATAATAGAATGTATATACATGGGTGTGTAGGATTTGTAGAGAGAGAAATTGGGTGTGTTGATTTGTAGGGATGGAGGTTAGTTTGGTCCACTAAAATGATTTGTAAAAAAGGTTAAATTAATAATTTTATGATTTCAATTCATCAATTTATAAGTTAAAGGGCATTAAGGCCATTTTACTCACTCACGCATGTGTTAGTTGATGATTGGGTGTCATTGTTAGTTTTACTAGATGTGAAGGTGTTATTGTCTAAAAATGAGTCAAGTTTCATCTAACTGTCAATAGGACAAATAGGACAAATCACGGGGGATGTCGCTGTAATTAACCCATTCTATTAAGCCTCATATTAACTGTTTCTTCAGCTTTCAAACTTAATTTCATACAATGCTTTGAAGTAGTATTTGATTAAAAAACAAGTTAGCCGGTGGGTTGTAACTTAATGGTAGCTCCTCTACCTTTTTAATGGATTAAGGTCCTACCAAATATGTTAATATACCAAGAGTACATGAATTCATTGCTTAAGATGGGAAAAAAAGAAAAAGAATATAAATTTTGAAGACTAACTCAGTCCGGTACTTTATTTCAATTATCCAATTAAATGTGTTTGATAAGGTAATTTAAATATGAATAAATTTTACTATGTAAAATTTAAGTGAGATAGATTACACTTTCCACTAAACACTTAAAATTCAAACAATTACCAATGAAAATCTTGATTTACAAAAATTCAGTTGGCAAAATTTTCATTGCTTAATTTTCAAACAGCTTGGAAGCAAAACATCATCAGGTACATTAAATCAACTAGGAAGAAAAGAAAACTGAAAATTTACTCAACTTAATCCAATAGGTACATTAACACAATTGAAATAAGTGTATTTTTGGTATTGTTTGAGTTAAATTTCAAAAGTTTCAATTTTTCCTAGAGAGAGAAACAGAAGAGAGAGAAGGTGGATAATGGGCCAACTAGCCCCACATCACTGGGCTTGAGCAAGTCAGAGAGAGAAGGTGTATAACGGGCCAACTAGCCCCCCCACATCACTGGGCTTGAGCAAGTCCATTTTGCATGTTATTAACTCTATTAGAGATGGCCCCACACCATCCAGCCATCCAGTGATAGGTTCCCGTTTCGGCGGTCATCATCTCTGTTAATGACTCTTCTCATGCCAAACCAAAATCCGCAAGTTTGACGGTTTTGTGGTCTGCTGTCAAGAGCAAGTTCTCTGCCAAAAAAGTAAACTCAAAGATAATCAACATTTTTGTTACAAGTGGCTCCTGAAAATAGAAAGGACGTCAAGAGGGAGAAAAATGAAGTACAATTCTAACAACATTATGGCAAATGGTCAGGTAGAACAAGTTATATAAAAAAAGAAACAAATCAATAACACTAAAATCAACTCCTACTCTTTACAAAGTGCTTCCAAAATGCTCAACATTGCAGGAAATGTAAAAGCTGAGTGGGAAAGTTGAACGTCCACCGCCAGTTTTCAATAGGTGCATAGATCCAGTTGAGCTCTTAAAAGTCTTTTTACCATAAGGCCACAGAAATCTTTACAAAATGTGCTCAAAAGCTAAATGATATAGTCAAGTAACAGACTGGGAAATAAGACTTCTGAGAAGAACAAGGAAGCAATTTGATGATCCAAAATCCAAGTAAACCACATAATGAGGGAGTCTTGCGTTGTGTTAGTGACTGATGTTCATAAAGTTATGATTCATATCAAGTATCAATACTTGCACACGTCATAAGATCTACACACAGTACTGCATCCTTTCCAAAAAGTTCTTGAATAGGGATGCTTTGATAAATTAAAAAAAAAAAAAAAAAGAGTAACAAGTGGTACAAATCAGATTTGAAGATCAATAAAAGTAACATGTCAAAGAACAAGTTTATGAACCTTTGAATACCTAAAGTGCAATTGGAAGAAAATAGATTTAACATGCCGCTTGCTAGTCAGATTTCTATTTTTCCTTCTAATTTGTGTGATAAACTCAAGACCAAAAAATAAAAAAGACTGAAAGTATGCAGCTGAGAGAAAGAGTTTATGTCCATTGAAATTGATGGAATGTTAAGTTCCTTACAAGCTCAACAACAGTGCCCTTTTCAAACTTAATTGTACAAATTCAACACTACAAATAACAATAAACTATAACCACAAGGCATAGTGTTCTGTGGATTCAAGTTCGTTGGTTATGGATAATTTGAACCTATGTAGTTGGGATGACATAATTTGAACCTATGCGGATTCAAGTTGTTATGGATAGTGTTTACTCCACTATTTTTTGGTTCAATGGAAACACGACATGTGGCGAGTTTCAATAAGCTTGTCACATTGGATTAGTACTCTAATTATCCAAAAGAGGAAGGTGTGACACAAAATTATTGACATGATCCACCAATAAAGAAGGAGTATGTGACGAGTTCCAATGGAACTTGCCACGCCAGATTGCAATCTTGATAGAATTTTCTTTAGAGTGTTAAAACTACGTGGTTTCATATAGAAACATAATGATTGGTCTAGTTAAATTCTACCACGTGGAATTATTGATTAAAAGGGAAGTGGTGAGTCCTGATAGGACTTACCAACTTTAAATATCCAAGTCAAGGCTCATCTAACCAATTGTTTGTCAACACATGGTGAGTTCTATTGAGCTTACCATGATACCGACTACGGTAGATTAATTATATTAAAGAATTGGTATTATGGAAAGTTTTTATGTTGTGGGTAGCTAAGAGTCTATTTGGTTAGATGAAAATAGATGGTGGAAAGTGAAAGTGAAAGAAAGTGAAGTGAAGGAAAAGAAAATTAAGTTTTTATGGTGCATTTGGTTAGCATGAAAAATTTTCAAGAAAGTTATGAGAAAATATTATGTTGTTAGTTTGGATAGAATGAAAGAGAAAAGAAAATGATTGTACTTGTCAAAATTGCCCTTATAATTTTAAATACTAAAAATATAAATAAATTTGAGTAAAATTAATTCATGGATCAAATTTTGTTGTTGATAATAATATTCTGAACTTGTGTGAGATACCAAGTCACCAGAATTTATTTACTCAAAAATATATATATATATATATATATATATATATATATATATATAATTTGGACCTTACAATTTATATAGTAATTGTAAGGATTTTGATGAAATCGAATAAGATAAGGATTGTTCTACTATATGTTTGTTTATATATAATAGAATAACCAAAACTAATAGAATTTTATATATAACAACCAAATTTATGAGGATTTTCTTTTTAAATTCAACTAGAATTATATAACTATAAAATATTTTGTATTATTCTTTTTAAGGATCGTATATATTTCTTAAAATTTATAATAACTCTAGTATCAAAATTCTAAAACCTAGGTGATATGTATATATACATATTGAAAATTAATATAATGCACTTAAAAAAATATCCACCATAATATGTTATATGTATATATGTATTTGGAAGGGGGAAAAAAAAAACAGAAGCAAAAAAAAAAGGGAAAAAAAGAATAAAGCAATAAAAATAGATTAAAAAAAAATTGCTAAAAATAAGATCCCTCCAATTTCACGATTTCATTTACGTTTGGAAAAAAAAGTTTCTATCAAAAAGGGACAAAAAGATAAAGGAAACCCAAGCTATCCAACTTATAATTATGAGTATAATAGGAATTTAAAATATAAGTTAACCACTTTCCCGAGAAATAAAAATTTTCGCCTGTTTTATACATGAATCGTTTCTGAAAATTTTCCGTTTCATCCTAAACAAACGCACAAAAAATTTAAATATTTTCAATTCTTTTCTTTTCTTGCTAGTTCTACCTAACCAAATGAACCCTAAGAGATAATTATAAGAATTGTATGGTCGTCGTGATTATCCACAGTCACAACACCTTGTTTTGTCTTGTATTAATTTATCTTGAATATTTACAAGGTCAACTTGCACCATGTTTAAAGTGATTTTTTAAAAAATAAAAATATGATTTGGTCCATTGTTTTCGTGTAAGAATTCACATTTAACACACTAATAACAATAAAATAAAACTACAAGCCAAATAACCATCCACAAACATATAAACAACAAATACATAATAAGCCAATTTTTATGTTTTTTTTTCTTAAACTTGCAATTGACATTAATGCAAACGTTAATAATTGTAAAATATAGTTCAAGATTACTTACAATGAGAACCAAAGTCTTTAGCATCATAAAAACTAATTACTGATAGAAACTTAAAAAAAAAAATAAAAAATAAAAAAATAAAAAAAAAAAAAACTAACTACAAATAGTTATCTAAAATCATGTCGAGTTTTTCTAGATAGTTGATCGATCTTCTTATGTAATTACGGTTTTTTAAGAGCTGCAAGATATGTAATCTTATTCATTCAAAGAGAATTAGAAAGTAATTAAAACAAGTTGATATAATATACAAAGATATCAAAACAAATTCTTAACATTATAATTAAAACAAGTTGATGAATTTGTTAAAGCCAATTGCCAAACATGGACTAATCTCCAACCATAAGGGCAGCATCATCAGAAGGAGAAGAGTAGACAAGCCATGATTTTCTCATCCAAGAATGGTTGTTGCCAACCAGTGTTGTGGGACCCATGAACATAGAAACCTTGTTTGTCATCCAAATTCCGAATATTCTAATAAGATGATACCAACCAGTTAATCTACCAGGTAAAAACACCATGTCATGCAAGGTGAGTTGAGAAATACTGTCATCTTAAATTCTTAAACTTCAAAAACGAACAACAAATGATTTCTCAATCTCAAGTCTCATAAAAAAATATATATATGTGTGGTTCATTTTGGAGTTTGTTTAGTCGAACGCTGATGTTTTTGCATAATTAAACTAGAAGAACACTGACAAAAAAAAAAAAATAGCAGGCATGACTTCTCTTTCACATTTTAGAGTTTTCTAAATGCTGTCTACGATAGCAAAAGCACTTTCGTTTGACTAAAAAATAAATCAAAATGCGCCAAAAATTCTGTAATGTGATATCTTTACCAAGTGTTGTAACGAATCAAGTGCATGTGTAGTCTCATCCAGGTGGCATGTCTATATTGTGGACAAATATTTGATGATAATATAAAAGGGCAAGCAGCCAGTTGATGAATGGTGAAACAATTACATAGTAAAGTGGCAACCTACTACTAGCCACAATTTACAAATATGAATTATTAAATCTATGTCAAAATTCAAGGAATTATGTAAAGGTGTGATTGGCTTTAGTCTAAAGGGAGCTAATAAATTGGATGATTACCATGAATGTCCTTGCAGAATCACTTTTGTCGATGAAAATTATCCATGGTTTACCAGAAATATGTGCTTTATACATGATAGATATATTCACACAGCTTCCAGAAATAAGTAAAAGTTTATCAATGGTGGTGTGAACATAAAATCTATACAAGTATCTATGAGTGATTAAATATATACACACCCCTTCTGCTTCCTTTAACCATGGTGAAATGTAATTAATATCAATCATGTGGACCAATAAAAGCTCAATCAATGAAAATCCTATCCATCGAATTAAATGCCACAATACTATATATAGTACAGTCAAGGTTGGGGTATAGCAGCGTACATAGTACAATAAATGGATACGTCACAATATCTATCATGGCAGTAAATTTTTTCTTCAAGCTAGCAAATCCTGTGACCAACTGATAAAAATATTTTTATCTATTGATGATTTTTTAAAACTAATTTACTACATTTTAAAAAACTTTTAAGACAGAAATTGTGGATTTGATAACACCTAAAAATGGGAAGCTGTGGGCATATTTTAGATATAATTTTCATTACCAGAATCAATTAAGTTTAGAACTGGCAAATCATTTATATAACTATATCTAGTCAAAGATCCTACAATAGACAATTATTATTTTTTCATAAGAAAAACCTAACATATGTCGTAACTCAACTAAAGTGAAGCAATTTTCATTGTTAAACTCTTTGATGGATCTCTAGAAGTGTTAAGGTAACCAATACACACAGTTTCCTAATTTGAGAATGAGACAGAAATAATATTGAGGTTAGGAATTACCCGGTAAATTTTAATGAAGGTAACCAATACACACAGTTTCCTTCTATATGTAATAATTTGAAAGGCACCATACTAGACCCGAGGGACGTTGGGACGCATGACAATCAATTCACTGTACTAAACAAATAATTCAAAATTTAGATCTGTACAAACACATGAACGCCTTTAGCATTGAAATGATTATATATATAACATAGAGAAAAAAAACCTGTAATGTAAGCAATTACAACCCAAATAGGATTCATGGCTCCAATACATAAATTTGATAGAGGAAGACATACCAGATACAGAAACTCAGTTTGGAGATAAGTATAGCGGAAACGATCTTCAACCCTCTCCTATGTCCGCAAAATTGGATGATAGACTCCAGGTTTTCATTCACTTATATAGTGAGGGTTGGGACCGTTTCACTTATACGTGAAGAGATGTGTTGGTTCCATCAGCCGACACAACTCTTCACATATACACACACACACACGCATAAGTGACTAGTCATTGAAATTGAAAGCACCTTTAAGAATTAATAATATGATTTAACACACCTCTATTAAATATATTGTTAATAGAATAATAATTAATTATAGTTAGACTATTTTTTTGCTTACATGTAATTCATATGATCTCATACGACTTCATCTTTAGGAAGAGAGATAGAGAAATCAGAAAAGAGAGAGTGAGAATGGGTGAATATGCATGTTGTGTGTGTGTGGGTTCTTGCATATGTTGAGACCGTAAGCGATACTTTTATCCGATTTTATACTGTTTTTAGTTTATTAGCTTTTGTAGGTGATTTCCCAAAGAAGTTGATCAAATTGTAATTTTTAAGCATGAAGTAATGTTCCCGAGGCTTTTGGAGGTGTTTTGGACCTCCCAGGATGATTTAGAAGTCCAACAGGCAAAATATGAAAAGTGTGCCTGTGCACCCTTGAAGGATTCTGGACCTGCATCAGTATTTTAGGTGTAACTTTTTACTCGAAACTCCAAATTGGGCAAACTTACCTTTTGTGGAAAAAAGAATCGAAGACCGTCGTTTTTATGTTTAATAGCAATTTCAAGATTCGGACTCGAAATAGGTCAAAATAGCGTTACAAAACTGCATATTGGATAAGATGATCGATCATCCAGTTTTCGAACACTGTTTAGTGTAATCGATCAAAAACCAATACAAAATGGAATCTAATGTATATGCCAGGATAAACCAATCGACCTCATCAAGCAGCACAGAATATACCCTATCACTAGCGTACAACAGCCAAAATGCATAATTATTTGCAGTCGTCAGATAATACTTAAATCATCAATAACTCACACAATCCCAAGGCCTCCTTACCACACATGCTTGCTAATGTAAACTAGTTATATCCCTCCAACACTTGCTTCATCTTTCTTATTGCCAATCAACTTATCCCACCACTGAACCTACTACATTTTTCAATTACATTATAGGACTTCAGTGCTGTCAGATTTTCTAATAAGAGAGAGAGAGAGAGACATGGTGGTACAGAATAGTGGGTGCCCCATATGGATGAGCTAGCTAGGTAACTGCCTTATGAATGGTAGCTAATCTTGAACATCTAAGGAATGTGGTTTAGGAGGAAACTAGTTTGGTCTTAATAGAAAATATTGCGATAAATGCAATGGATGATGTGCATGGAGAGAAGTAATTCTAAACCCTATATGCTAAACCTATTGGTACTAATAATATATTTATATGAAGCGATTTGAAGACAATCCTTTCATCATGATATAGCTCACGTGGCGTGGCACCTATGCTATAGTGATTAATGAGGTAGGAATGGCATGTCATTTAGATTATTTTCTTTAATCACTTGAGACTTTTCAAATGTAAAACAAAAAGTCAATAAATAAAAAAGGAAAATACAAATTAACAAAATTTAGCATTTAATAAGGTTAGAGGTGATTACTCATACATGACTACGCCAGTGACACGGGCCATAATACCTACCAACTTGGACCTCCTCTCATTTGAGTAATAATACAGTAGTGTAAAGGTAGCTATAAAGATCACAATAAACACTTAGAAGCACAAGCAGGTTTTGATGAATATCTGGAATTTTTTTTTTGAAAGAGTGTAAAGGGAAAAAAAAAGAGAGAGATAATTGTTGTAAATATGATTCATTACTACTACTAACGCGACGAATGTGATTCGCATCATAACAGTGAAACACAAACAAGTATCCAAGCTCCAATCTTACTCCCACAACACTCACAATAGCAAGCCATGCGTCTGGGTGAAATCCGGGGAGTGAATACATGAGTCAGAAAGCAAAATTCACCCAAATGGGCAAGTAGGAATAAGGGTAAAGCCTTGGACTTCATGAACTGTGTGAATTTGACGCATTGTGGGCCTGAATTATACTAAAATAACAGGTTGATATCAATGCAATACCATTAATTAATATGAGAAGTAACATAAATTGGTATAGAAGTTTAAAGAGGGTACCACGGGGATGCATAAAGGAACAAAGAGGCTAGAAATCTTGCAAAAACAACAAACAATTTGAATAGCATATTTAACTAAACAAACTACGTTTTTTAATTGCATCAAGGACCAAAAAAAAAAAAAAAAAAAAAGGAAAAAAGTGAAAGTCAATAGCATTCCTTGTGTTTCTCTCAATATTTTCAGTTCTATTTTTGAAAGCCTACCCCTCTGTCCCTCAGCTCTGCTAACCACCAAGTCAACTTTCAACTTTTAAACTAGCAAACCACATATCCACAAAATAAAGCCTGCCCACCAATCTATTTCTGTTCCAACCTAAGCCTAAATTCACAATCCTTTGCTACATCAACATCCAAGGACACAACCTTTCATAAACCTAATCACATCTCACATACCAAATATCTCTGGTATGATGTTGCCCAAATCACAATTAAGCAACATTTGTCGAGAATGAGCTTTGAATTTTTCGGCATTCCTTATGCTTTTGCTCTTTGTATTATGGTATAAATTCAAACTTTGAAGTAAAACCAGTTCCTGGAAATATTTTGATTTTTTTTTGTTCAATTAAATTATAAACCACAAATACATGTAACTTAGAATTGACATATATGTTTATTCTGGATGTAACTTGTCTAACAATAGGTATGCAGCGATCTAAGATGGAGTAGGTGTTATGAAAGCTACAGTGAAGATCACATAATTGTTACAAACTATTGCCAAACACTGAAAACTAAAAAATTAAGAAATTTTTTTACATGAAAAAGTTTTGTTTAGAGAAAATATAGTGAGAATCACATATAATCACAAATAATGGATCCATTCATTATTGAATAAATCAATTCATTGTACTAAATAAACGATTCAATATTTATATCTGTACAAACACATGAACACCTCTAGCATTGAAATGATTATATCTTGAACTAAGAAATAGACCCTAGAAGCTAAAAAAGGGTATCCTGAGCAATTGCAATAATCGGGTTCATTGATATTCCTGGTATAGTAGATGCTATCACACATACAATCATACTCAATTCGATATAACACAGAAAATAAACCTGCAATTCTTACCATCTCATACAGCTTCATCTTCAGAAAGAGAGAGATAAAAGTCAGAAAAGAGAAAAAGAATGGGTGAATATGCCTGTTGTGTGTGTGAGTTCTTTTTATAGAGAACCGTAATAACAACCCTGCATAATGAACTAGAATCTACATTAAAAGTCGAGCTTACTTTTAGTAGCTTTACTACACTATATCACTGAATTTGAAAACTGATAAGCACTGAATATTGCATATTTGAGCCCTTAAAAGTGCATGTGTTGAGACCGTAAGTGATACTTTTATCCGATTTTATACGGATTTTAGTCTATTTACTTTTGTAGGTGATTTCTGGAAGAAGTTGATCAAATCGTGATTTTTAAGCATGAAATAATGTTCCCGAGGCTTTTGGAGGTGTTTTGGACCTTTCGGGATGATTCAGAAGTCTAATAGGTAAAATATGAAAAGTGTGTTTGGACACTCTTGAAGAATTCTGTACTTGCTTCAATATTTTGGAGATAACTTTTTATTTGAAAATCCAAATTGGTCAAACTAAGCAGCTATGGAAAGAAGACTCGAAGACCGTCGTTTATGTGTCTAATAGCAATTTCGAGATTTGGATTCGAAATAGGTCAAAACAGTGTAACAAAACTGCATGTTGGATAGGGTGATCGATCACCTTATTCATGGTGATCGGGCACTGTTTAGGGTGATCGATCAAAAACCAATACAAAATGGAATCTAATGTATATACCAGGATAAACCAATCGATCTCATCAAGCATCACAAATTATATTTGGTGTACAACAGTCAAAATGCACAATTCATTGCAGTCGCCATATACAAGTATGGCTTGAATTGCTTGGTGGCTTGATCACTTAAGATTGAAATCATTGTAAACTTTACAAACTATGTAATTTATATATGCCACAAAATTAGTTTGTTTATCTTTCAAAGTGTGAAGTGATGTTCCACTTCATCATTCTCTCAAAACCCATAACTTTCTTTTTTTTTTCAACTATATAAACAGCAAAAAATAAAATCAAATAAAAAAGAATAATTACAGCGAAGAGATTTTTATCATTTGCACTACTTTGTAAAAAGTAAAGTCAGGGTGAGAGATGCTGATAGAAGGTTGGTAGATCAATTGAAGGGGACTATGGTTGATTCGATCGCGGCGACAGGATGGACTTCAGTAATGATGGTGTGTGCTAGAGATGCAGAGAGGGGTGTTGGGTGTTGTGTGCATTAGATGCAGAGAGGGGTAGTTCTGTTTTTTAGAATTATAGTTTTTTTTGTATTAAAAATTAAGGATAAAAGAGTCAATTCACATTTGTAAGAGCCCAAAAAGTAAATTAGGGTGTAAGTAAAAGTTAAAACCAAAAGATTCTTGATTAGCAGTTACAAATTCACGACATGTGCCCCATTATAATCATTAATAACTTTAGCAACATCTCAACAACTAGAGAGAATGGAAAGTTTTCATTTTCTGGTTCATCTGTTTAGAAATCTTCTTCTCTCAGGGATGAACACACGTGAAGAATGGGCCCTAGTCAAGAACTTCATACTCAAGTGTAATTGTGCTATCTGCTCAAATGCCTTTGAAGTTATTCTCAAGAAGGTATTATTGGTGTTACTGCCAGCTGAAGCTTATCTGCAAAAAATGAATTGTTTTGGTAAATTAGTCAATATCTCTTCTATCACAGGTCCCTTCAGCTAGCTTGACATTGATGGATATGCCAAACGAATCTTTTTTGTAATTGATCGATGTATGTGAGTCGGGGAGGTTGCATTTGTCTAGTGATGAATTATAGGATGTTTTAAGATGCTCGACCCCCATCTTAAAAAACAAATTAAGGAACTTGCATTTATAAATTTTATATTCCATGCATATTTTTCCTGCAAAATTAGATGGTATGATCTTATTTTCAAATTCTACTAAGAGTAATACTACGAGTGTACGTGTATTTACTTAAACTTTTGTGAAAAAAAATGCAATGCGTAATAACACACATATAAAATTATTGCAGAGTCACAATGATTTTAATCGTCAGTGATCAAACCACTAAACAATTCAAGCCGTACTTGTATTATTAGTTTATCCTGGTATATACATTGGATTACATTTTGTATTGGTTTTTGATCAATCACCCTAAACAGTGCTAGATCACCATGAATACATCCTATCCAATATGCAGTTTTGTAACGTTATTTTGACCTATTTCGAGTCCGAATACCGAAATTGCTATTAGACACAAAAATAATGGTCTTCGAGTCTTCTTTGCACAGCCGCTGAGTTTACCCAATTTGGAGTTTCGAATAAAAAGTTATCCTCAAAATATTGAAGCAGGTATAGAATCCTTTAAGCGTGCTCAAGCACACTTTTCATATTTTACCTATTGAATCATCCCAAGAGGTGCAAAACACGTCCAAAAACCTCAGGAACATTGTTTCATGCTTAAAAATTACGATTTGATCAACTTACCAAAAGTACTAACCATTTGGTGTGCTGTTTCAATAGCTGAGCTCGCCATCTTTCAAAGCCTAAAGAGAAGGTTCAAAATTGATAGTATGCAGCTGAAACAAAAAAGATTAAAATAATAAGAATAAGCTTGAAATAAAGCAAGTTATGATAGAGAAGACTGAAATAATAAGAAGAAGATTGAAATAATCAGAAGGTCGAAACAAAGAGAGATATGATAAAGAAAACTGAAATAATAAGAAGAAGGTTGAAACAAAGACGTCGTGAGCATATACCATTTTTTTTTATTATGTGACCTATAAGTATGCACTGTTTTTTTTTTTTTTGGTAAATTACACTCAGACCCCCTGAGGTTATGTCATTTCTCACCTAAGTAAAGATTTTGGTTTTAATTTTCACTCATATTTGAAAGAGTGATTTCGTATTTCACTTACACTCCAAATGTCAATTTATAGTGACGTCAAAGTACTTTTTAGGTATAAAATGACTATTCTACCTTTTTGACCATATGTTGACTTAAAAAAAATGTATTTCATTTTTTTCATAACAAAAATACCCCTCAATTTTTCAAGACAAAAATACTCCCAAACTTAGATTTAGTAGGAACATTGTAAGTATATAATCACATAACAAAAAAAAAAAAAAAAAGGCTTTTAAAATAATTTGAGTTTCAGTTTCGGGTTTACAAAACTAGTCTCAAAGTGTGTTCAATAGGATTTAAACAATTTGGGTCCCTAATATTGTTCTGAACACTGAAAATCCTATTGTATTGACAGTGAAAGTCTTAGATTTAGAACATGAGTGAGAGAAATATATAAAAAACCCCCAAATGCATGTTTACAGATAATGAAAACAACAAATCTTAAATTTGTGTAAAGAGGAAAAAATAATTTAAATCACATTTTAATACAATATCAATTTAGCACTAACACTAAGATACATTAACTTAGCACAAAAAAGGGGCATCTACTAAAATATAATTCTTTGATCTAGTAAAAAAAATTATGGCAAATGATGAGGTATAGAATCATAGAACAAATGAAGAAATATGTTACAAATAAGAGAGAGAAAAAACAATTGTATATTGTATTGATGTTGTATAATATAAAAATACATAGGAATTTATATTGGGGATGATGTGCATGGAGAGAAGTAATTCTAAACCCTATATGCTAAACCTATTGGTAGTAATAATATATTTATATAAAGCGATTTGAAGACAATCATTTCATCATGATATAGCTCACGTGGCATGGCACCTATGCTATAGTGATTAATGAGGTAGGAATGGCATGTCATTTAGATTATTTTCTTTAATCACTTGAGACTTTTCAAATGCAAAACAAAAAGTCAATAAATAAAAAAGGAAAATACAAATTAACAAAATTTAGCATTTAATAAGGTTAGAGGTGATTACCAATTTTTGTAACGGGCACCCATACATGACTACGCCAGTGACACGGGCCATAATACCCACCAACTTGGACCTCCTTTCATTTGAGTCATAATACAATAGTGTAAAAGTAGCTATAAAGATCACAATAAATACTTAGAAGCACAAGCAGGTTTTGATGAATATCTGGAATTTTTTTTTTGAAAGAGTGTAAAGGGAAAAAAGAGAGAGAGAGAATTGTTGTAAATATGATTCATTACTACTACTAACGCGACGAATGTGATTCGCATCATAACAGTGAAACACAAACAAGTATCCAAGCTCCAATCCTACTCCCACAACACTCACAATAGCAAGCCACACGTCTGGGTGAAATCCGGGGAGTGAATACATGAGTCAGAAAGCAAAATTCACCCAAATGGCCAAGTAGGGATAAGGGTAAAGCCTTGGACTTCATGAACTGTGTGAATTTGACGCATTGTGGGCCTGAATTATACTAAAATAACAGGTTGATATCAATGCAATACCATTAATTAATATGAGAAGTAACATAAATTGGTATAGAAGTTTAAAGAGGGTACCATGAGGATGCATAAAGGAACAAAGAGGCTAGAAATCTTGCAAAAACAACAAACAATTTGAATAGCACATTTAACTAAACAAACTACGTTTTTTAATTGCATCAAGGACCAAAAAAAAGGAAAAAGGAAAAAAGTGAAAGTCAATAGCATTCCTTGTGTTTCTCTCAATATTTTCAGTTCTATTTTTGAAAGCCTACCCCTCTGTCCCCCAGCTCTGCTAACCACCAAGTCAACTTTCAACTTTTAAACTAGCAAATCACATATCCACAAAATAAAGCCTGCCCACCAATCTATTTCTGTTCTAACCTAAGCCTAAATTCACAATCCTTTGCTACATCAACATCCATGGACACAACCTTTCATAAACCTAATCACATCTCACATACCAAATATCTCTGGTATGATGTTGCCCAAATCACAATTAAGCAACACTTGCCGAGAATAAACTTTGAATTTTTCGGCATTCTTTATGCTTTTGGTCTTTGTATTATGGTATAAATTCAAACTTTGAAGTAAAACCAGTTCCTGGAAATATTGTGATTTTTTTTTTGTTCAATTGAATTATAAACCACAAATACATGTAACTTAGAATTGACATATATGTTTATTCTGGATGTAACTTGTCTAACAATAGGTATGCAACGATATAAGATGGAATAGGTGTTCTGAAAGCTACAATGAAGATCACATAATTGTTACAAACTATTGCCAAACACTGAAAACTAAAAAATAAAGAAATTTTTTTACATGAAAAAGTTTTGTTTAGAGAAAACATAGTGAGAATCACATATAATCACAAATAATGGATCCATTCATTATTAAATAAATCAATTCACTGTACTAAATAAACGATTCAATATTTATATCTGTACAAACACATGAACACCTCTAGCATTGAAATGATTATATATATAACACAGAAAATAGACCTGCAATTCTTACGATCTCATACAGCTTCATCTTCAGAAAGAGAGAGAGATAAAAGTCAGAAAAGAGAAAAAGAATGGGTGAATATGCATGTTGTGTGTGTGAGTTCTTTTTATAGAGAACCGTAATAACAACCCTGCATAATGAACTAGAATCTACATTAAAAGTTGAGCTTACTTCTAGTAACTTTACTACACTATATCACTAAATTTGAAAACTGATAAGCACTGAATATTGCATATTTGAGCCCTTAAAAGTGCATGTGTTGAGACCGTAAGTGATACTTTTATCCGATTTTATACGGATTTTAGTCTATTTGCTTTTGTAGGTGATTTCTGGAAGAAGTTGATCAAATCGTGATTTTTAAGCATGAAATAATGTTTCCGAGGCTTTTGGAGGTGTTTTGGACCTTTCGGGATGATTCAGAAGTCTAATAGGTAAAATATGAAAAGTGCGTTTGGACGCCCTTGAAGAATTCTGTACTTGTTTCAGTATTTTGGAGATAACTTTTTATTTGAAAATCCAAATTGGTCAAACTAAGCGGCTATGGAAAGAAGACTCGAAGACCGTCGTTTATGTGTCTAATAGCAATTTCGAGATTTGGATTCGAAATAGGTCAAAACAGTATAACAAAACTGCATGTTGGATAGGGTGATCGATCACCCTATTCATGGTGATCGAGCACTGTTTAGGGTGATCAATCAAAAACCAATAAATTAGGTAGACAAAAAATTAAATAAATAAATTAAATATATTTTCAGATAACTTCCAATTTGCCACAATTGCAATGAGCACATAATCACTAATAAGTCTCATGATCATAAAAGCCTTGTCAAAAACAGTCTCGCATGATTCTATGACAAAATTTAAAAGAAGATCATGACTCACGAGAGAGAATTGATAGATGCAACAGAGTAAAGTCGGAGTCAGAGATGCTGAAAGAAGGTTGGTAGATCACTCAACTCTCAGAAAATTGAGTTTAGTGACAGCTTTCCTCAAAATCAGGTAGGCAAAAAATTAAATAAACTTATTAAATATACTTTTAGATAACTTCCAATTTGCCACAATTGCAAACACCAGGAAGATCAAGTAAAATTGCAAGCACATAAGAAGATAAAGTAAAATTAGAATTCTTTAAGGTTTCAGGGGGGAAGTGCAAAATAGAGGAAGATCAAGTAAAATTGCAAGCACGAGAAAGATATCATCCTGACATGATGTTTGTTCGCGAGAACCCAGCTACTGGTTGTGTCCTATGTGAAATGTCAGCATGAACGAGCAGGAGGAACTCGGTCCATCTTAGACTAAAAATGTGGTAAGAAATTTTGTTATTTGGGAAGCAGTAGCTAAAACAGGAGGCAAAAGACATGCTATGAGAGAAGAACGTCAAGGCACTTGCATAAATAGCCACTGATATTCCGGTCTCGATCATGTCAAACACAGTCAACTACTAATTACAAAATAGATTACTCCAGGAAGAATACATATTCAGACGTGCAAACTAAAAAGAAACTTTACGAACTATGTAATTCATATATGCCACAAAATCAGTTTGTTAATCTTTTAAAGTGTGAAGTGATGTTCCACTTCATCATTCTCTCAAAACCTGTAACTTTCTTATCATTTCAACTATATAAACAACAAAAAATAAAATAAAATAAAAGAGAATAATTAAAGCGAAGAGATTTTTATCATTTTCAGTACTTTGTACAGAATAAAGTCGGGGTGAGAGATGCTGAAAGAAGGTTGGTAGATCGATCGAAAGGGACTATGGCTGATTCAATCGCGGCAGCAGGATGGACTTCAGTAATGGTGGTGTGTGTTAATGATGCAGAGAAGGGTGTTGGGTGTTGTGTGTATTAGATGCAGAGAGGGGTAGTTCTGTCTTTTAAAATTATAGATTTTTGTGTATTAAAAAATTAAGGATAAAAGAGTCAATTCACATGTGTCAGAGCCCAAAAAGTAAATTGAGGTGTAAGTAAAAGTTAAAACCAAAAGAACAATGAAGATTTTTCGCCCTCGTCATTTGTTTTGTTCAAATAGAGGATTTTTTTTGCTTTAACTGGTATGGCTATTAAATAAGCCAGGTACATCTAGTGGAGGTTTTCCTAACCACCCTATAAAGAAAACCAATATGAAAAATCCAAACCAAGAACAATGAAGATAAAAAATTGGGTTTTCTGAATATTGAGAGAAAGAATAGACTAACAAGGGAAGCGGGTTTAACCCGTAAAAATGGGTATTACCCATTTTAAGTATGGGACACATGGCATGAAAATATGGATGCAGGCATTACTCTTATTTTTATCTGCAACCAACCACCAACGTTAAAAAGCAGTTGCAGCAACGATTACGACTAGACTATCGAAGTGAAGTAAATGTCAACTAAGACCGGATCTCAAAAATTAGAAATTAATTAAATTTATGTTCATCTATAAGTTTTAATAATATATGTAGGCGAGTGTGATATCTGATGTATAGAAATTGTGTCATTGTTGTCTATACAGAGCAAGTATGAGTGGGTGATGACATATGCCTCATTAAAATCATTAATAACTTTAGCAACATCTAAACAACTAGAGAGAATGGAAAGCTTTCATTTTTTGGTTCATCTATTTAGAAGTCTTCTTCTCTTAGGGATGAACATACGTGAAGAGTGGGGCTTAGTCAAGAACTTCATACTCAAGTGTAATTGTGTTATTTGCTCAAATGCCTTTTAAGTTATTCTCAAGAAGGTATTATTGGTGTTGCTGCCTAAGCTTATCTGCAGAAAATAAATTGTTTTGGTAAATCAGTTAATATCTCTTCTGTCATAGGTCCCCTCAGCTAGCTTGACATTGATGGATATGCCAAACGAATCTTTTTTTTTGTAATTGATTGATGTATGTGAGTCGGGGAGGTTGCATTTGTCTAGTGATGAATTATAGGATGTTTTAAGATGCTCGACCCCCATCTTAAAAAACAAATTAAGGAACTTGCGTCTATAAATTTTATTTTTCATGCATACTTTTCCTTTAAAATTAGATGGTATGATCTTGTTTTCAAATTCTACTAAAAGTAATATTACGAGTGTACGCGTATTTACTTGAACTTTTGGGGAAAAAAAATGCAATGCGTAATAACACACATATAAAATTATTGAAGATTTTAATCTTCATTGATCAAACCACTAAGCAATTTAAGCCGTACTTGTATCTGGTGATTGCAATGAATTGTGCATTTTGGCTATTGTACGCAAATGATGGGGTATATTTTGTACTGCTTGATGAGGTTGATTGGTTTATCCTGGTATATACATTGGATTCCATTTTGTATTGGTTTTTTATCAATCACCCTAAACAGTGCTCGATCACCATGAATACACCTTATCTAATATGCAGTTTTGTAACGTTGTTTTGACCTATTTCGAGTCCAAATCTCGAAATTGCTATTAGAGACAAAAACAATGGTCTTTGTGTCTTCTTTGCACAGTCGCTAAGTTTACCAAAAGAAAGTGATGGTGACATACAATTAGTTTCAGGAAATGGTCCATTTACTGTTGACAAGGGCAGCTCGAGCCTTAGGTCGCCTAAGGCCCCAGCCAATAAAAAGGCCTTAAATATTATAGTTGCCTTCTATATAATATACTGTAATGGTTTCCTAATTGAACACTAATTGTAAAAAATTTAAATCCTAAAATAACTATTCTTTTTTTATTTTCTCTTTCCTTATCCATTTCTTTCAAGAAAGAAATTATTTATCTCCTAAAAATTTCATTTTTTTATTTATCTCCTAAAATATCTCTTCTTTTTTTTTTTTTTCACAATTTCTCTTTATTCCTCGGTCACGGTTGTTTAGTAAACCAAACACTAACCATTACACACATTTAATATGGGGCCAAATATTTATATTCTTAAATAACATATTTTTTCTTTGTCTATCTTATACACTTTTTTTATACACGTTATTTTTTTCACCAGCCCTATATATATATTTTTGTTAAGTTGCACCACAATAAATATTTAGCGTTGTATTGGAAGTGAAGAAACTTTTCATATTCTCTTTTTTTAGATTTTATTTTATTTATTTATTTATTTTTTTCTTATTTCTAATCCTCACGTTCATCCTTTCCCCTTCCACCAAACTCAACAAATTACAAGTCATCTACCTTCTCAGTCATCTCTCATCACAACTTTATACTTTTTTTTTCTTCTCAACTCAATATTTATTAGTCTAAAATCTCAATTTGAACGCACTTTTCTTTTATTGAAGAATTTGCAGCAGCATTGAATTGGGGCTTTCTAAATTAGTTTATATTGTTCTTTTTCTTTAATTATTTTTTAGTTTTACTAACTTTTGTTATTATAAATTTTTATATATCTATATTTTTCATATATTGGTATATTTGTTTGTGAGTTGTGAGTCTTGTGATTATTTTTATCCATATTTTTTATTATGATATGAAAAGGCTATTTTTTATTTATTTATTTTTTTTTTCCGCCTGAGGGCTAGAATTACGTTGAGCCGCTCCTGACTGTTGAGTTAGTTACGTGTGGTTATGCATGAGAATTATATATTTAGGATTATAACCTTTTTTTGTGGGAAAGAATGTCTAAGGGCACAAGATCAGGACACATGGTGTTTTAGAGCCCGTTTTGGATAATAAATTTTTTTTTTAATGCTAATTTTATAACAATATTGTTAAATATGATCTTACTATATTTGATAATAACAGCTTTATTAAAGAGGGGTGTTATTAAAAGAGGGGTGGTATTACAGTTATAAAAAATAAAATGAAAAAAAATTATTTAACGACTTTCACTCATAACTAAATTTCTTAAATTTCTTAACTATTAAAAGGACTACAAATACTAAATTTGTTAACTATTTAAAGCAACAATTTTTCAAATTCCCTTGGATTCGGGTGTTTGCTAATTGCTAGTAAGGAAGACACTCAGCCGGCACGATCTTTGGAAATCGGTGATTTAGACCTGCTTTTTCCTTTTACGTGTTATATTACGTTGGCGGGTGTACTTTTTCCTTTTGTAGCCGATCCAGGCCGTCTGTTTCATCCATGGACATGCCTTCTTTCCGCAAGTGTTCATCCCACGAATCCATGGTTGTGTCTGCCCCGGCAAATACTAGTCCAGCCACGCCTTGGATTATCAGTGCTGTTCTGTCGATGATCTGTTGTAAAGGATTCAACACTTTGGGGTTTGTCGGTGCACTCATTTATCCATTCTTCCCAGTTGCCGATGATTCTGGCTCTTTCTTGTACTCCACGTCATCTATTTGGCTGTCAGAATGAGCCCAAAAGTCATAAGTTATGAGGCACCTGTTACATCAACGTGGTAGACACGTCTTTTTGAGTGGCTATATTGGAGTTGTGGGCCCTATGGGGTCTGTACTCTTGCTTTTACCAAATCAATTAGTCTTTTTACTGGATTCGATTTGCTTGTGGTGCTAAAGCTATCCTTATTTTTCCCAATATAACTGACATCTTTTCTAAGTTGTCAAGACTATAATCTTAATTATAAGGAGGTGTTAATTAGGTTTAGTTAGTTCTATAACGGTTGGTGTTCAATGTGTTTGTGGTTCTATGTCTATGCCCGATGTTATTGTCTGTAAATGCTGTATGACGTTTAAAAACAATAAAAACAACAACAATCGCCAGACATACCATCAAAGCTCCAATATGCTGTTGTATTTTAACGATCGGAGAATATTTTTTTCTCCGATATGTTGTTGTACTTGAACGATTGGATAATTTTTTTTCCCCTTGAATTCAAGCTAGCTTAGAAGAGACTACATTTTAATTGCCCTCTATTTTTGAGAATTCATTTTCGAATCGCAGGATAGAATTGTGAATTTCCTCCCATTCCAACTCCAAATGTCATTTCAACTCATTTTAACTCTAAGATGTCGATTCGGTGTTCTAAAATAGCTTCAAAAATTATGAAATTGGATAAATTACCACAGTTCTTTTTGGGGAATAGGAAAAAACAAAAAAATGACGTGGCATCTACTTTACCAAATAACCGAATCTGACAAGCTAACTATAAATAAAAAATAAAAATACAAAAAGCCAAAGATAAAAGAAAGAAGTAGAAGAGTAATAATTATAGGACTAAGTGCAAAAAAAACCTTCAAAAAGTTTCAAATAACACTCCTGTTGTTCAAACGTCACCCCTCGCTATAAAAAGTTACAAATAAAGGCTTCTTACCAACATTTTTGACATGTGCCGTGCATGTGAGCAAATGTTGGCCTGTAATACCAAAAATACCCTTTTACACTACCTAAAATGCCCAAATAGAGATATTTGCACATTTTTAAAAGTAGAAGTGATTTTTTTTGTAAATAATGAAATAATTTTGAAATTCTCCTCTCTAACGCGCTCTCTCTCTCTCTAAATAATTAATTTAAAAATAATTAATTTTATTTTCTCTCTCCTATCTAACAGCCCTTTCTCTCTCTATATAATGTTTACTCTCTCTCTCATTCTCTCTCTCTCTCTCTCTCTCTCTCCATTATATTTCCGTTTTGTATTTCTTTCTCCCATTATATTTTGCATTTTGTAATCCTCCTTGCTTCAACAAGCCCTCTGCCCAATATCCCCCTTTAATAAATAAATCCGATTTTGGTTGAATTTACAAGATTCACTTATTTTAGTTGAATTTACTATTTTTTTTTAGAGAACTAAATATGCACCATACTTGAGGGAAATTTCGTCTCTATGAGTACACCAGCATAAACAATATTTAACAACAGTTTTTACGCCACCACTGTAAGCCTCTTTTGTTGTAATTTCTGCAAATTATTGACAATCAATTCTTAACCTAAAAAGTAACAGATCCTTCTTACCATAAAATATGTTTGAAGAATAACAGATCCTTACAAATTAATAGTCTCAACCAAAATCGGATTTATTTTCCCAGTCCTAAACCAGAGATTTTGCGAAAACTCAGTCCAATCCCAATACCAATCCCTTTCCTTCTTTGACCCAAACGCCGGTCAATCGTCTTCTCCTTTTTCCGATTAATCGATATATCAGATTCTCTTCATCGTCTTCTTCACACACACACACACTCTCCTCCTCCTTACCACCCAAAATCGAAGACACAATCAATCGGGAAAAAACTGTTGCGGGATCGGTTTCGAGGTTCAAAAATCCCCAAATCGCCATCTGTATCAGATGGCGGCGACTCTGAGCCTCCGTTGCGTAGGAAACCAAAACCACCAATTGGGTCGCAATGGATCGAAAAGCATTCCTCAGACCGCTCGATTCCATTGTCCATTGTCGATCTCCAATCGGGTCATCAAAGAACAGCCTCGACTGATCTCTGCACCGGCGACAATGGTGTTTGGCACCATTATATTTTGCATTTTGTAATCCTCCTTACTTCAAAAATTTTAAAAATGACTGTTTTTTCCATTCAATGGCAGCACTTCGTCTTTAATCTCAAACCCTAATAGCCAGGGTCGTCCACAATCAAGCCACGAAAATGACTCTGTTTGCTTCGTCTTTGGTGTCTGTGTTTGTAAGGTGCTGTGTGTGTGTGATCAACAATAGAGATGACTGATGGTGTATTGGGTTGTGTAATCCTAACCCTAACCCTATTTAGGGTATTTAGGCCAAACGACGTAATTTTTGAGTGTGTTATGTTTCATTATTCAAAACGACGTCGTTTTGTTTTATGTCTATTTAAGTTATTTTAATTTTTTTAATTTTTTTTATTATTATTGAATAAAGATTATGAGGAGTATTCAAAAAACCTTTGTTTGTTATTTTCGTATTTTTACCTACCCCTTGGACAAAAAACCTTTGTTTGTAACTTCTTAAAATTAGAGGTGTGCTGTTTAAACAAAGGGGGTTTTGTAACTTTTTAAAATTAGAGTGCCGTTTAAAAAATAGGAGTATTATGTGTAATTTTTTAAAATTAGAAGTGTTTTTTTGCACTTAACCCCATCTATCATGTAATAGGGCCTCATTTTTTTTTTTTTTTTTTTTCCCATTCTTTCTAAAAAAAAAAAAAAAAAAAAAAAAAAAACACACACACACACCGTAGTCTGTTTTCTTTAAACTACTTTATTGGTATGTATGATAGAAATTTATTTAAGATATAAATTACCATACAACATGTAAGTACCCTATATATTAGCCCAGGCTAGACATCCATCCAAAGCACCAATATGTTGTACTTATCCAATTGGATAATTTTATTTTCCTCCCATAAATTCAAGCCAGCTTAGGGGAGCATAAATTCAAGCTAGCTCAGAAGAGGGAACATTTTAATGGGATAATTTTATTTTCCTCCCATAAATTCAAGCTAGCTTAGAGGAGCATAAATTCAAGCTAGTTTAGAAGAGAGAACATTTTACCTAGTAATAATTAGCCTTTAACGCATAGGAAAGTGCCAAATTTACAGGTTGAAGGTACCTAAAAATCATGTTCACAATAATAAAATTAGAATGCTCCTGCATATTAAGAGGATCAATTTGTTTGCCTTATGACAAAAAAGCATCATATCATAATAAAACAACACACTAGCAAGTGTCATCCAACATCATAAACACCTTCCATTTTCAAGAATCGGTACATTGAAATTGGAATTGAAAATTTTTCATAATTCAAACTCCAAGATGCCGATTCAGTATTCCAAAATAGGTTAAAAAAATATGAAATTTGGATACACAATGGCAGTCCTTTTTAGGGGAGAGGGCCTAAAAGATCTAAACAAATACAAGTTCCCAAAATGTAGGTCCTTCCATATGAATTTATCGTTGCTTTCCCATTATCTCTTTGACAAGTCTAGAATACGGAAATAATCATAAAAAAGTGCAGATTGTTTACCTTCCAGTCGATCCCTACTCACCCTGTTACTGCCTGCAAGGTTATTGCATGGGCTTCCACCAATAACAAGATCAAAACCACCAAAGGAGTCTATGAACTGCTCCAGCCGGTCAGCATTTAGCTGTTGAACGTCAACAAAATGAATCAGATTCCCTCTCTGGTTTGTTTGTTCCCACCAGCTTCTGACAGTATTTCTATTAACTTCAAAAATTTCAACAGATACAACATTCTTCAAAGCTATACCGAGCCGATGGAGGGCTACTTCTGCACCGCCAATCCCGGAAAAAAGAGAAAAGGTTGATGCCACCCAAGAACAAGTCCCTCAGCACAGAGAGATGATAGGCCACGGCATCAACCTGAAAAGAATTTATCCCATAAAGAATATCACAAATTCAACATTTAGGACATCAGTCGCTGAAATGATTTAAATTTCGTAATTTATTGGAAGTAAGAACACTTTATTCTAATATTATTTAGAACTTCAGAATTATTTGCAATATTCAAATATTCATGATTTATTCATGTTCACCTGGAATGAGTTGCCTAAAGATTTATATCTGTCAGTCCTACTTGTACCACCTCTTGTACGGTTCTTTGGAACCCCAGTAGCATTTCCACTTCATCGGGTTCAAAATAGGTGCAACCTTGTTCCTTCCTACCCAGACTAGATTCCATTTTCGGCATTCATCAAGTACATACTTTTGCACTCTCAATGGTGGTTCACCATCCCAATCTTCTAGAGCCTTGCGGATCCTATCTGTCAATTTTGCACTGCCGATACAAGTTTGTAAGCAATTCAGCTTTGTTCGCGTATCCCACGAGGGCCACCATTTCCTTGTTAAGGGTAACGCCTCATGTATGGTGCGTGCAGGCATCGGAATAAGAGGAAACCTATCTCGAATTGGAAGCTGCACAGAAATACTTCGAATCAACAAATTCTGGTTCAACATCATACAAGAATGGTATTCCAAACTCCTCTTAGAGCTAATTCCACAATAAGTTATTTATTTATTTTTTTTCAAGAATGTGCAATAGTGTGGTACATCTACCTCATTATTTACTTTTTATTTTATTATTTTTTGTTTGAGCTATGTATTAGTATAGCTGTTGTTGAAGACAAAAGTGAAAATAATAAAATAGAACACAAAAGGGACCAAAAAGTATTAAAATACTATATAAAATAAATAGAAAGTATTAAATAAATGAAAATAATAATAGTCAATTCTTCGCAAACAAGTTCATGAATAACTAACTGTGAATTTCACAAAAAGTGCAGTCAATAATCAATGCATACCCCCCTCTCCCCGCTCTACAATTGGTGGCGCCCCAGATGCTATTATAACTACATCAATGCTACTGTTCTCTCACGTAACCACAACCTGAACCAAAAATACTTAGTAGCCCTTCGAAATGAGTACACAAAAGATAGTGATGCGAGAATACAAGACTAGATTGGTCCAGTACTTGCAGTAGCGCACGATATCCCAAGCCAGGCTGGTCTGCATCATGTGGAGGGAAAAATCATCTCCAGACACCCTCTCACTGGAGGGTGTCCATTGCCGATGTGGCATGGGTGACATGGCAGGTATGTGCATAAATTATTTACCTCGTATGTATCTAATAGTCTCCTTGTATGTATCTCTTATTGCCTTCTCTCTTGCCGTCGCCTCCACTCTCTCTACCTCTGGCCTCTCTCCAAGCTACCTTCTTCCTCTTCTTCATCCTCCGCCTCCTCCTCGTCGGCGTAGCCGTGTCTACCTCTTCCGCCGTGTCTGGAGGTTCCAGCGAAGCCCGCCACCGCCAAAACTCGCTGGGGAAAGGATGAGGTTCACCTCTCGCTGTCTCTAATTTCGATTCGTTACTACGACAAAACGAAGCAAATTACTTGAACTAAGCTTGAATTTATCTGGATTCTGCTTTTAATTTTGGTTTTTCGTTTAATTCGTATCATTATATGTGTTTTTATGATCAGATCTGTATCCTAACTACGTGCTACTTTCTTGATTTCTGAGATCCTTTGTAAATTTAGATATGATTGATCTATTGTGTTATACCTTTTTGATTCCTTTTTTTTTCTTATTTTTTGACAATTCTTCAGATTCGAAGATGCTCAAAATCTCTTTCTTTATATATATATATATAAAATCCTATATATTTATATGTATAATTACTCAAACCAAGCTTCATTAATAGCGGATTTGAGTTTTTTCTTAGCTATTTTTCATATTCGAAGATGCTCAAAACCTCTCTCTCTCTTTCTATAAAAAAAAATCATATGTGTCTATATATATATATGAGTATATATTTATATGTATAATTTCTCAAATTAAGCTTTATTAATGGCGGATTTGAGCTTTTGCTTTTTCTCTATTTCTATCTATAAACACATATTACTAAATTTATCTTCTGAGTTTGTTAGTGGCCACGCTTTCTGGCAATTTGCGCACAAAGATTTTGGAGGCTAGATGGGTGAGGGTTTGGTATGGATCTAGAGATGGAGATGGGTTTGTGTGGAAATGGGAGAGAGGGATGGTAATGGTGGAGGACGTTGATGAAGAGAGGAGAGAGAGTTGAGAGAGAAAGCAGAGGAAAGAAGAAGGGGAAGCCATGGGTCTGCCTTCCTTCTTTTGGCTCACGTATAATTTTCGTATATTGTATTCGTATATGTTATGTACGTATTTTGTCTGCCGTATTCGTATATGGTTAAAAAAGTAAGCTTCAAAAATTACTACTGACTTGGCGCTTCATCATCCCTGACAAAGCAACGACATGACAAAGTGTGCTGATGTGTCTTCATCCCAACCCTTGGATCTGCCATGGACACCTTCCATTGAAAGGTGCCATGCAGAGGATGTGCGCCCCTCATAAGCAATCTGATCAATTTTTTTAGAATAAATTACACCCTGATGTTAGGTTATTTTTCGGCTAGATTAACAGATTAGTTTTAAACTTTACTTATATTTGAATTAGCGGTTTAGTATTTCACTTATACACCAAATGTCAATTTTTGATGAGTCAGAATACTTTTGAGGTGTTAAATGACTATGCTATCTTTTGACCTCTTGTTAACTCTTTTTGTGCCCAAATTACCCCTCTGCTTGTGTCATCTCCTTTCCTCTTCTTCCTCCTCCTCAAACCATCATCATCCTCAGTGCTGCTCATCCATCACCCAAATCTCACCTCAAATAGTTTCAAATAATAATAATCATAATTAAAAAAAAAAGGGTTTGATTAAAATGTTTCATGCTACAGGAAAAAGAAAAGAATAGGTCTTTTATCCATGGGTTTTCATATAAATTCTTCAATATGCAGCAACAACACCCCCAGACAAAAAATAAAATGATGATCAGATAGGCCAAACACAATAGCGAGCGTGATGAGCATTTGTTGAAATCAGAAAAGTAACAAAAGAGAGAAGTCCAATGATTTAGGCATGAAACACAACCAGTGGACCGCTCCTGTTGTTTCACGCAAAAGTTTTAAGCAGATAATTAACAGGAAAAAAAAATGAAATAGTTGTTCTTATAATAATATAAAGTAATTTTATGCATTCAATGGAACTGCAGACATCCTCTCTCCTATATACCAATATATGTATATAACAAAGTAGACATCCACTCTCCTATCATCTCACACAGGTCACTTGTATATCATGCATGTATTACGAGAAGCAAAATACAACCGACAAAGCATGAAAGGGTTCTGAACCCTAATTTCCCGTTCTCACCGGACGAATGTATAATTTAGACATGGTCTAGAGTTTGCTAGACTATAAGTGGCTGCTACTATTAGGCCTGGGCTTGTATAAGGCTTGTTGTCTTGTTCTTTGGGCTTTGCCTATGTCTTCTAATTGTCTTCTTAATGATTTGGGCTGTTCCCATTTTGTGGGCCTCCCTTTGTACATTGTACTTTCCCATTTTCAAATGTAACTTATTTTCCAAATATATATATATATATATATATATATATATAAAAGGAGAAACTTATCTCACACTTGGACTGAAAAGAGCTGAGATGGGTTACTGCCTCTGGCAGCTTTTTATAAAGCTGATGGTAATGGGTGAAGTTGTTGATACTTAATGGTAGTGGGACTCTTGACTTGACAACTCAATTTTTTTAATGGTACAACTCAGTTTTTTTAATTATTTAAAAAAAAAATCAAATTGAAAAAACCAATTTATATGCTTTCTTCTTTTAATTGTTTTTGGCTGATCAACAGTAATCTTGCAAACTTGCATGTTGAATCAATAATATTTGGGGAATATTTTTGGGGAGATTGCCTTAAATTGGTTAACTCATAATATACGTGGAATGCTATATATATATATATGTATATATATATATATATATATATATTTCTTTTGCCTTTCAAATTAGTACCTTATGTATCATTGTTGATTAATTTAGTGAAAAATATATTTTAAAGTATGTTTAAAAATTAGGAAAAATTACATATAAATGGAGTCAAAGTTTCATATTTATTTAGAAACTGAGTCAAAGTTCCATATTTCTCTAAAATGGATTGCTGAGGTGGCACATGGTTTTTTACTGTTTAGAAAATTGTGGTGCCTAAATGCCCTTTCCTAACAAAAAAAGTAGTACCTTCAGTTCAAAAAAGTAATACCTTCGGAGAAAAAATAGTACCTTCGCGGGTGTTTAAAAAATATGGTACCTAGACGCCAAAAAGTAGTACCTTCAGTTCAAAAAATAGTACCTTCGAAGAAAAAGTAGTACCTTCGCAGAAGGGTATTTTAGACACCACAATTTTTAAACAGTAAAAAACCATGTGCCACCTCAGCAATCTATTTTAGAGAAATATGGAACTTTGACTCAGCCTCTAAGTAAATATGGAACTTTGACTCCATTTATATGTAATTTTTCCTAAAAATATTATTATAAATAGACCATAAATTACATTTACAATTTACTAAAACTTTATTTTTAATTTGATTATATTATTCTCTTATCATTTAAGTGACAACGCCGTTATATCTCTGAAAATTTTGATTATATTGTTCAAAAGTGTGTATTACTGAATTTTGAATCATGCGTGTAAGATTGAAAAAAATTCACGATTCTGTTCTGTGGATACATTTCGATACTGTTTTACATTTTGATTTTTAATAAGTTTGATTTTTAGAGTAGTATGAGTCACTAATTTTCACCTTTTTTCCTCTCTTTTAGATTAGCTTTTTTCCTCTTTTTTATCTCGTCACTCTACTTTGCAAATATCAACAACTCTATGTATCATTATGTCTCTAGCATTCAATTTGATTTTAAAAAATTTGAAAAGAGGAGGTCGGGTATTTTTTTTACTATACTAATTTTAGGTAATCCAAGAATATATATATATATATATATATATAATTAATCCACCCAACCAAATTCAAATCAACTTAGCCATCATATTGAAATAAAAGGTTCAAGCCGAATACACTCAGGGCAGTCTTGACCCAAGGCAACAAAGACAGCAGCCTAGGGCCTCAAAATTTATGGACCTCAAAATTTATAGGCCCATGGATGATAAGTGTTAGAAAGGAGAGGATAAGGTACTATTGAGCATATGATAAGTGTTAGAAAGGAGAGGATAAGGTAGTGTTGAGCATAACAATTCAACCACTCTAATATTATTGAGCATATGATAAGTGTTAGAAATGAGAGGATAAGGTACTATTGAGCATAACAATTCTAACCACTCTAATATTATTGAGCATATGATAAGTGTTAGAAAGGAGAGGATAAGGTACTATTAAGCATAATAATTTAACCACTCTAATATTATTCTTAACGTGACGAAACATTATTGAGCATATGATAAGTGTTAGAAAGGAGAGGATAAGGTACCATTGAGCATAACAATTCAACCACTCTAATATTATTGAGCATATGATAAGTGTTAGAAAGGAGAGGATAAGGTATTATTAAGCATAACAATTTAACCACTCTAATATTATTCTTAACGTGACGAAACGATAAATCCTACTTAATCATAGTTTTAACTTTGCAAAATCATCATAATAGCATATAAATAGTGTTAAAAATTCATGCTTCACAATTCTACTCATAATTCTAGAGTTAATCCTAGCCTTCCACAAGCCAGTTAAGAAAACACAATTAGGCAGAACTTTAACCGTTGGATGCTATTCCTAAAAACCATTTTCAACCGTCGATACACTTTTACTCCCCCACTATTTTTAGGGCAAATCATTTCAGCCTCCCCAATCGCCTCCATCTCTATACTCGTTCTCAACTCTGAACTTTCCCCCCCCCTCTCTCTCTCTCTCTCTCTCTCTCTCTCACTGCAACTGCAAACTACAAGATCTACAAGAATCAGAAGTTCAAAACCCATATCGGCATATCATTTCAGATTGTTCAAAAAATCAAAACCCATATCTTTCAGTTTCCATCGCCCGCTGTTCCAGTTCTGGTTCGCCGTTCGCAAGCTTCAGCTGTCTCTCAACTCTCAAGCTTGCCCCCTCTCTCTCTGCAACTGCTAACTTGTATGTATGGGTTTTGTTTTAATTTTTTTTCTAAATCAACTAATCAAGATCTGTATTTCTTGTTTTGCAAACTAAATCCTATTTGGTGAAATTTTGTACGATCTTTTTTAAATAAATTTTTTTTTTTACAAGCAACAAAATTTGCATTGCATTTTGAGGTAATCACCTAAATCTACATTTTATTTCAGCAAAACAAATATTTTTTTTCATTTCAATAACTTCTATTTCTGTTTTTTATTTTTTATTTTTTTTTTGTTGTCAATTATGTCTACAAGAAAATTTGAATCTGGGCATGAAAAAAGAAAAAAAAAAAAAAAATACTATATTTTTAGGACAAATCATTTCAGCCTCCCCAATCGCCTCCATCTCTATTCTCGTTCTCAACTCTGAACTTTCCCCCTCTCTCTCTCTCTCTGCAACTGCAAACTACAAAATTTACAAGAATCAGAAGTTCAAAACCCATATAATTCAGTTTATCTATCTGTCTGCAAGAATCAAAAGTTCAAAACCCATATCGGCATATCATTTCAGGTTGTTCAAAACCCATATCTTTCAGTTTCCATCGCCCGCTGTTCCAGTTCGGGTTCGCCCTTCGCAAGCTTCAGCCGCTGTCTCTCAACTCTCAAGCTTGCCCCCCTCCCTCTCTGCAACTGCTAACTTGTATGTATGGGTTTTGTTTTAATTTTTTTTTCTAAATCAACTAATCAAGGTCTGTTATTCTTGTTTTGCAAACTAAATCCTATTTGGTGAAATTTTTTATGATCTTTTAATATTTTACAATATGAAGTTACAAAATTTTTTATGATTAATTTTATATAATCTTTTTTATGATCTTTTTTATATAATCGATTTATGCATCTCCTCCATCTATATAATAATACACATGCTGTTATATACCTCTCGTCTCTGTGTTGCTTCATTTTCTCATTCCTCTCTGTTTTTGTTGTTTGTCTCTGTTGCAGATATCAGATATCAGTCCTCTCTCCAGTCTCTACCCTGCCCAAGGATCATGCCTCCTCAGTCATCTGGTAAGTAACATGACCACTTCTACTACTACTTCGTTTGGGTTTTTGGGTTTTTAGAGTAAGGGTTTTTTATCTGCGGATTTTATAAGCCCAAAAAATTAACAAAAGTTATTGAGTTCAAAGTATTACTTGTTGAGCTTCCGAAATGTATAAAACTTCAGTAACAAATTTAAGTTTTCTCATCTTTAATCCTGTTATTATAGGTATACTTGTTGGGAAGAAAGCTCAACGTGAAGTGAGTGGTATCGGAAAAATATTGGTATATTCCTTAACATATTGTTAGTGGAATTTTCTTTACTAGAGAATATTGCCATCGATGGCAAGTTGGGCTAATAACCCATGCTCCCACTCAAATGGAGCAAGACAATTTCATAATGTTTAAATTGGATGTGCACATTGAATGTGATTAAACATTGGATGTGTACATTGAATGTGATTTGGTGTACAATTTTGATACAAACCTTATTTAATTTATAGATTGCAAGTTTGGCTGCTAGTGTATGCCTACTACTACTCTATCGCTGCCCGGCTAATAAGGCACAAAGTAGTGATTTACAAATTATTTTCAAGGGTATTTTTAAAAAAAATTAAATTTGAGAGGGGACACAAAGTAATATTGTATAAATATTATACCTATATATATATAATAATTTCAATGGGCCAGTTTGGGTCCGGGGGCATGTGCCCCTCCCAGGCCCAAGCTGGCTCTGTCCCCGCCTTCAAATAATACTACTACACTGATTCACAATGTATTTTGGCAGGCTGGAATTCAAAAGGGATAGAGTGCTTGCCCACATCTTCATCAGTCTGGACTCGCACTCGTAACATTGGGGAATTGCATCTTTAAGACTTGTCTGAACATGACCAATGTTCTTTACTTCAAAGATTTTATTGCATTGATTTGACTTTTAAATATGACCTACATATATGTTGTGCATTGGAAAGATTTTATTACATTGTATACTAAGGTGTACAATATAAGAAAAATAAGTGGCGGTAAAAAAAACAATAAATGGACATATAGAATTTAACTGTTTTGAGTTACTTAAATAAATGAAATACAGTTGAACATTGTACTCTAGGATGCTTATTACCATATAGTATGGTACATGCTCTCGAGGCAGAGAATTATACACTAAATTAGACTGTAACAGTAGAACCTTCTATTTATTTCATGCAATAGATAAGCAAAAACCGAGAACCTTGCTAGATTACTCAGTAGAGAGCTCTTGATAGCCCTTCCGTTCTTCCAAGGGTTTCAATAGAATTGGAATTTCAGCAGCAGCAAAATCCACGCATATCATAGTTTTGTAATCTTCATCGCCCAAATTTGGGAGAGCCTTGGCCTTTTTGTCCCAAGGGTTCCATATAACTGTACATCCACCACATGAAATTCACGTATGAGCAAGAAAGATAAAAAAAAAATGACAACAATGGCGACGAAAGAGCTCTAAAACGAGTATAACAATGTAAACCCATCTACTTCGTGGTCTATTATTGCAATCTTTGGTGGTGTGCTCAAATACACTCTATCAATCTAAAGGCGAAAAAACAATAAAACTTAAAAAATGGTTGAGAAAGTTCAAATATTGAGAAAATCCTAATTCCAAATCACTGAAAACAAGAACCTTGAACTTATTATAGGGTAGTTAATATGCAATTCCAATGTTCTGAGTTCAATCCTAATTTGCCAATTGTGAAAACACACCTATATTACTAGGCCTAATGGTACTAGGCCTAATGGTACTAGGCCTTTATTTCTCAAAAGAAAATTAAGGGTTCAAGTCTTGGTGGAGGTATGTGTACGTGAGTACTAATTAAAAACAAACAAACCTATATTGAGAGCAAAAGCAGATAACATACTACATAGTACCGCATCATCAAAGGTAATTGCGTCTGCTTGCTTTGTATACCTGTCTCTATCCATCAAATTATTGAAATAGTCGAGTGTCTCCAAGCCCTCAACACGCACTTCACTGCAAATTAAAAAGCATCATGCAACCTCTCTGAAAAAGGATTACGGTAAAGTATCTTCCAAACTCTGTTACAATTTTACCGGGGGTGAAAAAAAAAAAAAAAAAAAGGACAACAATTTTCAGAAGACTCAAAATTGTTCAAAAATCATAAATAGTTTACAAAACCAACAAATAAAACCCTCCACCATCATCATTGCAGTTGGGATAAAAAAAAAAAAGAAAAAGAGTAAATACGTGGCAAACTTGAAATCCGATATAGATAAGTAATTACGCAGTGCAAACGTGAATGAGAAGGCTTTGTTATCCACATTTCTAACACGGGAGATCAATGTGAGCTTGCCAGCATTAAAAGAAATACGAAGCCACAACTTAAATTTGCAGAAAACACCGTATAATTTTTCTTATGTCTAATTAAGTAATGATATATTTGCATGCTATATATTCACGCACACACACGAGAATCTTCCTGTTCCCTTTTCTAAGTTAACTTACACACTAGATATTTAGAGCGTATAATCTAAAGATCTGTAAGTATGGTTTGGCATCATTTTAACAAGGATTCTACAATCCACAATACATATCTTAAAATGAATAATCACATGATACTATTTATTAGTATGTTAATTAATGTTAGAAAATCTAGCTTCATTACAATATTCATGAAAACCAATAGCCTTATGTGAGGGAAATAGTTAAATTTTTTTGATTGTGAAAATTGAACTAGAGCAAGAATAACAAAAATTATGTATTAGTTATTAATCACAATTTATGACATTATTTGCGCGCGGTGTCTGCCCTTAATTTGTACTCTCAGTCTCAGGTGACAGGGCTGCTAGCCTGCGCTTTTACTACTACATAAAGCAGTGGTCTCTTGTGTCTATAGTATACTAGAACATACATAACCATTATGAATTACAGTTTAATATTAATTTAAATAAATAGAGTATCAAACATAAATAGATAATTAACCAAACTAAATAGACAAAAAATCAAACGACTTATAAAAAATTGAAGTGATGAGAATAGACTTACGTTTAAAGTTGTTATTAATTGTTTATCTTTGCTTCGAGTTTGAAGAACATTCTAATGAGCTCTCTAGTACATGTCATGTATATCTAACATTTCAGAGTATGGCGAAAGAGAGGATGGATGGGACCTGGTGAATAGGTTGTCCGTAGGAAACCAACTATATTCTCATTGGTTGCCCTGTTTGTTCGTGTCCTCTTCAGTTCAAGAGTGGGTCTTGTCTTGGCACGTTAACGGATTAGTGCCATGTCAGCATAAAAGATCAGGTGTAGGGTTCCACTTGGTGGACCCTATTCTACAAAAGCTAGCCACATGATTTGCGCAAGAAACATATGGAGGATGATTTTCCACTGTCCAAACGTTTTGATTCAAATGAATTTGCCAACTGCAACTTTTTTTAGGGTCCCACAACTGGCGAGTGATTGCGGAAGGATTAGACATTTCCAAGCATCCTGTGACAATGATATTTTTCATTTTTAAAAAATGTAATGCAATATACGTTTGAATTATTGGTCTCTAATCTATGTAGCATGCAAATGCACGTGCACATGGGACATGGATGCGACATTACATGCTAAAATTTAAAAAAAATAGGATACGAGTACGATTTGGATATGATTATAAATATAAATTTTTATTTATATACATATTTATTGAGTAATAATATTATAAAACTTAATTTATTTCTATTTTTAATACTAAGAGTTGTAATAACTTTTATATTATATATACAATTACTCCACTACTTCGTCATAAAAATGTTTTTCTTTTAAATGAATAAATATTATTTAATATTTTATTTGTGATCATACGTGTATAATGTCAATTTTTCTTTAAGAAAAAATTGAATACATTAAAATGTATTAATATTATTTTCAAAATTACCGATTAGATTTGTGTTCAAAATATTTTAAAGTATCTAGAAGTGTTCAAAATAATAAAAAATTATTTTTATTTACGAACGCGTATATAAAGTGTCACGACATATAACTAATACGGTTTCTTTCTAGAAGTGTTTGTGCTTTATAGTCTCTAATTATTGAAACCTTCAATTCTTTTTCCCCTAGCACAATGGAGTTTTTGCAAAAGACACTCACTTATCAAAATTAAGTTATTTTATACAGTGTAAAACAATAAAATTATAATACTTTTAAAATAAAAAAAAATGTTTTTGTGCCAATATAGCCTTTCAGCCAAACAGTGCCTAAAACAGTTATAATATCAATAAGAACATAGAACATTTAAAAAAAAAAAAAAATTACTTTGTTCCATTTGTTTTTTAAAAAAAATTGTCCAAAAACGCCTTTAAGGCACTATTTGTGCCAGCCAAATAGTGCTTAACAGCTCTTTGGTTCAATTATGTTGAGGGAAAAAAAAAAAAAAAAAACAAAAAATCTAGTTTTTGGAATTTGTTTCCCAACCAAACAGGCCCTTAAACTGGTTTTTGGACTACAATGTTTCTGAGCTACAAAAGTTAAGAGACAAAAAAAAAAAATAGGGTAAATGGGCCCATGCGATACAAGCCCAAGATCTCTATATGAGTCTTCGTTTTCGGCTACCAAAGACGGTGTAGTCTTATGCTAGCAAATAAATTAAAAGGCAAATTGTGTCAAATAGTTATTTCTAATAAATCAAAAATATATATGATAAATATGGTTATATATATACGTGTGTGAAAAGATTACCATTTCGTCATTTCGCTATTTCTATCTATACATACGAAAAAGACAAAACAAGCTGAGAAATATAGCTTCTTCGGACAATATATATATATATAGCGGGCCCACACTAGTTCTATATAACAAACTGCTCTCTACTACAGAATTTAGTAACAAATAGCGAACGACTTGATTCTTTCACAAATTATAAACAGGCTTCTGGACAATAAGTGAATTTTAGTAAATCATCTATTTTTTTCTCTCGTAATACTCCGGTTTCTTTGCGTCGCTCTCTGACTCATTCTTTAGACTTGTAGCAGCAGGGTTTTTATAGTCGGTATCTTAGAGTACCGGCTATTTTAGGTCGGTCTAAAAGAGACGTGTTCCAGTTTCTTCTGACTAAAATTCAGGACAGGTTAGCTTTTTGGAAAGCGAAATCTCTGTCCACGGGTGGCAAGGAAGTGTTGATTAAAGTAGTGTTGAGTGCTTTGCCTACGTATGTTATGTCATCTTTTAGGTTACCTACTGCACTTTGTCACGATTTGATGAAGCATATTCGTTCTTTTTAGTGGTGTAATAAGGATAAGCCTCACGCAATCCATTGGCTCCACTGGGATCTTCTATGCCTGAGCAAGCCTTTGGGTGGTCTTGGCTTTCAGGATCTGGAAGCTTTTAATTCAACTCTTTTAGCAAAGCATGCTTGGCATTTTCAAGTTCAGAAGACCGGATTGCTTTATCAACTTTTTAAGGCCAAGTATTTTCCTTCTGCTTCGTTTTTGGATACTTCTTTGGGATCCAATCCTTCCTGGGGATGGCTTAGTATATGGTCTACTCAGGCTTTGTTATGCCAGGGGGTCTACTCATTGATTGGCAATGGTTCATCTACACATGTTTGGAAAGATCATTGGGTCCTTACGCTTCCGGATAAATTGCCACTTTCCTCGGATCCTCCTCTTTTTTCTTTTGTCTCCGAGTTGATTGATACTACTACCCCTTAGTGGAAGGTGGATGTTTTGTCTCACTTTTTTCCTCCTACTATAGTGCAGGAAATTCTCAAAGTTCACATTAGTAGATGGGATAAACAGGATGAGGTCATTTGGCGTCCAGAGAGGTCGGGTAGATTTTCTGTGAGGTCTGCTTATAAATTGGCCATCTCCATGTCTAATTTTGCAGGTGCTTCTCTTCTTCCTTGTCCGTGGTCTTCGATTTGGCGGTGTCGTACTCTATCTAAGGTGCAACGTTTTCTTTGGTGCTGTTGTCTGCATGCCGCACCGGTTCGGGTAGCTTTGCTGGACCGTGGGTGTGTGGTATCGCCTCTTTGTCCTCGTTGTGGCTTACAGGAGGAATCGATTGTGCATCTCATGTTTTCTTGCACTCACTCCCTTCAGGTGTGAAGTTATCCCCACTTCGTCTTAATTTCTCAGCTCATTCATTTCCTTCTTTCTAGGTTGCCTGGAAATTTTTGGTGCAGAAGACTATCCTATCTTCGGATTTTGCGGATGCTCTTAGTTTGATTTATTTTTGTGTTTGGAGTATTTGGAAAGCCAGGAATCGGTTGGTCTTTGAGGGATTTTTATGGCAACCTGAAGTTGTAGTTAAGAAGGCTGTGGCTAGTTTTTGGGAATTTTATGATGCTCGGTCCCTCCGTTTTTCCGTGCAGGATGATTCGGTTCTCAATTTGGTGGATTTGTGGTGTCTTCCTCCTTCTGGAATTGTTAAGTGCAATTTTGATTCTTCTTTTTATCGGCCCTCTCTACAGGGGGGTGGTGGAGCTGTTTTCCGTGATTTTCGAGAGGTAGTGCTTCAAGCAGTTATTTTTCGTCCCTTTTCTGCTTCTTCAGCTTTGGAGGCTGAGGCGTTGGTGTGTCAACGAGCTGTTTTATGCGCTATGCGTTTGGGTTTTTCTTGCTTATGGTCTGAGTCAGATGCTTTGGTGGTTGTGAATGGGGTAACGCATCGAGAGACGTGTCCTTTGGATATTGCTTCTATCTGTTTTGACATTTCTCGAGACCAGAGGGTTTTTTAGTCTACTATTTTGACTCATGTTTGTCGCCAGGGTAAGGGTGGCTCATGCGTTGGCAACTTTTTCACGGCCTGGGATATTGTCAGATCTGTTTTCCTCTTCTTTACCTCCTTCAGTCATTCTGTTGGTTGTTGCTGATGTCGTTTCGTAGTTTGGTTCTATTGTTTTGGTTTCTTCTGTGTTGTCTCTGCCCAAACCAAAAAACCAAAAAAAAAAAAAAAGGTCACGCACAGCATAAACACACTTTTTCTCTCGATTACTCGTATTATGTTTCTGCTTCCATATTTTCAAGCTTATTATAGATAATAGCAATGGTGAACTCAGGAATGGCTATCGCACCTACTATCTTCGACATATTCGATATGAACACGTATCATGAGTTCCTTTTTCTTTCTACATAAGCAATAGTGTTTAAATATATGTAATATTTGTATACATCACAAATGTTTTATAATGTAGATCTGGCTTTTAAATTCAGTTTTCACATCAAACCTCTATTTCTTAGTATATATATTATATATATGCTACGTAATCTGTGATTTATATGAATAAGATGAAGGGATCGTTCCTCGTACTTTTCTATATCCATCTCAAACCTCTTTCTCTCCTCTATATCTACACCATACCTATAAACTGTGATGACGATCTAATACGTGCTTTTTATTTACAGCATGATTGTTGAATGACCAACTCTAAAATGGTCGGACCAAGTATCATTATCCTAATATTATATAGTATCACCAGCACTCACAAGTTGCATAATTGTCATAAGACTATTCTAGATGTACCAGTTTCTTTTAGACCATTCTTTATGTAACAAGTTGTAAAATTGTCATCAGGCTATTCTAAATATACGAGTTTCTTTTGGACCATTCTAAATGTAGTAAGTTCTTTGGACTCCAATTTGGTCCTTTTGTTCATAGGCTAATATATATATATATACACACACATGTAAATATTCATTATCTATACGTACCATTTATTATAATTGATCTTGTGGACTAATATATATATATATATTCATGTAAATATTCACTATCTATATATACTACTTATTTTAATTGATCTTCTGCCAATTAATCACTAGATACCCCATATGTTATAACTACATAAAATTACAAAATCATCCCTGTTGAAAGCCTCAAGCCTAGATTAATATTCTTTACATAACATGCACAAACCTGGAAAATTAATATAGTTATGTTTAATTTAGTAATTTGTCACAGATTTTTAAAAGATATATAGCGACTGAAATTGAAATTGAAAACACTAATATTATTTGTTTGTGATTTTTTAAAACTCCAAAATCACAAGTGTTTTAAATAAAATAAAAGACTTTATAATAAAGAGCTAAAATCCTTAAAAAGGACACACTATTGTATTTTTCCGTAATTAAAGTAACAAGTTGTAGTCAGTGTTTTATTATTATTATTTTTTACCATACGGAAGGATTTAGTAATTATGAATAAAGAGAAAAGAGAGAAAAAAAAAACATATAAATTTTTTGCATGAAGAAATATCCTTATCCTTAATAATTCTTAATAAAGAAGAATATAATTTTATAGCATATGTAATGTGCAATAGTTTCGTCAAAAGAAGAATAGAAAGTTTTAGACACAATCAAACCAAATTAAACTATGAAAATCCACCCGTAAGCATGCCGAACTCTGACTGCAACACACAAAAACACAATTCCCCAAATAAAGGAAATGGTTAATAATGTCAAATTCACCACAAGCAAGAGGATGTTTTGGGAGGTTGACGTATAAGAGGGAATGTTGTTTTATCTTCATGTCGTCACTAAAATCACTGCAGGAAATTATAAGGTCTTTTATTTTATTTATAATCAGCCCTTATTATAAGGTCTTTTATTTTATTTAAAACACTTGAGTGGTTTTGGAGTTTTAAAAAACCACAAACAAATAATATTAAAAGACGCTTATATTGTTCCCTGCACACCAGGGAGTAAACTGAACAGGACTGTATATCTATATATAAAAGAAAATCTGTAAAAGTGAACTGAACACATCATTGGCATTTTAGCTCCATCTTTGCATGGCTCACCAAACTACTCCATCTTTGCATGATTCACCAACTGAAATCCTTCGTAACTGAAATCTTTATATACAAGTGCATATATAATGTGCACGTTTCTTTGTCATATGATATATCTCTACTGCGCCCCATATCTAATGCAAGACTTTTATTTCATTCATTCATTTCAGTTCAATTGTTCGTAGAGAAAATTATATATATATATATATATATATATATATATATGGAGAGATGTCAAAATAAAAAAGTGGGTGCGGAGTGCTTGAGGAGGAAATTATGCCATGGTTGGTCTGCTTCTCACCTTCTACAAACGCATGGAGATCAACATTTCTCCAATGGGAGTGGAGTGCTTGAGGAGGAAATTATGGGTATGTGAGAAGGTGCCCGGGACGGGCTCCGGCGAACGTGGCTATCGCCATCACAAGGCTCAGGAGCAAGGCAGCGTTCCCCCGGAAGCTCAGAGACGATGAGTTCAAGCACATACATACTGGGATCCTGACTAGTTCGGACACATGCTGGCGGGATCTTGAAGGAGAACAACGTCAACGGCAGACACTTCGACAAGGGGCTCAAACTCTGCAAAATCACAACACACAACTCCAAATTCTCATACCCATTTCTAATGACATTTACACAATCACCCAATTCTTAGACCTACAATCACCCAATTCTCATACCCTTTTCTAATGACATTTACACAACTACCCAATTCTTAGGCCTTTAGCCCTCCTTAAAGATAGATGAGCAAAAGCCCAAATATGCTTTTTTAAGGATTCTGTTGGTGAAAATTATGGCGGATTGAATGTAATTGCTTGATTTTTTTTATTATTATTATTATTTTAAAATGAATTATTTGATTAAACTCTCTCTAGCCTACATGGTCTTCTGTGATCCGATTTGGGTCTGGTGAGGTGAGAAGAAATTAGAGAGAGAATCTAGGAGGGAGGAAAATTTACATCCCATCCAAAAACCATTGGCATGGTGAGACTTCTCAAAACTCAATGACTTGGGAGTATACATTAGGTATGCCAAATTTTGTTTTAACCATTCACAACAATACCACAATCAATTTCCACATGTTAAAGAAATATTCTAGGTTCCAATATAAAAGACAAAATTAATAGAATTTAAAAAAAAAAAAATCTTTGCAATGTCAAGCCTACGACAATAGACATTTTCTTCCAAAACTTCCCAGCTAATTCAATTCTGAAGTAAATTATATTCCCGTTATATTTAAAGCATAAAACTACTGCTTATCTACAATCTGAAAGTAAATTGATGTTCAGATAATAAATGCAAGATATAGTGGAAAGCTAGTGTTCATCACTGAAAGGAAGTAAATAAGTCAAGAAATGCAAAGAATAGTATCCTAATTGAGCATAAACTAAAGGGAACAATAGCAAATGTGGGGACAGAAAATGTTTCTCAATAAGTCCCTCACGCTGCAACATTCTTCGACGACCAACTCTCATTATAAAATACAAAACTGAAACTCATTTACCTATTTTCAGTCGAAGCCAAGCGATCAAGTAAGTCATTTAATTCCTTGATTGCTAGTCCACCAGAAGTCATCCCCTGCCAGCGTTGCAGCACCTGCTGCACAAATAAAAGAAAATTAGATATCGCAAAGGCATCATCGCTTGGTGCATTGATAACTGTTTGAACTGTCAAGTGGGAGAAAGAGTAGCCACTTTGTGCAAATAATGTCAAATGTTAAGTTTATATCCGGTATATCCCTCCCAACACCCTTGATTAAGACCACCACTAGGTGTCATGCGTAAAGCAACAACGTTCAATGATGTCTATGTTTGAAACATGATATCAGATCATGTCATCCAACTTAAAGCCCAACAGGTGAATGTTTGTAACTTACCAAGCCATTTCATGTTGTTCTATGTATAGTTCCCATAAAACAACATTCCAAAAAAATTATAACACTTAATCGGTAATTTGAATTTCAAATACAAGACGTCAACTCAAGACTCTCAAACATAGCATTAGAAAAGTGACTCGGGGGAAGAAACAGCACACACCTACATAAACATGATTTTGAAACCATAATTCCATCGATGCTTATTAATGGAGGGACAATTACAAAACCAAACCATTGCAACCTTTAGAATCAACAAACTAATGCTTCAGTTGAAAAAATTCAAAGCTTCATTGAATTCGTCAATATTACCCATATACGCATTAGATGATAAAATGTAAGTGCGGATGCAACCTCTATCTCAGAGTTTATTATATGTGTGTGTGTGTATATGAACCCTCCTTGTTTATTTTATTTTTGAATGGAGAGTTTCGGCCTCTTCCAAATTTTTTAGCGTAAACCCTCTGAGGCATGCTCTGATGCGCCGCCCCAGTTTCATTTAATATATATATATAACTCGTGTAAATATTCAATATACTTATTATAATTGATCTTAATGGTGCCCTGCATGCAATTAACCACCAGGTCGCCCATATCTTATAAACTCATAACTACATAAAATTACAAAATCATCCCGGTTGAAAGCCAAGTCTAGATGAATATTCTTTACCTAACATGCATAAACCTGGAAAATTAATATAGTTATGTTTTAATTCAGTAATTTGTCACAGATTTTCAACCTAGAAAAACAGATATATATATATATGAATGTATATATATATATATATATATATATTTAAGAAAATCTGTAAAAATGAACTGAACACATCGTTGGCATTTTAGCTCCATCTTTGCAGGGCTCACCAAACTCCTCCATCTTTGCATGATTCACCAACTGAAATGCTTCGTAACTGAAATCTTTATATATAAGTGCATATATAATGTGCACTTTTCTTTGTCATATGATATATCTCTACTGCGCGCCATATCTAATTCAGGACTTTTGTTCATTCATTCATTTCAGTTCAATTGTTCATAGAGAAAACTTTATAAATATATATATATATATATATATATATATATATACACACACACACATATATGTATATAATATATAGGGAGAGATGTCAAAATAAAGTTGTGGGTGTGGAGTAATTGAGGAGGAAATTATGCCATGATTGGTCTTCTTCTCACCTTCTACAAACGCATGGAGATCATTTCTCCAATGGGTGTGGAGTGCTTGAGGAGGAAATTATGGGTGTGAGAAGGTGCCCAGCGGAGCTCCGGCAAATGTGGCTATCGCCGTCACAAGGCTCGGGGAGCAAGGCAGCATTCCCCCAGAAGCTCAGAGACAATGAGTTCAAGCACATACATACTGGGATCTTGACGAGTTCGGATACATGCTGGTGGGATCTTGAAGGAGAACAGCATCAACAGCATACTGTTCGGGCTCAAACTCTGCAAAATCACAAAACAAAACTCCGAATTCTCATACCCATTTCTAATGATATTTACACAATCACTCAACTCTTAGACCTACAATCACCCAATTCTCATACCCTTTTCTAATGACATTTACACAACTACCCAATTCTTGGGCCTTTAGCCCTCCTTAAAGATAGATGTAGCAAAAGCCCAAATATGTCTTCTTTAAGGATTCTGTTAGTGAAAATTGTGGCTGATTGAATGTAATTGCTTGATTTTTTTTATTTATTTATTTTTTAATGAATTCTTTGATTAAACTCTCTCTAGCCTACATGGTCTTCTGTGATCCGATTTGGGTCTGGTGAGGTGAGAAGAAATTAGAGAGAGAATCTAGGAGGGAGGAAAATTTACATCCCATCCAAAAACCATTGGCATGGTGAGACTTCTCAAAAACTCAATGACTTGGGAGTATACATTAGGTATGCCAAATTTTGTTTTAACCATCACAACAATACCACAATCAATTTCCACATTTTTGAGAATTTTTCTAGGTCCCAATATAAAAGACAAAAATTAATAGAACTTAGAAAGAAAAAAAAAAAATTGCAATGTCAAGCCTACAACAATAGACAATGTCTTCCAAAACTTCCCAGCTAATTCAATTCTGAAGTAAATTATATTCCCGTTATATTTAAAGCAGAAAACCACTGCTTATCTACAATCTGAAAGTAAATTGATGTTCAGATAATAAATGCAAGATATAGTGGAAAGCTACTGTTCATCACTGAAAGGAAGTAAATAAGTCCAGAAATGAAAAAAACAGTATCCTAATTGAGCAGAAACTAAAGGGAACTATAGCAAATGTGGGGACAGAAAATGTTTCTCATTATAAAATATTCTGCAGCAACCAACTCTCATTATAAAATACCAAACTGAAACTCATTTACCTATTTTCAGTCGAAGCCAAGCAATCAAGCAAGTCAATTAATTCCTTGATTGTTAGTCCACCAGAAGTCATCCCCTGCCTGCGTTGCAGCACCTGGTGCACAAATAAAAGAATATGAATTATTGCAAAGGCATCATGGCTTGGTGCATTGATAAATGTTTGAACTGTCAAGTGGAAGAAAGAGTAGCCACTTTGTGCAAAAAATGTCAAATGTTAAGTTTATATCCGGTATATCCCTCCCAACACCCTTGATTAAGACCACCACTAGGTGTCATGCGTAAAGCAACAATGTTCAATGATGTCTATGTTTGAAACATGATATCAGATCATGTCATCCAACTTAAAGCCCACCAGGTGAATGTTTGTAACATACCAAGCCATTTCATGTTGTTCTATGTATAGTTCCCATAGACCAACATTCCAAAAAAATTATAGCAGTTGAGCATCCAAAAAACAGTAGGACTTTAATCCTTCAAACTCCAAAGTCCAAACTGGCCCTTAAGAGCTCTTCTATAAAGCAAGCATGTCTCATTCAGTAACCCATAACATGATCATAAAGCCTTTGTAATAAAAATTAGCGTAAAAGCCTGATTAGGGATGATAACTACATCCTCAAACTTGCTCATAAACAAAAGCACGCGAGTTTCACTGATTAGCCAGCTTTTTACGATAAATCAGTAAATTAAAATGATGTAGACAGGTATTCAGGCCTCTTCAAATCAAGATAAACCATTATTCCCGTCTAATTTGATTTTAAAATGCCTATAACAAAACTAATTATGCGCTAAACACCAATATGGGTAGGATATGGCATATTAAGAAGCTCGTAAAGGCTCAAAGAAGATTATGGCTGAAGCAAATCTTTTTCTTTTTTTTTCCATTTTTGTGACCGTTCTTGGGATTGGGGAGTGTGTTAATGAAGTAATTGAACATCACATCAAAATAAAATTATTTATGCATGGTTCAAATCTCAGTAGAGTGACATGGTTTTATCTGGTTCATGAACAGGAGGGCAAAACGAAAAGAAATGAACATCAATGTCGAGCAGTCAGAAAGAGGAATAAACATCAATGCCCAGTAGTGAGATGAGGCGCAAAACATGCAGATAGATGTATAAAATTTCATTATCTTCTACACGATCGATGGAGAAGCCATCATCAAAATGGGGCTCGACTATTCCATACCATACTGCTTCCTTGTGTATATATATACTCATAAATGATATTTGACAGATGGTAACCGTTATTCTTGGATGCATGCTTGGAGATAAAAATTATTGGAGAGGATCCAGTGCCATTTGTAATTTTTGTCTCCAAACATCTCCAAAGATGCATCCAAGGGTTAAAAATATGCCACACCATCATTTATTTCTTTTCTTTTTTTCCTTTACCTTTTTTTTTTTAAAAAAAAAAAAATTGAATTCTGGATGAAAGTACATCATGTGCTTAATTGAACAAGTATGAAATCAGATTTTTTTGAAAACCTGAAATTACTCTTTGGAATGACATAAAAGCCCCTCCCAATTTCCTATATATTTTAACACAAAATGCCTTGTTTGGATGGGATGTAAATTCATTAAAGAGGTAGTAAACAATTAAGTATGACATACAGTTTCTACAGCACAACTTGAATAGGATTAAAGAAGGATGAAGCCATGTAAACTAAAAACGAAACCCAGCAATAATAAGATTATACACCATAGGAACAAAAGATGATCGTCGATATTTTTAATCAAATATTGCACAAAATGAACCAGATCAGCTGACCAAGAATCACATACTTATTCAATAATCAATAAATGTATGCACGCAAATATGAATGTACTGTATGCATGAGTGTGAGTAGTTTGCTTGAAAAGTATGTGGACAAAAAATTGCTCATTAACAATCAGGTACCTCACAGTTTGCATCACAATAAAGACATCAAGAGTTTTACCATCCTCTTTAAGCATCTCCAAAAGTGTTTCCATTGCTTATCCCCTATCACAATGAACAAAATCAGAAGTAACACGGAATTGGTGGCAAAGAACTATTAAATGATAACAATTAATTACATGATTGTTCACATTATGACTGACTAAACTTGAAAAATGGGGGCAGAATATAATGTATTTATTTGTTTTTGGATAAGTAGGGCATAATATTAAATTTATATCTGAGGAAGTTCCATTTACATTCTCAAAGGTTCAAGCCACGATCATTTCGCTCCTTCAAAATTTATTAGATGTAGTTCCTCACATCCATTTGGTTCATGAATATATAGTGCTATTTTGAGAAAGGTACAGCAGCAATGATCATGCAGAGTTTCCTTTTGAGGACAACAATTAGTTTGCTCAAAGGCATTAGGAAGCTCATCCTAAAGTCAAACTAGGCAGAAAATAAGGAGTTAAAAGTATGATGGACTATAGTTTTTTCCACCCATATCTGATCAAACTGAGTCATGCAGCCACCCGTTCTCCACGGAACAGGAATGCATCCTTCCTTTCAACAATTTAGTTTCAAGTTGATTGTGTTCCTTCACTAGGCCAGACCCCATGTTGGGAGCACCTACTCCTATGTCAGGTGCTATAATGCCCCAAGTCATAGTTTCTTAGTTTTGCATATGCTTCCATGTAAACAAAACAGAAAAAGCAAAGATCAAAACAGGGTATGCAGGAGAAACGCAAAAAGGAATCAGTAAATTATTGATATAGCTTGCTGATGTTGGGGTTCTCAATCAATCTCGACACATGGTAACAGTAAAATCACTGAAGAGCCCAAGAGGGGGTGCACCCATTTATACAACTTTTTTCTTGCAAATGCATGTGGATGTCACTGTTCAACTCAACAGGAAGAAAAATGCTCTTAACTAAACAAATACTTTGACACCTAAAAATAATAAAAAAATCATGCTAACAGCGCTAATAAAGTAAACAGGAAACTTGCCCTGTTAACCATATAAATTAAGGTTAATCTCATAACAGACTCACTATATAACAGAAATTTTTTCTTATACGAGCAGAATATATTTATGGTCACATTGACAGCAAGAAGAATTTTATACGAATTCTCATTTGAAAAGCATAAAATTTAATATTTGAGAAGATACCTCTACATTCCAAAGGTCAGCACATGCATGAATTGCAACGCGATATACTGTTAACTCTTTACTCAGGAATCCGCCATGCTTTGTCTCTCGATGCTTCAACTGATGACCACCCCTTGGACCTGCTCAACAAGCTCGGTTATCTTTTTCAGGAAAAAGTAAATCAGAAATAATTTAGAAACTTACAGAATAAAAATTTAACAAAAACATTTAAATACTTGAAACTTACTTTGTTCACCGAATCATTCTTATGTGCACTTATATGCCCCACGTAGCAGAACTAGTTTAAACCAAGACCAGCAGCAGTCATATCATGAACATTAGCATACCTAAATGTTGAAGGTAGGTTATTTTATTATTCAATCTATTTTAGTATAATAATGAACATAGACAGGTTAAAAGTCAAACTATAGAACGATATCAAGAAGTTATATAAAGCAACCTATAAAGTAGATAAGTAATGGTTCACTTCACAGTCACAAAGACTTGCTAAAGCAGGTAATTCAAATAAAAATGAGTAACTTACAGACCCAGCTGTGTGACATTAATTGAAGATAGAGATGACCAATTTAAAACAACAGTAATGATTAAAGAATGGATTATTTTATCGGTGCACTAGACTACATTTGAGATCAAGAGTTTGGATTTCTTTCCCACATTAGAGGTAAATTTAGATAATCGATTCTCTTGAATTGCACGGAGCATGCTTTTACAAAGGAATGGGAGATTCATAATCACCAAAACTTGGATTTGCATTCCTCTCATTTTTCTCGGTTTTTCTCTTTTTTGGGTTGGGATAAATGTTAAGAACAATTACCATGAAAAATAGCTCATAATACCCAATTAAATATGATTCTGCTCCCAAAATGCAATTTTATATTCAAACAAAACTAACCTGAAATTAGTAAGACCACTACACGTGAATTTCTAGTATCTAAGTTAAGGGAAAGACCAAAATTAATATGGGCTGACATAGTAAAGAAACAAATGCTAGTTTGGTCACACAAAAATTAAGACCTTAGACAAAGCAGGATCATGTTTCCAAATCATACACAGCCCGCTATAAATAATGCCTGCAAAAGACACAGAAGCATATATATATATACAAACACATGTAGATTAATATGAATTTATACATACACACAGACACAGACACACATATACATACACACAATGTAGATGAATAAATTTATATATATATATATATATATATATATATATATATATATATATGAGTAGTATTGAGAAAATGGAGAGACATTCGAAGTGAGGGAGGTAATGACGGTGTTGTACTCTGAATCATTGTTAGCGTCATGGTTCTTGTATCGACGTCCTAGGGCTCGAACAAGTGATCGGTAGAATCTTCCTGAACAGTGAGAAATAAAAAAGGGAAAACAAGATCACATAGTGATGATAGAGGGTTTCTTTGGAGAGAGAAAGCACACACTCTCTCTCTCTAGATGCCATACCAGATAGTAGGAATCGAACCCTTCGACATGAATGGTCTTCATTCCAGTTCTTCGGACTGCGCATAAACCCTGGGTTTGGGATATGAGAAGATGGACACTTGGCTCGCGCAAGGGGAAGGGGTTTGAAAACTTTGTGCACCGTTAGTTGGGATCATATATGTCAAATTTCTAGGATTTTTTATTTTTTATTTTATTTTTATCCAATTTCTACGATAATTCTATATCAGGTTTTTGGCTTGATAATTTTAAATGTCTTGTTGATAATTGGTTGAACAAAGGTCGTATATTAGTAATAGAATATATAAATATATTGAATTAAAATATTCAATTGAAATAGAATATTGATGTTGTGATATTTATTATTGTAATTAAATTACTTTTTAGGAACAATTACCAAGTACCGAGTAAAATTTTGTTACAAATTCAAATTTTGAATTCATGGTTTGACAATATGCATTTTGAAGTTGTTTCTACAAGTTATGTAAGAATTTTAAGAAGAAAAGAAAAAAAAGTAGTTTGGTAATGTTCTTATTCAAAAATAAATAAATAGAAGTCGACAAAATTATTCTAGAATTAGAACAATCAAACTAAATCCAATTTTGTATAAAGTTTATTTAGTTTGGTCTCAATGACACAAGTTGGATTAGTTTATTCCCGATGAGCTTATCCATAAGCAATAATAGTATTAATTAAGTGCCTCAGATTGCATTATTGAGTTTTATTGTCACAATCTGTCTTTATAGATAATGAGAAATGTTTTAACGGGTGCATTTTTCTTTACCTGATAGGATATAATTGATTTATAATACTATAACGGGATATCACTCATGTAGGAGAATATATTTGGATAATTTTGTAGATGTGTTTTGAAAAAAATTATGAGGTTAAGAGGAGAATGTCAAAAGAAGACAATATTTACATGTTGCGAGGTAAATCTTAGCAAATGAATTAATTAATTAATATATTTATTTATATATAGTAGAAATCTGTTTTAGATTGTGAATAAATTTATGCCCTCTTTTAATGGTATAGAATTAGTGTTTTGAAATTGGAATTGAAAAAAATAATAATAATTTAATTTAAAATTTGAGCTCATTTTTTTCCAATTTTAATTTCGCAAAATTATCATAATACAATAAGGCCATTATCTCATCTCATCTCCATTTAAGAGAGGAGTCCGACAGCTCGGACTTGGTGTACTAATTAAATAATCTTATACTGAATTAATTGTGCAAGCTAGTGAATTGACTTCCATTTCAATTAACATTTTGGAGAATTCATACTTACATATATTAACACCAAAAAAAAATTACATTTAATAAGCCTTCAAGGCAAATAAGTTACAACTTAGGACCGTATATTTGATTCCATGTAAAATAGGTATATAATAAACTAACAATCACCCAAATCACAAATGCCTAGAGGTCTAATTTGAGGATCTAGTATCAAATTTCATCTATATATATATATATATATATATATATATATATATATATTCTTTGATAATTGAATTGATTAGGGAGGGAGCTCATCAAACAGGTAAAGTGACAAGAGTTGATGGGCCATTCTAAATGTGCCAATTTCTTTTGGGTCAGTCTATATGCAACAAGTTGATTGGGCCTCCCACTGCTAACCTAGATAGGTTTAATATAAGCCTCTTGTTGAGCTCCTTTTTGTTGCCTTTATGGTCAGTGGGCCTATACCCATGTAAATATTCATCATCCATACCATACTTATTATGGCATGCTTCTGTTCTCTAATTTAAATAAAATAATTGACATTAATGGTGTAAAAATGAGGTCAGCCAATTATCATTCAGTTGTTATAACTACATAAAATTACAAAATCATCGTTGTTAAAAGCTGAAGTCTACATTAATAAAATTACAAAAGCATCCCCGTGTATTTAATATTGACCACACCTAATTTGTTACAGATTTTAAACTTAATAAAAAAAATGTAAAAAAAATCAAGTATTGTAAGAAACTCCCTGAATTACAAAAAAAAACTTCCCTAAATTATGAATTTGTTACAGTTTACCCATTAGCTTATCGGAAAAATAAAAAACTATTTTACCCTTGTTATAAAACGACACAGTTTCGCCCAACACCCTACTCTCCCTTTACAACCAACCATAAACACTTACAAGGCCCAGAGAAAAACAAAACAGAAATCAAGGGCGACGGTGAAGGGGGTTGAGGTAGGAGGAGGAGATGGATCTAGTCGAGGTGGTGGTGCTGTTGTGGCGGCGGCGGCGAAGTAGGTTGAGGTGGAAGGAGGAGATGGATCTAGTAGAGGTGGTAGTGTTGTTGTGGCAGCGGCTGTGAAGGGGGTTGAGGTAAGAGGTGGAAATGGATCTAGCGCAGGGGGGTGGTGTTGTTGTGGCAACGGCGGCGAAGGGGGTTGAGGTGGGAGGCGGAGATGGATGTAGTGGAGGTGGTGGTGTTGTTGTGGCGGTGGCGAAGGGGGTTGAGGTTGGAGGAGGAGATGAATTTAGTATAGGTGGTGCTGTTATGGTGGCGGCGATGGGGGTTAAGGCCAAAGGAGGAGATGGATCGCCATGGACGGTGACGATACTAGAGTCACTATATCCAATGAGATTATTAACGCCGTGAGAAAAACAAAATAGTCTTTTCTTATTAACCCCGTGAGAAAAAACGAAATTTATAAAAAATTTCACGTGAGATTTTCTTATGTTTATAAGTAGAATCAACCACTACCTCATTAACACGTTGATTCAACTTTAAGGGAGGGATTTATTTATAAAAATTCTACTCGGTAGTGCGCTAATAAAATATCTAATTTTAAAAATTTTCTACAAATATCTATATATATTTATAAAATTCTTTACATTTAGAATATTTCAAAATCTATTAATTTATATAAACCCTCTAATATTCTAAGAAAGTCGAAGAATCTAAAACATAACTTTGTTTATACTATAAAAAAATAATAATAATAAATAAATAAATTGGTGTTATAATGGAATGTCACATATTTAGAGAAATTGTTATATAGTACCGGCTTATCACCATTTGACGCTCGAAAAAAAAAAAAAATCTTAGAGAAATTATTATATTTTCCTAGAACTATAAATCTTAACCAATTTTCATATGACACATTAATAAAAAAAATTGATCACAACTTAAAGACACATTTATTGACGTGTCACGTGATAATTACCCGAAACCAATAATCCGAACCATGTAATAATTTTTCATAAAAATACTAAGCTTAACTAATAGGGTTAAATGCTCTGCCTTTTGAGTTTGCCTTTACTGCTCTCCCAAAAAAATATATATATATAAAAAATAAAAATAAAAACCCTTCCTTTAGATTTGGTTAATTTTGACTTTTCACCCCCTCCCCTTAATTGATCTTGAAAAGTCAAAAGTCAAAATTTGGCTGGTCTCCTCGGCCAGCCTATCACCACTCAGTCCATTTGTTTAATCCTTATGAATTGGGCTTTTCGAAATGGATCCCACGGACCCACTTTAGGAGGTGGACAGGTACTCATTAATTTCCATTCCGTGAGCACTCAACAATGTACTGTATTTGTTTCCACCGATTGTAACTTATAAGAAATGACAGTAACCCTTTGTTTTACTATTAAAAAAGTTATCATTTGATTCGGGGTTATTGTTTCCGTCCAATCAGAAAGTAACGCATAAAATATATATATATATATATATATATATATGTAATAATTTCTCATGCCAATGATCATGCCCGGCCAATTAATTTTGTCATATTTTCATTGGCCAGTCATTAGTATGCTCGTTTGGCTCAGTTCCTCCATTGAGCTAGAAAAAAATAAAAAAAATAAACAACAATACAGCGCAACAAGTATGTGTGTGTGTGTGATTTGAGAAAATATATACAGATATCATGGAGATTCAACGAAAGACTTTATTAAGTGAACACTCTCTAAATACTAGGTACTAATTTATTCTCTCTTGACATACATCAAATTCTAAATATATATATTTTTATATGGTACAGTGTATTACAAGAGTGTTATATACGATGTCACATTAAGAATAATGACATTTATTAAAGAAAAATCGTTCTTACTAGACGTTTTGTAATAAAGCTGAGCACAATTTTGAATACCTAAACACACCCGCAAACTACAAAAAAATTTAAAAATTCCTTATGTGTTGGAGTGGTGATATTTGGATGGAAGAGCTCGACAATAATCTTTGACCGAATCCATTTAATTAGTTATAAATATAAAATATAAGAAAGTTGAGAATCACACTTTTTTATATTTGACATGCAGTGATTAATTAAAAGTTGAATTTTTTTGTCCAAACTCCTCAACTTAAAAATCATTTTACTATGTGTTATAAGCAGAAATATTTGCCTAACAAAGCAGCCCACCATAACTCACTTCGTTTAAGATGAATTAAATATCAAAGAGAAGGACATGGACGTGGACACTGGACCATGTTTTGCATACTGGATAAGCTTAGCTGAGAGATCATGGTTTGACAGTATGCATTTTGAAGTTGTTTCTACAAGTTATGTAAGAATTTTAAGAAGAAAAGAAAAAAGTAGCTTGGTATTGTTCTTATTCAATAATAAATAAATAAAAGTTAACAAAATTATTATAGAATTAGAACAACCAAACTTAATTCAATTTTGTACAAAGTTTATTTAGTTTGGTCCCAATGACACAAGTTGGATTAGTTTTGTTCCCAATGACCTTATCCGTAAACAATAATATTAATTAAGTGCCTCAGATTGCATTGTCGAGTTTTATTGTTACAACTTGTCTGTATAGTTAATGAGAAATGTTTTAATGGATGCATTTTTCTTTACATGACAAGACATAATTGATTTATAATACTATAACGTGATATCACTCGTGTAGGAAAATCTATTTCATAGATGACATCCACATTTGGATAATTTTGTAAATGCGTTTTGAAAGAAATCATGAAGCCAAGAAGAGCGTGTGAAAATGAAACAATATTTACACGTTACGAGGTAAGTCTTAACAAATGAACTAATTAATTAGTATATTTATTTATGTATAGTAGAAATCTTTTTTAGACTGTGAATAAATTTGTGCTCTCTTTCAGTTGTATAGAATGGTGCTTTGAAATTGGAATTGAAAAAAAAAAAAAATTAATTTAAAGTTTGAACTCATTTTTCGCCGATTTTAATTCCACAAAAATGTCATAATCCAATAAGGCCATCATCTCATCTCATCTCCATTTAAGAGACGAGTCCCACAATTCCGACTTGGTGCACTGATTAAATATTCTTACACTAAATTGGCTAAACAAGCTAGTAAATGACTTCCATTTCAATTAACATTTTGGAAAATACATACTTATATAAATTAACACCAAAATAAATTACATTTAATAAGCTCTCAAGACAAATAAGTTACAAGTTAAGACTGTATATTTGATTCCAAGTAAAATGGGTATATAATAAAGTAATAAACTAACAATCACCCAGTTCACAAATGCCTAGAGGTATAATTTGAGGATCTAGTACCAAATTTCATCTATAATTTGATAATTGAATTGATTAGGGAGGGAACTCATCAACGATCAAACAGGTAAACAGGTATAATGTTTGGTTGTCGCAAAATATTCATGAAGAAAAAAAAATATTAAAATTTAACTAAAATAACTTACTCATTAATTTTTGACAAGTTATTTTATATGCTTCGCCTAATGGACTCGATCTTAACCTCGACCTTTGCAAACCACCAAAATATAATAATAAAAGAAAATATTTTACCTAAAAAAGGAAAATATTTTCTGAGAAAAATATGGTAAAATGAATTTTTTTTTTTTTTTTTCTATTTATGCATGTCTATTTCATTGTTCATTTATTTCTATTTTGGTGTGAAAAATTAGTATAACATATATACATATTATCATATATATAAATAAGAATATACATATATAAGTTTATTGCCACCAATTTGAAAATGGTGGAGTGACCATAAATTTAATTAACATGCCTTGGCTGCTAATAAAATTAGCCAATTCAATGCAATGTTCATTGCCGGCAATTGTTGATTCAGTAACTAAGTTGCATATCCATTTAAACTACTTTTCTTTAGACTTCTAAATATATAGAAATTGCCAACATTGATGTTTATTAAGTACTGCAATTGAATATAGGATCAATTAATTATAAAAACTAACAATTATATTCATTGAATGACGATTATATACTCAATCCAGTAAAACGTACTTTGCAACTACTTGAACTTGGTGCAAGACTTCTAATTTTTTCATTTTACTCTATCTAAGGCTATAGTCTCATTCGAATTAGTTGTCACCATATTTTTTTTCTTACAAGCTCAATTCACGTTAAATTTTATTTATTTATTTATTTTTTGGGTAAATATTTTTGATATTTCCATTCCCCTTAAAGAATCATGTGACTCCTCGGTATTTAGTAATTTTTTTTATTTCACATGCAAAGGCAAATCTAGAAATTGTCAATGGGGTGGGCTAAAATTAAATATAAATTTAATAACACAATTTTTTAAACAAAATTTTTTTATTAGGACTTGTTTGGTTTGGGCCTTTCTTTTAGTATTGTAACTTAAATGACTTGGGCTTGTTTGGGTGGGCTAATACTAATAATAATTTTTTTTTTTGGCTGAATTAAAATTACCAATAGTAATTATTATTATTATTTTTTATTTTATTTTATTTTTTTTGGGTTGGGCTGGAGCCCAGCCCTACCCTAGATACGCCATTGCACATCATGTACGGATCTTCTTAATCTACTATCTCTCATTTTGATTTTTATCTCAATTATAATGTTCAATTATTTTGTTGACAATCATTAATAATGTACAATGTTGTTGCTTACAAATTACAATTCTTTTTCTTTTAGATTTAAATTGAAGTTGTGTTTAGACATGGAATTAGAAAAAAATTAAATTCAGTTTATTTATTTATTTTTCTCTAAATCAACCAATAAAATATTAATATATTCCGAAGTAAATCGAAATCCATTGTTGACAGTGACACTGGCTTCGTTAGGTGTAAATTGTAATCATATTATGTTCACTACAAACCACTACGGTTTTTAATTTTTATTTATTTATATATTGAAGTACATTTTTATATATTGGAGTACCTCTTTGAAGCAGTATTATCCGTGTCGAGTTTGTATCAGATACTGACATTTGTCTATACTAATTTTAGCTCAGCCATCCAAAAAAAAAAAAATATTAATAGAATTAGCCCACCTAATCAAGCTCAAGTCAACTCAGCTACTACTATACTAAAATAAAGGCCTAAGCCAAATAAGCCCAGGATCCGCCTAACCCAAGGCCGCCTAGGCCCTCAAAATTTATAGGCTAATGGATGATAAGTGATTAGACCGATGGATAATAAGGTACTCTTGAGCACAACAATCCAACCACTCTAATATTATTCTTAACGTGGCAGTCTATTGTAATTTATTGCTAAGTAAACGAACATTTTAAGAAAATAACAAATCTTATCTTTTAACTTGCAAAAGCACTGGCATATAAACAATGGTAACATTTTGGCCCAATAAGAATTGAACATTCAAGTTTCACAATCCAATTCATCATCCCAGAGTCAATCCTAGCCGTCCACAACAATTAAGAAAACACAACCAGATAGATCTTCAATTGTTCAATACTGTTCTTGAATTTCGGCCTCCAGAATAGGGCAAATCATTTCTGCCTCCCCAATCGCCTCCATCTTTATACTCGTTCTCAACTCTGAACTTGCCCTCTCTCTCTCTGCAACTGCAAACTACAAGATCTACAAGAATCATAAGTTCAAAACCCATATATTTCAGTTTATCTATCTGTCTGCAAGAATCAAAAGTTTAAAACCCATATCGGCATATCATTTCAGATTGTTCAAAAAATCAAAACCCATATCTTTCAGTTTCCATCGCTCGCTGTTCCAATTCGGGTTCGCCATTCGCAAGCTTCAGCCGCTGGCCCGCTGTCTCTCAACTCTCAAGCTTGCCCCCCTCCCTCTCTGCAACTGCTAACTTGTATGTATGGGTTTTGTTTTAATATTTTTTTCTAAATCAACTAATCAAGGTCTGTTATTCTTGTTTTGCAAACTAAATATCACACACAATATAAAGTAACAAAATTTGCATTGCATTTTGAGGTAATCTACATTTTATTTCAGCAAAACAAATAATTTTTTTTTTTTTTTTTTTCTCTATAACTTCTATTTCCGTTTGTCTGTTTTTTTTTTTTTTTTTTTTTTTTTTTTTTTTTTTTTTGTCAATTATGTCTACAAGAAAATTTGATTCTGGGCATGAAAAAAGGGAAAAAAAAAACAGAAAAAGAAAAAAGACAAAAAGCAAAAAAAGCAAAAAGATTCTAAATTGGATTAGAAATCTGCATAAATTGAATCTGAACTAATTTTTATCAACATGCCAAGCTTCTTGAAGATGGAAATCTTTTCAGAACTAAAAAAAAAAAAAATATCATAACAAGAACTTTGACAAGCAAAAGTACTTAATATAGGGTAAAGCTCTAAAGTTACTTCTTGAAAATTAAAATACTTACAAAAAGCATGCTTTTGAGTGAATTCCATAGTGTTGGAAGGGGCTTGCCATGAAGTACCTCATACTCTGCTTCCACTAGTAGATTCTCAAATAGGATTAGTAAATTGGTCAAAAGAAGAGATAAAGAAGAGATAGGGTACTGAGTGGTGAATTGTTCAGAAATAAATTGGTAATTTTTTTATTATTAATTACCCAAATTGGATTTTCTATGCCTTAATCAGTCATTTGTGTAAAGAAACATTGTTAGTGAACTAACATTGAATTAAACAACTGTTGATTTTGGTTGATATATTTTGATTTAGCCCACCCCATTGAGAAATACTGGATGTTTTGTTTCACATAGAATTACAATCTGTGTAATGCACGAAGGATATATTCAATCTTTCTGCCATATTTTTGTTTTCAAATTTTGGTTTTTGATTTTCTTTTGTTATTAGAATGTAGAATATCAGGATATTGATTTGTTAATTTTGAAGATTATTCCTAAAATGATGCATTGTACTTTGTTATTGGATTAATTTAACATAAAAACTGAGTATAATATGTGCTAATCACACCTATCCGTAATCACACCTCTCCATGGATAGGTGTCCAACATTTTGACTGAAAGCATAGTTGGATTGGGTTTGATACATGATACAGATAGTACTTAGATGGTGTTGTTTTAATTGTTATGAGTGAGATTGTGAAACCTCTTACTCACAACTTCAGTGTTTTCTTATTTTTAGGGTTAACATTGGCTTTAACATTTAGCAAGAACAAGGTTCAAGAAACATACCTCCTCAGTCATCAGGTAACAAACTCTTACTTTTTCTAAAATTTTAATTGGCATTTTTAGCTATTGGTTATGTTTATTTATTTATGTTTTACATATTGATTTTTTTGTTTTTGTTTCTACATACATATATATAATATTGTTATGATGTGATGCTCAAACAATTTATTAATGGGAATTATTGACTTTGAAGTTTAGTTTTCAATTTCAGAATATATGTTTTACAAGTTTATTAACGCTTTTAAAACTTTTCATCTTTTGTCGTAATAATATAGGTCTCTTTTCTGAAAGAAGAGAGTTGAATGGCATGGGAGGAATAGGAAAAAAGGAAATAGGTATGTTTTTTTTTTTTGCCTAGCTAATTGAATTATATAAATCCTCTTATCGTTGTAGCAATGATGTTGGTTTTAAAATGACCAACTATGATAGGAAGTCTCTTTCAGTTTATCTTAATCAAATATATATCTATGCAAGGGGATTACGTGATTCTAGATATTCAGGACTTCTAAATAGATGAACCAGAAAATGAAAGCTTTCCATTCTCTCTGGTTGTTGAGATATTGCTAAAGTTATTAATGATTTTAATGGGGCATATGTCGTCACCCACTCACACTTGCTCTGTATGGACAACAATAACACAATTTCTATCTATCAGATATCATACCCGCCTACATATATTATTAAAAGTTATAATGAACATAAATTTAATTAATTTCTGATTTTTGAGATCCGGTCTTATTTACATTTACTTCACTTCGGTAGTCTAGTCGTAATCGTTGCTGCAACTGCTTTTTAACGTTGGTGGTTGGTTGCAGATAAAAATAAGAGTAATGCTTGCATCCATATTTTCATGCCATGTGTCCCATACTTAAGATGGGTAATACCCATTTTTACGAGTTATACCCGTTTCCCTTGTCAGTCTATTCTCTCTCTCAATATTCAGAAAACCCAATTTTTGATCTTCATTGTTCTTGGTTTGGATTTTTCGTCTTGGTTTTCATTATAGGGTGGTTAGGGAAACCTCCACTAGATGTACCTGGCTTATCTAATAGCCATATCAGTTAAAGCAAAAAAAATCCTCTATTTGAACAAAGCAAAGGAGGTGGGCGAAGAATCTTCATTGTTCTTTTGGTTTTAACTTTTACCTACACCCCAATTTGCTTTTTGGGCTTTGACACATGTGAATTGACTCTATTGACTCTTTTATCCTTAATTTTTTAATACAATTTAATACAAAAAAATCTATAATTCTAAAAGACAGAATTACCGCTCTCTGCATCTAATACACACAACACCTAACACCCCTCTCTGCATCTCTAACACACACCACCATTACTGAAGTCCATCATGCCGCCGCGATCGAATCAGCCATAGTCCCCTTCGATTAATCTACCAACCTTCTTTCAGCATCTCTCACCCTTACTTTCCTCTGTACAAAGTACTGAAAATGATAAAAATATCTTCGCTGTAACTATTCTCTTTTATTTTATTTTATATTTTACTGTTTATATAGTTGAAATGATAAGAAAGTCACGGGTTTTGAGAGAATGATGAAGTGGAACATCACTTCACACTTTGAAAGATAAACAAACTGATTTTGTGGCATATATGAATTACATAGTTCGTAAAGTTTCATTTTAGTTTCCGCGTCTGAATATGTATTCTTCCTGGAGTCATCCATTTAGTAATTAGTGGTTGATTGTGTTTGACATGACCAAGACTAGAATATTAGTGGCTATTTATGCAAGTGCCTTTACGTTCTTCCCTCACAGCATGTCTTTTGCCTCTGGCTTCAACTACTGCTCCCCAAATAACAAAACTTCTTACCACATTTTTAGTCTAAGATGGACCGAGTTCCTCCTGCTCGTTTATGCTGACATTTCACATAGGACACAACCAGTAGCTGGTTCTCGTGAACAAACATCATGCCAGGATGATATCTTTCTCATACTTGCAGTTTTACTTGATCTTCCTCTGTTTTGCACTTCCCCCGTGAAACCTTAAAGAATTCTAATTTTACTTTATTTTCCTCTGTGATTGCATTTTTACTTGATCTTTCTGGTGCTTGCAATTGTGGCAAATTGGAAGTTATCTGAAAGTATATTTAATATATTTATTTAATTTTTTGCCTACCTGATTTTGAGGAAAGTTGTCACTAAACTCAATTTCCTGATAGTTGAGCTCATCTGAAACCACTTACCATAGTCCCCTTGATTGATCTACCAACCTTCTTTCAATATCTCGCACTTCGACTTTACTCTGTTGCATCTATCAATTCTCTCTCGTGAGTCATGATCTTCTTTTGGATTTTGTCATAAAATCATGCGAAACTATTTTTGACGAGGCTTTTGTGATCATGAGACTTAATAGTGATTATGTGCTCATTGCAATTGAGGCAAATTGGAAGTTATCTGATATGAATATAGCTTAATTTTGTTGTATGGTTTTTTAATTTTTGAAATTTGAAAAGACAAATGACTTATCCGAAACAAATTATGAAAAAATACCACTCTATTTTAGCATTCTTTCCATAAAACTATCATTTTAAACTCTCAAAAAGTGCTCGTCAATCTAGCTATCTCAAGCAGGGACGGAGCCAATGAAAACTTAGGGGCAATTTTGTCAATTAAGTTTTATGATATTTTAGATTAAAATGAATTTAAAAAATTGGGGGCAAAGTTGTCTTTTCACACATTTTAAATACCGTCAATAATGGAAAAGTGGCATTGGACTTAAGTGATAATTATTTTCGAAAATTGTTTTAACGTGATATTTGACTAAATCTAAAGGGGCCGTCAATGAAATTAATCCTAATTTCTATGCATACAAATCGATAATTGTGAATGGAAATTCAAATGAAGGTGTAATTAACTAATTTAATGTGCATGGATATATATATATATATATTCAGAAAAATCATGTGGGACGTAGTCAAAAAGAAAGTACCAGTCCAACAGTTGAGCACGCTTCTTCATTTAGGAGTTTGGCTGAACTGCTCATTGTGGGCACTATATTCACTCCCCTGGGTTCATCTTCATTGGGGATTATTTGCTATATGTGTATTTGGAGTAGCATTGGAGACAGTCTATATGTGTGTGTTTGCTACGTATGACACTACAATAAAGGTGCGTAGTAGTTGAGCACATTAATTGATTGAAATTTATCATATTTATAACATATATTTTTCTCTTTAGCTCCATTGTCCGTTTGTATTTCATTTCCAGAGGACCGTTATAATATGGGGTTGCTCCTTATTGCTTTTGGCGATCATTATTGCTATCATATCAATATTTGGTTATGGATTTGTTTCTGCGTTTCACAGGTGTTTATGTATCTGTCTCCACTATACACCTTGGTAATCCCTTTTTAATTCTATGTTACCTTTTATTTTTGTTCCTTTTTAATTCAATTCTTAGTTTCAGCGGCCGTTTGTTGTTAGGTTTAATTTTGTATTTTTATTTTTTATTATTATTAATTTTTAAACTCATTTCTTACTTTCATTGGCTCAGAAGAACACTCTTGATGGAATGCCACTTTGGCCATTATTATCAAGCTTCCTAAACGGCATACTATGGCTCATCTATGCTATGTATGTTGAAATTTGATCTATACATAATGGTAAGTCTACAGTGAGCGTTCAATTTATTTTGTTTGTTGTGTTGTTAACAAACTTAACTTATAATTACATTTTTATAGATTTCAAGCTGTTTGGTATCATTTCCAGTTCAATCCAACTAGTTGGTTACCTGTACTATTGTTGCCATGAGCGTGAGGCACCTCCTCCTCCTCAGGTTGAGCTTCAGCCTGTTTAAGGCAAGGTAGAATGGGAAGAAATGCTGCATGGAAGTGTGGATTTGCTGTCTATCTTTATGCCCTTACATTTCTTCAGTGTTACGTTGTTTAACTTCTTGAAACTTTGACTTCTTTATAGATGTTGAAACTTTCACTTCTTTATGGTGGTTAATTATAGAGAAAAAAATGTATAGATGTTGATATCAAAGAAATAAGGATAAAGACTACCAAAAATTCGGATCTCCTACTCAAATGGTGTCAAGACGTGGGAAACAAAATACAACCACCAAAAAATTTAGAGCACCAATTCAAATTGAATTAATCTTCAAATTGAGACTTTTTCATGTTTAAGTAATCAGGTGGACTAATTTCAAATACTAAGTTTCATATTTTTTTCCTTTGTTTCTTTGATTTAAGGGACTAATTAGTAAATTCCCCTACTGAAACCTATTGCGGGAAAAAATACCAGCATGATTTATGTTAAGAGGAAAAAATTCATGATAGCTTAAAATTAAATTGCTTTGAGATCCGACCAAACCAAAAGCAAGGGCGGAGCCCTTTGTGGGCTAACCCAGGTCCAAAAAAAAAAAAAAATTCCTACTACTATATTCTATCAGTTATAGCCCAGTTTAAGTTGCCCAATCCATGATAAATGGCCCAGCCCACTACCCCAGCAAACCAAAGCAAGAAGACCAAACTTTTCAGCACTGCGGGCGTGTGGCATACACGAATACACTGATACACAGGTATGTGTATGTGTACCGAAAAAAAAAACCTTTTCAGTTTTTAGTTATTTTCTTTTTTCTTCAACAATGTTTTTTTTTTTTCTTCCCACTTTTTTAATCTTAGTGGAGATTTTAAAAATAAAAAATAAAAATAATTTCAACATTTTGTTTATATATTGGTAATTGGGTTTTTTTTTTTTAATATTTTTTATTATTGTCTGAAAATTTTGAATATTGGTTTCTTTACTTCAAGTTAAATTTTGATTGTCTTGTGTTAAATCATGTTGTTGGATCTGGGTTACTTCATATTTGGATTTCTTAAAAGAACTAATAAATTTTTTTCCCCAGTAAATCATTTTCACTGCTTGAATTTTTTTTTCAAATCCTTGCTCCGCCCCTACCAAAAGTTGTCCTTTTTGTAGTCGGGGCCACTTTGCCTACTCGAGGTGGCACACTCGGATACTTTTAGACTAAGAGCTCGACATGACACTGAATCAAGGACTGTGTGTAACTCTAATACTAATTATAAGGAGTCGTGTTTCGCGATTCGACTCAAAAACTTAAGCTATTAGGTAAGTAGGGGACTAACACTTAATCTATATATACTCATTAAAATTTTTATTCAGATCTGATGTGAACAATTTCCACTTGTAACACCTAGGCCTGAATATCATATTTCATATCTAGTGGTAACTTGTTTGACAAAGCTATTGGACACAGGATGTTCTGCCACAAATTCTCAACCTTTTACTGAAAAGAAAAATAAGCAAAAACTCCGGCATGTTTAGAAAAAAAAATTTAAACTCCGGTAATTTTATTACTTTATTTGTCATATGAAATATTTCAATATTACAAAAAAAAATATTAGGAATGTGCTCACAGTCTACACAAGTAAATATTGGCCCATTTAAAACCTAACCTCAATAGTTGAGTTTGAGATTGACTCATTTTCTTGATTGAAAAAAAAAAAAAACACAGATAGTATCACAAGTCAAGCCGAGGTACTATGAATTGCTCCGTCCATTTGCAACTCTATTTTTATTTTTCAAATCGCTTTTTTGCTGTGGACAAGGAGTATGTGCAGCTCTATTATAGTAGCACATGTAATTACTACTTTATAAAACTTTTTTAGAACTCCCAAATATATATATATTCTTGCTGTGGACAAGGAGTATGTGCTGTTTCATGTAGAAACAATTTAAAATTGCTAAGCATAATTCTCAAATAAATATGTTATAAGACAGTTACTGCTGAAAAAAAGTTTGGTTGGCCCCAAAGAAATAGCAATTTCAATAAAATCATATTTAATAATATTTTATTCCCCCAACCCCCCCAAACACCAAAAAAGAAGAAGAATTCACACTCTTGTTAGCCCATTCAAAATTAGGGCCCTTAAAAATTTGGTGATTAAATTCGAAATTGAATATAACCTTTTATTATTTTATGTGTATATTAGTGTGTATTTCAGTAATTAACTCTGAAATTAAATGCGGTCCTTTACTAATTTTATGTGTTAATATGTATGTAGGTCAGTAATTACTTTGAAATTAAATGCAATCCTTTATTATTGGGGTAGATAATATATTTTTGACGAAATTTAAATAAATATAAGTTAGTTTTGTATTACTTTTATAATTGATTTGATTTAAAAGGAAAATGCTTGGGTCTAAATTTGAAGTCACTTTATCTATTGATTTGATTTAAAGGGAAAATGCTTGGGTCTTAAAAAAGAATATATATATATATATATATATATATATATATATATATATATTTTACTTTATTATGAGGGATGGTAGATGTAAAATTTGAGAGAAACTAATAAATCGTATTTTTTTTTTTTTTTTTGGTCTTTTAAACAATAATATATTTTATGTGATTATTTTCTTATTTTAATAAAAATTTCGCACTTTTATAAAAAAAATTTACCCCTGTGAATGCTTACATAGAAAAGATCTTACATTTAAGTTCGTCTAGAACCCCTCAAAATTTTGTCAAGCATAAGGCCGGCCCTACCCTATTGTATGGAGATGTAGTAGCTTTATTCTAAATAAAATTAATGTTCTAGTACAAACAACAGAACAATCCATTTTATTATGTAAATCCATCACAATGTTAAAGACTTTGGGAATGGGTTTTGATTGATCGAAAAGAAGAATATACTCCGATCGATATGCCCTTAGGCAAGGCTAAACATAAAATCAATAGATAAAGTGCTAAAAGCCGAAACCAAAAAGGTAGTTGATCTAGATGTGTTTCCTTAATCCTACTTCTATATGTTATGAGGAGCCAACACCCCATTCATGCATGAGAAGACTCTCATATTACTATTCGAAAATAAAGAGGCAATTTAATTGATCAAGTCACATTTCACTGTTACAAAAGGCAAGATGTGGATGTTCTCGTTGATAAGCCAGTGACTCTAGGATGCTTATTACTATATATATTACATGCAGCTGGATTTACACAGGAAATCCGAGGCAGACAATTTTTTTTTTTTTTTTTTTCCTTTCTCGAGGCAGACAATTCTACACCACAACAAAGCTTATATATATGCAGTTGAACAAGTGCATGCATGTTGTACACTAAATTATTTAATTATTATTTTTTAATTATACTCAAATAGTAAATAAAATATTATTTTATTATTTTTAATTATACTCAAATAATAAGTAAAATTAAAAATATATTTTATTATACTCGAATAGTAAAATTAAAAATGTCATTTTATTATTTTATTAATTTTCAATTATACTCAAATCATAAATAATATATTAATTCATTATTTTATTAATTTTCAATTATAATCCAATAGTAAATAAAATATTATTTCATTATTTTTCAATTATACTCATACAGTAAATAAAATTTAAAAAATAGTTTATTACACTTGAATAGTAAAATTAAAAATGTTATTTTATTAATTTTTAATTATACTCAAATAGTAAATATAATATTATTTTATTATTTTTAATTATACTCAAATAATAAATAAAATTAAAAAATATATATGTTTTAATACAGTCAAATAGTAAAATTAAGAGTGTTATTTTATTATTTTCAATTATACTAGTAAATAAAAGAGTCAATTTAAAAATAAAATAAAAATATTACCAAACATATAATTTTTTTTCAAAAATTCAACACGTTGCCAAACATATTTAATTTTGACAACAATGAATTGACAACTTTTCAAAACTTGCCATTTTCACGTGAAATCACACACAACCTAAAATGAAAACTTACAGCTTTACCACACAAGCCATTTATCTCAGTTTTTTCTAATTTTGAAGGGCTTCTCACCGTGGGAAATATCTCTGCAACGATGGCGAGCTCAGGGTTGGAAGTCGCACACACTATTTATGGCGTCTTAGGTATACACACATGGCTCTGCCTGTCTGTTAATTTATCCAGTGGATATATAGTTATATATGATGTGTTTGAATGATATATGATGAACAGTGTTTGATCTTCAGTTCTCTCTGTGCATGCACTTCAAATCTCGATCTTACTCTCTGTATATGCACACTATATATATTTATGTAAGTAATTTGTGATTTTTCATCCTGATGGATGATGAAAATTAAGAGTGCTGAATTGGATTTTGCTTCTTTTTTTTTTTCCCTCAAACCTATCTGTCTCTCGGTATCTACTCATGTAATATATATATGTGTGTGTGTGCGCAATGTAATATGTGCTTTATATGAATGACTATCAACGATTGCTGAACTAAATTTGTGTATTTGCTTTTCCGACCTCAAATCTCTTTGATCTCCATATATGCATAAACATTTATGTGTGTATAAAGATATTTGTACGCAGTCTGTAGTTTGTATGTAAACGAGGTTTACACCATGATTGTTGAATGGCCAACTCCATTTCTTAGAAGGAGAAGTATATATATATATAATCTCTTATTTATGTCAATGAGGATGAAGAGTTGAACCACAGTAGTTTTTTGATATTTCGCTGGATGAATGGTACGTGGTTTAGACTCTCAACATGTCCATTTGTATCCATGACACATGAAACTAATTGCATGATTGTTTTAATTGTCATATCCATTTTTAAAATTTTTTTTTTTATTATTGTTGTTATTATTATTTTGCTGTTAGTTTACTTATTATATGCAAGTTTATTTTTGATTAAGATGTGCCTCAATTGCCTTATTTTATTTTATTTTTAATTTTTTCTTGGGTAAATTCAATAATTTATTAAAGCAAAGGAAAAAAAAAAGTTACGTGGAGCATACTCCACGGGCCTACAAAAAAGTGCCCACAAGCCCATGGGCTGCAGACTTCCACTGGCCCAATTAGAACTGGTGGAGACAATTACTACACTAGCTGGGACATTACTAATTGGAATGCTAGCTAAAGGGCTGAGTGGTAGTAGTTCTTCATTGTATGTTGGTCTGATCCTATGAGATTTTTGAAAAAAGAATGAACTCATGTTGAATCAGTTTGGGCTCATGGGAGACTGAGTTATCATCAGTTTTGACACTGTCGTTCAGTGTGTTCTGTTGTGATCTCCTAAAGCCAGTGAACTTTTGCTTTCTGTTGTGATCTCCTAAAGCCAGTGAGCTGAGTAGTAGTAGTTCTTCATTGTAGGTTTTGGGTGAATTTTTGTTTAACAAACCATGCTTTAGTGACTTTAGGACAATTGGTAGGTGAATGAACAAGGTTATTGCAGGATGGTTCAGGGTGTGCAGGCTTTGGTCCCTGGATAATTTGGTAGTTAAAAGTGGAAAATTAAGTTATATTTTTTTAAGTTATATTAAAAAAAGTAGTTGGCTCTTTGTCCAGGTGGGAGAAGTTGATTATTGGCAATAGGGAGAGATGAAGCAAGTGTTGGTGGGGAAGAGTTTGCATTAGCAAGCAGGTGTGGTAAAATGGCATTTTGTGAGTTGTTGATGATTGCTGCAAAACTGGAGGTGGTGGTTGTGCTGGGAAGGAGGTGTGGGAGGAGGCCCAGGAGGAGAAGGGAGGGAGGGACTGAGGGAGAGTCATGGGAATTTTCATTGTGTTTATCATATCATAAACTGCCCTTGATAGCTTAGATTTAGATGTTTGTTAACTTTTTAATACATTAATGTTGCTATGTTGATATAATTACCAATCATCCTGATGTGAATTTCTTATATTGTTACATCAAATTGTTGTTTTTGTAGGATTGATGACCTCTTTATTCCTCTTTGCATCCCCTCGGTACCCTCTGTCTGCTATAGCAATTTATGTTACTTACTTCTTATACTAATTAATGGTATTGCATTGATATTAATTTAATTTCAGTCGCACAATGTGGCAAATTCACACCGAACACCAGGTACAAGACTTTAACCCTTATTCTTACTTGGCCATTTGGGTGAATATATTGTGCCTTCTGGTTCATACATTCACTTCCCGGATTTCATCCAGACATATGGATGGCTATTGTGAGTGGCGTGGGTATAATGGTGGAAATTGGATACTTGGTTGTGTTTCACTATTACAACGTCAATCACAATCGTCGTGTAAGTAGTAATGAAACATATCAATTAAGTTAAATGATCTTATTTACAGCATTTCTGTTTTAGTTCTATTACATTCATTTCATTTATTTTTCAATTTTCTTCTATTTTCAGATATTAATCAAGATTTGCTTCAGCTTCCAAATTCTTGCGGTGACCTTTATAGCTACCACTGTACTATGACTCACATGAGAGGAGGTCCAAGTTAATAGGCATTTTGGCCTGTATCACAGGGGTTATCATGTATACAGTCCCAGGACTAACATTGGTAAATCACTATGTCTTCTTAACTTATTAAATGCTAGCTAGCTTTTTATTTTTTATTTTTATTATTATTATTATTATTATTTTTTGACTTTTTGCTTGCATTTTGAAAAGTAGTGTCGAGCGATAACTGCAAATGATGTGAACGCCATGCCCTTGCTGCCATACTTATTAGCCGGTTTGGCAAATAGCCTAATATGGCTCCTCTATGCAGTCACTCAAACCAAGTACGACACTTTCATAGTGGTAAGTAATTAATATTTACTACTGTACTTAATATTGAAGGTGTATTAATGACTGTGGTTTGGTGTTTAATTTTGATACTAACTTCTTCTTTAATAGATTGGAAGTGCTAGTGTTGTCAAGTTTCGTGCAAGTGGGAGTCTATGTTTGTTGCTGCTACTCTCAAAATGAGAATGCACAGGCTGATGGTGGATATATGGCGGTTAATGATGCGAATGATTGTTAAACTTTCTTTGGTGGTAGCAAATGGACGGGTTGGGTCGGGTTTGGGTAGGATTAAATATGAACGGATTGAAAATATGTTGTAGGCTTGTTGCTCATATTTAACCCGTTTGCAATGGGTTTGGATTGGGACAAAATGAGTTGGGTCAACCCGTAAGACCTAATGACCCATTTTCATCCTTTTAATTTTTTTTTTTTTTTTAGGGAAAAATTTATTTTAATTGCTATGGGTTGAAGGTAAGTATAAGTTTAAAAAATCCATTTAGTACATATATATTCTTCAATATTTTTTTTTTTTTAAAATATACTTTTATATTATTTTATGAAATTTCAACCTTCAACTCACATGAATATGGTAAAATTTGTATTAAAGTAGAAGAGAAGCAAATGATGTAAAAAGGCCCGATGATCACGCCTATATATATATATATATATGGTAAAATTTGTATTAAAGTAGAAGAGAAGCAAATGATGTAAAAAGGCCCGATGATCACGCCCTATATATATATATATATCGGCATTATGTAGAGACGTAATTTGTCAAAAAGAGAAAATTTTCAATTTAAATAGTGAAAGTTCATGTGCATATCTCTTATCATAATAATGTATTATTATTTTTTATAACAAAAATACAGAGATACACATATATATTTATATGTACATTTATATAAATAAATAATAATAATAAAAAATAAAAATAAAAACAATATCAAACTCAACAATATTTATTGATTTGTTTTAGAGAGAGAGAGAATTGAAGGAAAGAGAAGAAACTTCTAGAAAGAGAAACTGAGAGAAAGGGGATTGATGAAAAACAAACTTAGAGAGAGAGAGAGAGAGAGAGGATGGTTAGTTAGAGAATTTGAGAGAGAGAGAAATGGGGTGTGTGCAATGTAGAATAGATGTGTATTGTGCGTCTATGACGTGATGAGTAAAAAATTAAGTGGTTAAAAATTACCTAACCCATTTTTGACTCACCTTAAATATGGTTCACCCAAAACCATTAAAAAATGGGCGGATATGATCGGGTTAATAGGTTGTGACCCATTTTGACACCCCTACTTCCTTTGTGTAACAAGGGTCATTTGTCCTATATCGGATTCGGATGGGAAAGTGATTGAATATAAATGGATGAGTATGCAATACTACCTAACAGTTTGAGTTTTTGAGTAAATGGGTAAGCGTCCACCCGTTAAAGTTTGTTACTTTCAAAAAATAATACTACTACCACTACACTGTTTCACATTGTATTAATTGGAAATATAAAGGATGGAAGACTGCTTGCTGCATGACCAAGAGTTGGATCTGGACTTTGTACAACATTTTTATGTTACTTTCTTTACTTTTGGTCTGTTATAACCTCTAAATCTCTTGGTGCATTTGATTGCTGCAACTTTTAACCTTGGGGAATTGCAACTTTTTAAGAATGGTCCAACTTTGTCTGAACCATGTTCAGATTTTATTCCAATCATAAGTTAGCTTCATTCTAAATCTGCTACCACACTTGTAGTTTAAAATACGCAAATGTTATGCATTTGTTTGAATTTTGGTGCAAAAATTGGATGCTATAACTGAAGTTTTAAAACCCAAAGACGACTGACGTTTTGGATTAAGTTAAAATGATGAAATACAGATGAACATGTGCATTTGCTAAAAAAAAAATTTGCGTTCAACTGTTCAATTATATCAAAACGTACGAGTATGCGAGAAATGGATAGCAACAGCTTAGAAAATTAGTTTGGTCGACAGTTATCTAAAAATCAAGTAAATAATGCTTAATTCAAAACATGCTTTTGTAGCTCTCCAAAAATTGTTTTTGTTTTCAAAGCTCATATAGATTAGTATTTCCCCAAAAACTAAACCAAACGGGCTTCTTTGACTTCGGTATTATTCTATTAACACTCCAATTATATGATTTGTATATGCTTAATATTTGTTTACAAAACCTCAAATTAATAACTAGTCGACCTCTCCTGTAAAACTAGAAGCCGATCGACATGCATATATTACAAAAGAGGTGGAACACCAGCAACATGAACATGCATAAAGCAACTAGGAAGATCTACATGCATAAGTTACAAAAGAGGTGGAACACCAGCAATGAACATGCATAAAACAACTAGGAAGATCCATTAATCTGACATGCTGAAGAATTATTACCTAATTTACCTTAATAATCACCATGATTAAATTAATGTTCTAATACAAACAACAGAACAATCATTTTATTATGTAAATCCATTACAATGTTACAGACAAGACCAATAGCTAGAAGGCCAAAGAGCACAAACCAAATTTCTAAAAGTTGATTTGATAGAGGATGCTACATGACAATACACAGATTGAATAGTGTGTAAACACCTCATGTCATCCTTCAATTCCAGGTGTATATACAGCTAATGAGAAAGGGAAAGACCTTAATCAAAAGGTAAAAATTTTTGTAAAACCCCATCAAAACTTAGATATGTTTCAAAATGTAGTTGATCCAGGTGACAAAAATCCAAGTTTCATCAATCCTACTTCTATACGTTATGTGTAGCTAACACCCATTCATGCATGAGTCATGACAAGGACTGTCATAACTGACAACCATCCATTCAACAATTTTACGATTCAAAAAATAAAGAGGCAATCGTCACAATTACAAAGAGGCAGTTGATCAAGTCACATTTGGTACCAACCGTGCGTGCCTCACTGTTACAAAAGGCAAGATGAGGATGTTCTCATTGATAAGCCTGTGACTCTAGGATGCTTATTGCTATATATTACGTTCAGCTGGACACAACAATGCTTATATGCAGTCGAGCAAGTGCATGTATGTTGTACACTAAATTAGACTGTTCTAAAATTACAGAACCCCATTTATTTAATTCATGCAAGAGATCAGCAAAAGCCGAGAACATTGCGAGGGTCCAGCTGCCCATTGCAAAGTAGTGAGCTCTTGATGGCTCTTCCATTAACATAGTTTTGTAATCTTCATCGCCCAAATCTGGGAGAGCCTTGGCCTTTTTGTCCCAGGGATTCCATAAAATTGTACATCCACCACATGAAATTCACGTATGAGCAAGCAAGAAAGAGAAATCGAGACTGACAACAAAAGAGCTCTAAAACGAGTATAACAACGTAAACCTGCATCAGGAATACAAATGAAGCTTGTGACAATAACGGAGCTCTAATACAAGTATAACAATATAAACCTGCATCAGGCATGCCTTCAGTACAAAGGTTCTCTTCTTCTCGTGGTATATTATTGCAATCTTTGGTGGTGTGCTCAAATACACTCGACCGATCTAAAGGCCAAAAAACAATACAACTTCAAAAATGGTTGAGAAAGTTCAAATATTAAGAAAATCTTAATTCCAAATCACTAAAAACTAGATAAAATATAGAACCTTTAACTTATTCTATGGTAGTTAATATGCAATCCCAAGGTCCCGAGTTCAATCCTAATTTGCCAATTGTGAAAACACACCATATTGAGAACAAAAGCAGAGTACATGCTACATGGTACCTCATCATCAAAGGTAATTGCAAACTCAGTTACTATCACGATGACAGGGAGGTTTTACCGGGGAGAAGGAAAAAAAAAAAAAAGAACAGAATGACACCATAATCGTTGCAGTTGGGAAAAAAAGAAGGTAAATACTTGGCAAACCTGATATCCGAAACAGATAAGTAATTACGCAGTGGGAACGTGAATGAGAAGTCCTTGTTATCCACATTTCTCACACGGGAATCAGAGTGAGCTTGCCAGCACTAGAGAAATATGAAGCCGCAACTCAAATCTGCAGAAAACACCGTATATATTTTTTTAATGTCTAAATAAGTAATGATATACTAGCACATTATTATAATACCATACAATTCATACTTATGTGGCCAAATTTTCAGACTCTTCAGTAGACTTCAGAATAAGATTGATTATTAGCAGGAGTCAAAGGAGGACAGTTGTCCGGCGACCACAATCTATTCCTTGCAAATCCATGTTGCTCCAGTGAACCAAAATTTGCAAACTGGAATATTCACGTAATATCTATGTATGCTACGAATACAAAAGCAATATTATTGTTAATTTTGTCATCAGCCAACCTGCGGGAAGCAGATGGGTATACCTCCCCTGATGGATTTAGGTGGTTTCCAAACAGCTTGTCGAACATAGCAAGAACTCTTATGTAGTAGCTGAGTGTTAGTAACTCAAACAAGGACAGTTGTAAACAATTGCAAACTTGGTTTGCTGCTTCAAACAAGATTAGATTAGGGTTTCAATTAATACAAAAGAGAAATGTTTTTTTGATAAGTAGTACCAAAGTGGAACATAAAGATTAGTAAACCATGAAATAGAAAATATGCATATACATGTGAAGATTCATGTTCCCTTTTCTAATAGTTAACTTACTAGATAGTCTAGAGTGTATAATCTAAAGATCTTTAAGTATAGTTCCGCATCATTTTAACAAGGATTCTACAATCCACAATACATATCTTAAAATGAATAATCACATTATACTATTTACTATTATGTTAATTAATGTTGGAAAATCTAGCTTCATTACAATACTCACGAAAACTAAAAGCTTTATGTGAGGGCAATAGTTACATTATTTTCCCTCAATAGAGGTTGTGAAAATTGAACTACGGCAAGAATAACAAAATAATATCTATTAGATATTAATTGAGCGGGATTGGAGAGTGTCAGCCCTTAACTTGTACTCTCAGGTCTGCTAGCCTGTGCTCTTACTACTATATAAAGCAATGGTCTCTTGTGTCAAATTCAAATTATATAAAATAAAATAAAAGTATGAAATAAATTTAGAGATTCAACTTCTAGCTCTTAAGTGGAAAAAACACAATTCTTAAAATTCATAAGGAGAAGACATGGGTTATTCAAAATCAAAAGGCCGGTAATGAGCATTTTCAGAATTCTAGCACATAGAAAACGAACCATCTGGGCATTAGATGTCAAAATGGTTGTTAACTGTAATCTAATTAAATTTAAATTCCTCGGGTAAAAAGAATTGATTCACCTTGCTGCTTGTAAAAAGCAGTTCTCTTTGTTCATTCTTCCAAGAAATAACCTGCTCGCCATACAGAAGCACCTGGAACCAATTCATGTTGAATGAGATGGTGTTCAAACAAGCAGAGAATTCCTTTACAAAAATTATTTGGCAGATGAAATCAAGGGGGAGCAGTCAATTACTTAGTATTACAATCAAATTAAAAATATATGCGGAAACACGCATAATTAAGTTGACCTAATCATTGGGAATGGGGACATAATTCAATTTCTCACTAAAATACTCCCAACACAAACCTTGTCAGCTCCGGTAATGTGACAACTGATTAAAGATGAAAACATCTAATTACATCTCTAGATTGACTATATTTTTCATCACCTAATTAGCTTTCAAATGCCAATTTTGACTATCAACAATTCCACAAAAAAAAAAAAAAAAAAAAATTGGTTTTTGAAAACTCTCACATTGAATAAGTCTCTAATTGTATCAATCTAAAAAGTTCTTTCTTTCCAATCAAACAACATCACACAACCGTAACTCTCTGTCTCCTTCAAAATTAAACCAAAACAAGTATTTTACACATAAATTCCTAGCCTATCATTATATGTCAATTCCATCAAGAATATTAGAAAAAATGATGGAAAAATAACAAACCTCAGCCGTCGATCCTGTGGGCTCAGACAATATAACTTTGGGAGATCCACGGCCTACATGAATTATATTCATCGGCATCTAATTTGACCACAACCTTGCTCTACACAGAACAAAACAAAGCATATATACACGTACAACTATGCATGTATATAATCAACAATAACAATCAAGTGAAAAAGGAGCTAGCTCTTAAAACCTAGTTTTGATGCTAGAAACCCTTACGAACTACAGTGTAATATTAATTTGAATAAATAGAGTATCAAACATAAACAGATAATTAACCAAACTAAATAGACAAAAAATCAAACGAATTATAAAAAATTGAAGTGATGAGAATGGACTTACGTTTAAAGTTGTTATTAATTGTTTATAAGATGTTTTCGGCTTCGAGTTTGAAGAACATGCTGATGAGCTCTCTAGTACATGTCATGTATATCTAACATTTCAGAGAGAGAAAGAGTAGAGCGAAAGAGAGAGGATGGATGGGACCTGGTGAATAGGTTGTCCGTAGGAAACCAACTATATACGAGTATTATTCTCATCGGATGCCCTGTTTGTGCGTGTCCTCTTCAGTTCAAGAGTGGGTGTTGTCTTGGCACGTTAATGGATTAGTGCCATGTCAACAGAAAAGATCAGGTGTAGGGTTCCACTTGGTGTACCAGTTTCTTTTGAACCATTCTAAATGTAACAAGTTCTTTGGGCCTCCAACTGGGCTTTTTTTGTTGCCTTATGGCCAGTTGGTCCTTTTGTTCATGGGCTAATACACACACACACACACACACACACACTCATGTAAATATTCATTATACTTATTATAATTGATCTTAATGGTGCCCTGCATGCAATTAACCATCAGGTGCCCCATATCTTATACCTTATAACTACATAAAATTACAAAATCATCCCGGTTGAAAGCCAAGTCTAGATGAATATTCTTTACCTAACATGCACAAACCTGGAAAATTAATATAGTTAGGTTTAATTCAGTAATTTGTAACAGATTTTCAACCTAATAAAAGATATATATATCTATCTATATATATATATATATAAGAAAATCTGTAAAGGTGAACTGAACACATTCATCATTGGCATTTTAGCTCCATCTTTGCATGGCTCACCAAACTCCTCCATCTTTGCATGATTCACCAACTGAAATCCTATGTAACTGAAATCTTTATGTAAGTGCATATATAATGTGCACTTTTCTTTGTCATATGATATATCTCTACTGCGCGCCATATCTAATGCAAGACTTTTGTTTCATTCATTCATTTCAGTTCAGTTGTTCGTAGAGAAAACTTTTTATATATATATATAATATAGGGAGAGATGTCAAAATAAAGTTGTGGGTGTGGGGTGCTTGAGGAGGAAATTATGCCATGGTTGGTCAGCTTCTCACCTTCTACAAACGCATGGAGATCAACATTTCTCCAATGGGTGTGTGAGAAGGTGCCCGGCGGGGCTCCGGCGAACGTGACTATCGCCATCACAAGGCTCAGGAGCAAGGCAGCGTTCCCCCGGAAGCTCAGAGACGATGAGTTCAAGCACGTACATACTGGGATCTTGACGAGTTCGGACACATGCTGGCGGGATCTTGAAGGAGAACAGCGTCAACGGCATACTGTTCAACAAGGGGCTCAACTGCAAAATCACAACACACAACTCCGAATTCTCATACCCATTTCTAATGACATTTACACAATCACCCAATTCTCGGACCCTTTTCTAATGACATCTACACAGCTACCCATTCTTAGGCCTTTAGCCCTCCTTAAAGATAGATGTGGCAAAAGCCCAAATATGTCTTCTTTAAGGATTCTGTTGGTGAAAATTATGGCTGATTGAATGTAATTGCTTGATTTTTTATTATTTTTTTGATGAACTCTTTGATTAAACTCTCTCTAGCCTATATGGTCTTCTGTGATCCGATTTGGGTCTGGTGAGGTGAGAAGAAATTAGAGAGAGAATCTAGGAGGGAGGAAAATTTACATCCCATCCAAAAACCATTGGCATGGTGAGACTTCTCAAAAACTCAATGACTTGGGAGTATACATTAGGTATGCCAAATTTTGTTTTAAGCATTCACAACAATACCACAATCAATTTCTACATTTTAAAGAAATTTTCTAGGTTCCAATATAAAAGACAAAAATTAATAGAACTTAAAAAAAAAATCTTTGCAATGTCAAGCCTACGACAATAGACAATTTCTTCCAAAACTTCCCAGCTAATTCAATTCTGAAGTAAATTATATTCCCGTTATATTTAAAGCAGAAAACTAGTGCTTATCTACAATCTGAAAGTAAATTGATGTTCAGATAATAAATGCAAGATATAGTGGAAAGCTACTGTTCATCACTGAAAGGAAGTAAATAAGTCCAGGAATGCAAAGAACAGTATCATAATTGAGCAGAAACTAAAGGGAACTATAGCAAATGTGGGGACAGAAAATGTTTCTCATTATAAAATATTCTGTGGCAACCAACTCTCATTATAAAATACCAAACTGAAACTCATTTACCTATTTTCAGTTGAAGCCAAGCGATCAAGCAAGTCATTTAATTGCTTGATTGTTAGTCCACCAGAAGTGATCCCCTGCCTGCGTTGCAGCACCTTGTGCACAAATAAAAGAAAAAGAAATGTTGCAAAGGTATCATGGCTTGGTGCATTGATAAATGTTTGAACTGTCAAGTGGAAGAAAGAGGAGCCACTTTGTGCAAATAATGTCAAATGTTAAGTTTATATCCGGTATATCCCTCCCAACACCCTTGATTAAAACCACCACTAGGTGTCATGCATAAAGCAACAATGTTCAATGATGTCTATGTTGGAAACATGATATCAGATCATGTCGTCCAACTTAAAGCCCACCAGGTGAATGTTTGTAACATACAAAGCCATTTCATGTTGTTCTATGTATAGTTCCCATAGAACAACATTCCAAAAAAATTATAGCAGTTGAGCATCCAAAAAACAGTAAGACTTTAATCCTTCAAACTCCAAAGTCCAAACTGGCCCTTAAGAGCTCATCTATAAAGCAAGCATGTCTCATTCAGTAACCCATAACATGATCATAAAGCCTTTGTAATAAAAATTAGCATAAAAGCCTGATTAGGGATGATAACTACATCCTTAAACTTGCTCGTAAACAAAAGCACATGAGTTTTCACTGATTAGCCACCTTTTTACGATAAATCAGTAAATTAAAATGATGTAGACAGGTAGTCAGGCCTCTTCAAATCAAGATAAACCATTATTCCCGTCCAATTTGATTTTAAGACGACTATAACAAAACTAAATATGCACCAAACACCAATATGGGTAGGATATGGCATATTAAGAAGCTCATAAAGGCTCAAAGAAGATTATGGCTGAAGCAAATCTTTTTCATTTTATCCCATTTTTGTGACTGTTCTTGTGATTGGGGAGTGTGTTAATGAAGTAATTGAAAATCACATCAAAATAAAATTATTTGATGCATGGTTCAAATCTCAGTAGAGTAACATGGTTTTATCTGGTTCATGAACCGGAGGGCAAAACAAAAAGAAATGAACACCAATGCCGAGCAGTCGGAAAGAAAAATAAACATCAATGCCCATTAGTGGGATGAGGCGCAAAACATGCAGATAGATGTATAAAATTTCATTATCTTCTACACGATCGATGAAGAAGCCATCATCAAAATGGGGCTCGACTATTCCATACCATACTGCTTCCTTGTGTATATATATACTCATAAATGATATTTGACAGATAGTAACTGTTATTCTTGGATGCATGCCTGGAGATAAAATTATTGGAGAGGATCCAGTTCCATTTGTAATTTTTGTGTCCAAGCATCTCCAAAGATGCATCCGAGGGTTAAAAATATGCCACACCATCATTTATTTCTTTTCCTTTTTTCCTCTTTTTTTTTTTTTAAATTGTATCCTGGATGAACATACATCATGTGCTTAATTGAGCAAGTATGAAATCAGATTTTTTTGAAAACCTGAAATTACCCTTTGGAATGACATAAAAGCCCCTCCCAATTTCCTATGTATTTTAACACAAAAGACCTTGTTTGGATGGGATGTAAATTCATTAAAGAGGTAGTAAACAATTAAGTATGACATACAGTTTCTACAGCATGACTTGAATAGGAGATTAAAGAAGGATGAAGGCATGTAAACTAAAAACGAAACCCAGCAATAATGAGATCATGCACCATAGGAACAAAAGATGATCATTGATATTTTTAATCAAATATTGCACAAAATGAACCAGATCAGCTGACCAAGAATCACATACTTATTCAATAATCAATAAATGTATGCACGCAAATATGAATGTACTGTATGTATGAGTATGAATAGTTTGCTTGAAAAGTATGTGGACAAAAAATTGCTCATTAACAATCAGGTACCTCACAGTTTGCATCACAATAAAGACATCAAGAGTTTTAGCATCTCCTTTTTAAGCATCTCCAAAAGTGTTTCCATTGCCTATCCCCTATCACAATGAACAAAATCAGAAGTAACACGAAATTGGTGGCAAAGAACTATTAAATGATACAATTAATTACATGATTGTTCACATTATGACTGACTCAACTTGAAAAATGTGGGCAGAATATAATTTATTTATTTGTTTTTGGATAGGTAGGGGATAATATTAAATTTATACCCAAGCAAGTTCCATTTACATTATCAAAGGTTATAAACAAGAACAAAGGTTCAAACCATGAACGTTTCGCACCTTCAAAAATTTATTAGATGCGGTTCCACACATCCATTTGGTTCACGAATATATAGTGCTATTTTTAGAAAGGTACAGCAGCAATGATCATGCAGAGTTTCCTTTTGAGGACAACAATTAGTTTGCTCAAAGGCATTAGGAAGCTCATCCTAAAGTCAAACTAGGTAGAAAATAAGGAGTTCAAACTATAGTTTTTTTCACCCATATCTGATCAAACTGAGTCATGCTGCCACCCGTTCTCCACAGAACAGGAATGCATCCTTCATCATGCCTATAGACAAACCAAGTGCAGTGCAGAATAGATGGCTAACTTTAGTTTATCACAAGAAGTTGATTGTGTTCCTTCTCTAGGCCGGACGCCATGTTGGGAGCGCCTAGGTGCTATAATGCCCCAAGTCATAATTTCTTAGTTTTGTGTATGCTTCCATGTAAACAAAACAGAAAAAGTAGAGATCAAAACAGCGTATGGAGGAGAAACGCAAAAAGGAATCAGTAAATTATTGCTATAGCTTTGCTGATGTTGGGGTTATCAATCAATCTCAACACATGGTTACAGTAAATCACTGAAGAGCCCAAGAGGGGGTGCACCCATTTATACAAAGGTATATAAACCATTAGTGCGATAAATAAAACTTTTTTCTTGCAGATGCATGTGGATGTCACTGTTCAACTCAACAGGAAAAAAATGCTCTTAACTAAACAAATAATTTGACACCTAAAAAAAAAAAAAATCATGCTAACAGCGCTAATAAAGTAAACAGGTAACTTGCCCTGTTAACCATATAAATTAAGCTTAATCTCATAACAGACTCACTATATAACAGAAATGTTTTCTTATATGAGCAGATTATATTCATTGTCACATTGATGGCAAGCAGAGTTTTATACAAATTCTCATTTGAAAAGCATAAAATTAAATATTTGAGATGATACCTCTACATTCCAAAGGTCAGCACATGCATGAATTGCAACGTGATGAACTGTTAACTCTTTACTCAGTAATCTGCCATGCTTTGTCTCTTGATGCTTCAAGTGATGACCACCCCTTGGACCTGCTCAACAAGCTCGGTAATCTTTTTCGGGAAAACGATTATTGAAGGGAGGTTATTTTATTATGAACAATAGCATACCTAAATATTGAAGGGAGGTTATTTTATTATTCTAGCTATAGAACGAGATCAAGAAGTTATATAAAGCAACCTATAAAGTAGATAAGTAATGCTTCAATTCACGGTCACAAGACTTGCTAAAGCAGGTAATTCAAATAAAAATGAGTAACTTACAGACCCAGCTGTGTGACATTAATTGAAGATATATATGACCAATTTAAAACAACAGTAATGATTAAAGAATGGATTATTTTATAGTTGCACTAGACTACATTTGAGATCAAGAGTTTGGATTTCTTTCCCACATTAGAGGTAAAATTTAGATAATCGACTCTCTTGAATTGCAGGGAGCATGCTTTGGAAATGGATATTAATAATCACCAGAACTTGGATTTGCATTCCTCTCATTTTTCTAGTTTTTTTCTCTTTTTTGGGTTGGGAAGGGAAGCTTGAGATAAATGTTAAGAACAATTACCATGAAAAACTAGCTCATGTCACACCCAATTAAATATGATTCTGCTCCCAAAATGCAATTTTATATTTAAACAAAACTAACCTGAAATTAGTAAGACCACTACACATGAATTTCTAGTATCTAATAATATGGGCTGACATAATAAAGAAACAAATGCTAGTTTGGTCACACAAAAATTAAGACCTTAGACAAAGCAGGATCATGTTTCTAAATCATACACATCCCTCTAAAAATAATGTCTGCAAAAGACACGGAAGCACACACACACACACACACACACACGTGTAGATTAATATGAATTTATACATACACAGATATATACACACATCTACATACACACAATGTAGATGAATATCAATTTATACATATACACACACATATATATATATGAGTAGTATTGAGAAAATGGAGAGACATTCGAAGTGAGAGGTAATGACGGTGTTGTACTCTGAATCATTGTTAGCGTCATTTTTCTTGGCATACTCTTCTGTTGAAGTGGCGAAGTGTCGACGCCTAGGGCTCGAACCAGTGATCGGTAGTGTCTTCCTGAAGAGTGAGAAATAAAAAAGGGAAAACAAGATCACATGGTGATAATAGAGGGTTTGTTTGGAGAGAGAAAACACACACTTTTCTCTCTCTATTTCCTATCAAGGAAATTAGGAATCGAACCCTTCGATATGTATGGTCTTCATTTCAGTTCTTCGGGACTGCGCATAAACCCTGGGTTTGGGATATGAGAAGATGGACACTTGGCTTGCGTAAGGAGAAGGGGTTTGAAAACTTTGTGCACCCTTAGTTGGGATCATATATGTCAAATTTCTAGGATAATTATTATTATTATTTTTTTATCCAATTTCAAGGATAATTCTATATCAGGTTTTTGGCTTGATAATTTTAAATGTCTTGTTGATAATTGGTTGAACAAAAGGTCATAAATTAGTAATATAGTGTATAAATATATTGAATTAAAATATTCAATTTAAAATTTCACCATTCTTAAGATTGATGTTGTGATATTTATTATTGTAATAACTTTTTAGGAACAATTACGAAGTACAGAGTAAAATTTTGTACAAATTCATGGTTTGATAATATGCATTTTGAAGTTATTTCTACAAGTTATGTAAGAATTTTAAGAAGAAAAGAAAAAAAGTAACTTTTTATTGTTCTTATTCAAAAATAAATAAATAAAAGTTGACAAAATTATTATAGAATTAGAGCAACCAAACTAAATCCAATTTTGTACAAAGTTTATTTAGTTTGGTCCCAATGACACAAATTGGATTAGTTTGTTCCCAATTACCTTATCCGTAAACAATAATATTAATTTAAGTGTCTCAAATTACATTATCAAGTTTTATTGTAACGCGTTTCGTTAGGGTCAAAGCTATTCCTTTGCTTTGGGCGGAGATAAAGCAATAACAGCTATTCCTTCGCTTGGGGCGGAGATAAAGCAATAACAGCTATTGGGCACCTGACCCCTCTCTTTATCTCTCTAGCTCTCTTTATTTTTTACTTTCACTCTCTATATAATATATATATCTCACACATGTACTCTGTCTGTACAGATAATGAGAAATGTTTTAATTGGTGTATTTTTCTTTACCTGACAAGATATAGTTGATTTATAATATTATAATGTGATATCACTGTGTTCGAGAATCTATTTCCTAAATGACGTCCACGTTAAAATTACGAGGCAAGAGGAGAGTGTGAAAATAAAACAATATTTACACGTTGCAAGGTAAGTTGTTAATTTAAAATTTAAAATTTAAACTCATTTTTCTTCGTTTTTAATTCCACAAAATTGTTATAATCCAATAAGGCTATCATCTCATTTCATCTCCATTTAAGAGGAGTCGGACAGCTCGGACTTAGTATACTAATTAAATAATCTTATACTAAATTGGTTAAGCAAGCTATTAAAGTTGAAAAGAGAAATAGAAAATGAAGCACGCACAAAGTCAATATTCTACCGCAAAGTTAAGATGAGTTTTTCAAAGCCAACTTGAGTTTGGAGATTAAATTTTAAAAAGAGTGGTAGAGAGAAAAACATCTGAAAGGTTGGAACAATGCTGACGAAATGGCCAAAACAACACCGGGGAAATGGGTCGGAACAAAGCCGGGAAATGGCCAGAGACATCCGGGTAATCCATCTGAAAACAAAGTGCAAACGATCTAGGATCATGGCCGTAACAAAGCGGCCAACAAAGCGGGGGAAATGCAAACGATACCATGTTAAAGTTGAAGAGAGAAATAGAAAATGAAGCACACACAAAACTAAAAGAGCTACATCATCTTTATTTATTATAGTCTCTCTTAAACTTTGTATATATTGGATCACCTCTATTTATAGAGGAAAGAATAAAGGTGATAAATATGGAAAATACATTAATGAAATCAATACCATAAATCACTTCAATCAATATTCTATTTTTGGCTAAAAATTTCTCTTATGATATTCTCATATCAAATATTATGTCAAAATGTAATTTAAGGAGGAAATAAGGGACAAAGAACACAAAATATAATATATATATATATATATATATTATCTCAATACAAGCTAGTAAATGACTTCCAATTCAATTAACATTTTTGAGAATACATACTTATATAATTTAGTACCAAAATAAATTACATATAATAAGCCCTCAAGGCAAATAAATTACAACTTAAGACCGTATATTTGATCCCAAGTAAAATGGGTATATAATAAACTAACAATCACCCAATTCACAAATGCCTAGAGGTCTAATTTGAGAATCTAGTACCAAATTTCATCTATAAGATTATATATATATATATATATATGATATAGTGTCACCAGTTATCAAGTTGATGGGCAATTCTAAATGTGCCAATTTCTTTTGGGTCAGTCTATATGTAACAAGTTGATTGGGCCTCCCACGGCTAACCTAGATAGGTTGAGCTCTTTTTTGTTGCCTTTATGGTCAGTGGGCCTATACCCATGTAAATATTCATTATCTATATTATACTTATTAAAAATGAGTATAGTATAGATAATTATCTATACTATACTTATTAAATATCCTTAATGATGTAAAAATGAGGTCAGCCAATTATCATCAGGTTGTTATAATTACATAAAATTACAAAATCATCCTTATTATATATATATTTAGATATCTGTGTATAACCTGAATGTTTTATTACAGTACTACTTTTTTCTAAATACATCAACCGCGAGATTTGGGAAGTTGAGATCATAAATTGGGTCGAGTTTTATTTGAATTTGATTGGGCCGTCCATTGTTGAGAAGAATAGGCCATGTGAGATCCATTACTTTCGAGGGATGAAATATCATATTTAATCGGCTCCTTTGTTTGGATGTAAAATATATATATATATTTTTTAAATATTTATTTTATTTTCTAATGGATGGTTGTCCCAAAATATTTACTAAAAAAAATATAATAACTTTGACTAAAATAACTTACTCGTTAATTTTTGAAGTTATTCTGATGGATTCGATTTTAATCTCGACTTCGACCTTTGTAAAATACCAAAATATAAAAATAAAAGAAAATATTTTATCAAAAAAATAAAAAATATTTTCCTAAACAAAATATTTTGCATTGAAAACGAAATTTATAAAAAATTTCACATCAGATCATCTTATGTTGATAAGTAAAATCAACCACTACCTCACTAGCACGTTGGTTCAACTTTAAGGGAGGGATTTATTTATAGAAATTCTATTCGGTAGTGCCTGATAAAATATCTAACTTTTAGAATTTTTTACAAATATCTATATATTTATAAAATTCTTTACCTTTAGAATATTTCAAAATCTATTAATTTATATAAACTCTCTAATATTCTAAAGTAGTCTAAGAATCTAAAACATAACTTTGTTTATGCTATAAAATTTTTTTAATAAATAAATTGGTGTTATAATAAATAAATTGATCCTATAGTTCCGACCTATTACCATTTGACACTTGAACAAAAAAAACTAAATAAATATTAGAGAAATTATTACATGTTCTTAAAATTATCGATTTTAACCAATCACCACATGACACATTAATAAAAAGTTAATTATAACTTAAAGACACATTTATTGACATGTCACATGGTGATTGGCCCAAAACAATTTTTCAAAAAAATAGAAACCTTAAATAATAGGGTTAAGTGCTATGCCTTTTTAGTTTGCTTGTTCACAATTAAACTAGTAAAAAAAATAATAATAATAAAAAAATAAAAAGGTCTAAACCTTCCAACAGATGTGGTCAATTTTAACTTTACACCACCCTTCCCTTAATTGATCTTGAAAAGTCAAAAGTCAAAATTGGGCTGGCCTCCTCGGCCGACATATCACCACTCAGTCCATTTGTTTAATACGTTTGAATTGGGCTTTTCAAAGTGGATCCCACGGACCCACTTTAGGACTTGGACTGGTACTCATTAATTTCCATTCCGTGAGCAAGCAATCTACTGTATTGTTTCCACCTATTGTAACTTATAAGAAATGAACCCTTTGTTTTACTGTTAAAAAAGTTATTATTTGATTCGGGGTTATTGGTTCGGTCCAAAAAGTAACACACAAAATAATAATAATAATAATAATAAATAAATAAATAATAATAATAATAAATAAATAAATAAATAAAATTATGTAATAATTTCTCATGCAAATGATCATGACCGGCCAATTAAGTTTGTCAAATTTCATTGGCCAGTCATTAGTATGCTCGTTTGGCTCAGTTCCTCCATTGAGTTAGAAAAAATTAAAATAAATAAACAACACCACAACACAACAAATATATAGATATGTATGTGATTTGAGAAAATGTATACAGATGTCATGGAGATTCACCGAAAGACTTTGTCAAGTGAACACTCTTCAACTATTAGGTACTAATTTATTCTCTCTTGATGACATACATCAAACTCACAACAAATATATAGATATGTATGTGATTTGAGAAAATGTATACAGATGTCATGGAGATTCACCGAAAGACTTTGTCAAGTGAACACTCTTTAACTATTAGGTACTAATTTATTCTCTCTTGATGACATACATCAAACTCTAAATATTTTTTTTGTATATGGTACAGTGTATTACAAGAGTGTTATATACGATGTCATGCTAAGAAAAATGACATTTATTAAAAAAAAATCATTCTACATTGACGTTTGTAATTAGGCTTGGCACAATTTTGGATACCTAAAAACACAGCAATTTACAAAAAAAAATTAAAATCCTTGTGCTAGAGTAGTGATATTTGGATGAAAGAACTACGCAAGAATCTTTGATCGGATCTATTTAATTAGTCATAAATATAAAAGTTAAGGAAATTGAGGATCACACTTTGTTTATATTTGACATGCGGTGATCAAATAAAAGTTAAATTTTTTTTGTCCAAACTCCTGGACGGGAAAATCATTTTACTATGTGTTATAAGCATAAATATTTGCCTAACAAAGCAGCCCACCATAACTCGACTTCGTTTATAATAATGCTTATCATTAAAAGATGAATTAAATATCAAACAGAAGGACATGAACTTGGACACTGGACCATGTTTTGCATACTGGATAAGCTTAGCTGAGAGATCATGGTTTGACAGTATGCATTTTGAAGTTGTTTCTACGAGTTATGTAAGAATTTTAAGATGAAAAGAAAAAAGTAGCTTGGTATTGTTCTTATTCAAAAATAAATAAATAAAAGTTGACAAAATTATTATAGAATTAGAACAACCAAACTAAATTCAATTTTGTACAAAGTTTATTTAGTTTGGTCCCAATGACACAAGTTGGATTAGTTTTGTTCCCAATGACCTTATCCGTAAACAATAATATTAATTAAGTGCTTCAAGTTGCATTGCTGAGTTTTATTGTCGCAACCTGTCTATACAAATAATGATAAATGTTTTAATGGATGCACTTTTTTTTATGTGACAAGATATAATTGATTTATAATACTATAACGCGATGTCACTCGTGTAGGAGAGTCTATTTTATATATGACATTCACATTTGGATAATTTTGTAGATGTGTTTTGAAATAAATCATGAAACTAAGAAGAGAGTGTGAAAAGGAAACAATATTTACACGTTGCGAGGTAAGTCTTAATAGATGAATTCATTAATTAGTATATTTATTTGTATATAGTAGAAATCTTTTTTAGACTGTGAATGAATTTGTGCTCTCTTTTAGTTGTATAGAATGGTGTTTTGAAATTGGAACTGAAAAAAAATAATAATAATTTAAAGTTTGAACTCATTTTTCTCCAATTTTAATTCTGCAAAATTGTCATAATCCAATAAGGCCATCATCTCATCTCATCTCCATTTAAGAGGGGAGTCCCACAGTTCCGACTTGGTGTACTGATTAAATATTCTTATACTAAATTGGATGAGCAAGCTTGTAAATGACTTCCATTTCAATTAACATTTTGGAAAATACATACTTATATAAATTAACACCAAAATAAATTACATTTAATAAGCTCTCAATACAAATAAGTTACAAGTTAGGACCGTATATTTGATTCCAAGTAAAATGGGTATATAATAAACCAACAATCACCCAATTCACAAATGCCTAGAGGTATAATTTGAGGATCTAGTACCAAATTTCATCTATTATATATATGTGTGTGTGTGTGTGTGTGTGTGATATAGTGTCACCAGTGCAGTTATCCTTTGATAATTGAATTGATTAGGGAGGGAACTCATCAATGATCAAACAGGTAAACAGGTATAATGTTTGGTTGTTGTAAAATTTACGAAGAAAAAAAAATATTAAAATTTAATCAAAATAACTTACTCATTAATTTTCGACAAGTTATTTTATATGCTCTGTCCGATAGACTCAATCTCAACCTCGACCTTTGTAAACCACCAAAATATAATAATAAAAGAAAATATTTTACCTAAAAAAAGAAAATATTTTCTGAGAAAAATATGGTAAAATGATTTTATTTTTTCGAATTATGCATGTCTATTTCATTGTTCATTTATTTCTATTTTGGTGTGAAAAATTAGTCTAACATATATACATATTATCATATATATAAATAAGAATATACATATATAAGTTTATTGCCACCAATTTGAAAATGGTGGAGTGATCATAAATTTAATTAACATGCCTTGGCTGCTAATAAAATTAGCCAATTCAATGCAATGATCATTGCCGGAAATTGTTGATTCAGTAACTAAGTTGCATATTCATTTAAACTACTTTTCTTTAGACTTCTAAATATATAGAAATTGCCAACATTGATGTTTATTAAGTACTGCAATTGAATATAGGATCAATTAATTATAAAAACTAACAATTATATTCATTGAATAACGATTATATATACTCAATTCAGTAAAACTTTCTTTGCAACTACTTGAATTTGCTGCATGAGTTCTAATTTTTCATTTTGCTCTATCTAAGACTATAGTCTCATTCAAATTACTTGTCACCATATTTTTTTCTTACAAGCTCAATTCACGTTAAATTTTATTTATTTATTTATTTTTGGGTAAATACTTTTGATATTTCCATTCCCCTAACAGAATATGTCACTCCTCCATATTTTTTTTTCACATGTACGGATCTGCTTAATCTACCATCTCTCATTTTGATTTTTATCTCAATTATAATGTTCAATTATTTTGTTGACAATCATTAATAATGTACAATGTTGTTGCTTACAAATTATAATTTTTTTCTTTTAGATTTATATTGAAGTTGTGTTTAGACATGGAATTAGAAAAAATTTAAATTCAATTTATTTATTTATTTTTCTCTAAATCAACCAATAAAATATTAATAAATTGTGAAGTAAACCGAAGCCCATTGTGGACGGTGACAATGGCAGCGGCACCCTTTGAGGACGTGATTAGTGACTCTTCGTTAGGTGTAAATTGTAATTATATTATGTTCACTACAAACCACTACAGTTTTTTTATTTTTATTTATTTATATATTGAAGTACATTTTTATATATTGGAGTACCTCTTTGAAGGAGTATTATCCGTGTTGTGTTTGTATCGGATACTGACATTTGTCTATACTAATTTTAGCTCAGCCTTCAAAAAAAAAAAAATTATTAATAGAATTAGCCCACCTACACAAAGCTCAAGTCAACTCAGCTGCTATACTACAATAATAAAGGTCCAAGTCAAATAAGTCCAGATCCGTCTAACCCAAGGCGATTGCCTAGGGACTCAAAATTTATAGGCCGATGGATGAATAAGTGATTAGAGAGGAAAGGATAAGGTACTCATAAGCACAACAATCGAACTACTCTAATATTATTCTTACGGTGACAATTTATTGCTAAGTAAAAAACATTTTAAGGAAATAATAAATCCTATTCAATCATGGTTTTAACTTCCCAAAAGCACTATAATGGCATATAAATAAGTGGTAACATTTTGGACCAATAAGAATTGAACATTCAACTTTTCCTATCCGACTCATGACCTAGAGCCAACCCCAACTGTCCACACCTATGAAGAAAACGTAATCAGACAAATTTTCAACCATTCAATACTGTTCTTAAAATGCACACGAATAACTATTTTAAACCGTCTGATTCACTTTTACTCCCACATCTGCATGCTCTTATGAATTTCGGCCTCCAGAAAAAATATATATATATTTTTAGGGCAAATCATTTCAGCCTCCCCAATCGCCTCCATCGTTATACTCGTTCTCAACTCTGAACTTGCCCTCTCTCTATCCGCAACTGCAAAGTACAAGATCTACAAGAATCAGAAGTTCAAAACCCATATATTTCAGTTTATCTATCTGTCTGCAAGACTCAAAAGTTCAAGACCCATATCGGCATATCATTTCAGATTGTTCAAAAAATCAAAACCCATATCCTTCAGTTTCCATCGCCCGCTGTTCCAGTTCGGGTTCGCCGTTCGCAAGCTTCGGCCGCTGGCCCGCTGTCTCTCAAATCTCAAGCTTGCCCCCCCTCCCTCTCTGCAACTGCTAACTTGTATGTATGGGTTTTGTTTTAATATTTTTTTCTAAATCAACGTCTGTTATTCTTGTTTTGCAAACTAAATCCTATTTGGTGAAATTTTTTATGATCTTTTTATATATATATATTTACAAGCATTTTGAGGTAATCTACATTTTATTTCAGCACAACAAATAAACTTTTTTTTTTTTTTTTTAATTTCTATAACTTCTATTTCCGTGTTTTTTTTTTTTTTTTTGTCTATAAGAAAATTTGAATCTGGGCATGAAAAAAGAAAAAAGAAAAAAAAATTCTGATTGGATTAGAAATCTGCAGAGATTAAATCTGAAATAATTTTTATCAACATGCCAAGCTTCTTGAAGATCATAACAAGAACTTTGACAAGCAAAAGTACTTAATATAGGGTAAAGCTCTAAAGTTACTTCTTGAAAATTAAAATACTTACAAAAAGCATGCTTTTGAGTGAATTCCATAGTGTTCGAAGGGGCTTGCCAGGAACTACCTCATACTCTGCTTCCACTAGTAGATTCTGAAATAGGATTAGTAAATTGGTCAAAAGAAGAGATAGGATACTGAGTGGTGAATTGTTCAGAAATAAATTGGTAATTTTTTTTTATTAATTACCCAAATTGGATTTTCTATGCCTTAATCAGTCATTTGTCTAAAGAAACATTGTTAGTTAACTAAAATTGAATTAAACAACCGTTGATTTTGGTTGATATATATTGATTTAGCCCACCCCATTGAGAAATACTGGATGTGAAATACAATTTGTGTAATGCATGAAGGATATATTCAATCTTTCTGCCATATTTTTGTTTTCAAATTTTGGTTTTTGATTTTATTTTGTTATTAGAATGCAGAATATCAGGATATCGATTTGTTAATTTTGAAGATTATTCCTAAACTGATGCATTGTACTTTGTTATTGGATTAATTTAACATAAGAGCTGAGTATAATATGTGCTAATCACACCTATCCGTAATCACACCTCTTTCTATGGATAAGTGTCCAACATTTTGACTGAAAGCATATTTGGGTTGGGTTGGGTTGATACATGATACGGATTGTTGGTGTTTTAATTGTTATGAGTGAGATTGTGAAACCTCTTCCTCACAACTTGAGTGTTTTCTTATTTTCAGGGTTAGCATTGGGCCTTAACCTTTAGCAAGAACAAGGTTCAAGAAACGTGCCTCCTCAGTCATCAGGTAACAAACTCATACTTTTTCTAAAATTTTAATTGGCATTTTTAGCTATTGGTTACGTATATTTATTCATGTTTTACGTACTCATGTTTTACGTACTGATTGTTTGTTTTTGTTATTGTTTCTACATACATATATATAATATTGTTATGATGTGATGCTCGAACAATTTATTAATGGGAATTAAAGACTTGGAAGTTTAATTTTCAATTTCAGAATATATGTTTTACAAGTTTATTAATGCTTTTAAAACTTTTCCTCTTTTGTTCTAATAATATAGGTCTCTTTCCTGAAAGAAGAGAGTTGATTGGCATGGGAGGAATAGGAAAAAAGGAAATAGGTATGTTTTTTTTTTGCCCAGCTAATTGAATTATATAAATCCTCTTACCGTTGTAGCAATGATGTTGGTTTTAAAATGACCAATTATGATAGGAAGCCTCTTTTTAGTTTATCTTAATCAGATATATATCTATGCAAGTGAATTACGTGATTCTAGATATTTAGGACTTTAAGAAGCACGAAGTTTTGGTTCGATCATTTTTCTTTTTCTCTAAATACATGTCTGTTACTTTGGAGATATATGAATTGTTTGCTACTAAGTACCTATATATATGGAACATGAATGCTCATATTCACACACACACATATGGCTAATTGCTTCAATTCTACTCTTTAGCTTGGATGTTCCGGTTAGTACATATAACATGTTTCATGAATTTTTTTTTTTAATTGCACGTATATACACAATATGTGTAATTTAAAATTTTCGCTTTTGGGTGTAAATTTCTTGGTCAAGATAAATATATAAAAAAAATTGCTTAGTTGTTCTGACATTTCTTTTCCCCACATTGTTTACTAATCTTAGATTATTGCCAATGCACATCACAATTAGATGTTTTGAGTGAAGCTGCCACATATGGTGTGAGATTGGTGGCAGGTGAACAGACTTGTACTTCTTCTTAAAATAATTGTGTATAATTGTGTTTATATGTACGTAAATGTCCAAAACCATGAATTTCCACTCCACTCTTGTTGATAATTTTTTTTCTTTTTTTTCTAAATACATGTCTGTTACTTTGAAGGTATATGAATTTTATTTATATTAGTATTTTTATTTAACACTAAATTAGAAATAATTTAAACATATTTAATGATCAGTAATTTGTATTTGATATATAATATTTTTAATACTAAAATGCGTAATGGTAGTGACGCCTAATGACTGACTAAATACATTTATTTACATGACTCTTCTTGTACAAGAGAAAAACAATGAGCCGTACTTGTTTGTGGCGACTGCTACGAATTGTGGATTTTGGCTCTTGTACGCCAGTCCTGGGTTTCATCCAGATGATGGGATATTTTATGTGAATTCATTTGGCCTTTCCCTTGAATTACTCTATATCGGCACTTTTTTAATGTTTTGGCACTAATGTCAGAAGGGTAAGTATTCTCTTGTTACTTTATGTTATTTAGTTACTTCTAAAATTACTTGTTTGGCATGTTTGCTATATACTGTAATTAATTGGAAGAATTATAATAAAAATCAACTTCTTACCCCAAGGAAGAATTCAGAGATTCCTACAGCAGGATATTCTCTCTTGAGCTAGACCCAAATGGTAGTCAGTATCTTATTTGGTGGAATAGGTCTGAGTGATACTGGACTAGTGGGGCTTGGAATGGTCATATTTTCAGTTTAGTACCAGAAATGAGGTTGAATTATATCTATGATTTTAGTTATGTTAACAATGAAAATGAGAGTTATTTTACCTATTCTCTTTATAATCCTTCAATTTTTTCTAGATTTATTATGGATATTTCAGGGCAAATTAAACAACTCACTTGGTTGGAAACTACAAAGGAATGGAATTTGTTTTGGTCTCAACCAAAAGAACAATGTGAATTTAATGCTTATTGTGGGTTATTTGGTGCCTGCAATCAGATTATTCAACCCTTCTGTAATTGTTTGCATGAGTTTAATATTAAGTCCATGGATGATTGGAATTTGAGTGATTATTCTAGCGGGTGGGAGAGAAATATTGTACTGCAGTGTGGGAATACCAGTACTGCAAATGGGGAACAAGATTGATTCCGGAAAATCCACACATGGGATTGCCTCAAAATCCTCAATCTTTGCCTGTTGGGAGTGACGCAGAATGTAAATTAGCCTGCTTGAATAACTGTTCTTGCAGTGCTTATGCAATAAGATTTTTTTTTTTTTTTGCCTTCCCTGTATGTATATTATTTGTACCTGTCATGTTGCACAAACCTATTATGGCTATAGATAATAAGCGTGGAGTTTGTAAATATCATTGCATATATATATATACATGTTTATAAGTTATTTTCTAAATTTTCAGAGAAACCTGTTTATTGGTGTTGGAGTGATTAGTCTTCTGGTTACCATGCTGATGGTAGCGTCTAATGCATTTGAGAACCTAGATAACAAAACCTATTATGTGTGATGGGTCTGCACGGTTTTTCCTGTGATAATGTACTGCACTCCAATTCCAATTCCAACAGTAGAATGCTGCTATTTTCTTTTATCTACTTATTTATTTATTTTTTCTTTCCATTTATTCAATCTTATTTTATTTTTTTATTAGTGGCGGGTACTTCAAACTGAGAGTTTTGAATTTATGCCAATTATTCCAGCTTTGGCGGGGTGCATCAATTCTATCACTTCGTTAGTAGATTCTGTGCTGGTGGGCAATTGGTTTGTCACAGTACATTCATAGCTTGAACTTTGTTTTAAGGTTATTAAGGTAGAGAAATTAGTGATTTAAACTAACAAGTTAAGTATATTCTTGAGTGGTTTGTTATTTGCAGGTTCCTAGTGTTGTGGGAATAGTCTCTACAGTGGGCCAAATCACCATTTACCTCATCTACAACAACCATGCTCAGAATTGGAATTGGTTGAACCTTCCACTTCTTACTGGGGAGAGGATGCAGAGGATGACGGGGAGAGGAGAGATGAGGATGCAGAGGATGTCGGAGAGAGGAGAGATGAGGATGCAGAGGATGACGGAGAGATGAGGATGCTTTGTTTTACTTGTCAAATGCTACCGACGGACTAGCAATCCTGCTTTCATAATTTGATTCGTGGTAGTTGTTTCATGTTCTCTGCATTTAGGAAGATTTAAATTGCTCTCTTCTCAAATTTCCATGAAAAAACTATTTGTATGGAAGAGGCTATTGTAAATATTAGTTTAAGAAATCTCCTAAATTGTACTATTTTCTTTCTTAAAAAAAAAAATTATTGCAATTTTTTTTGGGATTCATAGAATACTATTTGTATATAAGAGGCTATTCTAAGGATAATCATTTCAGCAATTCTCATTGGATCGAGATTTTTTTGTGATGCTCTTTGGATTCCCCACTGAGGATACAAGCTCATTAGAATCCTTATTTAGCTTTTTTTTTGTTTGTTTCTAAAATTTTAAATAGCTTTATTTAGAAAATTGAACGCAGGAGACAAAAATCAGATTTTGGGCTGTTGGAAGTTTTTCTTAATTTTGTAGTCAACCTTGAAATGACTGTGTGAAGCATAGAATTAAGGGTTTGGTCTTGCATTTGTGTTTTGCGTCATGCTAAGACTAAACAATGCCACTTGCCAAGCTATAATTGATATGTGTATGTTTGATGAGAATGAGTGAAGCTGGCACTTATATGTACCTAAATGTCCAAAACCATGAATTTCCACTATACTGTTGTCGATAATTTTCTTTTTTTTCTAAATACATGTCTGTTACTTTGAAGGTATATGAATTTTTTGCTACTAAGTACCAATATATATGGAACATGAATGCTCATATATATATATATATATATGTTTGTTTTTTTGTTTATTCATTAATTTAATTACTCGATCCTCTCCATTCTTATACCACTTGCTGTATCTCTTGCCTGACACATGCATTTTTTTACTTATCAAGATTCAAGACTAGTAATCCTGCTTCCATAATTCGATCATTTGGTTGTTTCATGTTTCAGGCACACTTTAAAAGCATATAGACCAATACATGGAGCTTTCCATTCTACCTTCCTAATCAAACTACTGTGTGGAAAGTCTTAGAGACTTAATATGGCTATGTCAAGATATCGGCAACAACCACCTGCAAGACGAAGCCCTTAGAATCTTGAAAAACGGTTCCTTCGTCTCCAAAATTCATGGAAACTGAAGATGAGGCATTCTTAACACACTGCAACTCAAATAGACCGGAAGGAACCCAACATAAATCCGCCGGGCGGCAAAGAGCCCATCACAAGATGTGCAGTGAAATAGGCAGAAAGCTAATTCGGAATGTAATCCACCAAACCATTCAAATCCATAGTCACTGATGGGCCTTCTTTAAATGGTCCACGGATCATAGCACACACAACAAGTGGACCTGCTGGTAAACAATTCTCAGCATGGGCCTGAACAGCCCAAGATTCGACCATAAATGATGCAAGAAAATGGGTCTGGGCTGCAGAAAACAAAGAGGCCCACCTATGGGCATTAGTTGGTTCGGCTCCTCAATAGCTCTCAAACGGTAACCGCCAAAAAATATCTTTGTCATTGTACGTATCACCTGGGATCAACATTTTATTAGCTCTTACACATTTTTCTTAAATAAAAAAAAAAAAAAAAAACTTACTATGAGCTAATTGCTTCAATTCTACTCCATAGCTTGGATGGATGTTGTTCCAGTTAGTACATATTAAATGTTTCATGATTTTTTTTTAATTGCACGTATATACACAATGTGTAATTTGTCGCTTAGTTCTAAAATTTTCACTTTTAAGAGCATTAGTATAAATTTTCACACTGTATGTGTAAATTTCTTGATCAAGATAATAATATATCTATATATATATGTATCATTTTTTATATCCATATATAGAAGTTGTAACTTGTAACTAGAACTGGTATTTTTGAGACAAGAATTTATTTATGCAACAAATGCTAGTCACATGTTTATCGCGTGACCATATTAGCTCACATGTTACCTTCTGAATTGGTTCATTTGATATACTATTAATCACAGGGAGTAGTTTTGATAGAGGGCTTTCGGTAATTCGGATTCAAACACTGGGTTCGGCTCGTCTTCGGAGCCCAACCACCCAAACCCAATTATTATATATATGCATGTCTATTTCATTGTTCATTTATTTCTATTTTGGTGTGAAAAATTAGTATAATATATATACATATATATATATATATAGGAATATACATATATAAGTTTATTGCCACCAATTTGACGTTACCATTAATTTAATTAACATAAATTACCCAATTCAATGCAATTACCATTGTCGAAAATTGTTGATTCAGTAACAAAGTTGCATATTCATTTAAACTGCTCTTCTTTAGACTTCTAAATATATAGAAATTGCCAAGATGTTTATAGGATCAACTAATTATAAAAACTAACAATTAGGCTATTCATTAAATGACGATTCTATACCCAATTCAATAAAACCTCCTTTGCAACTACTTGAAGTTGCGCATGAGTCTTAATTTTTTATTTTGCTCTATTCAAGGCTATAGTCTCATTCGAATTACTTGTCATCATATTTTTTCTTATTAGCTCAATTCATGTGAAATTTGATTTTTTTTTTTCCTTTTATTTTTGGAGTAGGTACTTTTGATATTTCCTTTTCCCTAACAGAATCATGTCACTCCTCGGTATTTAGTAATTTTTTTTTTCACATGTGCTTATCTTCTTAATCTACTATCTCTCATTTTGATTTTTATCTCAATTATAATGTTCAATTATTTTGTCGACAATGATTAATAATGTACAATGTTGTTGCTTACAAATTACAATTCTTTTTCTTTTAGATTTATATTGACATTGTGTTTTGTCACATAGAATTGGAGAAAATTTAAATTTAAATTTATTTATTTATTTATTTTTCTCTTAATCAACCAATAAAATATTAATATATTGTGAAGTAAACCAAAGTCCATTGTTTACGGTGACACCGGCAACGGCACCCTTCGAGGACATGGTTAGTGTCTCTTTGTTAGTTGTAAATTGGAATCATATTATGTTCACTACAAACTACTAAGATTTTTTATTTTTATTTATTTTATATACTGGAGTACATTTTTATATAGTGGAGTACTTCTATGAAGGAATTGTAATTTGTCCGATACTCTTCGGATATGTGTCTGACACTTCATATACATGTTCACAAATAAAAATACATTTTTATTACTTTGGACACTTTCTGGACAAATTTTTATTATTCCGGACACTTTGTCACACTTTCTGTACTCAACACTCTAAAACATTTCTAACACAAGTTTACCCTATAAGTTTAAAAATGATATGAACACATTCCAAACCGAAGTGTTAAAACTTTTTTCTGTAAGATAAAATGATATTACAAAAATAATATTTGTTCATTTACAATAAAAACACTATTACGAAAAAAATAGTGAAATAATTATATATATAATATAAAAGTCATTACAGCTATTAGTATAAAAATAAAAAAAATAAATTAAAGTTTTATACTTATATTATTAATCAACACATGCATATAAATAAATTCATTTTTATATTAATCAATTCATTTTTTATTTTTATATTAATAGTTGCGTCTATACATAGGGCAGAGGTATCTGTGTTTCCTATCTGGCAATCAATATTTACTCGGCCCAGAAACATTTTTTTGGGGAAGTTTTCCACCATCCAGACATTTCGATTCAAGTCAAGGGGCTGAATTTGACAACTGCAACTTCTTCAAGTAGAGGATATAAAAAAAAAAAAAAATTGCATTTTTAGAGTGGGACTCACCTAGGTCCCAGGGGTGATGTGATGGAATAGAAAGGTAAAATTTGACACAATACGCTAACACATCATGAGTTAAGTAGTAAATTGATCCCATGATTAATCTGTCTAATTATAATGGGGTTAGGAGTTAGTAGTTAAAGGGAGAAGAAGAGGATGGATGGCTTGAACTCTAGTACTCACACCGAACCGTGAGGCTCACCCACCCCACTTGGGCAGCAAGACACATCCAACTAAGTTGGATTGAAACTTATATTTTTTTCAGGTTTTATTGTTTGATAAAGAATTATTAGTAATTTAAATAATATGATGTTTTGTTTTTATAAATAGGTCACGTATAATCCGTTTAATAAATAAGTCGGGTTTGTATTTAGAATTTTTGATATGATTATTAAACGGGTTGTATTTGGGTTGAATTATTTAGTATAATATCCTTAAATTGATATGATACGGTTATGACCCACATAAATTGCAACCGATGAAAGGGACATTTTCAATTGAATCACAAAATGCATCATGTTATTTTTCTTTATTTTTATTTTTATGTTTTTGTAATGCAACAAATTTGAATAATCAATGCTCAACTAGTCGATATGCTGATTGAAGCCTCGTGGAGTCTTTGCAAAAGACATTTAAGCAGTGTGTGAAAATATCTGGAGTACAAAATAGTGAAATACAATAGCATCTCATCTCGCCTTGCAAATTAAAGATGTGCCCCACATTACATCATTCACTTTTTCAAAATGAAAAAGTTATTTTTATAAAATGTAAAACGATGAAATTTCACTGTGATATAAGTATACATTTGCAAGATCCAAATATTTGATCTTTAAATAATGTGAGTTCAAAATGTGGGATAAATTTTATTGAGTAATACTTATGTTATCAAAATATTAATGGGTTTAGTGATATCAGGATAATGTCTCTCATCATATAAATCAGTCAGAGTTGTTTGACTTTTAGTAAAATATTTTTTAAACCAAAAAATTTCATGTAAAATGTTATTTTTTGGTGTTTGGTATAAAATATTTTTTAAATCAGTTTTTGTGCATAATTAATTCTCTTATTCTTCAGGGAGTAGTACTCCCTGAACCATCCCTCCCTCTTCTTCATATTACTTTCTCTCTCCACTGAGAACATGCTCTTGATCCAAATTTGTTCCATCCTCTCTCTACCTAGGCAAAATTTTAAATGTGAGACTCTTTATGTATAAGGTTTCACATGAGCAAAAAAATTATTTGAGTGCAAAATTTATATTTAAATCAGACCATAAACACATAAAATATATTAAGGTTGAAAACATATAAAACAAAAAATTTGTCTTCATTCTTTATAAAGAGCACAATCCAATTTATATTAAAAAATTTAAAAATATTCAACACAACTTAGTCACAAAAATCAAAATTCAACTTCATATCAAAATAAATGTGACTGTTTTATATTTTGAGATGCAAAATTGAAATGCTCCAATCACTGTCATAAAAATTATATATATATTTTTTGGGAATGTAAATATTGTATAAATGAGAAATAAGTACAAAATTCAATGGCCAGGCCATGATCAAAGGCCCAGCCCACGAAGAGTGGACAGAGGCCAACAGATTAGTAAACAAACATGAGTCTAAGGAACCAGGGACAAGCCCAACATGACATAGACAGAATTTAGAGTGTCATAATTTTATTGTTTGAACTGAGCTGAGTTAAAATTTTGACAGTTGATTACATTTATAAGTTAAAATTTTGATTGTTTAAATTGGGCTTAACATGCATTCACGTGAGTCCAAAACTAATATAATAATAAAATAAATCAATTTTTTGTTTAAATATAAAAAAATCTTCTTTCTTTTGAATGAAAGAATAGAAACAAATTATTTTTACCTTACAAATTATTATATTACATATATATATATATTGGTATTATAAATACGTGCTTATTATCATAATTTTTTTTTTTTTTGAAAGTTATGTATTGCCATAAATTTACATGATATATAATTGTGCATCGTTTTTTAATTATGAAAATTATGGCTAAAAATTTTTATTTTTTAATTGATTAAAATACTAATTATGTTCAATTATGAGAAGTAGTGATATTTTAAACATATACTAGTATATTACATTATGGTACTAAATTTGAGACCCTTCTATATTTAGTACCATAATGTAATATAGTAATATAATATGTCTCTCACTCATTCTCCATTCTCCATTCTCAATGAAACACAAGCTCTCTCTCTACCCGAAACTATTTTTCTCTATGCTAAACAAATTCCATTCTCCTCGGCAATACTTTCTCTTTCCTCTCACTACGTGGAAACATAATCTTTTTCTTTTGTGTCCCTCTTTCTCTCTCCTCTCGCTAGTATAAAATAATTTTCTAACTCTCCCAAATACCGGAAAAATGAGGAAACCTAAAAAAAATTTTGATAAATTATTTTTAGTTATTTTGAAAATAAAATAAATTACATGAAAAATATTTTATAAATTCAGAGTCCTCCGAATACCCAAAAAAAAATTAAAAAAAAAATATTTTACCACCAAAGAAACTTTAGATTCCAAAATGAAATGATATGACATCACAATGACCCCATTTTTTTTTTTTTTTTTTTGAGTTGTTTGACTTTGAAGATCTAAATTATAATTTTAAAATAAATAAAAAGTTATTATATAGGAGGCACTTGAGTATGAGGTAATTCATTACTAATTATTAAAGTATGTACGAATTCGGTGAATTTGGATTTAATTCAGTTAGACCCCTTGTGTTTTTTTAATCTTCAAAGAAATTTTTTCACATTTACAAAAATTCAGTCAGACTCCGTGAGACATTATCAACTGACAAAACAAAATAATTGAATGAAATGACTAATTTACCTTTTTTGTCATTTTTCCATATATAGCTAACCAAACACCTTTTTTAGAACTGGGTCTGTTTTCACCACGCTAAAATTGTTCTGTTGGGTAAGGTGGAGCACGCTTGAGCCAACGAATTGCACATGGACTCTCTCTCATTTTGCAATTCAATATGAAATATATATTTCTGCAAATTTATAAATGAAAAGTAAATTGGCTTTGCAGAGAGTTAATTTTTTCCTTACTCGATTTATATATGTATGTGTAAATTTTTGGAAGGAATACATCTATAATTCCGACTATGCGATTGTATAAAGGGTTTGAAGTAGTATTTATTTATTTATTTTTTTTCCCTAATTCACATTTTATTAACTCAACAAACTCCAACAGAGATCAAGACAAGGAGGGAGGGATCACTCCAAAAGAACTGATACAAAAATCATTTTTACTTGAAATGGGATTATATCATTTATACGAACATCAAGAGCAACTAAAACAGAGTTTGAAGGGAAAAAATGGATAAATCTGTGGCAAATCCATTTTTTTTCCTTCGAAGGATTTGGTAAAAATGGAGAAGAGATGAAACTTGTTGTCTAAAATGCCTCAGGGAAGAGAGAGATTAATCGTATTGACGTGAAGATGAGCGATGAGAGAAAAAAATTGGGTTGTGCCACGTATGTACTTTCTATATTTATATACTATATATACTATAAACTATATATATTTATATTATATACTATATATATTTTTATATTATATAATATATAAAAATATTTATATAATATTTATAAATATATTTTTGTATTAATATTACATAAATATATATTTATATTATATATGGTAAAATCCTGTTTGGTTACAAGCATAGTGTTATTTTAAATTGTGTACAACCATATTCAAATTAAATTTAATATATATAATTTAGCCAAACATGACTATTGAATGTAGTCAAACATAATTATTCGAGAGTAATTTAGGTATTATTGTTTATTTTTTATGATGTCGTAAAAAGTGTCTTCAACCAGCTTTGACTGGTTGACCAAGAGGGAGATTGATTTGTAGCCGAAAAACATAAAGAGTCTGATTGAATTTTTATAATGAGTACTGATAGGTCTTTCGATTTCAATTGTCGACTTTTGCTCTGAATACAACGTGGTTGGAAATAAGTCCAAGAGAAAGAGATGTTTACGGGATTGTTTTTTAAGAGTTCCAACGTGATCCAACCAAGTCATATTCGAAGGAAGAGTCGGCAATTGAGATGGGAAGACCTATCATTTCTCTTTTTATATATATAAAGAGGTCTCTTTAAAGAGTGAACAAATCACAGGAATCTGACTGAATTAAACCCATTAAGAGAAAAACTTTTAATTCACTATTAGGAAAAATAAATACTAGTACAATAACATATGTGTATTCCAGGTCTCGACTTTTGAGCTAACAAATTTACAAGTTACCCCTTAACCTCTTTTAAGGTTGAAATAAAATCCCTTAATAATCTTCCCAATTCATTAGCCATCAAGAAAACTTTGAGACACTCCCAAATTCCTTCTCCACCCTCACTGACTGCCACCGCCACCATCATCGTCAGCCTCACAAACGTCGCCGGAGCTCCGGTCAGTGGGATCTTTCTCTCTTTTTTCTTCCTCATCGTTGTTCATATTTGACAGATTCATTGTATTTGGCACATGATTTAAGGGTTTGTGCCATTACTCAATCTTTTTCACCTTGGTTGATTTGTGTTGATTATGATTCTTAGAGTTCAATTGAAGTCACATGTGATTTGTGTTAGACAGATTCGTTTTCTTTCATTTGAATTTTGATTAATAGCGGAAAAATTAAGGGTTTATAGTCTATCACACCTTTACAAATGGTTATGTAATTTTATTTGGAAACTATTTATATCATTCTTTATATCTTCTGAGCTTGCTTTAATTTGAAAAAAAAAAAATAAAATAAAAAATCTTCCAAGGTGTGGATGCAATGAATTTTACAGTGATCATAGATGATGTTGTGAGGTTTGGTGCAAAACCATACTATCTTAACAAACAACTGAATATGAGGGTATCTTGGGAAGAGTTCTACTCAAAGAATGGTTCTTGCTAGAATCACCTCCACCATCATTGCTATTCTCAAATTGGGCTTCTTACGTGATTGTTCCTCTTCGAGACGGATACTCTCTCGGACTGGAATCTCTCTCTTGCCAGCTGCCGTCCTTTACCGAGGCCGTCGGACTGATAATTGCACCGGTTATATTCTTTGTTGGGCCTTGTTTAGGCTTTTGTTACCATCTTTTTGGGTTGTTTTGATCAAATGGCCCACCTCTTGTAATTATTCATATTATATATAACAGTTGCTTAAAAAAAAAAAAAAAAAAAAAGATATCTTTTGATGATGTGAAGGTCACATCAATGTTGGGTGATCAGTCGAAGTAATGTAAGATCCAATATTCCATGGAACTGAAAGTATCGGCCCTATATAACTTCAATTATCGGCCTTATATAACTTCAATTAATTAATTAACATATTTATTTTTATAAATAGTAGAAAGCTCTTTTATTAGCTTATTATGTCACCTATTCCATTAAGATTCTATTTTACAATATAATTCTACCAGTTATTTATTATTATTATATTAGGGAGGGGACACAAACACAATGAGATCGTTATTGACTAATGTGGTAACTTTTGAACAAAAATTTTAAGGGCCTAATTCTGGTTCAATAAAATTTCTATCATTCCAACCCAAAAAAGCTGCAAAAAGCAATAAATAAAGTGTCTGATGCTCATAATTTGTGAATGTCACCCACCGTTCCAATTCATCATAAATCAAATAACTTTGAAGTGTTGGTCCAACTATGGATTCACGTTCAAATATATTAAAGCCAAAGTTAGATTGAATTTTATTTTTATTTTAAAAAAGAGCACGGGCACTGAATCTACATATAGGTAATACCCAGTCTTATCCAACACTTCTCTGCCTTGGTCATGCATGGGTTTGAAGCTGAACATAATTATTAAATGAGAGAGAGAATCGTTGGGAGGGCCAAAAGCTGGTCCAGGGCAGAAAGGTGCACACTAGGAATAATTTTGAACCACGGGACACTGCCGCGGATATTCAATCACACATTTCGAATAAGTGGTCAATTTCGAATAATTGGCCAACACATTTTGAATAGTTGACTAATACATTACAAGCTCTTCGTCTTACATAAAACAAATGCATAATCATTCCTGAACACAACATTATAAAAATATATTAAATTGCTCAACTTTTAACGACTAAAATTATAGTTATAATGACAAGATACGATAGTAAATGGTATATCATATAGTAACATTTTTTTTTTTTAATATTTGAATACTGTCATATTCTAACTTTATGTACCTTTAAAATTTATAAATTAATTAAAGGTCAATGATTATCTGATTATATTCAAAAGATATATAAATGAATTTTAAAAAATTTAATTGACTAATCAATATATTCGTGTCGTACTGTGTTGTGTCTGTATTATAAAAAATTAGAGGATATGAATATATGATATAGAAAGAAATTAAGAAAAAGAACCAATGAAGTGATACTGTAAATAGTACAGTTAGTAGCTATATATCAAAAATATTTTAAATGAAAGTTCTGTTATCCATATAGTAAAGGGTAAAGTGCAATAAACCCCCTGAATTATACCCCAGGTGCAACAAACCCCACTCAACTACAAATAACCCCCCCCAAACTATGAGTTTAGTTAAGTTTTAGGACAGAGAAAGTTTTGCCGGTGACATCTTATAATCGGAAATGTGTAAAGACCATTTTATCCCTTCAATAAAACGCATCAATATAAGTAATAAAACAGATAAAAAAAATATAAGTAATAAAATTGTTAAATTGATGTGGGACCCATTTTTATTTATGGAGGCAGTGAATTAATGATTGACACACATTCACCCTTATCACTGTAATTGACACTTTTATCACCAACCACCATTCATTCACCCTATTTACGGAGTACAATATCAACAGAGGCTTTCATATATTGAATACAGAGAGATAAAACTTTATTGATTAGGATCAAATTCGTGCTTTCGTTCGATCTTCAGTCTTGATCTTCAAGGGTTACTCAGTAAAGCTCTAAACCCTAGCACATTAGTTTGTTAATATTGATTTAATATGCCAAAAAATGAGTAGTGATTTACTAAATTTTTCTAAAAATTGTTCTATGTTAGGGTTTAGTATGTTAATCCAAGATGTTTGGTTTTATTTGAATTTTTTTTTTTTTTCACCTATGAAAGAATTTTTTTTTTTTTTTTTTTTTCCTGAAAATTTAAGCGACTGAAATATATTAAGTAAAAATTGCAAAAAAAATGAGTAGTGATTTACTAAGTTTTTGTGAAAATTGTTCTATGTTAGGGTTTAGTATGTTAATCCAAGATGTTTGGTTTTATTTGATTTTTTTTCCACCTGTGAATGACCTGTGAAAGATTTATTTTATTTTATTTTATTTTTATTATTTTTTTTTCTCTCTCTCTCAAAAATTTAAGCAACTGAAACATATTAAGTAAAAATTGCAAAAAAAATGAGTAGTGATTTACTAAGTTATGGGCGACATAAATTTGATTGTGTATTTGCATATGTTGTCACTTTTAGATTCTTCCATGTTTTGTTATATAGTGTTGAAAGCATCTACTTTTAAAGTTCTGTACCAAAAGCTTGTTCTTTTTTGCATCAGACATCAATAATGTTTTTAGTAGGCAGCAACTTGGTCATTAGTGGTCCCTAGTAAAATCATTTGTATGTTTGGATTGTGATTGAATGGTCTTTGTTGTGTATTTATTTTAGGTCCTTTTCAATTATTGAAGTGTGGAGTTGCTATTGAATTTGTTACCCCGCGATTGAGTGGTCATGCTGAATGTAGTTTGAATTTTTTTTTTTCTTCTTTTTTTTGAAACTGTCCACTTGTAATGCACTTGTGACCATTGACCCTATCCTACACTTCAAAGTTATTGTTTGTCTTTATGCACCTTTAAAGTGCTTGCATTTAAGTCACTCTTTTTTTTTTCTTTCCACTTTTTACTTCTTTAGTGTGTTTAAAGTACTTGCCTGTCTTGTACAAATTTTGTAGATGCACCTTTATAGTATTAAGCTTCGTTATGGAGGTCTTTTTTCAAAAACACCCCATATGACATACATAGGAGAAGCTACATCCTTCATTGAAAGTGTAGACCCAGACCTCATGACTTATACTGATATCCAAGAGATGGCAAATAATTTGGGATATGGGGATATCAAAGAAGTGTTTTATAAAGTACCATTCTTAAATGGTAATCATTGCTTCAGAGAGGTCAGATGTGATTTAGATGTTCTAAGGATGTTTTATGACTATGAAGCTCAAAGGGAAGGCAACCTGGTCAAGTTATACATTGTTGCACCTATGTTGAATCTGCAAGGGAAAGAAATTTCAATTTCAACACATAGTGCAGAAAATGAGGGCTTAACTTCAACTGATGATTATGCACAAGTTGAAGCAGATTTTACACAGGTTGAATTTGATTATGCTCCTACTGATGAGTTGATAAGTGCATGTGGATCAGATGATGATGAGGGTAATGGTCCTAAGCACCAAGAATTTATTCCTTCAAAAAGAAATAGCAGTGGGCATGAAATTTGCGACAGCTGCAGATTTCAAACTAGCACTTAGAGAAATAGCAGTGAAGAAAAGGTTTGATTTGAAGTTCAAAAGAAATGATGGGGATAGGATTTCTATAGTATGTAAGGGGGGTTGTGGTTGGAAGATATTTGCAAGTAAGCTAGACGATGAGGATTGCATAATAGTGAAGACATATGTTCCAGAGCATAATAACTACCTTTGGTTTCATACAAATGGACAAGCCACATCTACCTACTTAGCAAATAAGTATTTAGAGCAAGTGAGATTTAATCCAGGCATGCCAACAAATACACTTAAGTGTACTATTGCAAGTGAGTTGGATATTGATGTGTCAGACTACAAAGTAAGAAGAGCAAAGAGAAAAGCTTTAGATGTTGTTGAGGGAAATGAAGTAGTACAATATGAAAAGATAAGGGAGTACGCTCATTTGATATTTACATCAAACCCAGGCAGTGTAGTTAAAATTCAAACTGAGCCCACAGCTGAAGAAAATGTGAGAAAATTTCAGAGGGTTTTTATTTGTTATGCTGCAATGAGAAAGGGTTTTAAAGAAGGGTGTAGGCCACTGATTGGTGTAGATGGTTGTTTCTTAAAGGGACCATATGGGGGTCACCTTCTCAGTGTTGTATCTATTTATGGAAATGAACAAATGTTCCCAGTTGCCTTTGCTGTGGTTGAGTCTGAGACAAGGGATTCTTGGAATTGGTTTATGTCAGAGCTCATGGATGCTGTGGGGCCTTACCAAGAAATCACATTCATATCTGATAGACAAAAAGTAAGTATATTTAACATTATTCAGTTCATATGTGGTTTAAAAATTTTGTTAGTTTAGAATTGAAATATTTTTCTTGTGAATGCAGGGTCTGGTTGACACTTTTGAGAACATAATGGATGGGTCACACCATAGATACTGTGTGAGGCATCTATATGAGAACTTCAAACTCAGGTTCAAAGGGCAACAACTAAAAAATGAGTTGTGGGAAGCAGCAAGGTCTTTCACAGAAGCTGATTTTGATGTACATATGAGGAATATTAAGGTGTTGAATGCTGAAGCTTATGGCTGGCTTCACAATGTGCCACCTGAATTATGGTCAAAATCAAGATTCACATATCAATCAAAAAGTGATATGGTGATCAATAATATGTGTGAGAGTTGGAATGCTATCATCCTTCAAGTAAGGGATAAACCAATTATATACATGTTGGAGTGGATCAGAAGACATTTAATGTTGAGGTTCCAAAAGAAAAGAGAATGGATGGAATCAAAGGATGGTTTATTGTGTCCAGAAATTCAAAAGAATTTGAACAAAGTGAAAAGGCAAGCAAGGATGTGCAAGGTTCTTTATGCTGGTCATAACAAGTATGATGTTGAATGCTTTGGCATTGGCGAGACAGTAGATCTTGAGAAGAAAACTTGCAGTTGCAAAATATGGAATTTGACTGGTATACCTTGTAGGCATGTTGTAGCATGCATATTTTTAAGGAAGGACCTGCCTGAGTCATATGTTGATCCATATTATTATAGGGAAACATACTTGAAGGCCTATTCTGGTTTAATACATCCTTTCCCTATAAGACAGTTGTTGAAAGCACAACCCTCCAACCCATTGCTTCCACCAACCTTTAGGAAACCCACTAGAAGACCAAAGAAGGCTAGGAACAAGAAAAATGATGAGCCCAGTACTTCAACTAAGCTTAGCAGGTCAAAGCAACAGCTGAAATGTTCAAAGTGCTAGGTTAAAGGTCATAACTCAAGGACTTGTAAACTTTCTGCACCTTTGGTCATTGAGAAACCTTCACCAAAAAAGTGAGGTAGACCACCAATTATTGGCAGAGGAAAAGGACAACCAGTGAGAGGAAGGGGAAGGAGGGGTGAAAGAGGAAGAGTTGCTAGAACTGAAATTCCTACTACAGTACCTTCAAATCAGAGTCAGGAGGTACATTTTAATTAATTTTTTTTTCTTTTTTCGGTAAACATAGTTCTTTGCTGGTGTTTTCCAAATCTTCTCACATGTGTATGTTCATAATAGGTTCAAAACATAACATTTTCTCAGCTGGCATCAACACAGGCTTCATTTTCTAGGTGTGTTTCATTATTTTTCTTATTTAGGTAGCTACTGAAACTTGTTTAAATATTGAACATGTGTAATTTATGCTTTCACAGGTCAATGATGGACAATGACTATGCTTGTTGGTAGTGAAGATGGTTACAGTTTTTTGGGTGGTTGATGGTACTGAACTAATGGCTTTTGTTAACATGAATGACCTTTAAATTATTTTTTTGTCTTATTGTTTATGTTGACAAGAAGAATGACCAAATATTAATATTCTATTAATTAAGTACTGATGACTGGGATATGGAAACATTAAGATTAATTTGGTTATGTAATAAAAGTTCAGTATCTTTGAAGACTGTTACTTAATGTTTGTGTTGTTAAATTTTATGTTTGCTAGTGCACTATGCGAATTAGTATTGTGACTTAATATTTGTGTGTATCATGTGCAGGTGGTAAGTGAATTTGATGAATGATATGTGCAATAAAGTGTACTAAATATAGGATATATGAGTAGTAGATTAGTGCAGTAGTTACTTGGTGTATATATGTGCAGGTGTTATGTGCAGAATATATGTGTAGTAGCTAAGTGCATGTAAATTGTTCTATTAGGTCAAATTACCAGTTTTGGTTAGGTGCTATGTGCAGCAGGTCAATTACTCAATTAGGTCAAATTCTCATTTTTGGTCAATTGCCATGATCAACACAATAACTGGATGTGGTGTGATAGCCCAAGTTCAAATCCCCACTCCATCAAGTTAAGGACATGTATGATATGTGATGAAGAATCAAATTGCCATAATTGGCAGTTAAAACAGCATCATGAATTGTAAAGGGTGAAGCTTCAAATAGAAACAATGCGCAAATCTTCAACCGATCACCTTTATTAATTTGATTTGAGGCTAAATTTCACTTTCTTTTTTTGCCTGGGCATTGATTTATTCCTGTATAGCGTCACCAATAACAAACAGATTGAAAGTAACCCAGGTATATGCTAAATGTTCAAAGTCCTAACAGATTGAAATTAACTCAGGGATATGCTAATAGTTTAAACTGATAACATAGTGCAAGGAAGCAACCCACCATTCCCATAACTTGCAAGTACCCGCACTGCACTTAAAAAAGGAAAAAACCTGTATTGTTTTTGGAATCAGAAATGTACACGGCTACCTTTTCACGACAAAACATCTCCAGTTCTTGAAAGGACCCTTTTGAATACTCAAAGATGATTCACCAATAGAACTCAGTCTTTGTAAAAGAAAATACTACACATCAGTATATATATATATATATATATATATATATATGTGTGTGTGTGTGTGTGTGTGTGTGTGTGCGCGCGCGCGCCACATACACAACCAAAATTAAACTATGTATACATATATAAGAAGATATAGAGGAACTCATACTGTAAAAAAAAAAATACAAAATATAAATATTGTATATGTGTATATAATATAGAGAGAGATTGACACACAGAGAGATATAATACAGAGGAACCCATGTCCTCCATAGCTTGCTGGGTCACTACAGTACTAGCGACCCCATCCTCTAACATGTAGCAACCCAAAGGTCACTACCATCCATGGCGAAAACCAGGTCACAAAAACGACCTGCTCATATTCTGTCACAGCAACACAAAAATCGCCGTGGTGTTCCGATCAAGGCCGTCGCAAAAGTTCATGGTGTGGACGCCGCTCTCAGTTTGGTGTACACGCCGCTCTCGTTTGGTAGAGGGGAAATGGAAAGAACCAAGATGTTTAGAGAGATCCGTTCGAGAAGTTGGGCATGCAACCACTAACCCGCCGTTCGGTAATCTTTCACTTGCTGTTTCTGCTTTCTCCTGTTGTGCCAATTCACAACATGAAGGGATTACAAAATACACCCAAATCTTCAATCTTTGAAATTCACTTTTAGACTGTTCTTTATTACTCCTTTATTTTGATTGGCAATACGAATAGCTCTGCTTTTGTTCTTCAATGGGGATAGAGAAGAGAGAGAAAATTTGGTGAAGACTGAAGAGGATAGAGAAGAATTAGGGATTTTGGGTTGAATGGGTAACAATATGTATAATATAAGGGTAGTATGGTATTTTTGTATGATAAGGGTTAAATGGTCATTTAATTTAATTATAGTATTAAGGGACTCAATTTAACGGCGAAATTTTTTGCCGATGGTCGGATTGGGTAAATTGCCACCAACCTCCTAAGTTGAGGGGGGTTAAATGCTACCTTAAAAATTCAAGGGGGTTTTGTGCTCATTGGGGTATAGTTCAAGGGAGTTTATTGCACTTTACCCTATAGTAAATATATGCATATGATAGTGTAAAATAACAATTTGAACAGTTTGGATCGCTTTTTTTTTTTTTTGTTTCCCAAGAATCACGAGATATATAATCAAATAATAATAATAATAATTGAAAATAATTGCCACGTCACTTTTACGGTATATATATATATATATATATATATATATATATAATTCACACTGATTCCATGCACTGCATTGCACCGATCTATCTTCTCTCTAGCTGGAAGAATGAACTTTATATGAGTTAGGATATAACAATAAAATTTACTAAATTCTATTTATATATATATAATTAATTAATTAATTAATTAATTTTTTAAAAATATTATAAATAGAAAAGTAACATAATCTTTCAACCTCATCATACATTTACTATTTAATCATCTTATAAAAATCTTAAAAAAAAGAAGAGTAGTTTGCAAAAATGGAATATGATTATTATGTAGTTTCCATTATTTAAAAACCTTTGACACCTGCAATTTTTTTTTTTTCGAATATGAATTTAAAATTAACTCATCACTTCAATGATGTTGGGAGTCATTTCCTTGGATTTGGAGCTTGATTTTCCAAAATTAGGACAATTTCTCCTTCCAAGTTTTATTCTACCTGGTTCATTTACATGGGAAAAATAGAATGACCCAAAAGTGAATTCTATTTTTGTCCAACTACTTTCAACCCCTTTATCACTTGGACAATACGTCCCGGGCAAAATAACAGAAGACATGAATCAAGCCTTATTGCAGCCACCATCAGAAGCTGAAGTTCAACAGGTTGTGAAAAAGGAGGTGATTGGGGTCCGTACCTTCATTCATTCGGGGTACCCCTTTCGAGCTTGAATCATAAAAATTGCTTCACCTGGTCTCATTGCCTTATGTAATGTTGCTTACAAAATTATTTTTAAAATCATATTTATGTGTTTGATTTAAGGGCTTGTGCTATTACTTTCTCTTCTTCACCTTGGTTGATTTGTGTTTGATTATAATTCTTAGGGTTCAAATTGAACTCTCTGATCTGGTGTGATTTGTGTTTCGGTTTGTGTTTGAATTGTGTTTTGATTGATATTAGGAGACACCAAAAAAATTATGGTTCAAATGCTTATGTAAACATAATCTGACTTAAAAAAATTAGAACAAAATTGAGAGACTATCCACCAAGTCTTTCCTTGTACGTTTATTATTATATATATATACACATCTTTCTTGCATGTATCTATACATATATTCTTCTCTAAAATGCTCTATATTATATACTACAGCAGTTGTTATGTGTTATTATTAATTACCTTCATTCAAGTATTCCATTCTATGCGATAGATTAATTTTATCAAGCAATGGAAGATCAATGTCGCAGTAATATTATTGATTAAGTAGCTTTGGGCCATGCTAGTGCCGCCCCGAGCAAAATGAAGATGGCCGCCGTTTACACTTTCAATGTGGAAGCTCCACCCGTTCCCGCCCAGCACACCTCTAAACCCTCTAGTGTGCTAGCGCCACCCAAGTTAGACGCTGCAGCATACATTTATATCACTCTGGGAGCTACCTTCATCATTCTTGTGTACACTGCAATCTATTGAGACGGTCACTATGTACCACGCCCTCCAATCTTTCATCTTCGTTCACTCTCCATCAATGTCTCACTTGCATTCAACATGACCTCTAGTGTAAATACTACTGTGATAAGTTGGAATGGTGACTTTCAATGTTCGGAACCCTAACAGATTTGGGAAAATCATTGACGAACAAGCCATTAATGCTTCGGTCTTCTACAAAGAGGTCAATCTCTCGTCATCCACGCTACTATCTCACCTTTCTATCAGTTGGGGAAGGATAAAACATTCCTACAGGCTACCTTGGTGTCCCTGGCCAATGATGATATTTTGGTGGCAAATTGGTCAAAAAGTGGTGGTTTAATGAATTTTACTGGGACCATAGATGATGTTGTGAGGCTCGGTGCAAAACCATATTATCTTGACAAACGGCTGAATATGAGAGTCACTTGTGAGGATGTGAAGGTCGTAATTTCTTCTCATAACACAACGACAACAAGAACAAGGGCATCAATGTTGGGGATCGGTCCAAGCAATGCAAGATCCAATATTGCAAGAAATTGAAGTATCACTCTAAATAACTTTAGTTAATTAATTAATTAGCATATTTATTTATATACAGTAGAAAACTTTTTTATTTGATTGTTCTGTCACCTATTTCATTAAGATTCTGTTCTACAATAGAGTTCAAGGTTTTTGGTTTTCTTTCTTATATTTACTTCTTGTTAGATGTATATTATGGTTGAAAACTAAAGAATATATATATTTAAAGCCATAATCACAATTTTTGAAATTATTTTTTTTTTCTTCCTCTCTTGAATTATAGGGAGATTTGTAGAACGCTGTACTCGTCTTCTCGCTTCATTTGTATTTTGTTGGTCTTAGATTGCGAATAAATTTATGCTCTCTTCATATTGGTATTTTTGGAAGTAGAATTGGAGAAAAAATAGTTTAAATTTTAAGACACAATTTCATGCAAAATTATCTTCATCCAATCAGGTCATCATCTCATCTCCATTTAAAGGATTGTTTATATAATAAACTAACAATCACCCTATTCACAATGCCTAGAGAGAGGTCTAATTTGAAGATCAAACACCAATTTTCATTTTATATATATATATATATATATATATGATATAGTGTCACCAGTTATCCTTTGATAATTGAATTATATTTAGGAAGGGAGCTCATCAAACAGATAAAGTGCATAAGCTGATGGGCCATTCTAAATGTGCCAATTTCTTTTGGGCCATTCTATATGCTTGTTCTTTGGGCCTCCCACTGTTTACCTAGATAAAATACATGTAATCAATTGATTACATGTTTGAGGCTTTGAGCCCATTGATTGATTACATGTTTAAAATTACATGTAATCAATTGATTACATGTAATTTAATATTAGCTTCATTACAATATTCATGAAAACCAATAGCTTTATGTGAGGGAAATAATTAAATATTTTTGACTGAAAATTGAACTAGAGCAAGAATAACAAAAATTATGTATTAGTTATTAATCACAATTTATGGCATTAATTGCACCCAGTGTCTGCCCTTAACTTGTACTCTCAGGTGACAGGTCTGCTAGCCTGCTTTTACTACATTTAGATGCTCTCTCATGTCTAGAACATGCACAACCAATTACATTTAGATGCTCAATTACTCCCACTAGTATAATATTTAGTAGGTTGAATACCCATAACCTCCACTATAACTCCCATTAAGACAATTTACTAGCCATTACCATGCTAAATGCACAAATGAATTATGTATGCCAAATACTTGAAAAATACTAAATAACAAAATCATGTTTATTTTCCTACAAAGGCCCGGGTTATTCAGAATCAAAAGGCCGGTAATGAGCATTTTCAGAATTCTAGCACATAGAAAACGAACCATCTGGGCATTAGATGTCAAAATGGTGGTTAACTATAATCTAATTAAATTTAAATTCCTTGCTGCTTGTAAAAAGCAGTTCTTCTCTTTGTTCAGTCTTTCAAGAAATAACCTACCCGCCATACAGAAGCACCTGGAACCAATTCATGTTGAATGAGATGGTGTTCAAACAAGCAGAGAATTCCTTTACGAAAATTATTTGGCAGATGAAATCAAGGGGGAGCAGTCAATTACTTAGTATCACAATCAAATTAAAAATATATGCGGAAACACGCATGATTAAGTTGACCTAATCATTGGGAATGGGGATGTAATTCAATGTCTCACTTAAATACTCCCAACACAAACCTTGTCAACTCGGGTAATGTGATTACAGATTAAATATGAAAACATTTAATTACATCTCTACATTTAACTATATTTTTCATCACCTAATTAGCTTTCAAATACCAATTTTGATTACCCAACAATTCCACACACACACACACACACACAAAAAAAAAAATGGTTTTTGAAAACTTCTCACATTGAATAAGTCTCTAATTGTATCAATCTAAAAGGTTCTTTCTTTCCAATCAAACATCACCACACAACCGTAACTCTCTCTCTCCTTCAAAATTAAACCAAAACAAGTATTTTACGCCTTAATTCGTAGCCTATCATTATATGTCAATTCAATCAAGAATATTAGAAAAATGATGGGAAAATAACAAACCTCAACCGTCGATCTTGTGGGTTCAGACAATATAACTTTGGGAGATCCACGGCCTTTATGAATTATATTCATCGGCATCTAATTTGCTCACAACCTTGCTCTACACAAAACAAAACAAAGTATATATACACATACATGTATACATGTATATAATCAACAGTAACAATCAAGTAAAAAAGGAGCTAGCTAGCTTTTAAAACCCTAGTTTTGATGCTAGAAACCCTTATGAACTACAGTTTAATATTAATTTGAATAAATAGAGTGTCAAACATAAACAGATAATTAACCAAACTAAATAGACAAAAAATCAAACGAATTATAAAAAATATAAAAAATTGAAGTGATGAGAATGGACTTACGTTTAAAGTTGTTATTAATTGTTTATCAGATGTTTTCGGCTTCCAGTTTGAAGAACATGCTGATGAGCTCTTTAGTACATGTCATGTATATCTAACATTTCACAGAGAGAGAGAGAGAGAGAGAGAGAGAGATGAGTGGGACCTGGTGAATAGGTTGTCAGTGGGAAACCAACTATATATCGGATGCTCCGTTTGTTCTTGTCCTCTTCAGTTCAAGAGTGGGGTGTTGTCTTGGGCCCTTAACGGATTAGTGCCATGTCAGCAGAAAAGATCAGGTGTAGTGTTCCACTTGGTGGACCCCATTCTACACAAGCTAGCCACACGATTTGCGCAAGAAACATATGGAGGATGATTTTCCACCGTCCAAACGTTTTGATTCAAATGAAGTTGGCAACTGCAACTTTTTTTAGGGTCCCACAGCTGGCGAGTGATTGAACTATAATGGAAGGATTAGTCATTTCTAATTGAGGCATAAAGCATCTTGTGTGAAAATGATATTTTTCTTTTCAAAAAAATGAAATGCAATATAATTTTGAATTTTTGGTCTCTGATCTATGTAATATGGATAGGGGACATGAATATAATATTACGGGTTCAATATTTAGAAAAAATAGGACACAATGTACAACGAGAACACAATTATAAATATAAATTTTTATTTATATACACATGTAATAGTATTATAAAACTTAATTCATTTCTAATTTTTATACTCAGAGTTGTAATGACTTTTATATTATATATATACCGTTATTCCAATGACACAAGTTGGATTAGTTTGTTCGCAATCACCTTATTAGTAAACAATAATATTAATTAAGTGTCTCAAATTGCATTATAAAGTTTTATTGTCACAACTTGTTTGTATAGATAATAAGAAATGTTTTAATGGGTGCATTTTTCTCAAGATATAATTGATTTATAATACTATCACTAGTGTAGGAGAATCTATTTTATAGATGAGGTCCACGTTTGGATAATTTTGTATATGCGTTTTGAAAAAAATCATGAGATCAAGAAGAGAGTGTGAAAATGAGACATATTTACACATTGCGAGGCAAGTCTCAACAAATGAATTAATTAGTTAGTATATTTATTTATATATAGTAGAAATCTTTTTTAGACTATGAATAAGTTGATGGGCCATTCTAAATGTGCCAATTTCTTTTGGGTCAGTCTATATGTAACACGTTGATTGGGCCTCCCACTGTAAACCTAGATAGGTTTTATATAAGCCTCTTGTTGGGCTCTTTTTTGTTGCCTTTATGGTCAGTGGGCCTATACCCATGTAAATATTCATTATACTCGTATATAATATACTTATTATGGCATGCTTCTTTTCTCTAATTGAAATGAAATAATTGACATTAATTGTGTAAAAATGAGGTCAGCCAATTATCACCCAGTTGTTATAACTACTTAAAATTACAAAATCATCCTTGTTCAAAGCCTCAAGTCTATATGAATATTATTTATTTTACGTGGACAAAAGCGTCCCCATGTATTTAATATTGACCACACCTAATTGGTCACAAAATCTATATATAGATATATGTAACAAAATCTGTGAAAGTGATCTGAACATTTCTATACTATTATTAAATGTGCAAAGAGTTTCAGTGTTTCAGTATTTCAGTATATATTTATTTTGTGCTATTACTTAATTTCTTTCTTCACCTTGGTTGATTTGTGTTTGATTATAATTCTTAGGGTTCAAATTGAACTCTCATGTGATCCGGTGCGATTTGTGTTTCAGTTTGTTTGTTTGAATTGTGTTTTGATTGATATAGGAGACACCAGAAAAAAATATGGTTCAAAAGCTTATGTAAACATAATCTGATTTAAAAAATTTAGAACAAAATTGAGACCATCACTAATTCTTTCCTTGTACGTTTATTGTTATATATATATACACATCTTCCTTGTATGTATCTATACATATATTCATCTCTAAAACGCTCTATATTACAGTAGTTGTTATGTGTTATTATTACCTTCATTCAAGTATTCCATTCTCTGTGATAGATTAATTTTATCAAGCAATGGAAGATCAGCGTGATCAAGTAGCTTTGGGCCATGTCAGTGCCGCCTTGAGCAAAATTAAGATGGCCGCCGTTTACCCTTTCAATGTGGAAGCTCCACCGGCTCCCGCCCAGCACACCTCTAAACCCTCTAATGCGCCGCCCAAGTTAGACGCTGCAGCATACGTTTCTATCACTCTAGGAGCTACCTTCATCATTCTCTATTTAGACCATCACTATGTACCACGCCCTCCAATCTTTTATCTTCATTCACTTTCCATCAATGTCTCACCTGCATTCAACATGACCTCACGAGTAAATATTATTGGGATCAGTTGGAATGCGATTTTCAATGTTCGGAGCCTAACAGATTTGGAAAAATCATTCATGAACAAGTCATTAATGCTTCCCTCTTCTACAAAGAGGTCAATCTCTCGTCGTCCACCGCTACTATCTCACCTTTCTATCAGTTGGGAAAGGACGAAGCATTCCTAGAGGCTACCTCAGTGTCCCTGGCCAATGATGATATTTTGGTGGCGGATTGGTCAAAAAGTGGTGGTTTAATGAATTTTACTGTGACTATAGATGATGTTGTGAGGCTTGGTGCAAAACCATACTATTTTGACAGATGGCTGAATATGAGAGTCACGTGTGAGGATGTGAATGTTGTAATTTCTTCTCATAACACGACAACAATTATAATAAGGGCATCAATGTTGGATGATCAGTCCAAGCAATGCAAGATCCAATATTGCATGAAATTGAAGTATCACTCTAAATAACTTTAATTAATTAATTAATTAGCATTTTTATTTATATATAGTAGAAAACGTTTTTATTTGATTGTTGTGTCACCTATTTCATTAAGATTCTGTTCTACAACAGAGTTTAAGGTTTTTGGTTTTCTTTCTTATATTTCCTTGTTTCATGTATATTATGTTGAAAACTAGAGAATATATATATATATATATATATAAAGCCATAATCACAATTTTTGAATTTTTTTTTTTTCCTTCCTCTCTTGAATTATAGTGAGATTTGTACAACGCTGTACCCATCTTCTCGCTTCATTTGTATTTTGTTGGTCTTAGATTGCGAATAAATTTATGCTCTCTTCAGATTGGTATTTTGCAAGTAGAATTGGGGAAAAAATAGTTTAAATTTTAAGACACAATTTCATGCAAAATTATCATCATCCAATCAGGTCATCATCTCATCTCCATTTAAAGGATTGTTTATATAATAAACTAACAATCGCCCTAATCACAATGCCTAGAGAGAGGTCTAATTTGAATTTTCATTTAATATATATATATATATACCAGTTATCCTTTGATAATTGACTTCATATTTAGGAAGGGAGCTCATCAAACAGATAAAGTGCATAAGCTGATGGGCCATTCTAAACGTGCCAATATTTTGGGCCATTCTATATACTTGTTCTTTGGGCCTCTCACTGTTTACCTAGATAGGTTTTATACGAGCCTCTTGTTGGGCTCCTTTTGTGCCTTATGACTAGTTCGTCCTTTTGTTAATGGACTTATACTATATTATACCATACATGGCTCTTTGTCGCAGATTTTCACCCATTATGGTACTACTCTAAGTTTACCACCTTTAACTAAGGAGTTCTAATGGATTTACGATCATCACGATTTTAAAACACGTTGTCTCATAGAAAGATAATGAACCTACATATAGCACTTCAATCTTTCATACCCTGACAATATGAAAATTTTGAGCACACATAACTTGCACCAGAGCCTTGCCTCTCACAGATCTGCTCCTGCCCACTGTGTCTCACATATGTATACTCATAAATAATACTCCTATTTGATAGATGACAACTTGTATTAAAATGTACAATATGTTTCTAAAAGCATATTTTAACCCTTACATGCATGCTCGAAAACAAAAATTATTGGAGAGGATACATTTCCATTTACGATTTTTGTGTCCAAGATCATATGACAGCTTATATTAAAATGTGCAATATAATGAATCTTAGAATTAGGCTCAGTAGAACACAATTTTTTTTTTTTTTTTTTTTTTTTTTTTTTTTTTTTTTTTTTTTTTTTCATTCAGAGTTCGTACAGCAGCTCGAAGCATCTCCAAAGATGCATCCAAGGGTTAAAAATGTGCCACGCCTTTTTTTTTTTTCCACATAGCTATTCATCATTAATGAAAACGTGCACGCAAATACGAACGTAGTGTATGTATGAGTGTGAATAGTTTGCTTGAACAGTACAAAATTGCTCATTAACAGTCAAGTTTCTCATAGTTTGCATCATTAACATTTCACACCTACAACTACTTAAAAATGTGACACTTGGATCCTCTAATTTAATATTCTTTAAGTTATCTAAGTTTAAGTTATCCAAGTTGAATTCATTACAAATTGACACCTGACATTTAAAATCTATCTAAGTGTTAAACCACGTCAACTAATTTAAATAAAGTATGAAAATTGCACCATTTTGAGATAAGAAAAATTACCAAAGTTTAAAAATTGTACCTTTTAAATTAAGAAAAAATTACCATATTCTAATTGTACCTTTTAAATTAAGAAAAAATTACCATATTCTAATGAACGTTGTTATCTCTCCCTCATCTTTTCTAAAAAAAATCATCCCTCTCTCTCTTCTTGCTTATTCCAATGAATATGTAAATGGATATTGCCTCTCTCTCTTCTTGCTTATTCCAATGAATATGTAAATGGATATTGATGAAGTTATGAAAATACAACAAAAAAACCCTATATATATAGAAAAGATGTGGTTAAAAGAGATTTAAGATAAGAATAAAGAGGAGAATGAGGGAGGATATTTTTTTTTTTTTGGAAAATATGAGGGAGAGATAACGGTAAACGTTAGTTAGAGTATGGTGTGAATTTTCCATAATTTAAAACAGTGCAGTTTTCAAACTTTGGTAAATTTTTCTTTATCTCAAAACGGTGCAGTTTTCAAACTTTTTTTAAATTGTTGACGTGGTTTAACAACAGCAGATAGATTTTAAATGTCGCATGTCAATCTGTAGCGAATTCAACTTAGAATAAATTAGAAAATATTTTACTTAGAAGATACAAGCCTGACAATCACACACGATCCCAGGGGACGGAGGCAGTACACGTGCCCCTGAATTTTTTTCTTTCCTTATTTTTTTACATATATTTTTCTATAATATATATATATTGAAAATATATAAAAATGTCCCTCCTGATATTTCTCCTTTCCCTTGTATACTTGTATATTTCTTTTAAAAAAAAAAATCTTAAATTGTTTCATTATCATATTTTATATATGTAATTTATTAATTTTTCTCATGCCAAAAATATGTCTCTCGCTATATATATTCACACATCTCTCTCTCTCTACATATATATTCTATAAACACTAATTTATATATATATACAGATTATTATGTATTTAGTGTACAATGTACCCTCTAAAAAATATATGTTATCTAAATTTTAGACAATAAATTTCGGCATGCATGGAGCTTCATATTCATTGTTGACATAATTAAGGTAAAGATAGAAGGGGATAATTGCATGTACAAGTTTTTCAAATTGAATAACTTTGCACGTCCCTAGCACCCATTTGACAATTTTTATTTATTTTCTAGTTATTGGACCAATAGAAAGTCAGAATCTGGTCCACCACGCCCCCCACCCCCCCCCCCCCCCCCCCCGCGCGGCGGGAGTCCCCTGTTCCTCGGTCATATTTTTTAAAAACTTTTCTTTTCATTTCATTATTATAATAAAAAAATTAGAAGTTATTACATACTTTTGACGTCACAGTCTATCAACCAATCATCATTTGACATATAAATATAAAATTAAATTAGGCTTTCACATTTATTTAGTTACTAAATGGTTAATGACCAGGTCAATCATCAAAATTTATATATTTGTGGTACATTTGTTTAGGTGTCAAAGTGATGATTGGTTGGGGTTTCTATAACAATTTGTTCCAAACATGTACAGTTACAAATTCCAATCCAATAACTGTTTTTTGGTAGCAAATCCACAATAACGATAAATAAAATACTATCTCGTCTTCTAATCAATATTTGATACATTAAGCCAATATATTGTTAAAATAAAACCCCTAATAATCTTCGCAATACATTAGTCTCAAACTCCTTCACTTTCACTTGCTGCCACCGTCTCACAAACGTCGTTGGAGCTCCAGTCAGTGGTCTCTTTCTCTCCTCTTCTTCTTCTTCATTTTCGTATTTGATACATGATTTAATTAAGGTTTGTGCTATTATAATTCTTAGGGTTCAAATTGAACTCTCATGTGATTTGTGTTTCGATTTGTTTGATTGAATTGTGTTTTGATTGATATAGGAGACACTGGAAAAATTATGGTTCAAATGCTTATGTAATTTAATTTGGAAACTATTTCTATTATTCCTTTTATCTCTTTTAAGATTGCTTGAATTTGGATTAAAAAAAAACTTCCGACAACCTATTATAGCATTTATCAAACATCACTAATTCTTTTCTTGTACATTTATCAAATATCTATTTATATATATATATCTTCCTTGTATGTAACTATACATATATTAATTCAAATACTGCGTTGATTGTCGCGCAAGCCAAAATTAACATGGCTGCCGTCTACCCTTTGGATGTGGAAGCCCCACCCGTCCAGCACACCCCTAAATCCTCTCATGCACAGCCGACCAAGGTCGACAACCGGCACACCTCTAATCCCTCCAATGCGCTGCCCAAGCAGCCGCCCCAGTTTGACAAACACACACTAGGCTGCTTTATTATTATTGGAATTTTCTTAGGTTCCGTGTACACTACCGTCATCTATTTAATCGAACACTATGTACCACGCCCTCCGATATTTCATCTTCAGTCACTATCCGTCTCTCCGCTCAACGCCTCTGCGGCCCATCCTTATCCTTTCGACGGCAACGTCACTGTGATAAGTTGGAATGCGACTTTCAATGTTCGAAACCCTAACAGGTTTGGAAAAATCTTTCACGAAGAAGCCATTAATGCTTTGATCTTCTACAAGGAGGCTAATCTCTCGGCTACTATCTCACCTTTCTATCAGTTGGGGAAGGACGAAAGATCCCTAAATGTGGTGTCGGCGGCCAACGATGATATTTTGGTGGCGGATTGGTCAAAAAATGGTGGTGTGATGAATTTTACCGTGACCATAGATGATATTGTGTTGCTCACTGCAAAGTCATATCCTAAAAAACGGTTGAATATGAGGTTCACTTGTAAAGATGTGAATGTCGTATTTCCTTCCGATAACACTACAACTCCAATAGCAGCAGGCATATCAATGTTTGGTGATCACCCCAAGAAATGCAAGATACAATATTCCAAGGAATTGAAGTATCACTCTACATATCTTCAAGTAATTAATTAGTAGAAAGCTTTTTTTTTTGTAGAAAGTTGTTATGTCACCTATTTCATTAAGACTCTTTGGAGGTTTTATTTTATGAGTATCCGCTATGTAATTTTGTCACGTTTACATCATTACTGAAAGGATTTCATTCGTTCTCTTTGCATATAAATATGTATGGGTATACACCACTTTTAAAAGTTAAAAATATATCCTTTATAATTCTACTATTATTTTTATTATTGTTATGATAATTGAGGTTCAAATTGAAGGACTTGGTGTGATTTGTGTTTAACAGATCCGTTTATTTGGTTTGTGTTTTGATTACCATATAGGTGACAGCAGAAAATTTAAGGGTTTATAGTCAACCACACATTTTTAAAATGATTATGTAATTTAATTTTAAAACTATTTATATAATTCATTTTATCTCTTCTAAACTTGCTAGAATTTGAGTAAAAAAAAAACTTCCAATCAGGTAAGTACATCAGCATATTGGTGCTTAGTGCTTTGATGCATGTTAAACTTCAATCGACTAGTCATTGTTTAAAAGGGGCTGCTCGAGGACTCCACTAAACACGTTTAACTACATAGTTTACAAGTTCACGATCATCACAACTTCAAAACGTGTGATGAACCTATAGCACTTCAATCTTTCACACTCAAACGATTTGAGAATTGTGAGCACAAGTAACTCACACCAGAACCTTGCTGCATGCTCCCGTCCAGTGAGCGTCACATGTATATAGTCATAAATGATATTTGATAGATGGTAACGTGTATTAAAATGTACAATATGTTTCTAAAAGCATTTTTTTAACCCCTGATGCACGCATTCATTTCCCTATCAATTAGAGTTCTTATAGCAGCTATAAGCATCTCCAAAGATGCATCCAAGGGTTAACTATGTGCCACGCCATTATTATTTCTTTTTTAATTTTTTTTTTTTTGGCATGAAAGCACAACATGTGGGTAATTGAACAAGATGTGGCATATTTCACAATAATCTTACTAACAGGAAAGGTTCCCTTGGGAACAAATTGATAAGATGCCTTAGAAAAGAAATAGCCACCGGAAATATGCCGTAACCAACGTTTCTTCACATCCCAATTATGACCGTGCAGGCGGAAATCGTTGACAAAGATCGTCTACTAATAAAATGATCAACTTCAGGTAACTCACTGTCCTGAATTTCAAAGTCTAATAATAAACAAATAATAAGAAATCATAAGAAAAAAGAACATATAGATAAATCCAATAATCGAGATATCAGCCATGAAGGTGTGATTTTAAAAGATGAGTGAATTCAAAATTTTGAATAGAGGAGGCTAGAATTGCATTTGAAAAAAAATTGGTAAGAGAGGAGTGTAATTTACCCTTTTTATTATTGTACGCGATTGACAATGCAAGTATCTTCTTCGGTTTGCTAACATATGCCCTCTTCGTGAAGTAGTTGTAATCGTTGGCTTCAATGTCGTCTAATATTTGGCGATACAATAGCAAGGATGCCCACACCTGCAATAGCCATCGTCGACATGCATTCATTAGATGGATTCAAGCACATTATAGAATATCAATCTGCTACATGTTATCCATTTAGTTTATTTTAAATGAGTTAAAATAGCTGAACAATTGCAATGATGTCAAGATTCTGCATATATCCCAACTTCTTGAAAAACATGTCATGGCATGGCAATGTGTTATGCATCACCTAAGCTCAAACATGTCACAATGGTTATGTCCAACGCCATTTTACATGATCAAATCTAAATCTATAGCATGATGAGGTGTATATCATAATATCTGTAAAATATACTGACTACTTACTGCCATCTACTAGCTGAGCTCAGCTCCGTGACACCCTTCTCTGCCTCTGTCAGAAAACATCATTGCCCTCCTAATTTGATTCTTCATTCTTCCTCCATTTATCTGTTACCTTTCCTGCAAATATGTCATCATCTGAAAGCCCTTCCTGTGCCAGTTCGTCTTGGGGTAGATAAATCCTTCCTCTTCTGGCTCTGGAGGAAAAATAGAATATAAGAAGAAAGCAAAGAATTTTGAGCAAACTGTTGTGATTGAACATATCTATTTTCATTTGTCTCTGAGCAAACTGTGATCTTGGAGATTTGGACAGTCTTGACCATTTAATCCATGAACAAACCTCTTTTACGGCTTGTGGTTTGGTGGTTCAAAACTATGTGAGTTAGCTCAAAATTTGCAGGAAATCAACTTTTATAGCTCTTTGCTTACTATTTTCCAACATCTCTGAGTATGTTGGTCAACTGATTTGCGATCCCTAATGCCAAGGCAGCATTATAGATGATCTCTGTAGTTGCCTGCAATGCAGGTGCAATGCACATAACTGGAACACTCATCAATCCAACAATCCCAGCCACATAGTAACAATAGAGATATAGCTCATCAAAGTTTTCATATCTCGACTTTCTAAGGTCCATCCTCATTCATTCGATCATATCTTTGAATGGCTGCAAAAGAAGAGATTCCAAATTTAATAAATCCTTCGCTATAAATACTGTGGAAACTAATCAACGAGCTAGATCCGAAAATAAGAGATTGAACACCCGAAAATATTATCTAAAACGCATTTGCTAATGAAGGCACAATGCTGCAGCGTATTTGGGGAAAAGATATAGCTAGAAAGAGAACGGCTCATGGGACGCATAGATTTATGACACATGGAGACCATTTCTAGAAATCAACAAAACCTCCATTCATTATACTAAACCCAGGATTTAAAGTGAGACGCAAGAGTCATCAATTATAGTAGAGGCAACGCTTTCAATGCTGTCACCTCCTTGATAATGTAATCATCAATGTGTTTGGCCTTCTCAAATGGGAGAGTATGCCAGCATGCAAAGGAGAGAGTTCATAATAAATAAAAAACTTTAGCATATTAAGCGTTTAATAGTAACCAGTTGCTAACATGCATAAGACGACAACGTGGAGCAAAATAAAGCTTCAGACCTGCCCCCGAAAAAGAATTGAGTAATAACTACTAAATGAAAAGGAGACTATCATCACATTGTTATATATATATCTATCTAAGAAAAACTGTAACAGTGAACTGAACACATCATTGGCATTTTAGCTCCATCTTTGCATGATTCACCAACTGAAATCCTTCGTAACTGAAATCTTTATATATAAGTGCATATATATTGTGCACTTTTCTTTGTCATATGATATATCTCTACTGCGCGCCATATCTAATGCAAGACTTTTGTTTCAGTCATTCATTCATTTCAGTTCAATTGTTCATAGAGAAAAGTTTATAAATATATATAGGGAGAGATGTCAAAATAAAGTTGTGGGTGTGGAGTGCTCGAGGAGGAAATTATGGGTGTGAGAAGGTGCCCGGCGGGGCTCCGGGGAATGTGGCTATAGCCGTCAGAAGGCTCAGGAGCAAGGCAGCTTTCCCCGGAAGCTCAGAGACGATGAGTACTGGGATATTGATGAGTTCGGACACATGCTCGCGGGATCTTGAAGGAGAACAGCGTCAACAGCATTCTGTTCGGGCTCAAACTCTGCAAAATCACAAAACACAACTCCGAATTCTCATACCCATTTCTAATGATATTTACACAATCACCCAATTCATATACCCTTTTCTAATGACATTTACACAACTACCCAATTCTTAGGCCTTTAGCCCTCCTGAAAATTATGGCTGATTGAATGTAATTGCTTGATTTTATTTATTATTAATTTTTTTTAATGAATTCTTTGATTAAACTCTCTCTAGCCTATATGGTCTTTTGTGATCCGATTTGGGTCTGGTGAGCTGAGAAGAAATTAGAGAGAGAATCTAGGAGGGAGGAAAATTTACATCCCATCCAAAAACCATTGGCATGGTGAGACTTCTCAAAAACTCGATGACTTGGGAGTATACATTAGGTATGCCAAATTTTATATTAACCATTCACAACAATACCACAATCAATTTCCACATTTTAAAGAATTTTTCTACGTCCCAATATAAAAGACAAAAACTAATAGAACGTAATAAAAAATAATAATAATAAAAAAAATTAAAAAAATCTTTGCAATGTCAAGCCTACGACAATAGACAATTTCTTCCAAAACTTCCCTGCTAATTCAATTCTACCCGTTATATTTAAAGCAGAAAAGTACTACTGCTTATCTACAATCTGAAAGTAAATTGATGATCAGATAATAAATGCAAGATATAGTGGAAAGCTAATTGAGCAGAAACTAAAGGGAACTATAGCAAATGTGGGGACAGAAAATGTTTCTCATTAGAAAAAATTCTGCGCACCAACTCTCATTATAAAATACCAAACTGAAACTCATTTCCTTGATTGTTAGTCCACCAGAAGTCATCCCCTGCCTGCATTGCAGCACCTGGTGCACAAATAAAAGAAAATGAAATATTGCAAAGGCATCATGGGTTGGTGCATTAATAAATGTTTAAACTGTCAATTGGAAGAATGAGTAGCCATTTTGTGCAAATAATGTCAAATGTTAAGTTTATATATGGTATATCCCTCCCAACACCCTTGATTAAGACCCGCTAGGTGTCATGTGTAAAGCAACAATGTTCAATGATGTCTATGTTTGAAACATGATATCAGATCATGTCATCCAACTTAAAGCCCACCAGGTGAATGTTTGTAACATACCAAGCCATTTCATGTTGTTCTATGTATAGTTCCCATAGAACAACATTCCAAAAAAATTGTAGCAGTTGAGCATCCAAAAAAGAGTAGGACTTTAATCCTTCAAACTCCAAAGTCCAAACTGGCCCTTAAGAGCTCTTCTATAAAGCAAGCATGTCTCATTCAGTAACCCATAACATGATCATAAAGCCTTTGCAATAAAAATTAGCATAAAAGCCTGATTAGGGATGATAACTACATCCTTAAACTTGCTCGTAAACAAAAGCACACGAGTTTCACTGATTAGCCACCTTTTTACGATAAATCAGTAAATTAAAATGATGTAGACAGGAAGTCGGGCCTCTTCAAATCAAGATAAACCATAATTCCCGTCAAATTTGATTTTAAGACACCTATAACAAAACTAAATATGCACCAAATACTAATACGGGTAGGATATGGCATATTTAGAAGCTCATAAAGGCTCAAAGAAGATTATGGCTGAAGCAAATCTTTTTCTTTCTTTTTTTTTTTTTTTTTTTTTTTTCCATTTTTGTCATCGTTCTTGGGATTGGGGAGTGTGTTAATGAAGTAATTGACCATAACATCAAAATAAATGAAATACGTTGTCTCTTTCTCTATAATGACTTTGCATAAATATATCTCCATATAAATGAAATACGTTGTCTCTTTCTCTATAATGACTTTGCATAAATATATCTATCTAAGATCTAAAAGCAAAAGCTAACCCAAGTCTTGTGAAAGGCTTTAACTCAGAGAGCTGAGCTAAGCAAAATAGATCTATATATTTCTTAGTAGCTAGAAATGCCCAATATAGGGTTTTCACCATTCAAGTTAAATTAGGGTTCAGTCTCCAGATAGATGAAAAAAAAACTCTCTTTTGTCGGATATATCAAGATGACAAAAACTAAAAAATATGTGTATATATATGTTTCTTTTTGTTTTTATTGTTTTATTTTTACAACTATCCTTGTTTAAATAGATTTTTCAAAAAAAAACAAATAATTCATTCACCAAGATAGTTGTAAAAAGAAATATACACGTGTGTGTGTATATATATATATATATATGTATAACTAATTTTGTATTTTTTTTAAATCTCAGAACCTATCTTGTATATGGATTCTTTTCTCGTTTGCTTTTATTTTTTATTATTATTTTTTCTTTTCGGATTTTGTTCTAGCTCTTTTTTTCTTCAGAATCCATCCCTTGAGAATGGATTATCCTAACTATAGTTTTTTTCCTTTTTTAGAATTCATTCACATAGTAGTAGTTATTATATATATATATATATACACACGCACGCACACACATTTCCATATGTATATATATATATATATATATACACACACGCACACATTTCCATATGGAATTATTAAAAGGGGAGAGAAGAAAAAATGTTAGATAATTTAAAAGGATGTATTTGTCTAAAAAAGTAATATTTGTAGAGTTCCACTAAAATAAAAACTTAAGTAATTAATGCATTTAATGGGATCTGATTCTTATACTAATAAGACAAACGACTGCAAAGCCACAGCCACAGGCGACTGTGATTAGCAAAGCCCCTTCTAAAAATATAGAAATTGCCAACATTGATGTTTATTAAATACTCCAATTGAATATAGGATCAACTAATTATAAAAACTAGCAATTAGGTTATTCATTGAATGACGATTCGATACTCAATAGGTTATTCATTGAATGACGATTCGATACTCAATTCAGTAAAACTTTATTTGCAATTACTTGAAGTTGCTGCATGTGTCCTAATTTTCATTTTTTTTTTCTCTATTCAAGGCTATAATTTCATCCGAATTACTTGTCACTATATTTTTTTCTTACTAGCTCAATTCACATTGATTTTTTTTTTTTTTCCTTTTTTTTTGGGCAAGTACTTTTGATTTTCCTTTTTTTTGGGTAAGCGCTTTTGATATTTCCTTTCCCTTAACATAATCATGTCACTCCTCGGTATTTAGTGATTTTTTTTTTTTACATGTTTGGACCATCTTAACCTACTATCTCTTGTTTTGATTTTTATCTCAATTATAATGTTTAATTATTTTGTTGACAATCATTAATAATGTACTACAATGTTGTTGCTTACAAATTACCATTCTTTTCTTTTAGATTTATATCGAGGTTGTGTCATTGAAAAAAATTTTGATTTAATTTTTTAAGTTATTTTTTTTCAAATTCATCAATTTTAATTTTAATTCCATTACCGCCAAACATAACCTAAATTATTAATATATTGAGAAGTAAAACGGAGTCCATTGTTGACACTGGCAGAGGCACTCTCGAGGACACTTACTGGTTAGTGTTTGTCTCGTCGTTAGCTGTAAATTGTAATCATATTATGTTCACTACAAACAACTAAGATTTTTTATTTTTATTTATTTTATATACATTTCAGTTTATGTTATTCTAAAAACAGAAATCATAATTGACACTGGTAGAGGCTATGAAGCACGGACACTTCGACAAAGGAGTTGTACCCGTGTTGTGTCCATATCGGACATTGACACTTGTCCGACACTCATCGAATACGTGTCTAAATTTTTATACTTGTCCGTAAATAAAAATAAATTTTTATTATTAGGGACACTTTTCCGACACATCGACGCACTTCTTGGACACTTAGGCCGACACTCTCAAACATTTCTAACACATAATCTTAAAAATTATATGAACACATTCCAAAGTGTTATACGGCTTTTTTTTTTTTTTTTTTTTGGGAAGATAAAAAGATATTTGTTCATTTAAAATAAAAATACTATTACTAGAAAGTAGTGACATAACTGTATATAAAAAATAAAAAAGTTATTACAACTCTCAGTATAAAAATAAAAAATGAATTAAAATTTTATAATATTATTAAGGGTAAAATGTGATAAACCTCTCTCTACTATTGATAAATATGCAAAAAATAAATAAAAATAAATAAATAAATAAATAAAAGTTGTGACTAACTTTCTAAATTATTGAAATTTGTTGCAGATTGCCCCATTCGGCGATTAATACAGCATATGTTTGTCACATACTAAGAACGGACACTTCTACGGAGGAACCGCACCCGTGTCGGACACCAACACTCCTTGGATACTTCTCAGATATGTATCCGACACTTCATATACATGTCCATAAATAAAAATTAATTTTATTATTTCGGACACTTCGCCTACACTTCCCATACACTTAGTAGACACTTTTCAGATACTTCGCCGACACTTCTCAGACATTTCAAATACAAGTTTACACCCCTAATTTAGAAAATAATATGAATACTATTATGACAAAGTAGTAAAATATTGGTATATATATGATATAAATATCATTACAATAATGACATAATTTCATTTTCTAATTTAATCAAGAGCAACTCTTAGTATAAAAATTATAAATGAATTAAAGTTTTATAATACTGTTACTAGATAGATGTATAAAAAAATATATATATATTTATATAAAATCGTGTCTATGCCATACTCGTGTCCTACTTTTTTAAAATTTGACGTGTCAACATATACGTGTTGTATCGTGTCCATATCCCGTGTCCGTGCTACATAGGTCACATAAGACCTGATCTAAAATGTTTGGACAAAAAAACCCTTAATAAAATGAAATAAATAAGTTGAAATTAAATTTAAGGGTCAGCATTTGTCTCCATCAAACTCGTCCCTAACAGCAACATTGACCAAACCCAGCGGAATTATTTTTTGAACAAACCCATAAATTAACATCACACACAATATATACACACACATACCTATGTAATCTCGCATAAAGAGGTAATTGGTGTTGGGAGCAGCACGCAGATATGAAACAGATCAAGGTGGCCGTGGATGTCGCTGCAGATGGTGACCGAACATTTCATCGATGGTACGTTCTATTCCATTCCTTGACCAAGATTGCCCTCGTTTGATATATATATCCCCATTAAAGGGAAGATATTTCAGGCAAGATTAAAGGAATTTAGGCTATGTTTGGTAGTGTGGCTATGGAAAGAAAGAATTAATATTAGTTATGAGGGAGAGGGGAAGGGAATGGAATGTACCCTTATCGTGTTTGGGTGATTAAGAAATGAAAGGATAATAATCATGTTTGAGGAAAAGAAGGAAATGAAAGTATTTAAATAAATTTACTATTATACCCTTTTATATTTTAAAAGATAAATTTATATATATATATATATATATATATATATATATATATATATATTTAGGGCAAATCATTTCAGCCTCCCCAATCGCCGCCTCCATCTCTGTTCTCGTTCTCAACTTTGAACTTGCCCTTTCTCTCTCTCTCTGTGCAACTGCAAACTATTAAATCTACAAGAATTAGAAGTTCAAAACCCATATATTTCAGTTTATCCATATGTTGCAAGAATCAAAAGTTCAAAACCTATTACCTATATCAAAACCCATATCGGCATATCATTTCAAATTGTTCCAAAAATCAAAACCCATATCTTTCAGTTTCTATCGCTGGCTGTTCCAGTTCGGGTTCGCCTTTCGCAAGCTTCAGCCGCTGTCTCTCAACTCTCAAGCTTACCCCCCCCTCTCTCTGCAACAGCTAACTTGTATGTATGGGTTTTGTTTTAATTTTTTTTTTTCTAAATCAACTAATCAAGATCTGTAATTCTTGTTTTGCAAACTAAATCCTTGATTTTGTGGGGCTAAATTTGGCATAAAAAATTATTCATCAAGCCTCTCCTTCCATTTCCTCTCATTTTTGGGAGGATAAGGAAGTCACTGTTCAAGCCTATTGATAACCCTCTAAAACTTTCCCTTTCCTTCCAACCATTTTCGCCAAACACAATTTTTTAATAACCCTCCATCACCTTTCCTTTCCTTTCCTCCTTTTTCCATTGCACCGAACGAACCCTTAGTGCATTTCTGCTCTGATTTAGGATTCAGGTGGAGTAGATTTACTATTCACGTTTGCCCGTGGTCTCACCGATGTGCCGGGTCGCTGATTTTAAAGCTGATATGGTGTTTTCAATTCTCAGTTATGAGAGGTGGTGTTTGGGGCATGACTGTAGAACCCTAACCCATTTTGACAAAATCCCAAAATTAAATCCCCAAATCAAGACTGTATCTTGCATGAAAGGTATACTGGTGATGGCAATGAATGAGGACAGGCAACAGGGTGGTTGGGATTCCAACAATAGAATATATATGTGTGTGTTTGTGTGTATATATATGTGAGGTAGCGGTGATGGTAGTGGTAGAAGTTGGGTGGTGGGGTTCGATCGATTAGGTTCGCCGGTTCAGACTGAATTATTTGAGTTTCTAGAGAGAAGCGTGGGGTGATGGCAGTGGGTTTGTGTGATTAAATTGGGTTTGACAGTCTAGTGGTGGTGTGTGTTTGGGGTGGTGGCAGTGGGTTATGTAATGGTGTAAGTTTCACGTGAGACCGTTGGTGGAAGAAGTGTTGGTGGGAGTGGGGAGGTGATGGCCGGCAACTAACCGCCGTGGAATTGGGAAGTGATGGGGTGTTTTAAAAATTTAAAACTACATCATTTTATAATAAGGGCGAAATTGTTTTTTAACTTTTCTAGTGACATGATAGAGTAAAATGCAAAGAAATTAAAGTTTCTGGGAATTTTTTTTGTAGTTAAGGAGTTTCTTGAAAAATTTCAATAATTCAGAATTATTTTTAACATCTTACACTATTATTAATCCGTACTGATAAGTCCAAAACGTGTTGACTTACGAGTATCGTATCATGTCCATCATATCTATGCTTATTTTAAGTAGACAAATCTGTGTTTCTTTTCTGGCTAAAGTTTTTCCATTGTCCAGACATTTCGATTCAAGTCAAGGGGCTGAATTCGACAAGTGCAACTTTTTCGAGTGGTGGAACCATAAGGGATGAAAGAGACAATTTCAATTGAAGCACATAAAGCATCATGTTATTTTTCTTTATTTTTATTTTAATTTTTTGAAATGCAACAAATTTAAATAATCAATGCTCATTGAAGCCTTCGTGGATGAAAGTCTCCGGAGTACAAAATAGTGAAGGGTTAAGTGCAATTTTATTTTATTTTTCTTTTACTATTGATATAGTGTAAAAAGTTTGTGTAGTAATTTTTTTTTTTTCCTATTTTTAATTTGGTGCCAATACTCTCCTGTCTATATAAAAAGACTATAATAGGTACTCTCCTACCAGTAAAATGAAATAATATTTAAAAAATAAAATAAGATAAAATTATTATTTTAGACAAGGACACATGTTTTTCAACCCTGATTGGTTAGGTGGTCCAATAGAAAAAAAAACATGTGTACAAAAATTTATGTAATATTAAAAAAATAATTTTTTTTGAAGAAGAAGATACATTGTTAAACGGGTGAAACCCAACTGATAAAAAAAGACAGAATAAGAAGAGAAAAAGGGATAAATTGGAGTTTTTAAATTTATTCTATGTCAATTTTGATCAAAAAATGATTAGAAAAACTTATTTGCATATTTTTTAAATTTTATAAACTAAAGAAGAAATTATTTGTACACAAAATTTATATTACAGAGGTTTTATGCACTTAAACCAACAGATACATGAGCATCTCGCCTTGCAAATTAAAGTTGTGCCCCACGTAACATCAGTCACTTGTCAAAACCAATTACTCACCACTTGTCAAAACGAAGAAGTCAAGTGATACTTATTAGTAAATGTCATTAAGTATACATTTACAAGGTAGAAATATCTAATTTTTAAATAATATGAGTTCAAATGTGGTAGAAAATATCTAATCTTTAAATAATATGAGTTCAAATGTGGGCTGGATTTTATTAATTTTATGTGAGTAAGAATGATGTTATTATAATATTAGAGATTTTATTAATATCATGATGATGTCAGTCTCTTATCACATAAATCATGTAGAGTTGTTTAACTTTTAGGTTCGTTTATTTGAACGTAAAATGTTTTCTTTGTAAAATATTTTTTAAACAAAACTTTTCATATAAAATATTTTCTTTATTTTTTATTTTTTGGTGTTTGGCAATGGTCTGTAAAATATTTTTTAAATTAGTTTTTTTGTGAATCTTTTTTGTCTTTTATGCTTTGTTTGGTTGAAGGGAAGAATTAAGGAGGAATGAATGATAGAACAACGTTTTCGTGTTTGGTTGAAGGGAATGAAAGTAAGAATGGGGAAAGATATCCACCCAAAACTGGGGGAAGAGAGGAGAAAAAAAAAAATCTATTATTAAATAATTTATATTTTTAACCTTTCTAAAAATTCGAAATAAATATATGTAAGGGAATATTATTGTGGGTAATAAGTTAATGGTGGTGGTTGTGAGGGTGGAGATGGGGATGGTGGTGGCATCGGTGCTTGATCATGTCGGAATACGCAAGGGTGCTTGTTGGGGTGGAGATGGTGGCGGTGGTTTTGGGGTGGGGATGGTGTTGGTTGTGGGGGCGGGCATGTGTTGGTGGGTTGTGGAGTTTGGTGTGGTGGCGGCATTAGAATCCGTGGAAACACATTATTGAGCAAGAAAACAAAATGGAAGATTCAACCAAATCTGGTCATTATGAGTTTATTCAAGCAAGAAAATTTTCATTGAAATTTAAAAAATGGAAATTGGTAACGATTAATAGTGAATTCATTTGACTCTTGTAATTATAAAAGCCATCAAAAAAGTGTTTGTCATCCAAAAATAAAAAATAAAAATAAAAATAATGATATATTATATTAATTATTTTTTGTATTTAAATTATATTTAAATTTATTTAATAATATTTTATTTAAAACAATTCTATTACTAAATTTATTATATTATTCAAAACAGTAATAAACATTTGCATTATTTAAATATAAAGAATTTAAACATATTAAATGAACATTAATTTTAAAAAAATAGTGATAAAATAGGCATATTCACTAAGGTACAAAATTTCATACTAAGTTAGTATATTATAACTTAATTAATGTACTAATTGCCCATCTTATCTTTCATTTATAACTTACTTAATTTCTCAGTGGAAAATTGGTAAAAGCAACACAATTGACTACCGCTTTATATAGACAATATGTCTACTTTCTAAACACTTTACACAAATAATTACAACACTATAAAACTCCTTACACTTCTTGAATCTTCTCTACACATATTTACAAGCCTTTCAATGTCACAGAATCTTCCATCTCTCTCCACCATAATCCACAATCTTCATGTCAAATATGGAAGACTATAACTCCACCCTACTCATTCCATTCAAAGTCTTCTCAGCCCTTACATGTCGCTTCTTGGCATAACCTCATTGGACAGAACGTGACACATAATTGACATTTATATCATCCATTGGTATATGTGAAACGCAATTCTCAACAGGAAATAAAATGGTGTATTAAGCATCCATAGCCATAGGTACTCTCCAACAATTAGAACTTTGAGGTGCATACATTTCCTTCCTTACCCTCAACCACCTTTGATTAGACTAAAATTTTGAAATTCTTAACTTCGTGTCTAAATTGTAGTGTATTGAATTGTATTGTTAAGAGGGCAACCTTGAAATATAAGGTACAATTGATCAAGGCACCCATTAATACACTATGCATTGTAAATCATGTTATGAATGAGCAAATCAGGTTGTACTTAAAGGTCAAATCTAACATGCATTGTATGAACATAGCATTATTGGCCTGGTTCTAACAAAATTAAAACTTTGTGGATGATGATGACAATGACCACAGTGATGGTATTGGTATAATATTGTTAAGAAATGTCATTTTTTTAAAGTTAAAACACTCAAAAGTAAAGATCATAGCTTACGGAAGAAAATACGGAAGAAAATAGGGATTAATAGTAAACAATCATTGATGCATGACATAGAAAATATGACTTTGCAAGGATTTAATTTCTTTACCCCACCCAAAAATTTTCCTCCTCAAGCACGCCACACCCACAACTTTATGTAGACATCTCTCTCTATATATATATTCTCTCTTTATATATTTTATAGAAAAATTGAACTGAAAATGGATGAATGAAAGAAAAGTCTTGCATTAGATATATATGGCAGTAGTGATATCATATCAAATGATAGAGGAAAGTGCACATTATATAGGCAGGGGGGTACATGCACTAGAGTCTATATGCATTCAAAGACACAGAGATCGATTTGGTTTGGTGAATCATGCAAAGATGAAGGATTTTATTTACTTTTTATTTGGTGAGTCATGTAAAGATGAAGCTAAATGCCAATGATGTGTTCTTCATTTTTACAGATTTGCTTACATATATTTTTCTTTTTAATAGGTTCAAAATCTGTGACAAATTAATCAATAAAACCTTACTCATTTTACGGGTTTGTGCATGTTGAATAAAGAATATTCATGTATACTTGAGGCTTTCATCAGGGAAGATTTTATAATTTCATATAGTTATAACAACTGGATGATAATTGGCTAACTTCATTTTTACACAATTAAGATCAATTATTAAAGAAAAGTGTTATGTATAAGTATAGAAAAAATTAAGAGTCTTGTGGTACAATGTATTTCTTCTACTTCATTAAATAAATGACTAGTGTTTGAATCTTAAATGAGCAAATGAGTGAGAGACCCAAAGAACTTGTTACACTTGGAATGGCCCAAAAGAAATTGGTACATTTAGAATGACCCATCAATTGTAACAATCACCCAAATTTGACTAATACAATTAGCCGTTGGGGTGCTCATCAACTAACCGTTGGTTTAGGAACCTCACTCTCTCTAGATTATGGACTTACGCACTTTATTTCTTTACTGAGTTTTAGAAAGACTTTCTTACACTAGTAATACCATATTATTGGTATTATCAATTAGTTATATTTTGTTACATAAAAAAAAGTATATTTATTTAACGGAATTTATTGGTCACTATGTGTCAACATTTAATTAGTTGATGATATCATGTCATCGACATAATAAGAGCATTAATTTACTTCTTACTGAGTTCCCTAATCAATTCAATTATCAAAATAGCTGGTGATCGACAATCTATTATCATGTAGAGGAGTGCTAGGGTCCATTTACAATTGGTTAAAAAACTAGTCATAAAAGTTATAATTAATGTCTTTTTCCTAATTTTTTGAAACTTTAAAACTTAAACTTTTAGGACCAAATTACCTTTCTATATATATGTACTTTTTCTTTTCTATCCTACTTGTACATGTATACATATATAACCTACATTCTTTCCTTTCTTACATACCTTATTCTTTCTTCTCTCTTTTTTTTTTTTTTTTTAATTATTATTTCAATTGTTTTTAGGGAAAACTACACTTACATAGAGTTATAAGCCTTAAATAACAAAATGGTCTATTTTAAAAGTTCATTTTTCATTTTTCTAACCGTTTCTCCCCTCTTCTCTAGATTCATATTAAAAAAAAAAAAAAAAACTTATGTGAATTGATTGCTTCTTTCTTTTTTTCAATTCTAGCTTTCTTTTTCTGTTCACACACATATATATAGTAATTAACCATATTGTGAATAGATTAAGAAACTATACTTCTCTTGTTTCACATATTAACTAAAATTCAAATTTTATAACATTACTTTAATTTAAACTCAATCTCATAATATTATTTCAATTAATTTATATAAAATCCAATAAAAAAATCCAGCAAGAAGGTGTAGCTATATATATCCAATTAGGACTGAAAAAAAAGACAATAGCTAAAAATAAAGAAAAATAAATAAAGTTAAATATATGTAACAAAGATAAAAAAAAGAAGGTTATTAGGTATAGTCACGGTAAAAAAGAAAGAGGAAATAATTTAAAATAATTAGTTTTTCAACTCAGGGGTGCGAGTGACTAAAACTCCTCTATCATATGTAGATTAAATGAAATTTGAATTATATAACCTTAATTGAGGATTTATATGAAAGTACAAGAAGAATCTAAAATCCTCCTATATCCAAATCCTCAATTTTCACTATTGGTGGGGCCATGCATATTTCATTGGATGCATGGTACCATGCATGTGGTGCGTGAAATACTGTACATACATTATTAGGAAACAATAAAAACATATGCCTATTTTCATTGGGTTTGGACGGGTCAAAATGGACCGGTCAGAAATGCGTCACAAATTCACAATCCCTATTTGACCCGCATTGGTCGGGTCATACTCAAGCAGGTTAATTAAACCCGCCAAACCTGTTAACCCACTGCAAAAACAACCCAAATAATCCGGATACAAAACTCTAAAACACCCATCCAAATTAATAACCCGTATCTCACTCTCTACCCGCCCGAATATGTGATGACCCGTCCACTCTCTCTCAAAGTAAGTACATAGTTCACACCTGGTTTATTCGGTAGGTAGTCCACAGAGAGTGTTGTTCATTGGGTAAGTAGTTCACACAGGGAGCATGTTGAAATTTACTCTAAACTCTATAAAAAGGTCACGTGTCTTTGTGCTCTAGAAAAACCAAACAACTTTGTTTCATGAGCATTGTTGATGAAATATACATACATTGTGAAGAAATCATTTGAGCCTAGTAAAAAAGCTTGGCTTTTCAAGTCTAGGTTAAAACTTTTCCCTGGAAAGTTGTGAACCAAATGGGAAGGTCCATATAAGATCATCTCTGTTGCGCCGCATGGGGTGGTTGAAATTCAAAGTTTAAAGAATGGCAACACATTCAAGGTGAATGGGCAAAGTTTGAAACCCTACATTAAGGGACAAGTTTTTCAAAGGCATATGGAAGCTGCACTTTTGGTTGATCCAATCTATGAAGAGATTTAGTGATGCACTTAATGTTTTCAATGAGATGTTCGAATTTTTCCTTAATTGTTCTTGTTTGATCGATCTCAGAATAGGTTCGATCAATTCAACACCCATCTCTGCATCCAATCATCTCTCAGTTCCATCGAGAATTTTCTGCATATTTCAGCTCTCTATGTATCGAGCGAACTTCATTTCAGATCGATCTAAGTCTTCCAAGATCGATTGAATTTCTCTTCGATCGATCTTAGTCCCATATTTAGAAAATTTTTGGATTTCTACATATTTCACCTCTCTGTGCATCGTTCGAACTTGTCTACAGGTTTTCACCTGTTCGATCGATCGAAGCTTCTTTCAGATCGATCTCTGTTCGATCGATCCATGTTATTTTGATTGACTTAATCTGCCTTTTTTATTTTTAAATTTCATCCTTTCAAAGCAGCATTCCGTCTAGCTAAGGATGTTAAACTTAGCAATCATTGTTCATATTTTCTTGCATTTTATTTAATCTTGCTTGCATTGAATTCAAAAAAAAAAAAAAAAAGAGCTATTTACTATTTTACCCTTGTGTGTACTCATGCTTTCATACTTGGTGTAGGGCCTTATCTCATATCTCTCTTGCATCCTGTGTTAGAATGCATGATTTGATTATTCTTCTCCCATTTGGTATTTGATGTGAGTTTGCTAGTGTAGTTATTCAAATAGGTTGTTGATTTCAAGTTTGGGGGAGACGTCTTTCGAATTTGATCACTACCGGGCTTTATGTCTTTTCCATCATGGTATATTCTTTCCATTTTTTCCATTATTCTTATTGCACATTGAGGACAATGTGCGGTTTAAGTTTGGGGGTAAGATATCTTTGTTGCGTTCTACTTAAAGTTGAGTTTTAAATACATGATTGAGATTAGAGATCAATGTTAGCTATGATTATGATCTTTTGAGGACTATATTGCTTAAAGTTTAAAATTTGCTTGACTTGAGAGTCCAATACTCCTTATATGCCTTATGGATGCCATTTAGGAGTAAATTTTTCGAAAAATTGATATCATGCTTGCAGTTGTGGTCCACATCATCCTGATTTTGTGATTATTTTGAGATTCACTCTAGGATTCTACACTAACACAGACCCACACTAGCATTCATTTGTGGGGTACATGCTTTATTGACTATTGAATTGGTTATATCCCAATTGGGCTAGTAGTGTATTGAAAACTTTCATTTTGATAAAAGTGGAGAACAAACTCTTTTCATTGAATAGTCGGGATTCTAGCCTCATCAAGCATTGAATTTCTCGCGCCGAAAGGTGGAAGGCCCAAACTCTAGGTTAATAATTGAATGCTTGCTGAAAAAAAAAAAAAAAAAAAAAGTTGCAAAAGCAATAAAAAAAGTGAGGACTTCTCTGAAAATGTGAGAAGTGGGAAATGATTAGATAGATGTTGTTTTCATTTGTAACCTAGTTGATTTGAGCTTGTAAGTCCTTAGTGGTGTTTTAATACCTAATGCCCTAAAACCGTCTGGTTTGGGAGTCATTGACCTAACGCTCGACCTCATGGATTGTTAGAAAGCTTAATAGATCAACACATTGCACCATGCTTCCATCTTTGATCCTTAGGGATAAAAAAAAAGAAAAAGAAAAAAGAATAAGTGAAAAGAATAAGCACACCTAGATCAATAAAACTTTAATAAAAGGTTCACTCTTTGTCTTGAAAATTGGTACTAGATTTGTGTGCTAATTTGAGGGTAGGGATGTAATCATTTCTTTAGTTGGCTTAGATAACAACATACTTGATGCCGGTCCACTAAAAAAGGATTCTAGAGTTGTTTTGATTTGCATGATTATTTTCTTGATGTATGGAGGACCATACTTGTTTGCTTGATGTTGAGATTTTGGAAGATTGCTTGAAAATGGTTGAAAAATTGCATACTTGAGGTAGTTTTCTTCCAATGCTTGTTTGCAATATTGGTGCATCTTTTGTGAAAATGAGCTTAATGTTTGTGGGTATCATTTCTGGAAACCCTCACGAGACTTCACTCGTCCACTAGGGGTAACCTAGGGGTTTAAAAGGCTTGTTGCATGTGTTAAATGCAATCGTGTTCCTTACGAAAGTGGCGTTATCAATTTATTGCTTTCTAGTTCATGGTTATTCAGTTGTTCATTTTATTCCTTTAATTCGTAGTTTATTACTAGGGACTAGCAATATTTAAGTTTGGAGGTGTGATAAGCGCTGAAAAGTGCGCATTTAAACCCCTTAAGCTTGAGCATTCTAGGACCTTTATCTATCTTATTTTCTCGTTTTATTCTAATTTCATGTTATTGTCTCTTTCAAGTGCTTATTCCAAAAATAAGTTAATTCAGCCAAATTAGAGCATTAATGAAGCAATCTTGAGCTGAATGGAAGAAAGGAGCAAAGTGGAAGCAAAGTGTGAAAATTCAGCATGTTCAATCGATCTCAACATTACTTCGATCGATCTGGAGTTCATCGATCTAGACATTTCAAGATGGATCCAAGCCTTTGTCTTTATCCAAAAGAATACAACAAGTTCGATCGATCCAACATTTCTTCGATCAATCGAAATTATTCGATTTTTTCCAATCTTATCCACACCTACCACCCCACCTACCACTTTTGTCTCTTTTCCAAAATATCTCAGAGATTTGTCTTTAATCAAAAAGGCGCGGCCATGGATGATCGATCTTTGCAGTATTCGATGGATCTCACCAAAGTTCGATCGATCGAACCTCCTCAAGTCCAAAATAAAACAAATTCCAGCTCATTAAAAGTTGGCTCATGGTGCAATCATTGGAGGGACCTTGGTGTACGAGCCCAGACCATTGTGTGTGACACTTGAGCTACCTATATAAGGATTTGGAGCCATTTTAAGAGTATAACAACATATCATCAACACATCTCATATCTTGGAGAGGGGCCTAGAGACTAGAGAGAGCTTTACACCTTTTGGGAGTTCTTCCATTCTTCTAGGGTTTCCATCAAGAATGAGGTCATGCCTACCATGGAGATAACCCTTGAGGGTTGGATGACTACTTCAATGAGTGGCTAGACATCTATTTGGGGCTAGAGTAGCCCCTAAGTTTGCTTCCTAGACTTAGTGTTTTGTATATTTTTGGGGATTTATTGTAACAAATGTTCTTGGATTTACATATAGATAGACCTATCGGTGTTTATGTGGACAAGAAATGAACACCCATATAGATATAAAGAATGATTATATTTTCGGTACTTGTTGTACGTTATATTATTATACTATTTACCTAACCCGATCTACTTCTATGATTTCAAATCTCTCTCTCTCTGTACATATATAGACCTCTCCCTCTCTCTCAATGTCTCTTTCGAATATTTCAAAATGTTTCATTCCACGTATTCGATCTTATGATCAGTCACAATCTGAATGTTATATAAGAAATTATTAATGTGTTGTATAGCTCTCAACTGTTCCATACCATATTGCTTCCGTGTGTATACTCAATATTTGACACATATGGAAATTTACACAATTGAAGAAATACCCCGACTTTTGTCTTTGGTAATAAAATGAAATACATACATTCCATTATTTTATTTTATGTTTTATATTTCCCCTCTCCTCTTCTGTGGCTATCAAATGCCCTTACTTGCACGTACATCATTTTACAAGTCATAATAATTGCAATATATATATATATATATATATATATATATATATTAAATTGATGCTACTTTGGGGAAATTTCGGAGAAATTATGCACTGTATTGCCGAGAAGGGAGATGAATATGAAGGTTACCAAATAAAATGAGGTCACCTCCTCCATTATATATATATATGTAATAGCAGCTTGTGTGAATATAATTTATGTACATGTTATTGTACATAGTTACGTATTAATTATATATGGATTTTTCTTTTTCTCTTAAAAAAACCTACACCATATGCGCGCATTATATGACTGCGTGTATGTGTGTGTATATATATAACAAAGAGCTCATTCTCTTGCGTACTCCGATTGTGATTCGTATAATCAGAAACTTCAATTTTGTCTTCGGAACTCATTCTCTTAATTGCGTTCTAGAAACGCAAAATGGTAGACATTATTAGCCAAAGATGACAATACAGATGTAAAAAGAATCTAAATCCTCAATTTTCACTATTGTGTGGGCCATATATTATTAATTTCATTGCATTCATGGATAAAATGGAAGTGACAGAGTGATATTATAGTTGATGGTTGATATATACAAAACAACCCCCAAACCCCCCCCCCCCCCCCCCGCCCCAAATGGCTAATTCCAGTTCTACTTATGCTTCTTGTACAGACCATCTCTGTAGGAGTTAACATATTTTACAAACTGGCCATCACTCAAGCTATGGCCACCTCAATTCTCATCGCCTATCGGTTTAGCTTCGGCGAAATCTCATTGGCTCCTCTCACCATTTACAAGTCATGGTAGTACTCGTGTGATATATATATACACACACACACACACACACACATGCACATACACATTTTTCATATATTAGCTAGCTAGGGAGATTTTATATGTATGTGTGTGTATGGGTGTAAGTGTCATATCCTTGCAAAAGGATGCATTTGAAAACCGTACCACATGCAAGCTAGAGATGTAATATAATCACATATATAAATTTATTCTTTTAATCAATGAATAATTTGTTTTCTAAATATATATGTTTCTCTTGCAGGTATAATAGACCTAAGCTGACATGGAAGATGGTATATCTTACATTTGTGTGTGGTTTGCTTGGGTATGTAAATTCATTCATTCCAAGGATTTGAATCTCCATTAATTACTGAATGGATGCGTACTTTCACTATCGTTCTCTATTATTTTTATTTATGTCACCCAAATGTTTAAGTCAAGAATTTCTAAGTAATACTTACCCTAAAATTTAGCTATATTTTTATAATTGTCAAGCTACTAATAACATTTTTTCTTTAAATTTTTGATTTCAGGTGATCATTGCATCATAATTTGTACCTAGAGAACTTGACTTCAACTTCTGCAATTTATGTCTCAACTATCGTTAACCTTAATCCTGTTGTCACATCCATCCTCTCAACCTTTCTTGGGTGCGCACTTAATTAGTACTAATGACATCACTAATACTTAATTTTAACTCTGGGTTGATGGAGACCTGAAAATAGTGTTTACATGTAGTACTATAGTGTTTTTTTTTCACTTGATGGGACCCAATCACTCAAAGTTTATGTAATTTGATTGGTCTGTCAAACTTTGTGGGATTGTTTGACCAATTAGAAACAATGGTTGACTTTGCACCCAACGCATTTTCAATGTCAACATAGTATAGACATATTAGAATCTCATGCATGACCAATTTAGTGTGACGATCTTTGAAATTCACTCTACTTTCTCTGCAGGTTAGAGAGCTTAGCATATAGAACATCAACAGGAACATGTAAGATAAACCCCACCAAATAAGATGGGATTTATGAGGTTGTTGACTACATTTAGTTCCAAGTATTTTTGTTGCATGTTTCGTGTGGTAAGTTAGTGGTGTATTAAAGTAAAGGATGGCAAAGTTTGACATTGTTTGTCAATGCAATTCAAACACGACATGAGATAAATAAGTTGAGGTTGACCTTAAATGGATTTAGGTCATAAACAGGTTGATACAGTTAATTCGTTTACTTAATCGTGTCATCTTAGGGTTTAGGGGTTCAACTTGTGTTACTCTTTTAATCCTACGTGTCATAATGAAAAATATAACTTGTGTGACGTGTTATCTGTTTACACCAGTTTAGCCATTTCAACATAAACCATTATGATTTTACTTAAAACATTTGTATTCTATTTACTTGGTTCGGGATGTTTGATGTTTTTATTCGTACTTTAAATATTTGGGTTAATTGAATTTTTTTTTTCTTTTTTTCCCTAGTATCTATTATTTGATTGAGTATTAAATGTTTCGTTTTTCTAAATAGGTCATTAAACATGTTAACACGTGTAACTTGTTTAACAAACATGTCGAGTTAGTGTTGAAAGTTCTTGACACTATTATTAAATAGATTGTGTTTTGATTGACCTATTTAGTAATTAAAATACCCTTAAGTCGACACGATATAATTATGATCAACGAATACAAATCGTCACTCCTATAAAAGATAAAATAAAACATCGCAACTATGTTTGATAATTGATTTTTCTCATTTAAATAGCACTCAATTTGTTGTCGTGTGCACAAACTCTTTAGCAATGAATAGTACCCATTCACTTATGTGAGCCTTTTTATCTAGTTATTTTGTCACTCAATCATGCAACCTCATAATAATATTTTTTTCATATTTTTGTACGTTTCGAAAAATCTGGGAACAAAATTTTATGTTACTTGAGTAGGAAGGATTTAGAGTCAAAGCAACTTTGGTAGCATGGTAAAACTGACATGGTGGTGGTGGTGTCATCGTTGAAGATATTTAACGTTTTTGTTTAAGGCCTCCAATTATATCGATTTGGTCCCGTGTAATTCCAATCACATAGGCCGAACTCGTGTGGTTCATCCTATTGGCTAGGCTGACCCGAAATAAAACACACATCGTCACAAAAAAATGTTATTTTTATTTGAGACGACGAAAACATAATTAATCAATATAACCTCCTGGGTTTATATACTTTTGACAAGTCAAATTTGTTGGATTAGACTCGAGTTAATAATATTTTAAATTAAAACAAGATTGGGTGGGTGACACCCTTGGAGTTATAATGGACATGCATTTAAAATTTTTTCATGCCAAGTTAAGGATGATAGCCAGAACATTTTCCTAATCCCCTTTTTGACCAATCTAATGGCTGCAATTCAAACTATTGTATACTAAACAATATTGCACTGCTTGTGTGTATATAAAATTTGAACGCATTGCATGTTTGTATATAAAATTTGAATGCAATATCTGTATGTATATAAAAGATTTGTACATTGTAGAAAGAAGTTCAAAAAATGCAATAAATTTTTGTATTCTTTATGCATGATGTATTTATTTTTCTATTAATTTTCTTTTAAAATTATTTATTCACGATATTTGTCACAACATGTTGGGTTTGGTAGTTTGGTACCATCAGAAAGTTTCAATTTGGTCTTCTGGGTTCTAGAACCGTTGGAATGACGAGATTACTTGCCAATTATGACTACATGGATATAAAATAAACCAAGACCTCAATTTCACTATTGTGGGGGCCATCCGGTAATGCTAGCAAATAGCCAGGGCTAGTTAAATGGTGGGCTCCACATAAAAATTGTTAGCAGATCTCTTTAATCGTGGGTGGGCTAACGTGGCTCTCAATAAAAGTTCACTGCCAGCCAAACTAGATGTATTATACCAGATGTCCTAATAATAGGATATACTCAGATGGTGCTAGAACGTTAAAACGAATTGGAATTGGATTTGGATCTAATCCACTAAATTCAAATTTGATAAAGTTACTGTTGAATTCCATCCGAAATAATTTTTATTAAATGAATATTTAATTTGTAATCTTTTTTTTTCTTTTAAGCTTCATTTGTTTGAGCGTAAAATATTTTTTTTTGTAAAATATTTTCTATGCAACAATTTTTTAAGTAAAATAATTTCTTTACTTTTTATTTTTCGGTGTTTGACAAAAATTTTGAAAATATTTTTTAAATAGTGTCTGACTTCTAAACACGTTTTTAAATTAAAATTAAAATTTTTATTTGAGTCATTGATTATTCAATTTTTTTCATACAATCAATTAGTCCAATTATTTTTATAGCAACACTAATAATTATTTGACAAGAAAAATAAAAAAATAATCAATTAATTTATAAAAAAAATAATAAGAAAACCAAAACAAATCTACCTATCATCAAATGCAACAAGTGAATTTTTTTTTCTTCTCCACTTTACATTTAAATTAGTTAAAGTTGAAATAAATACTCCACTCAATAATTGTAAATATGGTGGAAATAGTTAACAAAATTTTAATTAACACTTAAAATTAGTTAAAGTTGATAAGATATACCTTCTTTGCATATGAGATTTTATCTGGGAAGGTTAGTTTTATTTTTAAAATTGAAATATAAAAATTTTGCTAATATATGATGATGAATTGTTTATGTTAATTTGGACTTTATACATATTTGGTGGGGTTAAGATGTTCATAAAATGACGCTACCTTTCCTAAAATTCTTAATTTCTTTAATTTTAATAATTAGGTAAGTTGATCTACCTTTCTCATTTAGTCTATTATTCTAAGAAGAATTTTGTCCCACATAAATTATTAATTGAAAAATTATTGAGTACATGTGAATTGAGTCTTTCAGAAGTTTGTTGTCACATATATCACACATCCATTCAGGACACAAAAATGGCGAATTGGTAATGAGGAAATTAACGATTACGACACAAATATCGAATTGGGAAATTCATAGGTGTGTACCTTATACGCATATCAGATTAAAGTTCTTAGATGCTTATTCAATCTATTGGGCTTAAGCTTGAGGATAAGGAGTGACTGTTTTGGTTAGATTTTGTTTGTTAGTTTCTGTTTTTGGGAAAAAATGTGCAAAACTCTGTTTGTATCCTTGCTGAGTAATGTTACCATGCTTGATTGAATTTTTGTGCCACTCTAATAAATATTGTCTAACTGAGTATTAAAGTTAACATATATATATATATATATATATATATATATATATATATGTATGATTAATTCCTTAATATATAGGAGTACTGGTAGATGACTAAAACTGAGTACTTCAAAGTCTAGGTTTTTTGAACCCAAATATATAGAATTTGGAAAAGTCGTAGCAATAATTTTTAATCATCTAAATAGATATATTTGTCTAAATATTGCAGAAAACAGGCACAATCTGACATAGAAGCAGATATGCCTTATATTTATCTGTGGATTGTTTTTATATCATACATATCAACAGTGTGCAACTCTCCATAGGACCAACACACTTTTACAATCAGTTTTATATAAATTTTAATGTTTGTTTTTGTTCTTTAGCCAACACTACTTTCTTTTTGTAATTTGTCATCAAACTAACAAATTTTCTAATTAATATTAATTCCAGGGGTCCTCTGTATCAGAATTTGTATTTAGAGAGCTTACGTTTTACGTCTGCAACGTTTGCCATAGCCATTATCAACCTTACTCCTGTTGTCATATTCATTCTTGCAAAAATTCTCGGGTGCTTAATAATCTTAAACTTATTCTTTACCGTCTTTCTTTTTCTTCTTTTATTATTATTATTATTATATATATATATATATATATATATATATATATATATATATATATATATATATATTGGCAGGAAAGAGAGCTTAAAACTTAGATCAGCTTGGAAATTAAAAATAATTGGGATCATATTGAGCCCAGTGGGTGTTGCACTCCTCACTTTCTGTCACCTTATGGAGATCAATATCGAGTCGATCAAATTTGACTTGCTCTCCCATGTCAAACATGAGACGTAAGAGAATCACAATTTGGTATTAGGATTAGGTCTAGCTGTAATGGCCACTCTGTGTAACGCAATCTCCTTCATACTTTAGGTAAATACTACTTTGTTTAAGTAATATTATTATTTATGAGACCATTCAAAGATTTGGTTGGATTTAGATTCGTTTTAAGTTGGCTCATACTAGAGTATGGGGCTTGAAATGGAGCTGGTACAAAGTACATTTTTGGATTATTTTACATTTTTTAACCGATTTCAAATCGAATCAGGATTTGAGTATTTCTCATCTCCTGATCCAATATCAACATCTCTGGTAGGGTACATGAACCCTCTAGGCCCTCTCGAGCACCGGAGAGGATCCTACCTTTTTTTTTTTTTGGGTGATACGATACTAATGACCTTAGTTTTCTTCCTTCACTTTGATTGCAGAAGAAGATTGAGGATGATACTGAGCATTTTACTAATCCCCTCTTTGATCTTCAGGCTACTGTATATATGCCCTATGTGTGGAGAAGGATTGGGCCCAATCGAAGTTGGGATGGGATATCAGACTTTGGGCTGCCACTTTTTGCGGTAATATGTACATAATCATTTTATAAATAAACACATCTTTATTTGGAATAATATACTTATCCTTAGAAAAGCTAAAATTATGCTAGTGATATATAGAATTATAGAAATACTACGTCGTTAATCAAATTCAAATATTATGGGCTTCTATTGTAGGGTGGTCAAAATGAAGGCAAACTTACACAAAAATATAATGGTCAAAATGAAGGCAAACTTGCACAACAAAATAAATAAGGCAAGCTAGTGATATTATTTGTAAAGAAAAAAAAAAATAGCAAATAAATTAGAAGAAAATTGGGATAATTCCATAAAAATGGGGTTTTTGGGTCAAAGGACAAAAGAATGGAGTCAAAATCAAATTGTCCAAATTAATGGAATTTTACATTATCTTTTTATTCCCAAAATAACCTTCTATTATTGTTATGAAATTATGCTACTAACCCTTTCAAATCGATCTAGAGAGAAGAGAAACCCATCTATGCCAATCCTCTTAAACTCTCCTTCTCTACAGTTCCTCTTTCCTCAAACTCCCGAATCACACCGTCAAAATCACTGTAAAAAGAATGAAGTCAAATTCCACTTTTCTGTTCATTTTCTTTATAAATCATCAATTCTCAATGTAATTTCCTTTCTAACTTTGATTTCTTCCCCTATTTTACTTATTTATTTTTAATTTCCTTTCTAAGTTCTCAATGTAATTTCCTTTCTAACTTTGATTTTCCCCTCTATTTATTTATATTTTACTTATTTATTTTAATGTAATTTTTTTTAATTAAAATAATGAAGTTTCACAATTATTAAAATAAATTTACTAAACAAATGAATTGCCATTTAAACCGACACTACTAAATATTACAGTATTTGATTCTCTCTGTTCTCTCTCACTACCACTGCCAAATTCAAGATCTTCACAGTATGTATATAGATATATAAATATAAATAAGTAAAATAGAGGGGGAAATCAAAGTTAGAAAGAAGATTTCATTGAGAACTGAGATTTATAAAGAAAATGAATAGAAAATTCAAGATCTTCACAGTATGTATATAGATATATAAAAATAAATAAGTAAAATAGAGGGGGAAATCAAAGTTAGAAAGGAAATTACATTGAGAACTGATGATTTATAAAGAAAATGAACAGAAAAGTGAATTTTGACTTCATTCTTTTTACACTTATTTTGACAGTGTGTTTCGGGAGGTTGAGGAAAGAGGAGCTGCCGGATAAGAAGAGTTTGAGAGGATTGGCATAAATCTCCTCTCTCTAGATATGAGAGGGATAGTAGTATAATTTCATAACAATAATAGAAAGGTATTTTGGGAATAAAAAAATGATGTATAGTAATTTTCCATGTCAACGTCCGACTTTCATAAAATTTCATTAATTTGGAAAACTGGATTTTGACTTCATTCTTTTGTCTTTTGACCCTCAAAACTCCATTTTTATGGAATTATCCCAAGAAAATTTGTATCAAACAGTGATTAGACTAGCTATATTTTATGGAGTGAAGATTAAGTGTTGAAAAATATATATGAAGAAATAATCTGATATTAAGGGGTTTTTTTTTTTTTTTTTTTTTTTGGTTAAGGTAATGAAGATACTATGGTAGATGATATGAATAATTAAAAAAAAAAATTAATAATGAACGTGTGAAGGGAGCTATAAGTTTAATGCTTATAAATAATAAAATTAAAGAAAACATATTTAGGTGATATTATTATATTTATTGTAGGTTCAATGGGCATTGATTGGAAGAGAAATGTTAAGTTGGGCAAGTGACTTTATGGACCTGTACTAAAGGAGGAAGGATGACGGTTGTGTGTAACAAATAGGAGCTTTATGGGTAACTTCTTTTTAACCGTACCCACTCAACACTATGCTCCAAAATAACTCCAATTAAGCAATAAAAAAAAAAACCTTCTTTCATTAATAATTTTTTTTTAATTATTGTTAAAATAGGAAAATAGTAACTTCTATTTTAATTCCAAACTGATTTTCTTAAGCATCATTTGGGGACTCAACCCAAAAGATTGACCCATGTTGACAATTTTCTGATTTCTGAGTCACCTCACAAATATTCCAGTCGCATCTTCACGAGATCGAGGAATAAAGAAAGCATAGTATTTTGTCTCGTATCACAAGATTATGCCACGCAGGCATCACACAGGTTTACATAAGGATGACATGGATAGTTTACATGACTCAAAAACTTTTCAAACTTTTCTGTTGCAGACGTTATGGATTTCTCTATAACAGTGTGGGATGTCTAGGCTTTTTTTAGTAGTGTCTACATAGTAGTCAAGTTCTCTAAACTTGTCTTGTATAGTATAAATATTTATAAACTTGTAGAGATTGTTCTTAGGAGGATTTTAGAAACTAATTCTAGAACTCTCTTTTTTAGTAGTGTCTACATAGTAGTAAAGTTCTCTAAACTTGTCTTGTATAGTATAAATATTTATAAACTTGTAGAGATTGTTCTTTGGAGGATTTTAGAAACTAATTCTAGAACTCTCTCCACCTTTAGAATAAGGTCACTTGTTGACATCCTAATCACTCATTGTAAGGCTAATGGCCCGTTTACTAACGCTTTTACTTTCTTATTTTTACTTCCTTAGAAAGTAAAATCATGATTTTGATTTTTTAAACTGAAATAAAAAGCAGAATTGTGTTTAATAATTTTTTTTACTTTCAATATTTTGAAAGCAAAAAAATAAGAAGTAAGTTTAGTAATTATAATTTTTAATTTTATTTTTGATGGTCATATTTCTCTCTCAAAAAAACGCTCTGTGGCTTACCTTCCATGGTCACTTGATAATTTGCCACAAAGAGAAATTGGTGAAGTGGGTTGAAGGGATTGAAGGTGGGCTTGTGAGAAAAGGTGAGCTGGAGTGGGTTGAAGGGATTGAAGGTGGCCTTGTGAGAAAAGGTGAGATGGATTTGGGTAGGAAAGAAGTCGTAAGTATATGGTGTCTATCAACATAATAAATTAAAACATAATTTGTACTTTTACTTTATATTTTTAGGAATTGGAAGTAAAAAACAGGAATGATTCCTGTTAGTAAACAGGCCCTTAGTGTTTATATATGGAGATGAGACCTGCGTTGTAAGCATGTAGATGTAAAGAGAGAGCGTAATAAATTAAAACAAAATTAATTATTCCATTTACCGTTCACGATGTTACATAATGTATCTATCACCACTTCCGGCCTGGTAAATTTGTCCCATTTAAATGTAGTATATATATATTTTGCCCATCCTTTTTTTCATTTATAACTCACTTCTTACTTAATTTCTCAGTGGAAATTTAGCAAAATCAACATAATTAACTCCATCATCAATAATATCATTAGCTAGCTTTGCAGTGTCTGGTTGACCTATACTCTCCTCAAGTTTGATATCTACGGTAAAGTCATCGAATATACATAAAATTCAGCCTTTGCACTCTGGTTTTGCTGTGGTGTTATGTACTTATTAAAGTACTGATGGAATATACATAAAATTCAGCCTTTGCACCTTGGTTTTGCTGTGTTGTTATGTACTTATTAAACAACTTTGGTGAAAAATGATGTGATTTCTCATTTACAGAATAGTTGAAGATATACACAATATGATTGTCTAGTTTCCTCTATTAACAAACCTAAAGTAGGAAACAAGATCAACATTGAGTATAGGAATATTACACACTAATTATAAGAATATTACAACAGAATCATAATCCTTATACAATCCCTATAATCACGTTCTATCATGCCCCCGCAAGCGCAAGGGTCCGGGAAGAATGCTAAGCTTGGAGCGATGAAGTTGGAATTGTTTCCGGTGCTTCATTGGTGCATGAAAGACCGGATTGGAGCAAAGATAAGTAGCACCAATATTGTCACAATAAATTGTCGGAGAGGAAGAAAGACGCACACCTAGTTCACCAAGAAGATTCATGAGCCAATTGACTTTCGAAATGGCGGAAGCAATTGCTCTATACTCGGCTTCCGTGGATGAGCGAGCTACGGTAGATTGCTTCTTAGAACTCCAACTAACTGCATTGGAGCAAAGAAACACCACATATGCCGAAGTTGAGTGGCGAGTATCGGCATCACTTGCCCAATCCGCATCCACAAAGGCATGGAGTGAATGAGGAGAGGAGGCCGAGAGGAAAATGCCATAATGAGATGTGCCTTTTGAACACGTTTCACGGCATTCCAATGAAGACACGAAGGACAATGCATAAACTGAGCTAGTTTATTGGCCGCAAAACTTTACATCGGGGCGAGTGAGAGAAAGATATTGGAGTGAGCCAAGAACTTGACGGTACTCGGTAGAATCATGATAGGAGGACTCATCATCAAGCTTCAAAATCTCGGTGGATGATCGACGCGTGCTTACTTCTTTTGACTCATGCATATTGGTTTTGTGGAGAAGATCAAGCACATATTTCTTTCGAGTCAAGAAAAGCAACGAGTCGTTTCAACACCCAAAAAATAGCTAAGAGGGCCGAGATCTTTAAGTGAAAACCGAGAGGACAACTTGGAGATGAACTGGCGGATAACGTGAGGATTATAACGGTGAGAATAATGTCATCAACGTTCACAAGGAGATAGATAGTACATGAGCCATGTTGAGTAATAAAGAGAGAAGTGTCACTGCGGGAGTTAAAAAATCCATTAGCAAGGAGATACAACTTGAGTTCGTTGTACCATGCCCTAGGTGCTTGACGGAGACCATATAGGGCTTTGTGCAACTTGCAAACATGAGACGGGCGGCTAGAATCAATAAAGCCCGGAGGTTGCTGCATTAAAACATTGTTAACATTGTCAGAAAGAGTGCCCTGCAAGAAAGCATTATTAACATCCAATTAATTCAAAATCCAACCACGAGAAACAGCTTTGTTAAGAACAAGGCGAATAGTAAGCAGGTTTTACAACTGGGCTAAAAGTTTCTGAAAAATAATCTATCCAGGGCCGTTGATGAAACCCTTTGGCCACTAGACGGGCTTTGTAACAGGCAATCGATCCATCCGGGTTCCTCTTGATTCGATTGACCCATTTACATCCAACAATATTTTGTGCGGGTGATTGGAGAACTAAGGACCAAGTGTTATTTTTATGAAGCGCAAGGAATTCTTCCTCCATAGCATTTTCGCCAAAGAGGGGGTTTATGGGCTTTAGTGAAAGATGTGGGTTCGGTGGTTGGGTCAAGGGAGGCCGAAGAGGTGGTGTGAAGGGAGAAGGGAATTTTGGGCTTATGGATGTTGTTCTGAGCTCTAGTGACCATCCGAGATGGTTGCACTTGTGGAGAATATTTTGGTGAAGGAAAAACAGTAGGCAGAGGAGAAGAACTATTTACCTGTGTTGGAGTTGGTGATGAGGCATCCTTGGAGAGGGTAGAAGTAGAAATTTTTTCGTGTGAGTGTGAGTTAGGACGGGAAGATGGGGAGGCCGAGCAAGAAGATGAGAGAGTAGAAGAATTCGGTGGAGGTGTGTAGGTGGGTGAGGGAAGGGGAGAAAGTGGTCCAGATTTGGAAGGTGTGGTAAGAATGGTAGGTAATGAGGGAGTAGTAACAAGATTAGAGGGAATTAATGTTGTATCTTGTGGAAGAGGAGGAGATGAAGCGGGATGGTTAACTAATGAAATAGGACTAGATTCCGGTTTTGAACCTGTAAAGCTGGAAAGTAATCTTGATATAGAGTGATTAGTTGGAAGATGAATCAAGAGACTTATTTTTATATGGAAAGGAGTCTTCAAAAAACGAACATGCCTAGAAATAAAAAGCTTCCCTGTTTTAATGTCAAAGGAATTAAATGCGTGATTGGAAATGGAAAAACCGAGATATACACAGGGCCGGGATCGAGGTTCCCTTCATATCCGAGCGCTCTTATAGTCCTATCAAAATACATTCTTATACACAATTTTTTTTTTTTTTTCATTTTTAGTCCTGTCAAAATCATTGATGTTGGGATATGGTTGAAGTAGGACACCTCTGCAGCACTACACACTAGACATGCCACACGAGCGCTTGTTCTATTATCAAGACCGCTCTTCCTTCATACAAGATCACTCTCTCTTAATATACGAGCGCTCGCCCCTACATATTACCATTTATACATTACTCTTTTTTTTTTGGGTCACGGGCAAAAGAAATAATTTATTCAATAAATTTTTTTTTTTTTTTTTGGGTTTCATCAAAAGAGAAAATTTATTCAATAGAGATTTTTTTTTTTTGAATCCTCATTTTTTTGTACCTTTTTTTTTTTTTTTTTTGTTTTGTTCTTAACAAAAGATATTTCTTCAATAAAAATATTTTTTGGGGTTTTTTTTCCCTATCAAATGAGATAAAATTTTTAATGGTTATTTTTTTTTTTTTCGGTCCGGTCAAAAGAGGCAATTTATTCAACATAATATTTATTTTTGGTCATGAAAAAAAAAAAAAATTATTGATAAGGAGAGGAAATCTGAAAAGTTAGTTGTATCATTTTATAAAAAATAATCATTTACTTGTAATGTTAAGGTTAAAATTGCTATTTCATTTAATATTGTAGTGCAATTGGAGAAAAAGTAAAGTGATTATAAACTTGAGAGAAATCAGTATGTATATATGGAGTATATATCTAAAATATACTGTATGTTAAAGAAATGGGATCACATATGAATACATTGGCGTGGGCATTAGTGGCTTACTTTGAAAGCTTCTATATATATATATATATATATATATATATATATATACAACTATTGCCATGGGATATACACTCGTGAAATATATTAATAAAGCAATCTTGCGGTTTTGGCTTTTTTTGAAGGCAAGTGTATAAATTATAGAGACTCATAATTAATGGGCAATGAGAAACTTAAAATGTAGCTACGTACAAAAGGCAAATTAGCCAAACCCACACACAAAATGCATGGTTAAACGTACCCAAAACAGAGATTGACTACTGGAGCATTTCATTAGTTAGACAATCAGTGATGGGAGCAATGATAGTGCTGAATCGCGGTCGCCGATAAAAGGAAGAAAGCAAGACAATGAAACTTTGTCTTGAAATAGTACGTAGTCAATCCATGCAGTAGCAAAACAGAGAAGACATATCTCTATCAATTCCTAGATCTCCTGGAGTCCTTTACTTTTTTTTTTTTCAGTCCTGTCAAAATAGTTGAGGTTGGGATATGGTAAACGTAGGACACCTCAGCATCACTATACTAGACATGCCACACGAGCGCTCGTCGTCCTGTGTCTTAGAAGCGCTCGTTCTATGAACAAGATTGCTCTCCCTTTATATACGAGTGCTCTCCTTGCATATACGAGCACTCTTATAGTCCTATAAAAATACCTTCTTTACTTCCTTATCTCAATTTTTTTTTTTTTTTTTAGTCCTGCCAAAATAGTTGAGGTTGGGATATGGTTGACTTAGGACACCTCAGCAGCACTACACTAGACATGCCACACGAGCGTTCGCCGTCCTGTGGCTTAGAAGCACTCGTTCTATTAACAAGATCGCTCTCCCTTAATATACAAGCGCTCTCCTTGCATATATGAGTGCTCTTATAGTCCTGTCAAAATACCTTCTTTAATACTTCCTTTACTCATTTTTTATTTTTTATTTTTAGTCCTGTCAAAATAGTTGAGGTAGGGATAAGTTTGACGTAGGACACCTCAGCAGCACTACACTAGACATGCCACATGAGCGCTCGTTGTCCTGTGCCTTAGAAGCCCTCATTCTAAGAACAAGATCGCTCTCCCTGCATATATGAGCGCTCTTATAGTCCTGTCAAAATACCTTCTTTACTTCTTTTAATCTTTTTTTTTTTCTTTTTTGTTCATTTTTAGTCCTGTCAAAATAGTTGAGGTTGGGATATGATTGACTTAGGACATCTCAGCAGCACTACACTAGACATGCCACACGAGCGCTTGTCGTCCTGTGCCTTAGAAGCGCTCGTTCTATGAACAATATCGCTCTCTCTTAATATACTAGCGCTCTTCCTGCATATACGAGCGCTCTTATAGTCCTGTCAAAATACCTTCTTTAGTACTTCCTTTACTCATTATTATCATTATTTATTTATTTTTTTTCATTTTTAGTCCTGTCAAAATAGTTGAGGTTAGGATATGGTTGATGTAGGACACCTTAGCAGCACTACACTAGACATGTCACATGAGCGCTTGTCGTCATGTGCCTTAGAAGCGCTCGTTCTATGAACAAGATCACTCTCCCTTCATATACACTCTGAAGATGCAAGAAATTCCTCCTCTCTTTCTCTCTCTAGAATTCTTACATTTCAACCAAAAAAATATATCCCCCTTGCTCTATCCATCACTTCTCCTATTTATAGATACTTACAAATATTGATGGACTGCTAGATCTAGGCTCGTTCCTCTATGAGTTTTGGTCATTTTTGATGGGCTATTCGCGTTCGGCCCATATGGCAGTGTCTTTCTATGGGCCTGACCCATCTGTACGGACCGGATGTCGCGTTTGCAAGTCATATCCGGCTCATGTCACTTCGGGCCTCCTCAACTGCCCCCATAATTACCCCTTGTTTAATAAGGGGGTAATTATTGAAGGCGTCTCATCATGACGTTGACGGCTCGAGAAACCCATATGGGGGAACGGACGGTCAGATCAGGAATCAATGTTCCGGGGCTCGATGAATTTCTCGCCTTCCTGGCGCTTCGGCCCTCGGGTCCCCCTCGCCTATATAAGGCTCTAGAATACCACTTCATGCCTTTTTACCGTCTCCATCTCTCGTTCATCTTTTTAGAACAGTGCTAAACTTCTTCCGGTGAAATCCTTCAAGAGTCATTCTTCCAGCGATCTTGCAGTGCTCTTTGTTGCTATCTACCTCAGAGGTTAGTTTTGTTCCTTTTTACTTTCGGCAGGCTTCTTTTTACCCTTTTAGATCCTTCAATCGCTTCCACCATGGTTGTAGATCTAGATGTTCTTCGTATGAGACTTAGACTTCCTGACAACATCCAAGTTAGGGTTTGACCTAAGGATGTTAATATTATGACGGGTATCGGCCTTCTTCCCGGTGAAGTTTTATTTACAAACCTTCAACTGAATGTCGTTAGGTTCCCTCTGCACCCCTTCTTTAATTATGTCTTCGATAGACTGGGGATATCCCCCCTGCAGGTAAACCCCAATTTCTTTAGAATCATATCCATTATGCTACTGTTGATTCGTGACAGAAGTCTGGACCTTGACCTCATAGATCTTCTTCTGTGTTATAAGGTCAGTAAGATCCGAACTAACGAGCCATTCTATCACCTCTACCCGATCGACAAGATGTCCATATGTACGGATACAATCAAATCTGAAAAGGGTTGGAGGGATAACATTGTGGCCATTAGTGGGGCCTGGTCTTCACCGGCTGCAGAGGATTACCCAATCCCGAGTGCCTTTGGCGTCTGTTCTGTTTCCTCATATAAGAAATTCAAATCTCATAAAAACGATTTTCCCTGCGAAACATGTGTTCCTCGCTTTTGTACTTTCTTATGTCGCTCCTTAGGCATACCTTGTGATGACTTGAGCTACAGTGTTTGCAGGGATAGGAGTAATTACTTGAAGAAATACGTTCTGAACGATATTCCTTCTTGCTCAGACCTCCTCACTTCAGACAACCTTCTAGCGCTCTCATCCCTCGGCTATACCATGAGCAAGCTTCAGATTCCATCCTTTGGTAGGAGGAAAAATACTCCCCCAACCACTTCTGCTGCTGGAGTAACCTCCTCTCCTGCATCAGCCTCTTCCTCAGCCACCATCTCTGACACCATCCCGAGTACGGTGGCTATTGATCCTATTGTTAGCACCCCTGCTACCAACCCGAGCGCGTCTCCACAAATCACTACTACCCCTGCTGCTGCTGGGGGCGCTCGGGACAAAGAACGAGGCAAAAGGCCTCATCCTGACGGTGGAGTCAACCTTGAGGAGGAACCTCTTATAAGAAGGACCCGAGTCTCTGGGCCGAGTGCTCTCTTGCATCGCCCAGTCAGAGCTCCTACCCCCTCCGGGCCTGTTGTAGCTGGTGCCTCTGCTTCTGCTTCAGCTTCTCCTTCTCTTCCCGTTTTACCACCATGGGCTCCTCGGTACACCCGAACGGATGGGACGTTCGTGAAGCCGAACGAGACCATGTTGAAGGATGGCCAGACCGCCATGGCATATTATAGGAGCATGTGGACTCCGAAAGACCTTGAGGCGGCGAAAGGTCTATCCCAAAAGAATGTGTTCAGCCGTTTTCCCCAATCTGCCATGGAGGTGACTTTTATTTTCTAACTCATGAATCCTCTCATACTATTTGGTCTTGTCTTCGTCCGACCAGGCTATCGGTTTAACCAGTATTCATGTATATCTATGCAGACTTTGTTCGGTATGATGGCTATGCAGAAGCAGGTGGAAATGGGGAACGCCAGGGCCCGTAAGTTCTCTGATAGCCTGGAGGTGGCCAATAAGGAAAACGACCTTCTTGCCAGCAAGAATACCGAGGTATTGGCTCGGCTTGAAGAAACTGAAAAAGAAAGAGATGTCCTGAAGAAGGAAAACGACTATCTTCAGGATGAGAAGGATGCCCTCCAGCTTGAGAAGAGTGTCTGGCAGACTGAACGTGATTCAATCAGAGACGAAAAGGCAGAGCTCCAGCGTCTTCTGGCTGATGAACAGTCTGCTCGGATGGCTTTTAAGAAAAGAGCTCTGGACGAGCGCAATGCTCTGATTGATACCATCTGCAGAGTGAACGGTGGAATGCTGGCTCTTCATGCTCGGTTCTCAAGAGTCGGAGCTCTTAGATATGCTCAGGGATTCCGAGATGGTTTCTCCGACCGAGTTCCGGCTGAAGGACAGACCAGCTCAACTCCAAATGAGATTGATAAGGATTTAGGGATTGATCCTCTGGGGGTCTATGTTGACCCAGAACCCACCGAAGCCGAGCACATATTTGATGAATGTCAGGAGATTGCTTCCTCTAGGATCACTACAGCTCCTCCTACCGTTCAGCCTCTAACCGCTCCTCATTCGTCAATTGTGGTATCTCCCATAGTCACTGCTGACGTTGGCCCCCAGCAGAATGACTCTGTTATTCATCTTAATTCCCCACCTCGTGAGGGTGAGATGGCTGACGGGACAGAGGAGGCGGATCGGCACAACCAGGAGGCTGTCGGTACTGAGGCAGCTAGCTAGGACTCCTCCAGACTCTTCGATTCCATACTTTTTTGTAACAATGTGATTTGAATACTTCATTTTTTGTAACTACAATTTTTATCATGAATGAGATGACAGAACTCTTTTTTCTCTTTTTTCTTTGTGATACGCTCTGTTCAAACCTATTTTCAATATATATATATACTTTTTTTTTTTTATATTAACTTTGTCGTGTGCGTGTTTTTGGCAAGTGCATGGCGTTCGGCTTATGGTGCCAGCTGCCACTTATCTTGCTTAAGTGCCTGGCGCTCGGCTAGAATGCCACTTGCCACTTGGCTTTTCATTTTTTAGCAAGTGCCTGGCGTTCGGCTTATGGTGCCAGCTGCCACTTATCTTGCTTAAGTGCCTGGCGCTCGGCTAGAATGCCACTTGCCACTTGACTTTTCATTTTTTAGCAAATGCCTGGCGTTCGGCTTATGGTGCCAGCTGCCACTTATCTTGCTTAAGTGTCTGGCGCTCGGCTAGAATGCCACTTGCCACTTGGCTTTTCATTTTTTAACAAGCGCCTGGCGTTCGGCTTATGGTGCCAGCTGCCACTTATCTTGCTTAAGTGCCTGGCGTTCGGCTAGAATGCCACTTGCCACTTGGCTTTTCATTTTTTAGCAAGTTCCTGGCGTTCGGCTTATGGTGCCAGCTGCCCCTTATCTTGCTTAAGTGCCTGGCGCTCGGCTAGAATGCCACTTGCCACTTGGCTTTTCATTTTTTAGCAAGTGCTTGGCGTTCGGCTTATGGTGCCAGCTGCCACTTATCTTGCTTAAGTGCCTGGCGCTTGGCTAGAATGCCACTTGCCACTTGGCTTTTCATTTTTTAGCAAGTGCCTGGCATTCGGCTTATGGTGCCAGCTGCCACTTATCTTGCTTAAGTGCCTGGCGCTCGGCTAGAATGCCACTTGCCACTTGGCTTTTCATTTTTTAGCAAGTGCCTGGCGTTCGGCTTATGGTGCCAGCTGCCACTTATTTTGCTTAAGTGCCTGGCGCTCGGCTAGAATGCCATTTGCCACTTGGCTTTTTCATTTTTTAGCAAGTGCTTGGCGTTTGGGTTATGGTGCCAGCTGCCACTTATCTTGCTTAAGTGCCTGACGCTCGGCTAGAATGCCACTTGCCATTTGGCTTTTCATTTTTTTTTTAAAACCCATTGGAAAGGAAAGTTATTTTTATAAATTTCAGGAATTTGCACATTCATACGTACTTGATCGACAACAAACAACACCCAATAAAGCCGAAACTTAGCTTTTATTGGTAGTACCTCTTCAGAGACGTGGCATTCCAAGGTTTGCTGACCAACCTTCCCGCCATGGACTCTAACGTATATGCTCCCTTCCCTATGACTTCTGCAATTCTGTATGGGCCTTCCCATGGTGGCATCATTTTTTTGACTATCCCCACCTTTCTTTTCAGAACCAGATCGCCAGGGGCAAAATCTCTGTGTTTCACTCTTTTGTTGTGACTATTCGCCAATACTTGCTGGTATGATGCTAACCTTATTGCTGCAGTGTCCCTCTTTTCGTCTATCATATCGAGGTTAAATCTTAACATTCTGTCGTTCTGATCTCGACTCCATACTAAGCTTCTGATAGTTGGGACCAAGTGCTCAACCGGTATAACCGCCTCGGTACCATATGCCATTGCAAACGGGCTTTCCCCAGTCGGCCGCCTTGGGGTGGTTCTGTAAGCCCATAAGACGTTCAAGAGCTCATCCAACCACTTCCCTTTATGGTCCTCCAGCTTCTTCTTAATGTAGGCGAAAATTGTTCTGTTTGTAATTTCTGCTTGTCCATTGGCCTGAGGATGACTTACTGCAGCCAACTTCTGATTAATTCCATACTCCTCCAGCAGCTCTCTTACTTGCTTGCTGTCGAGGTTCGTGCCATTATCCATGACTATTGACCTTGGAACGCCGAAACGGCAGATAATATTGCTCCAAATAAATCGTCTCACATGAGTCTGAGTCACGCTTGGATATGGTTCTGCTTCCACCCACTTAGTGAAGTAATCCGTGGCCAGTAGCACATACTTGTTCTGAGCTCTTGCCGTTGGCAGATGACTGACCACATCCATCCCCCATTGCGCGAAAGGCCATGGTGAGGCCATTACGTGCAATTCCTCAGGTGGTTGGTGGATCAATGGTCCATATCGTTGGCATTTATCGCACCTTCGAGAGAACTCCTCCGCATCTCTTGACATGTTCGGCCAGAAATACCCTTGTGTCATTGCTTTATGCGCTAACGATCTTCCCCCAGAATGATTGCCACATACGCCTTCATGAATGGCTCGCAATACCTGCTGCGACTCTGCGGGGGTGACACACTTCAAGTATGGGCCAGAGTAGGACCTTCTGTACAGCTGGTTATGCACGATGGCGTATTTTGCAGCATTATTTTTGATTTTCCTAGCTTCATCCCTTTGCATAGGCAAAATGCCATCTCGAATATAAGTGATGATGGGGTCAATCCAACTCGGTTCATACGGTATGACATTGACTTGCCAAGGGTCAGAGTCCAAAGGTTCTTCGAAAATAGATGGCTGGGTTAATATTCCTATTGGAATCACCCTCGCCAGTGTTTCACCAGAAGTCGAAGCACTACATGCTAACCAGTCCGCATCTGCGTTCTGCTCCCTCGGTAACTGTATGAATTCAATCTTTGCAAAGTCCTTGGCTTTATGCAGAACGGCAGAACGATATGCCTCCATCGTGTCATCCTTGGTCGCGTACTCACCATTTACCTGCCGAACAATCAACTGTGAGTCACTATAAACAGTCAAACTTCTGACCTGTAGCTCTCTGGCCAACTTTAACCCATTCAGCAACGCCTCGTATTCCGCTTCATTATTGGTGGCTCGGAACTCAAGTCTGAGTGCTTGACTCAAAGAAGTACCCTCTGGGGTTTGCAGTTTAACCCCAATTCCAGCCCCCATCTGGTTAGAAGAGCCATCCACATAAAGTTTCCAAGAGCCGCACCTAAGGTCTTCTTCCGTATCCTCAGAGTCACATTCTAGCAGGAAATCGGCTACCGCTTGTCCTTTGACAGCTGTTCTCGGCTCATACATTATGTCAAATGAACTTAACTCTATGGCCCACTTTGTCATTCTGCTCGAGAGTTCTGGCTTGTGCATAAGCACTTTGATCGGAAAAGTTGTTAGAACAGCTATAGGGTGGGATTCGAAATAATGCCTCAACTTTCTTTTTGCGTTTACAAGTGAAAGTATCACCCGTTCGGCCTTCGAGTATCTTCGTTCTGCCTCGGTCATTGTTTTACTGACATAAAATACCGGGTGTTGCACCCCTTCCTTGCAACGAATCAGAACGGCACTTGTCGCAACACTAGATACTCCAAGATATAGAAATAACTTTTCTTCTGGATCCGGGGCTGATAGGACTGGTGGATTCTGCATATCCAGAAGGGGCTCTTCGGTCAAGTCAACTGACTCCTCCACCCTGTTCTGCTTGGGCGGAGGTTCCTGTAATTGCTATCTGGGGCTCGCCAATCGGACGGGCGCCTTCCCTTTCCCAGCATACTTTAGTGTGACGGAATAACACTCTTTGGCTGCAACCTGATCCCGTCGAATGTCTATCACCTTATTTCCATCGGGTCCGAGGCACCTCATGACCTGATGCAGAGTTGAGGGTACACCTTGGACTCTGTGAATCCATCCTCTTACCATCAGGAGATTGTACGAGGGGTGAATCTCCACAACCACAAAAGTTTCCATAAGAGCTCGTTCTGCAGCTTGAACTTCTACTTCCACCATTCCGACGGGCTCCACCCTCTTGCCATCGAATCCTAACAGGGGATTTCCAGTGGGCTTGAGCCTCTATGGTTTAATCTCGAGCCGATCAAATGTATCCCTCGGCATGACATTCGCACTGCTCCCGGGATCGATCAGAACTCTGCGCACCAGGCAGTCCGCCACTGTCAAACTGACTACCAACGGGTCTTCATGGGGGACTTGAACACGCTGCAGGTCTGCCCTGTCGAACTTTATCTATATCGATGTGATCTGCTGGTGTAGAGTATTCACACTGCTGACCCTTTTCTTCATCTGCGCCTGCCGTAGGCGCGCTCGGAGTAGCTCATTTGAATCTTCGCTGGGCTCTGGTCGACCGTGGATAGCATTGATTATGCGAACTGGTTGTGAATTGTGGGAGCTTTGTTTATGACTCCTTTTTATTTGTTCCATCGGTCGATTTTGCTCTGTCGCCGAGCCTTGAACATAACTCGCGAACTCCCCTCTAGCTATCAACATCTCCACTTGCCTTCTCAAATTCCTGCATTCGTTAGTCTGATGACCGAAATCGGAATGGAAAGCACAATGTTTAGTCTGATCCCTCTGTTCGAGGGGTTGCCTAATTGGCAGTGGTGGATGAAACTTATCTTTGTTCTCCTGATATAGCCTCGCCAGAGTGACCTTCAGCGGAGTGATCAGCTCTTCCTCCCTGGACCTCTTTTCTGCCTTCCAGGAGGTCTGGCTTTGCGGCTGAACCTGCTTCTGCCTGATCTTTGCCTTGGACTTTTCCTCGGTCGACACGAGCGACGCTGTTCGAGCATTGGCTGCCTCCTCTTCTTCTAGGCGCACAAAGCCATCGGCTCTTTCATTGAGTTCATCCATAGTCGTCGGCGTGTTCACTACCAGACTGGTATGGAACGGAGTGCCACGTGTCATGGCTAACTTGAAGGCTTGAACCGCTGTAGAAGGGTGGCATTCGATCACCATACTCTTAGTAAGATTAAACCTGGTGAGAAAAGCCTGGAGACGTTCATCTTTGTGCTGTCTCATTGTGAATAGGCTCGAGATGTCCTTCGGCGGACGCTTGTTCCCATAGTACTGGCTTATGAACCGATCGCACAGGTTTCGGAAGCTACCAATGGAGCTCCTAGGCAAGTTCTTGAACCAGCTGAGCGCCGGTCCAGCTAGGCTTATAGGGAAGCATTTGCACATTAAAGCGTCGTTTTCCGTATTCAGGGCCATCTTCAACTGGATATGGTACACATGATTGATTGGATCGGTTGTTCCGTCAACAGAATAAAGACTGGCATAGCAAACTTCCTTGGATGCGGGGCATTCAGGATCTCGTCAGTGAATGGTGAATCAACCGTCCGAGCCGCGGATCGGAGTGCTTCATTCTCTCTTTGGCGCCCAGTGGTAGCTCTGTGAGCTACGGTTCTGCTCTCCGAACCGCAATGAGTGATTGTAGCCATGGAGGGCCGGTAAGACGGATCGAACGACCATTCCTCTATGAGCTCTCTTTGCCAAGGCGACACAACTTGGCGGCGATCAACCTCTATCACTTCCTCTCGGTTGAACCTTTCCCGATGCGGATCGAAGGTCATGGCTTCGTTCTGTCTGATCTGCTCATGTCGCGGATCAACGTGAGTCGATCCTTTGTGATCCTCAACTCGACGAGCATTTGGCGGCAAATCATCCATCCTCCTTTCATCACGGTGGAGAGCTGACTGATTGTTCTCGTCCTGCTCGCCTTGATGCGCGATATTAGATTGAACACCTCCTTCACCGGCCGGAAGTGGACGCGAAATCGCGGGTATTTGCTGATGTTGCATTCCAGCTTTCAATTCTGCATTCTCTTTTTTGAGAGCCTCGATCAAGTTCATCAACTCCTCAAGCTCCATTTGCTGGACAGCCTCCATCGGATTGGAGCTTTCACCTATCATTATTCCTGAACGGAGTAAAGGCATTAATCTCAAGTTCGTGAGTAGATCTGAGCTTCGTGAGCGGGAATTTTTCAGATCTGGTTTCGAATTCTCTGAATTATGCTCACGGTTGACGAGATCTGAATTGTCCGAATTCTAAATCCGTCAGATCCTGCCACAATCGAACAACTCGTTGTTGCGTAGATCTGAAGCCACTTCTGCCAAAGCAACAAGAACTAAAATTCCTCCAGAGTAGGTCACAATCGCTCAGATCTGGATCCAACTCCCAAAGATCGAGTTTCGTTCCCACGAATTGGTCTGAATCCACGCGATATTGATCAATGATCAATCAATCTTCAACGTTTCCCACAGACGGCGCCAATTGAAGATGCAAGAAATTCCTCCTCTCTTTCTCTCTGTAGAATTATTACATTTCAACCAAAAAAATATATCCCCCTTGCTCTATCCATCACTTCTCCTATTTATAGATACTTACAAATATTGATGGACTGCTAGATCTAGGCCCGTTCCTCTATGAGTTTTGGTCATTTTTGATGGGCTATTCGCGTTCGGCCCATATGGCAGTGTCTTTCTATGGGCCTGACCCATCTGTACGGACCGGATGTCGCGTTTGCAAGTCATATCCGGCCCATGTCACTTCGGGCCTCCTCACACTCGTATACGAGCATTCTTATAGTCCTGTCAAAATACATTCTTTACTTCCGTTACTATTTTTTTTTTTTTCATTTTTAGTCCTGTCAAAATAGTTGAGGTTGGGACATGGTTGACGTAGGACACCTCAGCAGCATTACACTAGACATGCCACACGAGCGCTCGTCATCCTGTGCCTTAGAAGCGCTCGTTCTATGAACAAGATTACTCTCCCTTCATATACTTGCACTCTCCCTGCATATACGAGCGCTCTTATAGTCCTGTCAAAATACCTTCTTTACTTCCTTTACTCATTTTTTTCTTTTTTTTTTTTTTCATTTTTAGTCCTGTCAAAATAGTTGATGTTGGGATATATATGACGTAGGACACCTCAGCAGCACTACACTAGACTAGGGATGGCAATGAGGCGGGGTAGGGCGGGGATCTCATTCCCCATCCCCATCCCTGATACATGTAATCAATTGATTACATGTAATTTTAAACATGTAATCAATCAATGGGCTCAAACATGTAATCAATTGATACATAGTGACCGTCTATATAGATTGCAGTGTACACAAGAATGATGAAGGTAGCTCCCAGAGTGATATAAATGTATGTTGTAGCGTCTAACTTGGGTGGCGCTGGCGCATTAGAGGGTTTAGAGGTGTGCTGGGTGGGAACGGTGGAGCTTCCACGTTGAAAGTGTAAACAGCGGCCATCTTAATTTTGCTCAGGGCGGCACTGGCATGGCCCAAAGCTACTTAATCAATAATATTACTGCACGCTGATCTTCCATTGCTTGATAAAATTAATCTATCGCATAGAATGGAATACTTGAATGAAGGTAATTAATAATGAACACATAACAACTACTGTAGGATATAATATAGAGCGTTTTAGAGAAGAATATATGTATAGATACATACAAGGACGATGTGTATATATATAATAATAATAAACGTACAAGGAAAGAATTGGTGGATGGTCTCTCAATTTTGTTCTAATTTTTTTAAATCAGATTATGTTTACATAAGCATTTGAACCATAATTTTTCTGGTGTCTTCTAATATCAATCAAAACAGAATCAAACACAAACCGAAACACAAATCACACCAGATCAGAGAGTTCAATTTGAACCCTAAGAATTATAATCAAACACAAATCAACCAAGGTGAAGAGAAAGTAATAGCACAAGCCCTTAAATCAAACACATATATATGATTTTACAAATAATTTTGTAAGCAACATTACGTAAGTCAATGAGACCAGGTGAAGCAATTTTTATGATTCAAGCTAGAAAGGAGGTACCCCTAATGAATGAAGGTACGGACCCCAATCACCTCCTTTTTCACAACCTGTTGAACCTCAGCTTCTGATGGTGGCTGCAATAAGGCTTGATTCATGTCTTCTGTTATTTTGCACGGGACGTATTGTCCAAGTGATAAAGGGGTTGAAAGTAGTGGACAAAAATAGAATTCACTTTTGGGTCATTCTATTTTTCCCATGTAAATGAACCAGGTAGAATAAAACATGGAAGGAGAAATTGTCTTAATTTTGGAAAATCAAGCTCCAAATCCAAGGAAATGACTCCCAACATCATTGAAGTGATGTGTTAATTTTAAATTCATATTCGAAAAAAAAAATTGCAGGTGTCAAAGGTTTTTAAATAATGGAAACTACATAATAATCATATTCCATTTTTGCAAACTACTCATTTTTTTTTTTTTTTTTTAAAGATTTTTACACGATGATTAAATAGTAAATGTATGATGAAGTTGAAAGTTCATGTTACTTTTCTATTTATAATATTTAAAAAAAAATAATTATATATATATATATATATAAATAAATAGAATTTATTAAATTTTGTTGTTATATCCTAACTCATATAAAGTTCATTCTTCCTGCTAGAGAGAAGAGAGATCGGTTCAATGCAGTGCATGGGATCAGTGTGGATTATATATATATATATATATATACACAGTAAAAGTGATGTAGCAATTATTTTCAATTATTATTATTATTATTTGATTATATATCTCGTGATTCATGAAAATAAAAAAAGAAAAAAAAAGTGATCTCTGTAGAAATTGGAATATGAATGTGTACGTATATATGGTTGTATATTAATTTGACGCATTTTTGTGTGATCCAGACTTTTCAAATTGTTATTTTAGAATATCATGTGCATATATCTACTATATCGATAACAGAAATTTCATTTAAAATATTTTTGATATATAGCATACTAGCTGTACTATTTACAGTATCATTTCATTGGTTCATTTTCTTAATTTCTTTTTATATCATATATTCATATCCTCTAATTTTTTATAATACAGACACAATATGACAAGAATATATTGATTAGTCAATTAAATTTTATAAACATAAAATACTAAGATATAAGTCAATTCATTTATATATCTTTTGAATATAATAAGATAATCATTGAACTTTAATTAATTTATAGATTTTAAAGGTACATAAATTTAGAATATGGCAGTTTTCAAATATTTAAAAAAAAAATGTTACTATATGATATACTATATACTATCGTATCTTGTCATTATAATTATAATTTTAAACGTTAAAAGTTGAGCAGTTTAATATATTTTTATAATGTTGTTTTGGGGAATGATTGTGCATTTGTTTTATGTAAGACAAAGAGCTTATAATGTATTAGTCAAGTATTTGAAATGTGTTGGCCAATCATTCTAAATGTGTGATCAAATATTTAAAATAATAAAATTTATTTTTATATGATGAATATGATCATAAAACATCAACACATATTCAATAGTGTTCATAGGATGTCGATATCCAACACGAACACAATGGCTTCGCAGCAGTGTCGTGTGGTTCAATCTGTTCCTGATGTGCACCTTTATGGCCCTGGACCAGCTTTTGGCCCTCCCAACGATTCCGTCTCTCATTTAATAATTATGTTCAGCTTCAAACCCATGCATGAACAAGGCAGAGAAGTGTTAGATAAGACTGGGTATTACCTAAGTGTAGATTCAGTGCCCGTGCTCTTTTTTAAAATAAAAATAAAATTCAATCTAACTTTGGCTTTAATATATTTGAACATGTATCCATAGTTGGACCAACACTTCCAAGTTATTTGATTTTGTAAACTGCTGATGAATTGGAACGGTGAGTGACATTCACAAATTATGAGTACCAGACACTTTATTTCTTGCTTTTTGCAGCTTTTTTGGGTTGGAATGATAGAAATTTTATTGAACCAAAATTAGGCCCTTAAAATTTTTGTTCAAAAGTTACCACATTAGTCAATAACGACCCATTTAGAAATTTTATTGAACCAAAATTAGGCCCTTAAAATTCATTGCATCCACACCTTGGAAGATTCTTTTTTTTTTTTTTTTTTTTTTTTTTTTTTTTTTTTTTTTTTTCAAATTCAAGCAAGCTTAGAGGATATAAAAAATGATATAAGTAGTTTCCAAATAAATTTACATAACCATTTGTAAAGGTGTGTTGGACTATAAACCCTTAATTTTTCTGTTGTTAATCAAAATTCAAACGAAAGAAAACGGATTTGTCAAACACAAATCACATGTGACTTCAATTTGAACCCTAAGAATCATAATCAAACACAAATCAACCAAGGATGAAAAAGAGTGAGTAATAGCACCAACCCTTAAATCATGTGTCAAGTACAATGAATCTGTCAAATACGAACAACGAAGAGGAAGAAAAAAAAGAGAAAGATACCACATACTGGAGCTCCGGCGACGTTTGTGAGGCTGACGGTGGCGGTGGCGGTCAGTGAGGGTGGAGAAGGAATTTGGGAGTGTTTCAAAGTCTTCTTGATGGCTAATGAATTGGGAAGATTGTTAGGGGATTTTATTTCAACCTTAAAAGAGGTTAAGGGGTAAATTGTAAATATGTTAGCTCAGAAGTCGAGACCTCGAATACACATATGTTATTGTACTAGTATTTATTTTTCTTAATAATAGTGAATTAAAAGTTTTTCTTTTAATGGGTTTAATTCAGTTAAACCCCTTGTAATTTGTTCAATTTTCAAGAAAACTTTTTCATATTTACAAAAATTTAATCAGGCTCTTTATTTTATTTTCTGATGTAAATTAGTCTCTCACTCTCCCTCCTAGGTCAATCGTCAAAATTGGTTGGAATATCATTTGCTGACATCATAAAAAAAATTAAACAATAATACCCAAATTATCCTCCAATAATTATGTTTGACTACTGTTCATGTTTGGCTAAATTGTATATATCAAATTTAATTTGAATATGGGTCGTACATAATTTAAAATAACACTATGCTCGTAACCAAATAAGATTGTACCATATATAATATATAATATAAATATAAATATAGTTTATAGTATATATAGTATATAAAGATAGAAAGTACCATACGTGGCAGAACCCAATTTTTTTTCTCTTATCTCTCATCTTCAACTCAATACGATTAATGTCTCTCTTCCCTGAGGCATTTTAGACCTCAAGTTTCATCTCTTCTCCATTTTTACCAAATCCTTCGAAGGAAAAAAAAAATGGATTTGCCAGAGATTTGTCCATTTTTTCCCTTCAAACTCTGTTTTAGTTGCTCTTGATGTTCGTATAAATGATATAATCCCATTTCAAGTAAGAATGATTTTTGTATCAGTTCTTTTGGGGTGATCCCTCCCTCCTTGTCTAGATCTCTGTTGGAGTTTGTTGAGTTAATAAAATGTGAATTAGGAACAAAAAAAAAAAACTACTTTAAACCTTTTATACAATCGCATAGTCAGAATTATAGATGTATTCCTTCCAAAAATTTACACATACATATATAAATCGAATAAGGAACAAATTAACTCTCTGCAAAGCCAAATTTACTTTTCATGTATAAATTTGCAGAAATATATATTTCATATTGATTTGCAAAATGAGAGAGAGTCCCTCCGCAATTCGTTGGCTTGGAAGTCCATGTGCAATTCGTTGGCTCAAGGGTGTTTGGTTAGCCGTATATGGAGGTGAAAACAGACCTAGTTCTAAAAAAGGTGTTTGGTTAGCCACACATGGAAGAATGACAAAAAGGGTAGATTAATCATTCCATTCAATTATTTTGCTTTGTCAGCCAACAATGTCTGACAGGGTTTGAATTTTTACAAATGTGAAGGAGTCTCCTTGAAAATTGGAGGTCTAACTGAATTAAACTCGGATTCACCTTAGTACATACTTTAGTAATTAGTAATTAATTACCTCTACGTTATTCTCATACTCAAGTGCCTCCCATATAATAACTTTTTATTTATTTTAAAATTATAATTTAGATCTGCAAAGTCAAACAACTCTAAAAAAAAAATGGGGTCATTGTGATGTCATATTGTTTCACTTTAGAATCTAACGTTCCATATGTTTGATCTTAAAACATTTTATTTTTTATTTTTTTCGGTGTTCGGGAGACTCCGAATTTATAAAATTATTTTTTATGTAAATTATTTTATTTTCAAAATAACTAAAAATAATTTATCAAAAAAATTTTTAGGTCTCCTCATTTTTTGGTATTTGGGAGAGTTAGAAAATTATTTTATACAAGTGAGAGGAGCGAGAAAGAGGGACACAAAAGAAAGAGAATATGTTTTCCATGTAGCAGAGGAAAGAGAAAGTATTGCCGAGGAGAATGGAATTTGTTTAGCATAGAGAAAAATAGTTTTGGGTAGATTTGGGTAGAGAGAGAGCTTGTGTTTCATTGAGACCGCGAAGAGAGGATGGAGAATGAGGGAGAGACATATTATATTAGTACTATATTACATTATGGTACTAAATATAGAAGGGTTTATTTAGTACCATAATGTAATATACTAATATATGTTTGAAATATCACTATTTTTATAATTGAATATAATTAGCATTTTTATCAATTAAAAAATAATAATTTTTAGCCATAATTTTTATAATTAAAAGACGATACACAATCATATATCATGTAAATTTATGACAATACAAAACTTTCAAAAAAAAAAAACTTATGATAATAAGCACGTATTTATAATATCAATATATATATATATATATATATATATATATATATGTAATATAATAATTTGTTTCTATATTTTCATTCAAAAGAAAAAAGAATTTTTTATATTTAAATATGAAATTGATTTATTTTATTATTATAATAGTTTTGGACTCACGTGAATGCATGTTAAGCTTAATTTAAACAATCAAACTTTTAACTCACGGACGCAATCAACTGTCAAATTTGTAACTTAACCCAGTTGAAACAATAAAATTATGACACTCTAAATGGTGTCTATGTCATGTTGGGCTTGTTCCTAGTTCCTTAAACGTATATTTGTTACTAATATGTCGGCCTCTGTCCACTCTTCGTGGGCTGGGCCTTTGATCATGGCCTGGCCATTGAATTTTGTACTTATTTCTCATTTATACAATATTTACATTCCCAAAAAATATATATATAATTTTTATGACAATGATCGGAGCATTTTAATTTTGCATCTCAAAATGTAAAACAGTCACATTTATTTTGATATGAAGTTGAATTATGATTTTTGTGACTAAGTTGTGTTGAATATTTTTAAATTTTTTAAATAATATGAGTTCAAAATGTGGGATAAATTTTATTGAGTAAGACTTATGATGTAACGTGGGGCACATCTTTAATTTGCAAGGCGAGATGAGATGCTCATGTATTTCACTATTTTGTACTCCAGATATTTTCACACACTGTTTAAATGTCTTCTGCAAGGACTCCACGAGGCTTCAATGAGCATATCGACTAGTTGAGCATTGATTATTCAAATTTGTTGCATTTCAACAAAATAAAAATAAAGAAAAAGAAAAATAACATGATGCATTTTGTGATTCAATTGAAAATGTTTCTTTCATCTGTTGCAATTTCTATTTGTGGATCATAATTATGTCGTATCGATTTAAGGATATTATACTAAACAATTCAACCTGAATACGACCTGTTTAATAATCGTATTAGGAACTCTCAATACAAACCCGACCTATTTTTTTAACGGGTTATACGTGACCTATTTATAAAAACAAAACACCATATCATTTAAATTACTAATAATCATTTATTAAACAATAAATACTTAAAAAAATATAAGTTTGAATCCAACTAAGTTGGATGTGTCTAGCTATCGTGTCAAATATTCCATCCCATCATCCATGGGACTCACGTGAATCCCACCTTAAAAATGCTTTTTTTTAATCCTCTACTTGAAGAAGTTGCCATTGTCGAATTCAGCCCTTGACTTGAATCGAAATGTCGACAGTGGAAAACTTCCCAAAAAAATGTTTCTCGGCCGAGTAAATATTGATTGTCAGATAGGAACCACATATACCTTTGCCCTACGTATAGACAGAGGTATTAATATAAAAATAAAAAATGAATTTATTTATATGCATGTATTGATTAATAATATAAGTATAAAACTTTAATTTATTTTTATACTAATAGTGTAATGACTTTTATATTATATATATAATTATTTCACTACTTTTTTGTAATAGTGTTTTTATTGTAAATGAATATTATTTTTTGTAATATCATTTTATCTTATAGAAAAAAGTATAACACTTTGGTTTGGAATGTATTCATATCATTTTTTAAATTATAAGGTAGGCTTGTGTTAGATTTTTTTAAAAGTCTCGGCCTAAATGTACAAAAAGTGTGACAAAGTGTGGAATAATAAAAATTTGTCCAGGAAGTGTCCAAAGTAATAAAAATTTATTTTTATTTGTGAATATTTATATGAAGTGTTAGACATATATCCGAGGAGTATCGGACAAAATACGATTCCTTCATAGAAGTACTCGAGTATATAAAAATGTACTCCACTATATAAAATAAATAAAAATAAAAAATCTTAGTAGTTTGTAGCGAACATGATTACAATTTACAACTAATGAAGAGACACTAACCATGTAAAAAATAAAATTTAACATGAATTGAGCTAATAAGAAAAAATATGGTGACAAGTAATTCGAATGAGACTATAACCTTTAGAGCAAAATAAAAAATTAGGACTCATGTCGCAACTTAAAGTAGTTGCAAAGAAAGTTTTACTGAGTGTAGAATCCTCATTCAATGAATAGCCAAATTGGTTGATCCTATAAATAGTTGATCCTATAAACATCTTGGCAATTTCTATATATTTAAAAGTTTAAAGAAAAGTAGTTTAAGGTTCCGTTTGTTTCGACGTAAAATATTCTTTTTGAAAAATATATATATTTTTTTTCAGATAAAATATTTTTCTATTTTTACTTTGGCAGTGTTTGACAAAGATCTACGTCGAGATTAATGTCGAGTCCATCGGGCGAGGCATGTGAAATAACTTGTCGAAAATTTATGAATAAATCATTTTTATTAAATTTTATTTTATTTTTTGTTCGTAATTATTTTAAGACAATCAAACACCAAAAAATAAAAAAATATTTTTTCAAAAATAGCCTAAATGAAGATGCAACTTAGTTACTGAATCAACAATTTTCGACAATGATCATTGCATTGAATTGGTTAATTTTATTAGCAACCAAGGCATGTTAATTAAATTTATGGTAACTCCACCATTTTCAAATTGGTGGCAATAAACTTATATATGTATATATGTTTTACTAACTTTTCACACCAAAATAAAAATATATGAACAATGAAATAGACATGCATATATATAATAAATATATAATAAATGGGTAGGGGCGGTTGGTCTGGCCTAACCCAGTGCTTGAATCCAAATTACAGAGAGCCCTCTATCAAAACTGGGCGCAAATCACCTGCTGTGAAATTCCTATGCAGTTCCTGCTGTGAGTTTTAGGTGGCTTACATTTTGCCACATCATTCATCATTTAATATCTCTTAAGGCAGCGTTTGAGTGAAATTGAGGCAGTGTTTGGATCCTTCTTCACTATCATTTATAAGTATTTTCACACATAAAATAAGTTATGCACATAATACAGACTAAGTAATGTCACATACAAACTAAACTCAATTCAACATATTGTGTTTGGCAATTACACCATCATTTATAAATAACATTTCACCACTATTTATAAGTATCTTCACTCTTAAATTAAGGTATACACATAAATGGTGATATTACTTTTACACTCCTGTGATGTTACTTTTTAGATCCTGTGATGTTACTTATAAATGATGATGTATCTTCACCCTTAAATTAAGGTATGCACATAAATGGTGATGTTACTTTTAGACTTCTGTGATATTACTTATAAATGATGGTGAAATATTACTTATAAATAGTGGTGTAATTGCCAAACGCGAACTTAGTGTCTGTTTTATGAAAAAATACGTGGCCAAACCAACGCCATAAGACAGTGGACAGCAGAAACTGCTTAGAAATCTCACAGCAGGTGATTCGCGTCCAAACTCATCAAAACTACACCATATGATTAATAGTATATCAAGTGAACCAATTCCGTATGTCCAAGTGTAACATGTAAGCTAATATAGTCAGGCGATAAACACGTGTCTAACATTTGTTGCATAAATAAATTCTTGTCTCAAAAATACCAATTCTAGTTTCAAGTTAAAACTTCTATACATGGATATAAAAAATGATATATATATATATATATATATATTCTCTTGAATCTTGATCAAGAAATTTACACATTCAGTGTGAAATTTTATATTAATGCTCCCAAAAGTGAAAATTTTAAAAATAAGCGACAAATTACACATTGTGTATATACGTGCAATTAAAAAAAAATCATAAAATATGAAATATGTACCATCCGGAACAACATCCAATATGGAGTAGAAATGAAGCAATTAGCTAATAATAAGTTTTTTTTTTATAAAGAAAAATAGGTAAAATGTTGATCCCAAGTGATAAGTACCACGGAGCAGAGATACTTATTGTTAAGTGTCCCATTTTGGCAGGCACATAGCCTGCGTATGGGGCCACTGTCACATCACGGATCTTTATTGTTCTCTTTGTGTGTGGAACCCAATGGTAAAGATTTTTTTTTGCGGTTACTGTTCGAGAGCTATTAAGGAGCTGATCCAACTATGCCCTTAGGTGGGCCTCTTTTGCAGCCCAGACCCATTTTCTTGCATCATTTATGATCGAATCTTGGGATGTTCAGGCCCATACTGAGTATTGTTTACCAGCTGGTCCACTTGTTGTGTGCGCTATGATATGCGGCGGACCATTTAAAGAAGGCCCATCAGTGACTATGGATTTTAATGGTTTGGTGGATTGCATTCCAAATGAGCTTTCTGTCCATTTCTCTGCCATAATAGGTTTGTGCAACATGACAGGTACAAATAATATACATACATACAAAAAAAAAAAAAAAATCTTATTGAATAAGCACTGCAAGAACAGTTATTCAAGCAGGCTAATTTACATTCTGCATCACTCCCAACAGGCAAAGATTGAGGATTTTGAGGCAATCCCATGTGTGGATTTTCCGGAATCAATCTTGTTCCCCATTTGCAATACTGATATTCCCACACTGCAGTACAATATTTCTCTCACACCCGCTAGAATAATCACTCAAATTCCAATCATCCATGGACTTAATATTGAACTCATATAAACAATTACAGAAGGGTTGAATAATCTGATTGCAGGCACCAAATGACCCACAATAAGCATTAAATTCACATTGTTCTCTTGGTTGAGACCAAAACAAATTCCATTCGTTTGTAGTTTCCAACCAAGTGAGTTGTTTAATTTGCCCCCAAATATCCATAATACATCTAGAAATAATTGAAGGATTATAAAGAGAATAGGTAAAATAACTCTCATTTTCATTGTTAACATAACTAAAATCATAGATATAATTCAACCTCATTTCTGGTACTAAATTGAAATATGACCATTCCAAGCCCCACTAGTCCAGTATCGCTCAGACCTATTCCACCAAATAAGATACTCACTACCATTTGGGTCAAGCTCAAGAGAGAATATCCCGCTGTAGGATTCTCTTAATTCTTCCTTGAGGTAAGAAGTTGATTTTTATTATAATTCTTCCAATTAATTACAGTATATAGTAAACAAGCCAAACAAGTAATATTAGAAGTAACTAAATAACATAAAGAAATAAGAGAATACTTACCCTTCTGACATTAGTGCCAAACATTAAAAAAGTGCCGATATAGAGTAAGTCAAGGGAAAGGCCAAATGAATTCACATAAAATATCCCGGGATGAAACCAATCCTGAAACCCAGGACTGGCGTACAATAGCCAAAATCCACAATTCGTAGCAGTCGCCGCATATAAGCACGGCTCATTGTTTTTCTCTTGTAAGAAGAGTCATGTAAATAAATGTATTTAGTCGGTGAAGCCATAGATCTATTCCCTCGCAGTATAGAGAAAAAACATAGTCGTTGTGCATTAAACATCTGATCATGTTTTAAATTGTTATAATTGTGCCGAATCTTTATTAAATTATTAGGTTGAAAAATATTATAACTGTATTGATTTTGTTGAAGGTGAATTGAAATTTGAAAAATATTATGCTGGGCGGGGGGATGGGGGGAGGGGGTTGAAAATTAAACGGGTATGGGGGTAAAAAATTTGATCAGGGATGGGGATGGGGAATGAGATCCCCGCCCTACCCCGCCTCATTGCCATCCTTAGTCTAGTGTAGTGCTGCTGAGGTGTCCTACGTCAACCATATCCCAACATCAACTATTTTTGACAGGACTAAAAAAGAAAAAAAAAAGAAAAAAATGAGTAAAGGAAGTAAAAAAGGTATTTTGACAGGACTATAAGAGCGCTCGTATATGCAGGGAGAGCGCTCGTATATGAAGGGGGAGCAATCTTGTTCATAGAACGAGCGCTTCTAAGGCACAGGACGACGAGCGCTCGTGTGGCATGTCTAGTGTAATGCTGCTGAGGTGTCCTACGTCAACCATATCCCAACCTCAACTATTTTGAAAGGACTAAAAATGAAAAAAAAAAAAAAAAAAAAAAAAAAAAAGAGTAACGAAAGTAAAGAAGGTATTTTGACAGGACTATAAGAATGCTCGTATATGTAAGGAGAGCACTCGTATATGAAGGGAGAGTGATCTTGTTCATGGAACGAGCGCTTCTAAGGCACATGACGACAAGCGCTCATGTGGCATGTCTAGTGTAGTGCTGCTGAGGTGTCCTACATCAACCATATCCCAACCTCAACTATTTTGACAGGACTAAAAATGAAAATAAATAAATAAATAATGATAATAATGAGTAAAGGAAGTACTAAAGAAGGTATTTTGACAGGACTATAAGAGCGCTCGTATATGCAGGAAGAGCGCTAGTATATTAAGAGAGAGCGATATTGTTCATAGAACGAGCGCTTCTAAGGCACAGGACGACAAGCGCTCGTGTGGCATGTCTAGTGTAGTGCTGCTGAGATGTCCTAAGTCAATCATATCCCAACCTCAACTATTTTGACAGGACTAAAAATGAACCAAAAAAAAAAAAAAAAAAGAGTAAAATAAGTAAAGAAGGTATTTTGACAGGACTATAAGAGCGCTCATATATGCAGGGAGAGCGATCTTGTTCTTAGAACGAGGGCTTCTAAGGCACTGGACAACGAGCGCTCATGTGGCATGTCTAGTGTAGTGCTGCTGAGGTGTCCTACGTCAACCTTATCCCAACCTCAACTATTTTGACAGGACTAAAAATAAAAAATAAAAAATGAGTAAAGGAAGTATTAAAGAAGGTATTTTGACAGGACTATAAGAGCACTCATATATGCAGGGAGAGCGCTTGCATATTAAGGGAGAGCGATCTTGTTAATAGAACGAGCGCTTCTAAGGCACAGGATAACGAACGCTCGTGTGGCATGTCTAGTGTAGTGCTGCTGAGGTGTCCAAAGTCAACCATATCCCAACCTCAATTATTTTGGCAGGACTAAAAAAAAAAAAAAAAATTGAGATAAGGAAGTAAAGAAGGTATTTTTACAGGACTATAAGAGTGCTCGTATATGCAGGGAGAGCACTCGTATATGAAAGGAGAGCTATCTTGTTCATAGAACGAGCGCTTCTAAGACGCAGGACGACGAGCGCTCGTGTGGCATGTCTAATATAGTGCTGCTGAGGTGTCCTACGTTTACCATATCCCAACCTCAACTATTTTGACAGGACTGAAAAAAAAAAAAAGTAAAGGACTCCAGGAGATCTAGGAATTGATAGAGATATGTCTTCTCTGTTTTGCTACTGCATGGATTGACTACGTACTATTTCAAGACATCCAAAGTTTTCATTGTCTTGCTTTCTTCCTTTTATCGACGACCGCGATTCAGCACTATCATTGCTCCCATCGCTGATTATCTAACTAATGAAATACTCCAATAGTCAATCTCTGTTTTGGGTACGTTTAACCATGCATTAGGTGTGTGGGTTTGGCTAATTTGCCTTTTGTACGTAGCTACATTTTAAGTTTCTCATTGCCCATTAATTATGAGTCTCTATAATTTATACACTTGCCTTCAAAAAAAGCCAAAACCGCAAGATTGCTTTATTGATATATTTCACGAGTGTATATCCCATGGCAATAGTTATATATATATATATATATAGAAGCTTTCAAAGTAAGCCACTAATGCGTACGCCAACGTATTCATATGTGATCCCATTTCTTTAACATACAGTATATTTTAGAAATATACTCCATATATACATACTGATTTCACTCAAGTTTATAATCACTCTACTTTTTCTCCAATTGCACTACAATACTAAATGAAATGGCAATTTTAACCTTAACATTACAAGTAAATGATTATTTTTTATAAAATGATACAACTAACCTTTCAGATTTCCTCTCCTTATCAATAATTTTTTTTTTTTTTTTTTTTTTTTTTTTGTCATGACCAAAAATAAATATTATGTTGAATAAATTACCTCTTTTGACCGGACCGAAAAAAAAAAAATAACCATTAAAAATTTTATCTCGTTTGATACGGAAAAAAAACCCCAAAAATATTTTTATTGAAGAAATTATATCTTTTGTTAAGAACAAAACAAAAAAAAAAAAGGTACAAAAAAATGAGGATTCAAAAAAAAAAAAATCTCTATTGAATAAATTTTCTCTTTTAATGAAACCCAAAAAAAAAAATAAAAATTTATTGAATAAATTATTTCTTTTGCCCGTGACCCAAAAAAAAAAAGAGTAATGTATAAATGGTAATATGAAGGGGCGAGCGCTCGTATATTAAGAGAGAGTGATCTTGTATGAAGGAAGAGCGGTCTTGATAATAGAACAAGCGCTCGTGTGGCATGTCTAGTGTGTAGTGCTGCAGAGGTGTCCTACGTCAACCATATCCCAACATCAACAATTTTGACAGGACTAAAACTGAAAAAAAAAAAAAAAAAATGAGTATAAGAATGTATTTTGACAGGACTATAAAAGCGCTCGTATATGAAGGGAACCTCGATCCCGGCCCTGTGTATATCTCGGTTTTTCCATTTCCAATCACGCATTTAATTCCTTTGACATTAAAACAAGGAAGCTTTTTATTTCTAGGCATGTTCGTTTTTTGAAGACTCCTTTCCATATAAAAATAAGTCTCTTGATTCATCTTCCAACTAATCACTCCATGTCAAGATTACTTTCCATCTTTACAGGTTCAAAACCGGAATCTAGTCCTATTTCATTAGTTGACCATCCCGATTCATCTCCTCCTCTTCCACAAGATACAACATTAATTCCCTCTAATCTTGTTACTACTCCCTCATTACCTACCATTCTTACCACACCTTCCAAATCTGGACCACTTTCTCCCCTTCCCTCACCCACCTACACACCTCCACCGAATTCTTCTACTCTCTCATCTTCATGCTCGGCCTCCCCATCTTCCCGTCCTAACTCACACTCACACGAAAAAATTTCTACTTCTACCCTCTCCAAGGATGCCTCATCACCAACTCCAACACAGGTAAATAGTTCTTCTCCTCTGCCTACTGTTTTTCCTTCACCAAAATATTCTCCACAAGTGCAACCATCTCGGATGGTCACTAGAGCTCAGAACAACATCCATAAGCCCAAAATTCCCTTCTCCCTTCACACCACCTCTTCGGCCTCCCTTGACCCAACCACCGAACCCATATCTTTCACTAAAGCCCATAAACCCCCTCTTTGGCGAAAATGCTATGGAGGAAGAATTCCTTGCGCTTCATAAAATAACACTTGGTCCTTAGTTCCCCAATCACCCGCACAAAATATTGTTGGATGTAAATGGGTCAATCGAATCAAGAGGAACCCGGATGGATCGATTGCCTGTTACAAAGCCCATCTAGTGGCCAAAGGGTTTCATCAACGTCCCTGGATAGATTATTTTTCAGAAACTTTTAGCCCAGTTGTAAAACCTGCTTACTATTCGCCTTGTTCTTAACAAAGCTGTTTCTCGTGGTTGGATTTTGAATCAATTAGATGTTAATAATGCTTTCTTGCAGGGCACTCTTTCTGACAATGTTGACAATGTTTTAATGCAGCAACCTCCGGGCTTTATTGATTCTAGCTGCCCGTCTCATGTTTGCAAGTTGCACAAAGCCCTATATGGTCTCCGTCAAACACCTAGGGCATGGTACAACGAACTCAAGTTGTATCTCCTTGCTAATGGATTTTTTAACTCCCGCAGTGACACTTCTCTCTTATTACTCAACATGGCTCATGTACTATCTATCTCCTTATGAACGTTGATGACATTATTCTCACCGGCATAATCCTCACGTTATCCGCCAGTTCATCTCCAAGTTGTCCTCTCGGTTTTCACTTAAAGATCTCGGCCCTCTTAGCTATTTTTTGGGTGTTGAAACGACTCGTTGCTTTTCTTGACTCGAAAGAAATATGTGCTTGATCTTCTCCACAAAACCAATATGCATGAGTCAAAAGAAGTAAGCACGCGTCTATCATCCACCGAGATTTTGAAGCTTGATGATGGGTCCTCCTATCATGATTCTACCGAGTACCGTCAAGTTCTTGGTTCACTCCAATATATTTCTCTCACTCGCCCCGATGTAAAGTTTTGCGGTCAATAAACTAGCTCAGTTTATGCATTGTCCTTCGTGTCTTCATTAGAATACTGTGAAACGTGTTCAAAAGGCACATCTCATTATGGCATTTTCCTCTCGGCCTCCTCTCCTCATTCACTCCATGCCTTTGCGGATGCGGATTGGGCAAATGATGCCGATACTCGCCATTCAACTTCGGCATATGTGGTGTTTCTTTGCTCCAATGCAGTTAGTTGGAGTTCTAAGAAGCAATCTACCGTAGCTCGCTCATCCACGGAAGCCGAGTATAGAGCAATTGCTTCCGCCACTTCGGAAGTCAATTGGCTCATGAATCTTCTTGGTGAACTAGGTGTGCGTCTTTCTTCCTCTCCGACAATTTATTATGACAATATTGGTGCTACTTATCTTTGCTCCAATCCGGTCTTTCATGCACCAATGAAGCACCGGAAACAATTCCAACTTCATCGCTCCAAGCTTTGCATTCTTCCCGGACCCTTGCGCTTGCGGGGGCATGATAGAACGTGATTATAGGGATTGTATAAGGATTATGATTCTGTTGTAATATTCTTATAATTAGTGTGTAATATTCCTATACTCAATGTTGATCTTGTTTCCTACTTTAGGTTTGTTAATAGAGGAAACTAGACAATCATATTGTGTATATCTTCAACTATTCTGTAAATGAGAAATCACATCATTTTTCACCAAAGTTGTTTAATAAGTACATAACAACACAGCAAAACCAAGGTGCAAAGGCTGAATTTTATGTATATTCCTTCAGTACTTTAATAAGTACATAACACCACAGCAAAACCAGAGTGCAAAGGCTAAATTTTATGTATATTCGATGACTTTACCGTAGATATCAAACTTGAGGAGAGTATAGGTCAACCAGACGCTGCAAAGCTAGCTAATGATATTATTGATGATGGAGTTAATTATGTTGCTTTTGCTAAATTTCCACTGAGAAATTAAGTAAGAAGTGAGTTATAAATGAAAAAAAAGATGGGCAAAATATATATATACTACATTTAAATGGGACAAATTTACCAGGCCGGAAGTGGTGATAGATACATTATGTAACATCGTGAACGGTAAATGGAATAATTAATTTTGTTTTAATTTATTACGCTCTCTCTTTACATCTACATGCTTACAACGCAGGTCTCATCTCCATATATAAACACTAAGGGCCTGCTTACTAGCAGGAATCATTCCTGTTTTTTACTTCTGATAGGGAAAAATATAAACATATCCTACCCTCGATAAGATTGATTAGATTTCATTATCAAGGATAATGAAATCAAATCTGACGTGGTTCAACAAGTAAGAATAATCCTACTATAACTAGAGGATGTCGAAAGGATTAAATCATATCCCGACAAATCTGGTAATAAATCTCCTATGATTTTGCACAAGCGGAAGATAAGGTCAACCATCGATATCAGTGGAATGATTTTGATTCCAATCGACAGCCATAAATAGGGCATCAAGCCATTAAAAAAGGTACGACGTAAAATCTATTATTAATCCCTGCCTTCTTTTTAGACCTCCGTGACTAATTTGATCGTCGGAGAGCTCTTGGCAGGCACCACACCGGTGCCGTCAAGGTTCATCGATCTTCTCCTCTCTTCCTTGCAGGAAAACGGTATCATATCGGACTGCGCGAATTTCAGCCTCAACAGTTGGCGCCGTCTGTGGGAATCACGATTCCCTTGAATCAATTAATTACTCGTTGGGTATATATGTTTGTAGTCCGGTATAGTTACCGAAGGAACACCGTCGCAGGGATCTGGTCAAAGGGTAGAGTCGGGTGAAAACCTAGACGTCCCAAACGACCAGGCACGGCTTGCAGCGTTGGAACTACAGGTTCAAACTCTGAGTCAGGGTATGAACCAGTTGATCCAACAAAATGCAACGCTCTTGCAACACCTTGTTCCACCGGCTCAACAAAACTTTCCAGGACAAGATATCTCAGGTCCAAACGGAGGTAATGAAAATCTTGAAGAGAGGGATAATCATTCCCCCCAAAATGAGACTGAAGTGGAACAAAGCCAGGTGGGAACCCGACATAGAGAGGTGGTTCACCAATCTCTCCTACGGAGTTCCCGACCTCCTGAAAGCATAGCCTTCTGTCTTAAGGAAAAGACAAAGAAAGTTACCCATCTCGACTTGCAGATCAAGGATCTCAAGGGGAAAATGGAAGATGTAATGCAGGCTATGAAAGGGAAAGGTTCTGTCACCGTAGACGACCTGGTACAAAGAACCAACTTGCCTTTCAGCCCCGCCGTTATGAAATATCCACTACCTAGCAAGTTCAGGATGCCCTTGTACGAAAGCTTCGATGGGACCAAAGATCCCCTCGATCACCTAGAAACTTTTCAAGCTCTTATGCAGTTACACGTTGTGCCAGATGAAATCATGTGCCGAGCTTTTCCCACTACACTTAAGGGATCAGCGAGAGTTTGGTTCAACAAGTTGAAGCCAGGAACCATCCACACCTTCGAAGAATTGAGTAAGCAGTTTGTGAGCCACTTCATTGCAGGTCAGAGGCATAGGAGGCCGGCTACCTACCTGTTTACTGTGGAGCAACAAAAGGAAGAGTCGATTCGGGAATACATCACCCGATTCAACGCAGAGATGTTGCAGGTAGAAGAGACGGACGACAAGGTAGCTTTGACCGCTTTCATAGGAGGACTCCAAACCTCCAGATTCTTGTTCTCCTTATCAAAAGAACCTCCCACCAGCATGATAGAGTTGCTAATCAGAGCGCAAAAACACATCAACGCTGAAGACACCATGAGTGCACGGAAGGAAGGAGAGGACAAGAAGAGGCCAGCCCCTCTCGTCAGGGATGAAAATAATACCAAATATAAGAAATCGTTCTTTAGCCAGAGTGACAGCACATATCATGAGAATGACTCAGATGAGTATACCGACTAGAAATTGTCTCGCGGCTGGAATTAGCCTTATCAAGTCATTCACAATAAAGACTGGGGGCATCTCAGTTAATCAGTTTAAATGGAGGGTAGCTCCATCACGTGTTATTTTGTTTTTAATAATGATGGTCTTTAATAAAATTCCTTTTAGTTTATACGTGCAGTATCCCCGTACTATAAGGGATAGTAAATGAGTGTCCTGTATTACAAGGACCCGGGCTGAATGAATCCCGTAATCAGTATCCTCGTACTATGAGGGATAGTAAATGAGTGTCCTGTATTACAAGGACCCGGGCTGAATGAATCCCGTAATCCGTATCCTCGTACTATAAGGGATAGTAAATGAGTGTCCTGTATTACAAGGACCCGGGCTGAATGACTCCCGTAATCCGTATCCCCGTACTATAAGGGATAGTAAATGAGTGTCCTGTATTACAAGGACCCGGGCTGAATGAATCCCGTAATCCGTATCCCCGTACTAAAAGGGAATAGTAAATGAGTGTCCTGTATTACAAGGACCCGGGCTGAATGAATCCCGTAATCCGTGTCCCCGTACTAAAAGGGAATAGTAAATGAGTGTCCTGTATTACAGGGACCCGGGTTGAATGAATCCCGTCATCCATATCCCTGGACTATAGGGGATAAGTATCTTGTATTATCAGGACCCGGGTTAAATGAATCCCGTAATCCATATTCCTGTAATATAAGGATAATAAATGAATGTCCTGGACTACAATGACCTGGGTTGGATGTATCCCATAATTAATATCCCCTTACAATAAGGGATAATAAATAAAAATCCTTTATTAAAGAGGTGAGCTGGGTAAAACTCGTAAAGTTCAATTCCCTTACTAAAGAGACGAAACTTGTATAATTTATTCCCTTATAAAAGGAAAAGTACTGTTCCCACGGGTAAAAAAAAAAACCCTGAGTTACTATTCACATGAATAGTGCCCGCGGGAATAGTACCCGCGGGTACTATTCACCGGGGTTGAAAAAAAAAAAAATTATTATTATTACTATTCATGAACAGTACCCGCGGGGTACTGTTCATGCACAATACCCGAGGGTCTGTTCCCTCGGTTGAAAAAAAATAATAATAATATTATTATTACTATTCATGAACAGTACCCACGGGGTACTATTCATGCACAGTACCCGAGGGTCTGTTCCCTCGGGTAAAAAAAAAAAACTATTTAGGAACAGTTCCCGAGGGTACTGTTCATGAACAGTACCCCGAGGGTACTGTTCCCTCTGGTGCAAAAAAAAAAAAAAAAAAAAAAAAAAAAAAAAAAAAAAAAAAATCCCTAAGTTACTATTTATGTGAATAGTACCCCCGGGAATAGTACCCGCGGGTACTGTTCACCGGGGTTAAAAAAAAAAAAAAAAAGTATTATTATTATTTATTACATTCCCAAAGCTAGACGTGCAAGCTTGGGAATGGAGGGCAACTGATAGGGAAAAATATAAACCTATCCTACCCTCGATAAGATTGATTAGATTTCATTATCAAGGATAATGAAATCAAATCTGACGTAGTTCAACAAGTAAAAATAATCCTACTATAACTAGAGGAGGTCAAAAAGATTAAATCATATCCCGACAAATCTGGTAATAAATCTCCTATGATTTTGCACAAGTGGAAGATAAGGTCAACCATCGATATCAGTGGAACGATTTTGATTCCAATCGACAGCCATAAATAGGGCATCAAGCCACTAAAGAAGGTACGACGTAAAATCTATTATTAATCCCTGCCTTCTTTTTAGACCTCCGTGACTAATTTGATCGTCGAAGAGCTCTTGGCAGGCACCACACCGGTGCCGTCAAGGTTCATCGATCTTTTCCTCTCTTCCTTGCAGGAAAACGGTATCATATCGGACTGCGCGAATTTCAGCCTCAACAACTTCCAATTCCTAAAAATATAAAGTAAAAGTACAAATTATGTTTTAATTTATTATGTTGATAGACACCATATACTTACGACTTCTTTCCTACCCAAATCCATCTCACCTTTTCTCACAAGGCCACCTTCAATCCCTTCAACCCACTCCAGCTCACCTTTTCTCACAAGCCCACCTTCAATCCCTTCAACCCACTTCACCAATTTCTCTTTGTGGCAAATTATCAAGTGACCATGGAAGGTAAGCCACAGAGCGTTTTTTTGAGAGAGAAAAATGACCATCAAAAATAAAATTAAAAATTATAATTACTAAACTTACTTCTTATTTTTTTGCTTTCAAAATATTGAAAGTAAAAAAAATTATTAAACACAATTCTGCTTTTTATTTCAGTTTAAAAAATCAAAATCATGATTTTACTTTCTTAGGAAGTAAAAATAAGAAAGTAAATGCGTTAGTAAACGGGCCATTAGCCTTACAATGAGTGATTAAGATGTCAACAAGTGACCTTATTCTAAAGGGGGAGAGAGTTCTAGAATTAGTTTCTAAAATCCTCCAAAGAACAATCTCTACAAGTTTATAAATATTTATACTATACAAGACAAGTTTAGAGAACTTTACTACTATGTTGACACTACTAAAAAAAGCCTAGACATCCCACACTGTTATAGAGAAATCCATAACGTCTGCAACAGAAAAGTTTGAAAAGTTTTTGAGTCATGTAAACTATTCATGTCATCCTTATGTAAACCTGTGTGATGCCTGCGTGGCATAATCTTGTGATACGAGACAAAATACTATGCTTTCTTTATTCCTCGATCATGTAAAGATGCGACTGGAATATTTGTGAGGTGAGTCAGAAATCAGAAGATTGTCAATATGGGTCAATCTTTTGGGTTGGGTCCCCAAATGATGCTTAAGAAAATCAGTTTGGAATAAAAATAGAAGTTACTATTTTCCTATTTTAACAATAATTTAAAAAAAATTATTAATGAAAGAAGTTTTTTTTTTTTTTTATTGCTTAATTGGAGTTATTTTGGAGCATAGTGTTGAGTGGGTACGGTTAAAAAGAAGTTACCTATAAAGCTCCTATTTGTTACACAACCGTCATCCTTCCTCCTTTAGTACAGGTCCATAAAGTCACTTGCCCAACTTAACATTTCTCTTCTAATCAATGCCCATTGAACCTACAATAAATATAATAATATCACCTAAATATGTTTTCTTTAATTTTATTATTTATAAGCATTAAACTTATAGCTCCATTCACACGTTCATTATTAATTTTTTTTTTTTTAATTATTCATATCATCTACCATAGTATCTTCATTACCTTAACGAAAAAAAAAAAAAAAACCCCTTAATATCTTCAGTTCGACCACATAGATTATTTCTTCATATATATTTTTCAACACTTAATCTTCACTCCATAAAATATTGCTAGTCAAATCACTGTTTGATACAAATTTTCTTGGGATAATTCCGTAAAAATGGAGTTTTGAGGGTCAAAAGACAAAAGAATGAAGTCAAAATTCAGTTTTCCAAATTAATGAAATTTTATGAAAGTCGGATGTTGACATGGAAAATTACTATACATCATTTTTTATTCCCAAAATACCTTTCTATTATTGTTATGAAATTATACTACTATCCCTCTCATATCTAGAGAGAAGAGATTTATGCCAATCCTCTCAAACTCTTCTTATCCGGCAGCTCATCTTTCCTCAACCTCCCGAAACACACTGTCAAAATAAGTGTAAAAAGAATGGAGTCAAAATTCACTTTTCTATTCATTTTCTTTATAAATCATCAATTCTCAATGTAATTTCCTTTCTAACTTTGATTTCTCCCTCTATTTTACTTATTTATTTTTATATATCTATATACATACTGTGAAGATCTTGAATTTTCAATTCATTTTCTTTATAAATCTCAATTGTCAATATAATTTTCTTTCTAACTTTGATTTCCCCCTCTATTTTACTTATTTATTTTTATATATCTATATACATACTGTGAAGATCTTGAATTTGGCAGTGGTAGTGAGAGAGAATAGAGAGAATCAAATACTGTAATATTTATTAGTGTCGGTTTAAATGGCAATTTCATTTGTTTAGTAAATTTATTTTAATAATTGTGAAACTTCATTATTTTAATTATAAAAAAAATTACATTAAAATAAATAAGTAAAATATAAATAAATAGAGGGGAAATCAAAGTTAGAAAAGAAATTACATTGAGAACTTAGAAAAGAAATTAAAAATAAATAAGTAAAATAGGGGAAGAAATCAAAGTTAGAAAGGAAATTACATTGAGAACTGATGATTTATAAAGAAAATGAACAGAAAAGTGGAATTTGACTTCATTCTTTTTACAGTGATTTTGACGGTGTAATTCGGGAGTTCGAGGAAAGAGGAGCCGTAGAGAAGGAGAGTTTGAGAGGATTGTCATAGATGTGTTTCTCTTCTATCTAGATCGATTTGAAAGGGTTAGTAGCATAATTTCATAACAATAATAGAAGGTTATTTTGGGAATAAAAAGATAATGTAAAATTCCATTAATTTGGAAAATTTGATTTTGACTCCATTCTTTTGTCTTTTGACCCCAAAACCCCATTTTTATGGAATTATCCCAATTTTCTTCTAATTTATTTGCTATTTTTTTTTTCTTTACAAATAATATCACTAGCTTGCCTTATTTATTTTGTTGTGTAAGTTTGCCTTCATTTTGACCACCCTACAATAGAAGCCCATAATATTTGAATTTGATTAACGACGTAGTATTTCTATAATTCTATATATCACTAGCATAATTTTAGCTTTTCTAAGGATAAGTATATTATTCCAAATAAAGATGTGTTTATTTATAAAATGATTATGTACATATTACCGCAAAAAGTGGCAGCCCAAAGTCTGATATCCCATCCCAACTTCCATTGGGCCCAATCCTTCTCCACACATAGGGCATATATATGGTAGCCTGAAGATCAAAGAGGGGATTAGTAAAATGCTCAGTATCATCCTCAATCTTCTTCTGCAATCAAAGTGAAGGAAGAAAACTATGGTCATTAGTACTGTATTACCAAAAAAAAAAAGTAGGATCCTCTCCGGTGCTCGAGAGGGCCTAGAGGGTTCATGTACCCTACTAGAGATGTTGATATTGGATCAGGAGATGAGAAAGACTCAAATCCTGATTCGATTTGAAATCGGTTAAAAACTGTAAAATAATCCAAAAATGTACTTTGTACCAGCTCCATTTCAAGCCCCATCCTCGAGTATGAGCCAACTTAAAACGAATCTAAATCCAACAAAATCTTTGAATGGTCTCATAAATAATAATATTACTTAAACAAAGTAGTATTTACCTGAAGTATGAAGGAAGTTGCGTTACACAGAGTGGCCATTACAGCTAGACCTAATCCTAATACCAAATTGTGGTTCTCTTCCGTCTCATGTTTGACATGGGAGAGCAAGTCAAATTTGATCGACTCGATGTTGATCTCCATAAGGTGACAGAAAGTGAGGAGTGCAACACCCACTGGGCTCAATATGATCCCAATTATTTTTAATTTTCCAGCTGATGTTCTAAGTTTTAAGCTCTCTTTCCTGCCAATATATATATATATATATATATATATATATATATATATATATATATATATATATATATAATAATAATAATAATAATAAAAGAAGAAAAAGAAAGACGGTAAAGAATAAGTTTAAGATTATTAAGCACCCGAGAATTTTTGCAAGAATGAATATGACAACAGGAGTAAGGTTGATGATGGCTGTGGCAAATGTTGCAGACGTAGGACGTAAGCTCTCTAAATACAAATTCTGATACAGAGGACCCTTGGAATTAATATTAATTACAAAATTTGTTAGTTTGATGACAAATTACAAAAAGAAAGTAGTGTTGGCTAAAGAATAAAAACAAACATTAAAATTTATATAAAACTGATTGTAAAAGTGTGTTAGTCCTATGGAGAGTTGTAAACTGTTGATATGTATGATATAAAAACAATCCACACATAAATATAAGGCATATCTGCTTCTATGTCAGATTGTGCCTGTTTTCTGCAATATTTAGACAAATATATCGATTTAGATGATTAAAAAATATTGCTACGACTTTTCCAAATTATATATATTTGGGTTCAAAAAACCTAGACTTTGAAGTTCTCAGTTTTAGTCATCTACCAGTACTCCTATATATTAAGGAATTATATATATATATATATCTATATATATATATATATATACATCTTGCATATATGTTAGCTTTAATACTCTGTTAGACAATATTTATTAGAGTGGCACAAAAAATCAATCAAGCATGGTAACATTACTCAGCAAGGATATAAACAGAGTTTTGCACATTTTTTCCCAAAAACATTAGAAAACAGAAGTAATAAAGCTCTCACAAAACAGAAACTAACAAACAAAATCTAACCAAAACAGTCACTCCTTATCCTCAAGCTTAAGCCCAATAGATTGAATAAGCATCTAAGAACTTTAATCTGATATGCGTATAAGGTACACACCTATGAATTTCCCAATTCGATATTTGTGTCGTAATAGTTAATCTCCTCATTACCAATTCGCCATTTTTGTGTCCTGAATGGATGTGTGATATATGTGACAACAAACTTCTGAAAGACTCAATTCACATATATTCAATAATTTTTCAATTAATAATCCATGTGAGACAAAACTCTTCTTAGAATAATAGACTAAATGAGAAAGGTAGATCAACTTACCTAATTATTAAAATTAAAGAAATTAAGAATTTTAGGAAAGGTAGCGTCATTTTATGAACATCTTAACCCCACCAACTATGTATAAAGTCCAAATTAACATAAACAATTCATCATCATATATTAGCAAAATTTTTATATTTCAATTTTAAAAATAAAACTAACCTTCCCAGATAAAATCTCATATGCAAAGAAGGTATATCTTATCAACTTTAACTAATTTTAAGTGTTAATTAAAATTTTGTTAACTATTTCCACCATATTTACAATTATTGAGTGGAGCATTTATTTCAACTTTAACTAATTTAAACGTAAAGTGGAGAAGAAAAAAAAAATTCACTTGTTGTATTTGATGATAGGTAGATTTGTTTAGGTTTTCTTATTATTTTTTTTATAAATTAATTGATTATTTTTTTATTTTTCTTGTCAAATAATTATTAGTGTTGCTATAAAAATAATTGGACTAATTGATTGTATGAAAAAAATTGAATAATCAATGACTCAAATAAAACTTTTAATTTTAATTTAAAAATATGTTTAGAAGTCAGACACTATTTAAAAAATATTTTTAAAATTTTTGTCAAATACCGAAAAATAAAAAGTAAAGAAATCATTTTACTTAAAAAGTTGTTACATAGAAAATATTTTACAAAAAAAAATATTTTACGCTCAAACAAATGAAGTTTAAAAGAAAAAAAAAAGATTATAAATTAAATATTCATTTAATAAAAATTATTTCGGATCGAATTCAATAATAACTTTATCAAATTTGAATTTAGTGGATTAGATCCAAATCCAATTCCAATTCCAATTCCAATTCGTTTTAACGTTCTAGAACCATCTGAGTATATCCTGTTATTAGGACATCTGGTATAATACATAGTTTGGCTGGCAGTGAACTTATATTGAGAGCCACGTTAGCCCACCCACGATTAAAGAGATCTGCTATCAATTTTTATGTGGAGCCCACCATTTAACTAGCTCTCGCTATTTGCTAGCATTACCGGATGGCCCCCACAATAGCGAAATTGAGGTCTTGGTTTATTTTATATCCATGTAGTCATAATTGGCAAGTAATCTCGTCATTCCAACGGTTCTAGAACCCAGAAGACCAAATTGAAACTTTCTGATGGTACCAAACTACCAAACCCAACATGTTGTGACAAATATCGTGAATAAATAATTTAAAAAGAAAATTAATAGAAAAATAAATACATCATGCATAAAGAATACAAAAATTTATTGCATTTTTTGAACTTCTTTCTACAATGTATAAATCTTTTATATACATACAGATATTGCATTCAAATTTTATATACAAACATGCAATGCGTTCAAATTTTATATACACACAAGCAGTGCAATATTGTTTAGTATACAATAGTTTGAATTGCAGCCATTAGATTGGTCAAAAAGGGGATTAGGAAAATGTTCTGGCTATCATCCTTAACTTGGCATGAAAAAATTTTAAATGCCTGTCCATTATAACTCCAAGGGTGTCACCCACCCAATCTTGTTCTAATTTAAAATATTATTAACTTGAGTCTAATCCAACCAATTTGACTTGCCAAAAGTACATAAACCCAGGAGGTTAGATTGATTAATTATGTTTTCGTCGTCTCAAACAAAAATAACATTTTTTTGTGACGATGTGTGTTTTATTTCGGGTCAGCCGAGCCAATAGGATGAACCAAACGAGTTCGGCCTATGTGATTGGAATTACACGGGACCAACTCGATATAATTGGAGGCCTTAAACAAAAACGTTAAATATCTTCAACGGTGACACCACCACCACCATGTCAGTTTTACCATGCTACCATAGTTGCTTTGACTCTAAATCCTTCCTACTCAAGTAATATAAAATTTTGTTCCCAGATTTTTCGAAACGTACAAAAATATGAAAAAAATATTATTACGAGGTTGCATGATTGAGTGGCAAAATAACTAGTTAAAAAGGCTACATAAGTGAATGGGTACTATTCATTGCTAAAGAGTTTGTGCACACGACAACAAATTGAGTGCTATTTAAATGAGAAAAATCAATTATCAAACATAGTTGCGATGTTTTATTTTATCTTTTCTAGGAGTGACGATTTGTATTCGTTGATCATAATCATGTCGTGTCGACTTAAGGGTATTTTAATTACTAAATAGGTCAATCAAAACACAATCTATTTAATAATGGTGTCAAGAACTTTCAACACTAACTCGACATGTTTGTTAAACAAGTTACACGTGTTAATATGTTTAATGACCTATTTAGAAAAACGAAACATTTAATACTCAATCAAATAATAGATACTAGGGAAAAAAAGAAAAAAAAAAATTCAATTAACCCAAATATTTAAAGTAAGAATAAAAACATCAAACACCCCGAACCAAGTAAATAGAATACAAATGTTCTAAGTAAAAATCATAATGGTTTATGTTGAAATGGCTAAATTGGTCTAAACAGATAACAAGTCATACTTGTTATATTCTTCATTATGACACGTAAGATTAAAAGAGTGACACAAGTTGAATCCATAAACCCTAAGATGACACGATTAAGTAAACAAATTAACTGTATCAACCGGTTTATGACCTAAATCTATTTAAGGTCAACCTCAACTTGTTTATCTTATGTCGTGTTTGAATTGCATTGACAAATAATGTCAAACTTTGTCACCCTTAACTTTAATACACCACTAACTTACAACACGAAACATGCAACAAAAACACTTGGAACTAAATGTAGTCAACAACCTCATAAATCCCATCTTATTTGGTGGGGTTTATCTTACATCTTCCTGTTGATGTTCTATATGCTAAGCTCTCTAACCTGCAGAGAAAGAAGAGTGAATTTCAAAGATCGTCACACTAAATTGGTCATGCATGAGATTCTAATATGCCTATACTATGTTGACATTGAAAATGCGTTGGGTGCAAAGTCAACCACTGTTTCTAATTGGTCAAACAATCCCACAAAGTTTGACAGACCAATCAAATTACATAAACTTTGAGTGATTGGGTCCCATCAAGTGAAAATAAAACACTATAGTACTACATGTAAACACCATTTTCAGGTCTCCATCAACCCAGAGTTAAAATTAAGTATTAGTGATGTCATTAGTACTAATTAAGTGCACACCCAAGAAAGGTTGAGAGGATGGATGTGACAACAGGATTAAGGTTAACGATAGTTGAGACATAAATTGCAGAAGTTGAAGTCAAGCTCTTTAGGTACAATTTATGATGCAATGATCTCCTGAAATAAAAAATTTAAAGATAAAATGTTATTAGTAGCTTGACAATTATAAAAATATAGCTAAATTTTAGGGTAAGTATTAGTTAGAAATTCTTGACTTAAACATTTGGGTGACATAAATAAAAATAATAGAGAACGATAGTGAAAGTTCGCATCCATTCAGTAATTAATGGAGATTCAAATCCTTGGAATGAATGAATTTACATACCCAAGCAAACCACACACAAATGTAAGATATACCATCTTCCATGTCAGCTTAGGTCTATTATACCTGCGAGAGAAACATATATATTTAGATAACAAATTATTCTTTGATTAAAAGAATAAATTTTTATATATATGATTATATTACATCTCTAGCTTGCATGTGGTACGGTTTTCAAATGCATCCTTTTGCAAGGATATGACACTCACACCCATACACACACATACATATAAAATCTTCCCTAGCTAGCTAATATATGAAAAATGTGTATGTGCATGTGTGTGTGTGTGTGTGTGTATATATCACACGAGTACTACCATGACTTGTAAATGGTGAGAGGAGCCAATGAGATTTCGCCGAAGCTAAACCGATAGGCGATGAGAATTGAGGTGGCCATAGCGTGAGTGATGGCCAGTTTGTAAAATATGTTAACTCCTACAGAGATTGTCTGTACAAGAAGCATAAGTAGAACTGGAATTAGCCATTCGGGAAGAGAGGGTGGGGGGGGTTGGTTTTGGGGGGATTATATATCAACCATCAACTATAATATCACTCTGTCGCTTCCATTTTATAGGACCATGGATGCAATGAAATTAATAATATATTATATGGCCCACACAATAGTGAAAATTGAGGATTTAGATTCTTTTTACATCTGTATAGTCATCTTTGGCTAATAATGTCTACCATTTTGCGTTTCTAGAACGCAATTAAGAGAATGATCTCCGAAGACAAAACTGAAGTTTCTGATTATACGAATCCCAATCTGAATACGCAAGAGAATGAGCTCTTTGTTATATACACACACACATACACGCAGTCATATACAGCGCGCATATGGTGTAGGTTTTTTTAAGAGAAAAAGAAAAATCCATATATAATTAAAGGGACAAACGACCACTTGCCCAATTGATAAAAAGATTCTCTAGAAAGGTTGAATAATGTTACTAACTTACTACGTACTTGCGAAGTCCAATATTAATACGTAACTATGTACAATAACATGTACATAAATTATATTCACACAAGCTGCTATTACATATATATATAATGGAGGAGGTGAGCTCATTTTATTTGGTAACCTTCATAGTCATCTCACTTCTCGGCAATACAGTGCATAATTTCTCCGAAATTTCCCCAAAGTAGCATCAATTTAATATATATATATATATATATTGCAATTATTATGACTTGGAAAATGATGTACGTGCAAGTAAGGGCATTTGATAGCCACAGAAGAGGAGAGGCGAAATATAAAACATAAAATAAAATAATGGAATGTATGTATTTCATTTTATTACCAAAGACAAAAGTCGGGGTATTTCTTCAATTTTGTAAATTTCCATATGTGTCAAATATTGAGTATACACACGGAAGCAATATGGTATGGAACAGTTGAGAGCTATACAACACATTAATAATTTCTTATATAACATTCAGATTGTGACTGATCATAAGATCGAATACGTGGAATGAAACATTTTGAAATATTCGAAAGAGACATTGAGAGAGAGGGAGAGGTCTATATATGTACACAGAGAGAGAGAGAGATTTGAAATCATAGAAGTAGATCGGGTTAAGTAAATAGTATAATAGTATAACGTACAACGAGTACCGAAAATATAATCATTCTTTACATCTATATGGGTGTTCATTTCTTGTCCACATAAACACCGATAGGAGCTATATGGGTGTTCATTTCAGGCCTTTCTTTGCTTTGCAATTTTTTAAATTTTAGCTCTTTAAGCTTTTGCTTAGCTTCACTTGACTTCCTTTGTTTCCTTTGCTTGATTTCCTTACTCAATGCACCTACCCAATTAGGAACAAACACAATTAGTAACCAAAGATAAAATAAAATAAAGACACGATCAAAAGAGTACTAATACCTATTTGTTTCCAAACAAATACGGCGTTGCTAATTCAATCCCCGGTAACGGCGCCAAAAACTTGGTGATGTGTTGTTGGCACCAACGTTTAAATGATGCACTAAGAATGTGAATGTGTAATGTGGTCAATTTTTAAATTGGTAAAAGTCACCACTACCTCTAACTAAAAATATAGCTAGAGTGAGTAGGGATCGTCCTAAGGAATTATGGGCGTGTTTGCAATGGAAATAATATATAGGGTTAGTAGGTCGAATGATCAAAAGATAGTTGGATTGATTGATTAAGCTATTATGCAAATTAATTAAAGCAAGCAAAAGGTAACAATTTAGAAAGAAGAGAAAAGATATAGAGTAGAGGACTTGGGGTACTAGAGCTCACCACTAAACTTGACTTCACTAAACACTAGCAATTGTATATCAATGAGGAAATTGAATTGTAACTTGTGTGTGTGTGTGTGTGACATTAATTGAAACTATGCATGGATGACAAATAAGTATAGATTGTCAAACCAATTTAAGTGAAAAGCACAACCTATCAAATGAGATCAAAATCTATTCAATGAAACCACAATTTATGCACACACTACCATCTAGAAACATACACCACTTGCATTCAATAGCATGGAACACCAAGAAATAAGAATAGATTGTCCACCAATCTATGAATCTAAAGCAACTACACTACTTCTACACTAAAAACATGAAAATTAAACTAAGTAAGCTAAAAGTATGGCACAATCTATCAAGAAACAAGTGTGAACCATCAAATAAATTACAAGTGTGTTCAATTAAGTACTATGTTTTGACCATCTCTAGATTAACTCCATCCATACACATAGACATGCATAAATTCCACTAAATATAGAGAAAAGCACATGAATCATCCATTCTAGCATACATAGACGTATGGGTAGAAATAGATAATCAATTGAAAGTATTAATCCATACACATTAAGTAGAAACCACAAGATATATATAAATCCAAGATCAAAACATTTGTTATAATAAATCCCCAAAAATATACAAAGCACTAGGTCTAGGAAGCAAACTTAGGGGTTACTCTAGCCCCAAGTAGATGTCTAGCCACTCATTGAAGTAGTCATCCAACCATCAAGGGCTATCTCCATGGTAGGCATGACCTCCTTCTTGATGGAAACCCTAGAAGAATGAAAGAACTCCCAAAAGGTGTAAAGCTCTCTCTAGTCTCTAGGCCCCTTTCCAAGATATGAGATGTGTTGATGATATGTTGTTATACTCTTAAAATGGCTCCAAATCCTTATATAGGTAGCTCAAGTGTCACACACAATGGTCTGGGCTCGTACACCAAGGTCCCTCCAATGATTGCACCATGAGCCAACTTTTAATGAGCTGGAATTTGTTTTATTTTGGACTTGAAGAGGTTCGATCGATCGAACTTTGGTGAGATCCATCGAATACTGCAAAGATCGATCATCCATGGCGGCGCCTTTTTGATTAAAGACAAATCTCTGAGATATTTTGAAAAAGAGACAAAAGTGGTAGGTGGGGTGGTAGGTGTGGATAAGATTGGATAATATCGAATAATTTCGATTGATCAAAGAAATGTTGGATCGATCGAACTTGTTGCATTCTTTTGGATAAAGACAAAAGCTTGGATCCATCTTGAAATGTCTAAATCGATGAACTCCAGATCGATCGAAGTAATGTTGAGATCGATCGAACATGCTGAATTTCCACACTTTGCTTCCACTTTGTTCATTTCTTCCATTCAGCTCAAGATTGCTTCATTAATGCTCTAATTTGGCTGAATTAACTTATTTTTGGAATAAGCACTTGAAAGAGACAATAATATGAAATTAGAATAAAACGGGAAAATAAGATAGATAAAGGTCCTAGAATGCTCAAGCTTAAGGGGTTTAAATGCGTACTTTTCAGCGCTTATCACACCCCCAAACTTAAATATTGCTAGTCACTAGTAATGAATTACGAATTAAAGGAATAAAATGAACAACTGAACAACTATGAACTAGAAAGCAATAAATGGATAACGTCACTTTCGTAGGGAGCACGATTGCATTTAGTACATGCAACAAGCCTTTTAAACCCCTAGGTTACCCCTAGTGGACGAGTGAAGTCTCGTGAGGGTTTCCAGAAATGATACCCACAAACATTAAGCTCATTTTCACAAAAGAGGCACCAATATTGCAAACAAGCATTGGAAGAAAACTACCTCAAGTATGCAATTTTTCAACCATTTTAAAGCAATCTCCCAAAATCTCAATATCAAATAAGCAAGTATGGTCCTCCATACATTAAGAAAATGATCATGCAAATCAAAACAACTCTAGAATCCTTTTTTAGTGGACCGGCATCAAGTATGTTGCTATCTAAGCCAACTAAAGAAATGATTACATTCCTACCCTCAAATTAGCACACAAATCTAGTATCGATCATCAAGACAAAGAGTAAACCTCTTATTAAAGCTTTATTGATCTAGGTGCGCTTATTCTTTTCACTTTTTCTTTTTTCTTTTTTTTTTCTTTTTTTTATCCCTGAGGATCAAAGATGGAAGCATGGTGCAATGTGTTGATCTATTAAGCTTTCTAGCGATCCATGAGGTCGATCGTTAGGTCAATGACTCCCAAACCAGACGGCTTTAGGACATTAGGTATTAAAACACCCCTAAGGACTTACAAGCTCAAATCAACTAGGTTACAAATGAAAACAACCTCCATCTAATCATTTCCCACTTCTCACCTTTTCAAAGAAGTCCTCACTTTTTTTTATTGCTTTTGCAACTTTTTCTTTTTTTTTTTTTTTTTTTTTTTTTTTTTTTTTTTTTTTTTTTTTTTCAGCAAGCATTCAATTATTAACCTAGAGTTTGGGCCTTCCACCTTTCGGCGCGAGAAATTCAGTGCTTGATGAGGCTAGAATCCCGACTACTCAATTAAAAGGGTTTGTTATCCACTTTTATCAAGATGAAAGTTTTCAATGCACTACTAGCCCAATTGGGATATAACCAATTCAATAGTCAACAAAGCATGTACCCCACAAGTGAATGCTAGTGTGCGTCTGTGCTAGTGTAGAATCCTAGAGTGAATCTCCAAACAATCACAAAATCAAGATGATGTGGACTACAACTGCAAGCATGATATCAATTTTTCGAAAAATTTACTCCTAAATGGCATCCACAAGGCATACAAGGAGTATTGGACTCTCAAGTCAAGCAATTTTTAAATTTTAAGCAATATAGTCCTCAAAAGATCATAATCATAGATAACATTGATCTCTAATCTCAATCATGCATTTAAAACTTAACTTTAAGTAGAATGTAACAAAGATATCTTACCCCCAAACTTAAACCGCACATTGTCCTCAATGTGCAATGAGAATAATGGAAAAAATGGAAAGAATATATCGTGATGGAAAAGACATAAAGCCCGGTAGTGATCCAATTCGAAAAACGTCTCCCCCAAACTTGAAATCAACAACCTATTTGAATAACTACACTAGCAAACTCGCATCAAATACCAAATGGGAGAAGAATAATCAAATCATACATTCTAACACAGGATGCAAGAGAGATATGAGATAAGGCCTTACACCAAGTATGAAAGCATGAGTACACACAAGGGTAAAATAGTAAATAGCTCTTTTCTCTTTTTTCTTTTTTCTTTTTTTTTTTTTGAATTCAATGCAAGTAAGATTAAATAAAATGCAAGAAAATATGAACAATGATTGCTAAGTTTAACGTCTCTAGCTGACGGAATGCTGCTTTGAAAGGATGAAATTTAAAAATAAAAAAGGCAGATTAAGTCAATCAAAAGAACATGGATCGATCGAACAAAGATCGATCTGAAAGAAGCTTAGATCGATCGAACAGGTGAAAACCTGTAGACAAGTTCGAACGATGCACAGAGACGTGAAATATGTAGAAATCCAAAAATTTTCTAAGTATGGGACTGAGATCGATCGAAGAAAAAGTTCGATCGATCTTGGAAGACCTTAGATCGATCTGAAATGAAGTTCGCTAGATACACAGAAAGCTGAAATATGCAGGAAATTCTCGATGGAACTGAGAGATGATTGGATGCAAAGATGGGTGTTGAATCGATCGAACCTATTCCGAGATCGATCGAACAGGAACAATTAAGGAAAAATTCGAACATCTCATTGAAAACATTAAGTGCATCACTAAATCTCTTCATAAATTGGATCAACCAAAAGTGCAGCTTCCATATGCCTTTGAAAAACTTGTCCCTTAATGTAGGGTTTCAAACTTTGCCCATTCACCTTGAATGTGTTGCCATTCTTTAAACTTTGAATTTCAACCGCCCCATGCGGCGCAATAGAGATGATCTTATATGGACCTTCCCATTTGGTTCGCAACTTTCTGGGGAAAAGTTTTAACCTAGAGTTGAAAAGCCAAGCTTTTTGACTAGGCTCAAATAATTTCTTCACAATGTGTTTATCATGAAAAGCTTTAGTTCTCTCTTTGTAGAGTTTGGCATTGTCATAGGCATTGTGTCTCAACTCTTCTAACTCATTCAATTGGAGTAAACGATTTTCTCCGGCTTTGTCAAGGTCAAAATTGAGCTTCTTAACCGCCCATATAACTTTGTGTTCTAGCTCAACCGGAAGATGGCAAGGTTTTCCATAAACAAGTCTATATGGAGACACGCCAATGGGAGTCTTGTATGCCGTTCGGTAAGCCCACAAAGTATCATTCAATTTGTGCAACCAATCCTTCTGGGTTGTGTTAACCGTTTTCTCAACAATATGCTTAATTTCCCGGTTTGACACTTCTACTTGCCCACTTGTTTGAGGATGATAAGGAGTGGCGACTTTATGAGTAACGGAGTACTTAAGAAATAATTTCTTTAAGAATTGATTGCAAAAATACTTTCCTCCATCACTAATCATTGCTCTTGACATACCAAAACGAGTAAAGATGTTTGATTTGATGAATTGGATAACAATGGAGTGGTCATTGATTTTGGTAGCACAAGCCTCCACCCACTTAGAAACATAGTCAATGGCAAGCAAAATGTATTGATATCCAAAAGATATAAGAAAAGGACCCATAAAATTAATGCCCCAAATGTCAAAGATTTCAACAACGAGAATATTTGTCAAGGGCCTCATATCTCTTCTTGACATTGAACCCATTTTTTGACATCGCTCACACTCCTTACAAAAATTGTAGACATCTCTATGGATGGTGGGCCAAAATAGCCCACTTTAAAGCACCTTTAAGGCGATCTTCTTCGCACTAAAATGCCCACCGCATGCAAGGGTATGGCAAAATAAAAGGACGCTTGGAATTTCACTCTCTGGAATACATCTTCTCACAATTTGATCTGGAAAATATCGAAACAAGATAGGGTTTTCCCAAGAATAATTCTGGATGTTGGCAAAGAAACGCTTCTTTGCTTGCTTTGACCAATTAGTTGGTAGCTTGCCAATTGCAAAAAAATTCACAATATCAGCAAACCATCGCATTTGCCCATTAGAGACTTGGAACAATTGTTCATCTGGAAATGAATCATGAATTGGTGGGCTTGGTGAAAATTCTACTACCAACCGTGAGAGATGACCGGCAACCATATTTTTGGTGCCTTTCTTATCTTTGATTTCAAAATCAAATTCTTGAAGAAGTAAGATCCATCTTATCAAACGAGGCTTTGTTTCTTTCTTGGTCAAAAGATGCCTCAAAGCAGCATGATCAGAATAGACAATGACTTTTGACCCTAAGAGATAGGATTGAAATTTATCAAGAGCGTATATTACGACAAGTAATTCCTTCTCGGTGGTGGAGTAATTCAATTGAGCTCCCGAGAGGGTCTTGCTTGCATAGTATATGGCGCATGGAATTTTTCCTACCCTTTGCCCCAAAACCGCTCGCGTGGCATAATCAGAAGCATCACACATTATTTCAAATGGTAATGACCAATTGGGAGGTTGCATAATAGGAGCAGATGACAACAAGTCACTCAATTTGAGAAAAGCATCTAGGCATGCTTGATAAAAGACGAATGATGTTTCCTTGGTAAGAAGATTACACAAGGGTCTAGCAATCTTGTTAAAATCTTTGATAAAACGGCGATAAAAACCGGCATGACCTAAAAAGGAGCGAACCTCTCTTACCTTGAAGGTGGTGGCAATTCAGAAATAAGCTCAACTTTTGCTTTATCAACCTCAATTCCCCTTTTTGAGATGACGTGACCCAAAACAATACCCTCTTGAACCATGAAATGGCTCTTTTCCCAACTAAGAACAATTTTTGTTTCACGACATCTTTTAAGCACTAAATTTAGATTTTTAAGGCATGCTTCAAATAAAGACCCAAAGACAGAAAAATCATCTAGAAAGACCTCAAGATACTCTTCCACCATGTCCGAGAAAATTGTCATCATACACCTTTGGAATGTTGCGGGAGCATTGCACAAACCGAAAGGCATCCGTCTATAAGCAAATGTGCTAAAAGGACAAGTAAATGTGGTTTTTTCTTGGTCTAAGGGGTCAAGGGCTACTTGATTATAACCCGAATAGCCATCAAGGAAGCAATAATATTGTTGCCCGGCTAATCTCTCTAGAATTTGATCAATGAATGGCAAGGGGAAGTGATCTTTTCTAGTGGTGGCATTTAATTTGCGGTAATCAATGCACACACGCCATGAATTGATGAAACGCTTAGAGATTTCCTCACCTTTTGCATTTTTAACCACAGTAATCCCCGATTTCTTGGGAATTACTTGAGTTGGATTCACCCATTTGCTATCAGAGATTGGATAAATGATACCGGCATCTAAGAACTTCACAACTTCCTTTTTAACCACTTCTTTCATATTTGGATTTAATCTCCTTTGGGGATCTCTAAAAGGTTTTGCATCATCTTCCATGAGTATGCAATGCATGCAAATAGAAGGATCAATCCCTTTTAGATCCGCCACACTCCATCCTATAGCTTCCTTATTTTCTTTAAGCACATTTAAAAGAGTATCCTCTTGATCTTTTTCAAGATTAGAGGAAATGAAGACCGAAAGAGTCTCTTTCGGGCCTAGAAAGGCGTACTTAAGAGTGGAAGGTAGAGTTTTAGGCTCAATAGTTGGTGGAGAGATTAGAGATGGAACCGGTGGAGTGCTAGAGAGTGGAGGAAGAGGTTCCTTTAGAACTTTCCAAGGTAGAAAATCCAAACTTGCAACAAATTCCATTAAATCATTAACTTCACTCATTGATCCTTCATTGTCAAACCCACAATTCTCATACATTTCAAGAAGACAAGATGCAAGGGGATCATCGGAAAGAAGAGATGAAAGATTGTCCTCGGTTGGCTTCTTTATAATCATAGAAGGGATGGACTCCTCCATAACCTCATCCAAGACATCTATGAGACAACACTCGTCTTCATCTATGGGATGTCGACTTGCATTGAAAACATTAAGCTTGACCATCATGTTACCAAAGGAAAGGTCCATAACCATAGATTTACAATTAATGGTAGCATTTGCGATAACAAAAAATGACCTTCCTAAGATGATTGGAATGTGATTGTTAGGATTAGCAACCGGTTCGGTATCAAAGACCACAAAATCAACCCGGAAATAGAACTTGTCAACTTTAATGAGAATGTCCTCAACCATGCCCCTAAGAGTTTTGATGGATCTATCGGCCAATTGAAGTACCACCGAGGTTGGCTTCAATTCATTCAAACCTAGTTAGACATACACAGAGTAGGGAATCAAATTAACACTTGCTCCTAAGTCAAGAAGAGTTCTACGAACTTCATGGTTTCCAATCACACATGAAATGGTCGGAGCACCGGGGTCTTTGAACTTATGTGGAGTGTTATATTGAATGATGGAGCTCACTTGCTCCATGAGGAACACTTTTTTAGGGCCTTGTCCCTTGCTCTTCCTCTTTTCTGTGCAAAGATCCTTCAAAATTTTTGCATAAGGTGGAATTTGCCTAATTGCATCCAAGAGAGGAAGTTTGATGTTGACTTGTTTAAACACCTCTATCATGTCATGGATTTTTCCTTCTTGCCTCCCAAAAGGCGAAGTCTCTTTTAAAGCATTTGGAAATGGAGCTTTTGGCTCATAAGACCTTGCAACCTGAGGAAATGATGATGAAGATTGAAAATTTCTATTTGGAACATTTTCATCCAAGGAGGTATGATTAGGATTGGAAACGGGACGGGTGTCAACTTTTGGGTGTACCGGTTCATTTTCCTCACTTGGTTGTTCAACCCTATGACTAGGTAATTTGCCCATTTCTCTCGCATTCAAAGCATTGGCTATCATCCCTATTTGAGACTCAAGCTTTGATATTGATTGAGAATGAGAATACAACAAAGTAGTGTTCATTTCCAAACTATCCAAAGCCATTAAGACCTTATCCTCAAAAGTAGAATTATTAGAAAGTGCATGAAGATGATTGAAGTTACTTTGAGAAAAATGATTCATTCTTTGATGATAAGAAGGAGAGGATGAAACAAATCCTTTTGAACCCCCATTTCTTTGATGAGGAGGGATATATTGGTTTTGAAAATTTCTTCCTTGAGAAGGATTTGAATATTCACTCCACACCGGAACATAAACATTGGGAAGAGGGTGAGCAAATGCGGCATTGACTTGTTCATAGTGTTCATCAAGCACATGTCCATGGGGACAATTGGAAGTAGAATGTAAAATACTTGAACAAGTCATGCATAGCTCACAAGAATGATGAAGATTATGATTAGGAAGAGGGGATGATTGAATTATCGGTTTTTGACTCAACAAAAATTAATCAAGTTTATGAGAAAGAGTTTTAACCTCGGCTACAATCTCCATTGATCCTTCAATTTGACACACTTTCACATTTTTCTTCTTGTTAATAAAATCATGACTCAATTTAGAAATGTGACATTTATGCAAAGAGTTTTCACTCATTTTTCCAAAAAGGTGCCAACATCATCTTCATGTTTCCCAAAATATGATCCTCTACATGAGGTATCAACTATTTCCTTGTGAATGTCGGATAGACTTTCATAGAAATATTGAACCACTTGCCATTTAGGAATGCCATGGTGTCGGCATTTCCTTAACAAGTCATTCAATCTTTCCCAAGACTCATGCAAAAGTTCTCCTTCCCTTTGAGAAAATTTTCGAATAGAAGTTCGCATAACATTGGTAATGTAATACCCCTAATTTTAAAAGGATAGTCTGGGTATTTATTTAATTGTGTAATTGCGATTTAATTTATTTAATTGAGAATTTGGTGATTTAATTGTGAATTGGTTGTGAATTATTTAATGACTTGGTTTCATTTTGTTTTATTTAATTGTTTTGTTTTAATTGTTATTTAATTGGATTTATTTTATTTGACTTAATTATATCTTTCATTAAATGTGTTTTGTTAAATTAGGTTTTTAGACGTCACGTATATAGCCGACTTAGTTAAGCATTGATTAGGTTTTCTATGGGCCAACTAAGGATTAGTGTAGGGTTTGAATTAAATTAGGGTTTTATGTAAACCTGTAAACCTATAAATATATGTAATGAGCGTCTGCCTAGGGTTTTAGAACCCTATTCATGACATATTGAAAGTAAGAAATGTATAAAGAAGTCTGGGACAAAACGAAAGGATCGCCGGAAAAGCTTAGGAGAAAGACGTTGAGACTTTTGAACCAAATCTCACAGGCAAGTTCTATAACTAACGCTATCTCTTTGGCCTGTATTCTTTGCATCCATAATTCAGTCCCAAGATGAATTAAAGTTAAATTAATTTAGTTGTACGATTATTTGTTTCAAAACAGTATGTCTTCCTTTATGTGAATGCTAATCGTTTGTAAATTCTTTTTGCTTGATTCTTGTTCCAATTGAATTTGATTAATGAGCAATGAATTTAATTAACTCTGGATCACCCTAGGACTTGGTTTAATTAGTCAAAACATAATTAAAAGCGTTAGAGGTTGTAACAGAGAGGAACGGAAACAATGGAGATCACAGGAGACGAAACAAGCAATCATGAGGAAAGGGGAAAGAAGAGGCGGCTCCATGAAAACATGGAGCCGGCTCAAAGAAGGTTGGAGGCAACTCCAACATGTTTGGAGCCTGCTCCATCATGTTTGCATATCATCAACTACGGTTTCAGAAGCAGGATGTTCCGAGAACAGCGTTTCTCACTAGATATAGATCTTACGAGTTTTGGGTGATGCCGTTCGGGTTAACTAATGCACCAACGGTTTTCATGGATTGAATGACTAGAGTCTTCAGGGTTTACTTGGATCAATTTGTCATTTTCTTCATGGATGACATTTTGATTTACTTGAGGTCAGAGGATGATCATGCTAGACATCTTTGGATAGTCTTGCAGACGCTTTGTGAACACCAGTTATATGCCAAGTTCGAGAAATGTGAATTTTGGCAGCAAGAGGTGAAATTTCTGGGTCACGTGGTGTCAGAAAGGGGAATAGCGGTGGATCCAGCCAAGGTATATTTATTGTTACAAGCTTCAAATCAATAATTAAAAAATATATATATGAAAACAACAATTCTATAAGTTACAAAACATTCACCACGTGTATCGCACGTGCCTTTTCCTAGTGTATATATATATATATATATATAATGCATTTCACGATGGTAATTCATCACATTTTTTTTTTTTAAATGAAGAATGAAATTTGCATTCCAAGTTTGTGCACTCATATTTCAGTTTTAAATTTAAAATTCATCTTTAAAAGCTAAAAGAAAGTGTATGTACCTAGATATGAAATTGTACATAACACGTTGAGCAGAACAGAACATGCCTAATTGCTACAATTAGATAAGGGTGCACAAAAGAACCGTGGAACCGAAACCGGAACCGTGAGAACCGAAATCAAAATTCCGGTTCTCACGGTTCCGGTTCCTAAAATCAGGAACCATTCATTTACGGTTCGGTTCCAGTTCTAGTTCCACGGTTCCGGTTCCGGAACCAGAACCGTATATATATATATTATATTTTTTTATATAAATAATTAAGTATGCCTAATTTAGTTATTATTATAATATTTTCCAGGGGCCACTGTGTGCCCACGTAGTCTATTTTAGTCATTGACTTGAGAGTTATAATTTGTAAACCACAAACACATCTCATCTTCTTAGACCAAAGACTCTCATTTTGAAGCCGCGGCGCCGCCTCTTCTTCTCATCTTCTGTATCCGATTCGTGGTTTCGGCAGCATTGATACTTGATAGCCCACAAAGTCTCAGCCGATAGCCCAAAATAAACCCCTAAAATTAGAGAGAGAAATGGTTGGCCTTTTTCCTTTTTCACGGCGGTGCAAGACCTCGAATCAGCCACACAAAAAGATCTTATTCTCCAGATGCCTCTTCCCATTCTTCTTCCTCTATCTCTTGATTGAGGTGAATTGAGGTTTGGTTATGGAGTTTGGTGTTTTGGAATGTGTTAGTGGGCATTTGTCAGTTTTGGCAGCTTTGTGGGGACTTCTAAACTGGGTTCAAGTGTTTTAGATTTTATTATATATGCTCTAATCTCTATAGTTAGCTATTAAGAGATTGTGAGGACTGGGGAGTTTATATTTCATTTAATCTTCAGCTTCTGTGTTTAAAGTCAGTGATTGTTAATTTGTTATTATGATTGCTTTAGTTGTTGATTCAAACTGCCTCACCTCCTATAGTATTTCAGTATTAGACATTCAGTTGATTACTTGATTCAGTACATGGGATGTTATATAGATGGGGAACCCGAACCGAACCACGGTTCGGTTCCGCTTCGGTTCCATACTCTCACGGTTCGGTTCCGGTTCCATTTTTTAGGAACCGTTGGGACCGATTTCGGTTTCGGTTTCGGTTCCACCAGGAACCGTACAGAACCGAACCGTGTGCACCCTTACAATTAGCACCATAGCCCACTCGATTAAAAGTGGTCCCATGATTGGAGTGCACCCAGAAACCCAGACCCAAGAATTCCGTACACAATATGACCGCATGTGATAATGAGTTCTAATATAGAGCCCAAAAGTCTATCACTTTAGAAAAAAAAAAAAAAAAAAAAAAAAAAAAAAAAAAAAAAAAAGAGGTAAAGTACACTAACATCCCCTGAGGTTTGCTAAAAGGATATACAGATGAAACTTAGCCTATTTTGGGACAATGACATCCTCTCTCTGAAATTCCAACTAACCAAGGCCTTAAATCTTCTGAAAAGACGAAATTACCCCTTAATATTAAAATCAAATTTATTATAAAATATCAGATATAGTAAAAAGATTCAATTGCCCTCACAGCCACAAATTGAATCATCTCCCCGGATCTCCTCGCCCTCCGCCTGTCAGTTTGGCTGCATGTATCTTCTGGCTACGCAGGAGCACGTCGGAAAAAGAGCTTCACCGCCCTTGAAAGGTCAAATCATCAAGTTCAATACACACCGCATCTTACGAGCAGGAAGCATATGCTTCCAATTATCACTCTCAAAAAGTTCAATCTAATGTCAATTTGACAGAGTATTCCCTGCATAATGAGTAATACAAACTCTGCATTTTCACCCAATTTAGGGTTTTTTTTCTTTAAGTATGAGTATGATCCAATTTCAATCTTACATGCCAATAGATTTGTTGATGGCGACTTGCTGTAGGATCAACGACATCAATGGCGAGAGACTCGCAGTCAAAAACGGCAAACTCGCCGCCGCCAGATCCATTTTCTGAGCATCCTCCATCCGAAACGCCGCCGACAGACTCGCCTCTGTAGCCAATGCCGCTCACTCTCCATTTTGTATTCCAAGAAGAAAACCTCTCTCTTATCGAATCTTCTCTCCGAGTCAAAAACGGCAAACTCGCCGCCACCAGATCCTTTTTTCCAAGCATCCTCCATTCGAAATGCCGCCAGATCCGTTTCCCGAGCATCATCTATGCTCTCGAACACCTCCATACCATGGGCTTCGTCTGCTGTGACCTCAAACCTGAGAACTACAGCCCACCCCCGCCGCCCGTTGTCGCGTTTGTGTGTGGATAAATAAATAAATAAATATATATATATATATATATATATATATATGTATTTATTGTATATATATGTGTGTGTGTGGGTGTGTGTGTGTATTATATAATAAAAAATAAAAAATGGAAGGATGAAGGAAGAGAGAACGGAGAGAGGTGAAGGAAAGAAATTGGTTATTTAAGGTTAGAAAGGTAATTTCGACATTTAAATGGGTTAATATAAAAGTCAAAGGGTAAAAATGTCAATTCATTACCATTGGGGTGTCTTTGGTAACTGTATGAAACTTGAGGGGGTGTCATTGTTCCAAAATAGGCTAAGTTTGATCTGCGTGTCCTTTTGATAAACCTCATGGGGTGTTAGTGTACTTCACCAAAAAAAAAAAGCCGAATGTGTCCGACTCTCAAATTTTCTCATGTAGTGTACATTGAACAAAAGAAAATTATTTGGAGTTAGAAAATCGAACAACTCTGACTAATTTATGAATGAAAGCTGGTGTGATTATGATGTCATTAATATTTCTAACGTCACAATGATATATGTCTTTACTCACGAATTTATTTAAGTATCAAACTCTCTATCAGTCTATCATTACTATTGAACAAATTTGTTTTGGTAGCAAGACCCGCCATTAGTGCTTTTCCTGCATTGTTTTCCTCTGTGGTGGAATTGATGAAAAACAATTGCTACTATTCCGACAAAATCTTGCCAATATGAAGGTTCACGACAAAACTTTCTATTCTAACTAGTTGTAAACACATCCCAATGAGTAATGAGGAGATTCACGACAAAACATGCTATTATTCTATGAAATTTCAAATTTTCTTTGTAAATTAGTTGTTTTTCTTAATATTTTATTTAATACTGCTATTATTATACTATCATTATTTTTATTTTTTGAGTACTTACCTTTTATTGTTATAATTAATTGTATTGACAAATATTAAATTTGGAAACTAGAAATAATGATAGTGGTTTTGTATTAAAAAGAAAACATATATGTGGATTCTGAATTTAATATTAGCTTCATTACAATATTCATGAAAACCAATAGCTTTATGTGAGGGAAATAATTAAATTTTTTTGATTGTGGAAATTGAACTAGAGCAAGAATAACAAAAATTATGTATTAGTTATTAATCACAATTTATGGCATTAATTGCACGCAGTGTCTGCCCTTAACTTGTACTCTCAGGTGACAGGTCTGCTAGCTTGCGCTTTTACTACATTTAGAGGCTCTCTCATGTCTAGAACATGCACAACCAATTACATTTAGATGCTCAATTACTCCCACTAGTATAATATTTAGTAGGTTGAATTCCCATGCCTCTTGATTTTACATAACCTCCACTATAACTCCTATTAAGACAATTTACTAGTCACTACCATGCTAAATGCACACATGAATTATGTATGCCAAATACTTGAAAAATACTAAATAACAAAATCATGTTTATTTTCCTACAAAGGCCCGGGTTATTTAGAATCAAAAAGCCGGTAATGAGCATTTTCAGAATTCTAGCACATAGAAAACGAACCATCTGGGCATTAGATGTCAAAATGGTGGTTAACTATAATCTAATTAAATTTAAATTCCTTGCTGCTTGTAAAAAGCAGTTCTTCTCTTTGTTCAGTCTTCCAAGAAATAACCTACCCGCCATACAGAAGCACCTGGAACCAATTCATGTTGAATGAGATGGTGTTCAAACAAGCAGAGAATCCCTTTACAAAAATTATTTGGCAGATGAAATCAAAGTAGGAGCAGTCAATTACTTTGTATCACAATCAAATTAAAAATATATGCGGAAACACGCATAATTAAGTTGACCTAATCATTGGGAATGGGGATGTAATTCAATGTCTCACTTAAATACTCCCAACACAAACTTTGTCGGCTCGGGTGATTACTGATTAAAGATGAAAACATCTAATTACATCTCTAGATTAACTATATTTTTCATCACCTAATTAGCTTTCAAATACCAATTTTGATTACTCAACAATTCCACACACACACACACACACAAAAAAATTGGTTTTTGAAAACTTCACATTGAATAAGCCTCTAATTGTATCAATCTAAAAAGTTCTTTCTTTCCAATCAAACAACATCACACAACCGTAACCCTCTCTCTCCTTCAAAATTAAACCAAAACAAGTATTTTATGCATAAATTCCTAGCCTATCATTATATGTCAATTCAGTCAAGAATATTAAAAAAATGATGGGAAAATAACAAATCTCAGCCGTCGATCCTGTGGGCTCAAACAATATAACTTTGGGAGATCCACGGCCTTTATGAATTATATTCATCGGCATCTAATTTGCCCACAACCTTGCTCTACACAGAACAAAACAAAGTATATGTACACATACACGTATACATGTATATAATCAACAATAACAATCAAGTGAAAAAGGAGCTAACTAGATTTTAAAATCTTAGTTTTGATGCTAGAAACCCTTATGAACTACAGTTTAATATTAATTTGAATAAATAGAGTGGCAAACATAAACAGATAATTAACCAAACTAAATAGACAAAAAATCAAACGAATTATAAAAAATATAAAAAATTGAAGTGATGAGAATGGACTTACGTTTATTAAAAGTTGTTATTAATTGTTTATCAGATGTTTTCGGCTTCGAGTTTGAAGAACATGCTGATGAGCTCTTTAGTACATGTCATGTATATCTAACATTTCACACGGAGAGAGAGAGGATGAGTGGGACCTGGTGAATAGGTTGTCAGTAGGAAACCAACTATATATCGGATGCTCCGTTTGTTCTTGTCCTCTTCAGTTCAAGAGTGGGGTGTTGTCTTGGGCCCTTAACGGATTAGTGCCATGTCAGCAGAAAAGATCAAGTGTAGTGTTCCACTTGGTGGACCCCATTCTACACAAGCTAGCCACTCGATTTGCGCAAGAAACATATGGAGGATGATTTTCCACCGTCGAAACGTTTTGATTCAAATGAAGTTGGCAACTGCAACTTTTTTTAGGGTCCCACAGCTGGCGAGTGATTGAACTATAATGGAAGGATTAGACATTTCTAATTGAGGCATAAAGCATCTTGTGTGAAAATGATATTTTTCTTTTCAAAAAAATGAAATGCAATATAATTTTGAATTTTTGGTCTCTGATCTATGTAATATGGATACGGGATATGAATATAATATTACGGGTTCAATGTTTAGAAAAAATAGGACACGGTGTACGATGAGAATACAATTATAAATATAAATCTTTATTTATATACACATGTAATAGTATTGTAAAATTTAATTCATTTCTAATTTTTATAATCAGAGTTGTAATGACTTTTATATTTTATATATACCGTTATTCCAATGACACAAGTTGGTTTAGTTTGTTCGCAATCACCTTATTAGTAAACAATAATATTAATTAAGTGCCTCAAATTGCATTATAAAGTTTTATTTTCACAACTTGTTTGTATAGATAATGAGAAATGTTTTAATGGGTGCATTTTTCTCAAGATATAATTGATTTATAATACTATCACTAGTGTAGGAGAATCTATTTTATAGATGAGGTCCACGTTTGGATAATTTTTTACATGCGTTTTGAAAAAAATCATGAGATCAAGAAGAGAGTGTGAAAATGAGACATATTTACACATTGCGAGGCAAGTTTTAACAAATGAATTAATTAATTAGTATATTTATTTATATATAGTAGAAATCTTTTTTAGACTATGAATAAGTTGATGGGCCATTCTAAATGTGCCAATTTCTTTTGGGTCAGTCTATATGTAACACGTTGATTGGGCCTCCACTGTTAACCTAGATAGGTTTTATATAAGCCTCTTGTTGGGCTCTTTTTTGTTGCCTTTATGGTCAGTGGGCCTATACCCATGTAAATATTCATTATACTCGTATATAATATACTTATTATGGCATGCTTCTTTTCTCTAATTGAAATGAAATAATTGACATTAATTGTGTAAAAATGAGGTCAGCCAATTATGACCCAGTTGTTATAACTACTTAAAATTACAAAATCATCCTTGTTCAACGCCTCAAGTCTATATGAATATTATTTATTTTACGTGGACAAAAGCGTCCCCATGTATTTAATATTGACCACACCTAATTGGTCACAAAATCTATATATAGATATATGTAACAAAATCAGTGAAAGTGATCTGAACATATCTATATTATTATTAAATGTTGCAAAGAGTTTCAGTGTTTCAGTATTTCAGTATATATTTATTTTGTGCCATTACTTTAATTTCTTTCTTCACCTTGGTTGATTTGTATTTGATTATAATTCTTAGGGTTCAAATTGAACTCTCATGTGATCTGGTGCGATTTGTGTTTCAATTTGTTTGTTTGAATTGTGTTTTGATTGATATAGGAGACACCAGAAAAAATATGGTTCAAAAGTTTATGTAAACATAATCTGATTTAAAAAATTTAGAACAAAATTGAGACCATCACTAATTCTTTCCTTGTAGTTTTATTGTTATATATATATACACATCTTCCTTGTATGTATCTATACATATATTCTTCTCTAAAACGCTCTATATTACAGTAGTTGTTATGTGTTATTGTTACCTTCATTCAAGTATTCCATTCTCTGTGATAGATTAATTTTATCAAGCAATGGAAGATCAGCAGAATCAAGTAGCTTTGGGCCGTGTCAGTGCCGCCCCGAGCAAAATTAAGATGGCCGCCGTTTACCCTTTCAATGTGGAAGCTCCACCGGCTCCCGCCCAGCACACCTCTAAACCCTCTAATGCGCCACCCAAGTTAGACGTTGCCGCATACGTTTCTATCACTCTGGGAGCTACCTTCATCATTCTCTATTTAGACCATCACTATGTACCACGCCCTCCAATCTTTCATCTTCATTCACTTTCCATCAACGTTTCACCTACATTCAACATGACCTCACGAGTAAATACTACTGGGATCAGTTGGAATGCGATTTTCAATGTTCGGAACCTAACAGATTTGGAAAAATCATTCATGAACAAGTCATTAATGCTTCCCTCTTCTACAAAGAGGTCAACTCTCGTCGTCCACCGCTACTATCTCACCTTTCTATCAGTTGGGGAAGGACGAAGCATTCCTAGAGGCTACCTCGGTGTCCCTGGCCAATGATGATATTTTGGTGGCGGATTGGTCAAAAAGTGGTGGTTTAATGAATTTTACTGTGACTATAGATGATGTTGTGAGGCTTGGTGCAAAACCATACTATTTTGACAGATGGCTGAATATAAGAGTCACATGTGAGGATGTGAATGTCGTAATTGCTTCTCATAACACGACGACAACTATAACAAGGGCATCAATGTTGGATGATCAATCCAAGCAATGCAAGATCCAATATTGCATGAAATTGAAGTATCACTCTAAATAACTTTGATTAATTAATTAATTAGCATATTTATTTATATATAGTAGAAAACTTTTTTATTTGATTGTTGTGTCACCTATTTCATTAAGATTCTGTTCTACAACAGAGTTTAAGGTTTAAGGTTTTTGGTTTTCTTTCTTATATTTCCTTGTTTCATGTATATTATGTTGAAAACTAAAGAATATATATATATAAAGCCATAATCACAATTTTTGAATTTTTTTTTTTTTTTTCCTTCCTCTCTTGAATTATAGTGAGATTTGTAGAACGTTGTACTCATCTTCTCGCTTCATTTGTATTTTGTTGGTCTTAGATTGCGAATAAATTTATGCTCTCTTCAGATTGGTATTTTGGAAGTAGAATTGGAGAAAAAATAGTTTAAATTTTAAGACACAATTTCATGCAAAATTATCATCATCCAATCAGGTCATCATCTCATCTCCATTTAAAGGATTGTTTATATAATAAACTAACAATCACCCTAATCACAATGCCTAGAGAGAGGTCTAATTTGAATTTTCATTTAATATATATATATATAGAGACCAGTTGTCCTTTGATAATTGACTTTATATTTAGAAAGGGAGCTCATCAAACAGATAAAGTGCATAAGCTGAAACGTGCCAATTTATTTTGGGCCATTCTATATGCTTGTTCTTTGGGCCTCTCACTGTTTACCTAGATAGGTTTTATACGAGCCTCTTGTTGGGCTCCTTTTGTGCCTTATGACCAGTTCGTCCTTTTGTTAATGGACTTATACTATATTATACCATACATGGCTTTTTTGTCGCAGATTTTCACCCATTATGGTACTACTCTAAGTTTACCACCTTTAACTAAGGAGTTTTAATAGATTTACGATCATCACGATTTTAAAACACGTTGTCTCATAAAAAGATAATGATCCTACATATAGCACTTCAATCTTTCATATCTTGACAATATGAAAATTTTGAGCACACATGACTCGCACCAGAGTCTTGCCTCTCACAGATCTGCTCCCGCCCACCGTGTCTCACATATGTATACTCATAAATAATACTCCTATTTGATAGATGACAACTTGTATTAAAATGTATAATATTTTTCTAAAAACATATTTTAAACCCTTACATGCACGCTCGAAAACAAAAATTATTGGAGATGATCCATTTCCATTTGTGATTTTTGTGTCCAAGATCATATGACAACTTATATTAAAATGTGCAATATAATGAATCTTAGAATTAGGCTCAGTAGAACACAAATTTTTTTTTTTTTTTTTTCATTTTCCTCTCATTCAGAGTTCGTACAGCAGCTAGAAGCATCTCCAAAGATGCATCCAAGGGTTAAAAATGTGCCATGCCTTTTTTTTGTTTTCACATAGCTATTCATCATTAATGAAAACGTGCACGCAAATACGAATGTAGTGTATGTATGAGTGTGAATAGTTTGCTTGAATAGCACAAAATTGCATCATTAACATTTCACCCCTACAACTACTTAAAAATGTGACACTTGGATCCTCTAATTTAATATTCTTTAAGTTATCTAAGTTTAAGTTATCCAAGTTAAATTCGTTATAAATTGACAGTTGACATTTAAAATCTATCTAGGTGTTAAACTACATCAACTAATTTAAATAAAGTATGAAAATTGCACCATTTTGAGATAAGAAAAATTACCAAAGTTTAAAAATTGTACCTTTCAAATTAAGAAAAATTACCATATTCTGACGAACGTTGTTATCTCTCCCTTATCTTTTCTAAAAAAAGATCATCCCTCTCTGTCTTCTTGCTTATTCCAATGAATGTGTAAATGGATATTGATGAAGTTATGAAAATACAACAAAAAACCCTATATATATAGAAAAGATGTGGTTAAAAGAGATTTAAGATAAGAATAAAGAGGAGAATGAGGAGGGAGGATATTTTTTTTTTTTTGGAAAATATGAGGGAGAGTTAACAGTAAACGTTAGTTAGAGTATGGTGTGAATTTTTCATAATTTAAAACAGTGCAGTTTTTAAACTTTGATAAATTTTTCTTTATCTCAAAACGGTGCAGTTTTCAAACTTTTTTCGAATTGTTGACGTGGTTTAACAACAGTAGATAGATTTTAAATGTTCAATCTATAGCGAATTCAACTTAGAATAAGTTAGAAAATATTTAACTTGGAGGATACAAGTCTGACAGTCACACACGATCCCAGGGGACAGAGGCAGTACACGTGCCCCTGAATTTTTTTCTTTCCTTATTTTTTTACATATATTTTTCTATAATATATATATATTGAAAATATATAAAAATGTCCCTCCTGATATTTCTCCTATCCCTTGTATACTCGTATATTTCTTTAAAAAAAAAAAAAAATCTTAAATTGTTTCATTATCATATTTTATATATGTAATTTATTAATTTTTCTCATGCCAAAAATATGTTTCTCGCTATATATATTCATACATCTCTCTCTCTCTACATATATATTCCATAAACACTAATTTATATATATATACACATTATTATGTATTTAGTGTACAATGTACCCTCTAAAAAAAATATATTATCTAAATTTTAGACAATAAATTTCGGCATGCATGGAGCTTCATATTCATTGTTGACATAATTAAGGTAAAGATGGAAGGGGATAATTGCATGTACAAGTTTTTCAAATTGAATAACTTTGCACGTCCCTAGTTGACAATTTTTATTTATTTATTTATTTATTTTCTAGTTATTGGACCAATAGAACTTCAGAATCTGGTCAACCCCCCCCCCCCCCCCCCCCCCCGGGAGTCCCCTGTTCCTCGGTCATATTTTTTTAAAACTTTTCTTTTCATTTCATTATTATAAGAAAAAAATTAGAAGTTATTTCATACTTTTGAAGTCACAGTCTATCAACCAATCATCATTTGACATATAAATATAAAATTAAATTAGGCTTTCACATTTATTTAGTTACTAAATGGTTAATGACCCGGTCAACCATCAAAATTTATATATTTGTGGTACATTTGTTTAGGTGTCAAAGTGAAGATTGGTTGGGGTTTCTATAACAATTTGTTCCAAACATGTACAGTTACAAATTCCAATCCAATAACTGTTTTTTGGTAGCAAATCCACATTAACGATAAATAAAATACTATCTCGTCTTCTAATCAATATTTGATACATTAAGCCATATATTGTTAAAATAAAACCCCTAATAATCTTCCCAATACATTAGTCTCAAACTCCTTCACTTTCACTTGCTGCCACCGTCTCACAAACGTCGCTGGAGGTCCGGCCAGTGGTCTCTTTATCTCCTCTTCTTCTTCTTCATTTTCGTATTTGATACATGATATAATTAAGGTTTGTGCTATTATAATTCTTAGAGTTCAAATTGAACTCTCATGTGATTTGTGTTTCGGTTTATTTGATTGAATCGTGTTTTGATTGATATAGGAGACACCGGAAAAATTATGGTTCAAATGCTTATGTAATTTAATTTGGAAACTATTTCTATTATTCCTTTTATCTCTTTTAAGATTGCTTGAATTTGGATTAAAAAAAAAACTTCCAACAACCTATTGTAGCATTTATCAAACATCACTAATTCTTTTCTTGTACATTTATCAAACATCTATTTATATCTATATATCTTCCTTGTACGTATCTATACATATATTAAGTCAAATACTGCGTTGACTGTCCCGCAGGCCAAAATTAACATGGCTGCCGTCTACCCTTTGGATGTGGAAGCCCCACCCGCCCAGCACACCCCTAAATCCTCTCATGCGCAGCCGACCAAGGTCGACAACCGGCACACCTCTAATCCCTCCAATGCGCTGCCCAGGCAGCCGCCCCAGTTTGACAAACACACACTAGGCTGCTTTATTATTATTGGAATTTTCTTAGGTTCCGTGTACACTACCGTCATCTATTTAACCGAACACTATGTACCACGCCCTCCGATATTTCATCTTTAGTCACTATCCGCCTCTCCGATCAACACCTCTGCGGCCCATCCTTATCCTTTCGACAACAACGTCATTTTGATAAGTTGGAATGCGACTTTCAATGTTCGAAACCTAACAGGTTTGGAAAAATCTTTCACGAAGAAGCCATTAATGCTTCGATCTTCTACAAGGAGGCTAATCTCTCGGCTACTAATGTTGGGGAAGGACGAAAGATCCCTAAATGTGGTGTCGGTGGCCAACGATGATATTTTGGTGGCGGATTGGTCAAAAAATTGTGGTGTGATGAATTTTGCCGTGACCATAGATGATGTTGTGCTGCTCACTGCAAAGTCATATCCTAAAAAACGGTTGAATATGAGGTTCACTTGTAAGGATGTGAATGTAGTATTTCCTTCCGATAACACTACAACTACAACAGCAGCAGGCATATCAATGTTTGGTGATCACCCCAAGAAATGCAAGATACAATATTCCAAGGAATTGAAGTATCACTCTACATATATTCAAGTAATTAATTAGTAGAAAGCGTTTTTTTTTTTAAAAGTTGTTATGTCACCTATTTCATTAAGACTCTTTGGAGGTTTTATTTTATGAGTATCCGCTATTTAATTTTGTCACGTTTACATCATTACTGAAAGGATTTCATTTGCTCTCTTTGCATATAAATATGTATGGGTATACATCACTTTTAAAAGTTAAAAATATATCCTTTATAATTCTACTATTATTTTTATTATTGTTATGATAATTAAGGTTCAAATTGAAGGACTTGGTGTGATTTGTGTTTAACAGATCCATTTATTTGGTTTGTGTTTTGATTACTATATAGGTGACAACAGAAAATTTAAGGGTTTATAATCAACCACACATTTTTAAAACTATTTATATCATTCATTTTATCTCTTCTAAACTTGCTAGAATTTGAGGGGAAAAAAAAAAAACTTCCAATCAGGTAAGTACATCAACATATTGGTGCTTAGTGCTTTGATGCATGTTAAACTTCAATCGACTAGTCATTGTTTAAAAGGGGCTGCTCGAGGACTCCACTAAACACATTTAACTATAGAGTTTACAAGTTCATGATCATCACAACTTCAAAACGGATGATGAACCTATAGCACTTTAGTCTTTCACACTCAAACGATTTGAGAATTGTGAGCACAAGTAACTCACACCAAAACCTTGCCGCATGCTCCCGTCCAGTGAGCTTCACATGTATATAGTCATAAATGATATTTGATAGATGGCAACTTGTATTAAAATGTACAATATGTTTCTAAAAGCATTTTTTTAACCCCTAATGCACATATTCATTTCCCTATCAATTAAAGTTCTTATAGCAGCTATAAGCATCTCCAAAGATGCATCCAAGGGTTAACTATGTGCCACGCCATTATTATTTCTTTTTCAAATTTTTTTTTTTTTGGCATGAAAGCACAACATGTGGGTAATTGAACAAGATGTGGCATATTTTACAATAATCTTACTAACAGGAAAGGTTCCCTTGGGAACAAATTGATAAGGTGCCTTAGAAAAGAAAATAGCCACCGGAAATATGCCGTGACCAATGTTTCTTCACATCCCAATTATGACCGTGCAGGTGGAAATCGTTGACAAAGATCGTCTCAAAGTTCTGCAAACATAACTCATTCGCAAAGTTCTGCAAGCACAACTCACGGATCAGCAATGCATTGACAAAGCTTGCAGAGATAGCTTCTGGAGAGGTTCCATTTTACTATGTTAGGGCTGATGGAGGTTTGAGGTACAAGGGACGGTTAGTGGTACCTTCTGCTAATGATTTGAGGAAGGATGTAATAACTGAGACTCACCACTCTGAGTTTTCTATTCATCCAGGAAGCGATAAGATGTATCAAGATATGAAGCGGCAGTTTTGCTGAGCAGGTATGAAGAGGGACATTGCTCTTTTTGTTTCTTAGTGTAGTACTTGTCAGATGGTTAAGATTGATCATTAGAGGCCGCCGGGAGCTCTACAGCCACTACCGATTCCGGAGTGGAAATGGGAGAGCATATCTATGGATTTTGTAGAAGGACTGCCCAATTCTTTCAAGGGGCATAGTTCCATATGGGTCATTGTGGATAGGTTGAGTCTATTTTGGAACGGGAGGATGTCATTCGCTCGCAGTTTCCTAAATTACGGGAAGAATGTAAGAGCGAATTCTGAGGACGGAATTCCTATTGTTAGGGGAGAAGAATGTAATACCCCTAATTTAACAAGAATAATTCTGGAATTTATTTAATTATTTAAATTGTGTTTTATTGATTTAGTTGTGAATTTGTTGATTTCATTGTGAATTATTTAAATGACTTGTTTTTGTTTGATTGTTTTATTTAATTGGTTATTTAATTGGGTTTTAATTATTGAATGTAATTGTTTTCTTTAAATAGAATTAATTATTTTTTTTCTTGAAATTGAATTAATTGTTAAATGATTTAATTTTAGTATAAATGGATTTTCTATAAGTAGAGTTTTATGTTAGTAGGATTAATTAAGGGTTTTGCTTTTAGACGTCACGTATGTAGCCGACATAATTAAGCATTAATTAGGTTTCATATGGGCCGACTAAGGATTTAGTTTAGGGTTTAAATTAAACTAGGGTTTTGTGTAAACTTATAAACCTATAAATATATCTGTATAAGGCTGTCAAGGGTTTAGAACCCTAACCACGTTGTGGAGACAGAAGAAACAGAGAGGAGGAAATCCAAAGGGGCGCCGGGAAAACTTAGAAGAAAGACGTTGAGATTTCTGAACCGAGTCTCACAGGCAAGTTTTATAACTAGCTCTACCTCTTTGACCTGTGTTCTTTGCATCCCTGACACAATCTCAGGATGAAATAAGGATTAAAATAAATCTGGTTCGCATGCTTGCATTGTTTAATAATCATATGTTTATGAACTGTTAAATTGTTCGTTTTACAGTGTTGTTTGTTTTACTGTTTTGTTTTACTTAATTCATGATTTTAATGATGTCAGTTGATGGATTAAGAATTTTAATAGTTCTAAAACATAGTGGGAAATATTAAAATTAATCTGGGTCGCAGGGCTAGATACCTGAAACAGTATGTATTCTTGTATGGATTTTAATCCACTTAGAAGCTGTTTGTATAATTCTTGTTCCATATGATTTGGTTAATAAGTTATGAATTTAATTAACTTTGAAACTCCCTAAGACTTAGTTTTAATCAGTAATAAACTTAGTTGGAGGAATACAGATGCCGGACACCGCCGGAACTGAAGAAGAAGACGCACAGGGGAAGGAGGAATAGAACAGGCTCCATTAAATGATTGAGCAAGCTCAATCTAAGGATGGAGCCGGTTCTTTAGGAAGTTAGAGGAGGCTCCATCATGATGGAGCCGGCTTTATCATAGAATGGAGGCGGCTCCACTTTGTGTGGAGCCGGCTCATTCAACAGGTTTCAGTTTTTCGCCTTTTCAGTGATGGTTTTGGCTACGGGTTTCAGAATTTGGTGTTTTCAGATGCTATTAGGAGCTATGCAGGGATGTTTCAGTAGCATCTAAGTCCTATTAGAAATTTCTGAAGGTGTGATGATGCAAAATAAATTTCAAAGAAATCGGTAGATTTAAACCGTTATAGTTTCAGGTGAACTTGTGAACTGTTCTTGGAGGCAGAGGATTTTAAGTGCATAACCCTATGTGTTGCAATTTATCTGGCAATGGTAATATTGTTAAATCATGTTTATGTAATTTAAGTTAAGTTTATTAGATTACAGAATGATTATATATATTTATAAGTGACAGTAAGACACTTTTAAGGAAGTTTACATGAGTGAAATTCTGTAGATGATTCAAGTTGATTAATTTTAAATTAGCAATTGAATTAGGAGTTTGATATGTAAATCATATATCGGTGGTATGGGATTAAGCCTATTAACTAATATAATTTCAGTTAATACTTAATATGAAACCAGTTGATGTTACCAAGAATTTATTTATGTCAACTTGTGGGATGTTGTGGAGTAATTACAAGTAAGCATGTATATACTATTGTTATTATTATTATGCTTATTGTGAGTTACAAGATGGTTATATTTCTTTTCTGCATTTAAAAAGTTATCAGAGAATCAAGTACTGGATGTATGGAACAAGCATGCTAATTAAACATTCTTGTTATGCTTATGATTGGATATGTTGATATTGATATGTTATGCTATCATATATATATATTATCAATACTGGATGGATGGTTTGTATGCACCGGTATAGGACGGTGTCATACTAGGAGGATTAGCTCAAAAATGCTAAGTCTTACCTACTCTGGATTAAGGGACGGATTAACTACAAAAGTTAAGTCCTACCTATATTTTGTGTCAGATCAATAAATAATTGAGTGGCACTTTGGTTTGGAATGAAATTTAAATATATTTTTATGGTGCCACGATATGAGCCTGAGTCTCAGAGTTGTTGGTTAGGGAACGTATATGCATTGGGATGCATAGCTGGCTATGATGGTTGGATGTGTACCCTGCTAGGACTAGGTAGTTATGCCACCTTTGGGTGCGTTTTCGCATGGTGCCTACTAGTCAGGTTGAGACGGGCCTGTAGTCCAGTGAGAGTCCTGTAGTGTGATTATATATATATTTATCTACGGACTATTAGCTATTGTTGGATTGGTTAGGATGTACATGCGTAGCGGGTCTCTGCTTGGGTAGTATTGGTATAGATTTTGCATGTGGGCCTGACCCACTCATCATTTTTCAGGTATCGGACATTTCCAGTCTAGAGCTTGTTCGTGCTGAGCAGAGACGATCTTCCATTCTACCGACAACGTAGGATTTCTTTCCAGATATTAGATTTGGATTTTATCTTCAGTTTTACTTTCATTTAGTTTGGGATTTTTATTAGGGGTCCACTAGAGATGAATTCCCGAGTTGTTAAACTTATGGAGTTTTGGATTATGGAATTTTAAGTATTTAATTATAAAGGATTTTATTTCTAGTTCCTTTCAGCTTTTATTTATTTCTTCTTATTTCATTGGAGTAATCTGTGTTCGTTATAACATATTAATTGTTTGATATCCCTCGGGTTTGGGCCTAGGCCTGATCAACCCGTGTCTCGGATCCGAGGGGTATCACACATAAGACGATAACATGGAGTAAAATAAGGCTTTAGACTGGCCTGCCCCCCAAAAAAATTGAGTAATAAAGGAGTCTTATCATCACAGTATCACATTGTTATAGCCTAGAGCAGCTTGGTTGTTTTAGTATTATGCAAAAACTATAAAGTAATTTCTAACCTGAATGTCAACAGGAAATTTCACAACTGTATCTGATAGAGCAGCATGGAGCATATCAAATGGCTGTCCTTGAAAAAGATCTAGCTTCCAGCCTTGACTCCCACCTATCCAAAGCTTTAGGTGTTATATGTGATGCATTAGGCCCATCAACAAGCTCGTCTGTCCTCCTACACCACACTGTATAACCAAAGAAAATCATAAGAAATAGAAGAAAAGACATTTATTTTTCTACATCAAATCCACACTGTAAACACCATTATGACAATTGCAATACTGTATATTTTTCCTTTTTTCTTTTTTCAAGTAGAAGAAAAAGAAAGCTAAAGGCAATAAAATGCATGTCCTAAATTTTATATCAATATGTCGTAAGAAGCACAATGGTTAATAACACATCCTATAAGATGGATAACTACGTATTACAATACCCTATTTATGTCTTAAATGGATTTAATGGTAGAGGTTTTGGTAGTCATTACAGGAATCAGGAAAACAAATCAAACTACAATTAAAATTTCAGATTATTTCTTGTTATCGCAAGTTGAATGGAATATTAATTTTCCGAAAATCAAAGATTCTTGAAACGGGTAGAGCGGTTAGAGAATCATATGCTTGAAATTAGTCAAATTTAACTCACTAAAAAAACAGTGTATAATGAATTTGATATAGGGAGTGTTTTATAAATAGTACTGACAAGAAAACTCTGGTTCACCGTTAAAATTAAAAAGCAGACTCTTCTTGTGTGATTTCTTGTGTGATTGCATATGAAAACAGTCATCAAAATTTTGAATACGGGAGGCTAGAATTTCATTTCAAATACCCACTAAAGCCTCTACTTAACACTCATTATTTCCGAATAAACATGTAAAAAGGGTAAATTACACTCACACCACTGAAATTTGACCTAATTACACCGTGGTCGAAATATGGCCTAATTACATTGATCTCTTTGTTGACATCAAGTAGCTAAAGGAGGTTTAAAATGTAGTAAAATGCCACTGAGCTCCTTATTGCTGTATTTGCATGTATATATTCATTTACACAGAGAAGTTCATTTAAAAGAGAGAGACAAGTGAATTTCAAAAAGGACAGCTATGTCTCTCTCACTTTCCCTTCTCTATATATATAACTAGAATATTTTATGGGAAAGGAGAAGGGCAAATTTGTCAAGAGAATTGGGTATCATTGTAATTATTTAAATTTCGAAAGTCTATTAAAGTCTTTCTATCAATGAGAAGGGCAAACCTGCATTTAATCTTCAGGATAATTATTCGGTAATCCTGTAAACAAGAACTGGTCTTATACTAGCTTTGAGTATCTGATAAATGCTATTTCAACATTAAATTAATGTATCAACATTAAACAAAAACATCTTATAGGATAAAACTATCCCCTATTTCAGTCATTTTCTCCCTTTTTTGGTCAAAAAGTGAGAAAGACCAACAATATAAGCTCAAGAAGGAGGTGGAACAACCCAAGAAGGTCTCTAAGGGTTGAAAATCTTTGAGGAATAAAAGGTTTGGTCATTATATCTATAATTTGGTGCTCAATGGACATATAAGTGATATCAATAAGGCATTTTTGAACCTTGTCTCTGAGGAAATGATACTTGATTTCAATGTACTTGCTTCTACAGTGGAGAATTGGATTATTGCTAATGGCAATGGCACTTTGATTGATACAGTAAAGCTTTGGAGGGCCCAATAATTAAAGTCCTAGATCTGAAAGTGTTGAGATAGCGGTGGCAATGATGGCGGTGGTGATGGTGGTGGCGGAAGGTGATAGTGGAGGTGGCGGTGGCGGTGGTGGTGGCGGAAGGTGATAGTGGAGGTGGCGGCGGCAATGGCAGCGGTGGTGGTGGTGGTGGAAGGTCTAGCAGTGACTGAAGGTGGCGGTGGTGGAACAAATGACTAAGAAATAATATAGGATAATCTTGTCAATTTATGAAAAATACATACGCAAATTAGTAAAATAATTCAAAAGCAATATTTTCTTATTTCTTTGAAATGGACTTTTTGACCATTGGCTTTTCGAGATTTTTTTTTTTACACATGTATAGCCAAACATCATGAATCTTTTTAGAAAGGACTTTTTAAGGCTCTAGGAAACTCCCAAACAAGACCTTAATTAATAGCTCAGGTCCAACCAAGATTTGAAACATTGCACCCAATAATAACATTTATCAACGCATCAATTATGGTCATCAAACAACACGGAAGAAAATTAATATACATATCATGAACTGAATATTTTTTTTTTTTGTGGAATTTTAAGCAAAATGTTATAAATAAATGGATAATTACAAGAGGTGGGCCTTTTGGCCAATACAACCCAAAAAGATGGTAACGAGCCTAAATGGAGGCCCAACTGAATACTTGTATACCATATACATATGACTTAACAATAAAGTATCAGCTGTATAATTTGACAAATTCGTGTGGGTTTGCAAAATTTCAAGGTCGCCTGTTCAAATTTAAAGAAGTATTTCATCATTTGTTTCTGACTTTTTTTTTTTTTTTTTTTAATTTTTTACGAGAGAAGAGTTCTAGTCATCAAAAGAGTTGTAAGATAAAAGGAAAGAAGGTGAATTAACGATTAAAAAATAATAATAATAAAATGAGGAAAGAGATAGCATATTTTCAGAACATTAATAATAATAAAAAAAATCAGAACATTATACCAACACACAATATATATATATATATATAATCACATATTTTATAACCGAAATTGATTTACAAAGATTGCTTTTTCGGGACAAAAAATTGACTAAAATAATGCATAAGAAGTAAAAAAAATAAAATAAGAACGGAATGAGAAGGATTGCCTATGCAACTAATTGAGATAGTTTGATTATTTGCCTTTGGCGCTAATTTTTTATTTTTTTTAAAAAAATCAAAATATTATACAAAAATTAAAATAAAATAAAATAAAAATTCAGAACATCATAAAATAGTATGAAATCTAATAATACAGTACCAAAAGAAGAAAGTGTCAGACTTTGCTTCAATAAAACTGAAAAATAATCTTTAACGTTTAATTGAATAAGGTGTCAAACTTAAGAGGGATAAATAAATTTAGAAAATAACTTTAAACAAATATTTGTAAGAGAAAATTCATAAAACAAATTTCACAATAACTAAAAGGTATTTTCACTATAAAAAGTTTAATAAAAATCAAAAGTTGGAGAAGAAGGTGTTGCACCAGCCAAGAAAAAGGATCTTCCCCTCCGCTTTGCTTTTCTTCGGCCCTTTCATGATAATTCTCTAATCATAATAATTCTATTATTATATGAACTATTGAGGAATTAGAAAAAGGATCGTAAATTAATAAATACATAAGACAAATTAGATTTAAATGATTTAGTTGTTGATCCGTATCATAATACTAATATGATTTCCCCTAATAAAAATGGAAATTCGTTATTTTATTTTAGTTGAACTTTACTTATAAGTATTTTGGGCTTTTGTTTTAGTTGGACTTTATTTATTGGTATTTTATTTTAATTATCTTATTTATAAAATAATGATTTCAAACACCCTAATCCTACTTATTGGTAGTTTATTTAAAACATCCTAAGTTCCTAAATCGTCTTGTACCTTTATATATAGATAGATAAATAGATACAGTGCGCAAAAAGAAGCGGGTGTGATAATCAAATTACACATATGATTGAATTCCAAAGGTCACAGGGGTAAAAGACTATCATACAAATGGTAAGCCTGAAACAATGGCAAGTGTGCTGACGGGTTGTCAGACCAGTAAGGAAGTAACTGTGGTAATTTTGTGAGCGGATGTGTTTTAAGCACCGGTAAGTTATTATACTGGACGAGTGTTGTAGGGTTAGTGTCGTCACGTGTCACTAGATTTCTGTTCAGAATTTACCGTCACAGTTATTAGTGCACAATTCCGTAACTTTAGCAAGGAGGTGAGTGATTTTTTTCCTGATATATTATATATATAGTATCTAACCCTAAAGTATACACTTTTTCATTCGGAAGGGTAAACACAAGGAGGCTATTGTCCTCAGCCGCCGTAGATCCTCCCCTTGGCCAACTCCTTCGATCTGAAGCTTTTCCACTCATTCCTTCCATCTCTGCAATCATAATCCCATTTCGACAAGCATAGACTGCGAGACACAGGTTCTTACTTTCTCTCTCTAGATTTTATATGTCATGTATTACTGCTATCAAAATCTGTCTTCAATCTCATGTTTAAATTTTCACCGGTTAGTCCTAACCGTGTTACTCTTAGTATTTTTCTTTTCCATCTAATTTTAAAGTATTAATTAATTATTATTTTTTTTTCGATCATTAAGACGCAAGGAATAATATGTATCGGGTACTCTTTCTAAGAATTGCATGTTTAAATTTTTTATTTCGTTTTTAAGATCAACTACTTATACCTGATCATTAGATTATATATAAACCATTAGAATTTGTTCGTTCTCCTCGGCCTTTTTTTATTTATTATTATTTTAATTCTTCCGTAAGATTTCCAATTTTTGGCTAGCGTAAATTGTGGATCGAGCTTATCAATTTTTATTATATGTGGTGTATTTATTTTCTTGTATATAATTTTCTTTATTTTGGAATTTTGTTGATTCCCATCGAGATAAGGAGTCTCGGAAATTGGGCTATTTTGTTGATTCCCATCCAGATAAGGAGTCTCAGAAATTGGGCTATTTAAAGTGAAATGGGGAAGGAATTCATCCGTTTTATTTTCCTTTCCATTCATTCGGATCTCTTCCGTTTCATAGTGTCAGGGTCCTTGAAGGAGAAGATATTGGAGGTGCAAAGGTTACTTACATCATCTCCATTATTATCACGTCACCATCTCTATTTTTTAATGGAAATGATGTATCAGCTAAGGACATATTGGTGGTTCAGCAGAGTTGATCTTAATCTTGATCCTCCACTGTCTAATTCGTTTGGCCTATTGGTACGAGTTTACAGAAAAGAGTTCAAGTTGTTCAACGATGTCTTTGTTTTAAAAAAAAAGTGCTTGAATTGAGAAAAACAAAACACCCAATTTCGACTATTGTGTTGTTGTCTGATGACGAAGTATACTCATGCTTCTCTCAATTCCTCTCTACTGTCGGAATCACCCTTCGATCGTGAGTCGTGACCATATATTTCATAAAATTCTCTCTGGTTGTCATGCCGCCATAACTACTAGCGAACCCTTCTCTAAATCCCACCACTCCACGGAGGTAATCACCAGCAATCGTGACCAGCTCTTTGACACACCTGACCATTTATTTAGTAGCATTCTCTCTGGTGACATAACTATTGACAACACTTGTTCTAGCACCACTAGCACGCCCTTTTTTTTCAACAGACACGTTGGTTTCGTATGGGGATGGGGATGGGGATGGTAAAACAGGGTTACATGGATCGCATGCCATGTGATCCTTCTACTACGAAGGTTGCATTGTTCATTGACTAGAGTTTCAAGATAATGATTGGAATTAGAATTGGTTTTTTTATTTTTTTTTTCCTTTCTTTTTTTCTCTCCATGTAATGGCACTATTTTTATTTTATTTTATTTTTTCTAGTGAATGTAATGTCATTTTTTATAACACATATAAATCATTTTGTTTTGATCAATTAATGCAATATTTTATTAATTTTTTGTTCTTGATTTACTATTATGTAGTACAGTTTTGGTTCATTCTTAATGTATTCAGTAAAGAAACAATTTTTTTTATTTTTTATTAATTACTCAAATAGGATTTTCTATTCCTTAATCAGTTGATTTTAGTTGATATATTTTGATTTAGCCCACCTCATTGAGAAATTCTGGATGTTTTGTTTCACATAGAAATACAATCTGACGAAGGATATATTCAATATTTCTGCCATATTTTTGTGTTCAAACTTTAGTTTTTGATTTTCTTTTGTTATTAGAATGCAGAATATGATGATATTGATTTGTTAATTTTGAAGATTATTCTTAAACTGATGCATTGTAATTTGTTATTGGATTAGTATAATATGCGCTAATCACACCTCTTTCTACAAATAGTTGTCCAACATTTTGACTGAAAGCATAGTTAGAGTTGGATTGATACATGATACAGATAGTACTTAGATGGTGGTGTTTTAATTGTTTTGAGGGAGATTGTGAAACCTCTTCCTCACAACTTGTGTTTTCTTATTTTTAGGTTAGTATCGGGCCTTAACATTTAGCAAGAACAAGGTTCAAGAAACATGCTTCCTCAGTCATCAGGTAACAAACTCTTTACTTTTTCTAAAATTTTAATTGGCATATTTAGCTATTGGTTACATTTATTTATTCATGTTTTACATACTGATTTTTTGTTTTTGTTTTTGTTTTTGGTTCTACATACATATATATAATATTGTTATGATGTGATGCTCGAACAATTTATTAATGGGAATTAAAGACTTGGAAGTTTAGTTTTCAATTTCAGAATATATGTTTTACAAGTTTATTAACGCTTTTAAAACTTTTCCTCTTTTGTTCTAATAATATAGGTCTCTTTTCTGAAAGAAGAGAGTTGATTGGCATGGGAGGAATAGGAAAAAAGGAAATAGGTATGTTTTTTTTTTTGCCTAGCTAATTGAATTATATAAATCCCAATACCGTTGTAGCAGTGACGTTGGTTTTAAAATGACCAATTATGATAGGAAGTCTCTTTTCAGTTTATCTTAATCACCTGTATATCTATGCAAGAGGATTACGTGATTCTAGATGACAATTCTAGACGAGGATGTTAATGTCAACGTTATAAGGATGTTGATGTCAACGTTGACTCTAGTGATGACGACTGATGATGTTGATAATATGTTGATGCACTCAAATTAAGTCAAGGCACATAGAATTGAAGGAAATTTAGAGTTGAAGACATACGATTGAGCATAGTGTCTAATTCTTTTAGTTACAAGAATCTTTGGTCACTACACACACGATTTTTCAATTCATGAAATTCTAGAACAATGGTGTGTGATATGATTTATCTACTTGGGCTCTTTCCTTTTCCATCTCTCTAAACCCTAATTTTATCTGTGAAAAAGAAAAAGAAAAAGAAGACTATGCAATTTTAATTTAACTTTATTAGTTTGAGCATTGACAGAGCTTCTTAAATGTTGAAATTGAAACATCAAAGAAGAGAGAGTCCACCAATAATAATTACCCAACTTAGGACAAAATAAGCTCTTTGAGCGTCTTGACTAATATTGGTATGGGCGACTTCTATGGATATGTACTTGTAGAGAGAAAGATATATGGTTGGGGGCACAAAAGTATTTAGGGCGAATTGCAAATTTAAAACTCCCCTCAACTATTAAGCCAATTGCGAAAAATCCCCTTATGAATATTTTTGGCAAAAAAATCCCCTCAACTATTGATTTTAACTGATATCCGTTTAAGTGTTTGTCAGGAAATTACCCCTTTAACAGATTACAGTATTCTTTAGACAATTTATTATTTCTTTTCTCTCTCTCTGTCAAGCCTTCTCATTTGATGCACATGAATCAAGGTATGTAAAGCAACAACAGAAAAATTTCCAAAAAAAAAAAAATTGAAAAGCCAGATAAAATCATATTTAAAATTGAGTATAGTCACACAGGAGAGAGAAAATCCACCGCGGCCTTGGAAAAGAAGATCGAAAAAGCAGCTCTAGAACTCCTTCAGTCTACTTGATCTTTAACAGCCATTATAAACGTGCAAGTAAATGTGTGATTGATTTCTAGTATCAAACTCTTATTTTCATATATTTCAAGACACTCTGATTGATCTTCTCAGCAAGGAGGCCGGGATAAACAATAGCAATTTTAAATATGATTTTTTTTCTTTTAATTCAAAATTCTCATTAGTGAAACCTTGTTGCTCCTGGAGAAAGGAAACGAAGGAGATGGTTTCATGCTTTAGATACTTCCAATCACACCAATAAGCAACTTATTAGCAGAATCAACACAATCAGCCAACTAAATTTAAGATCGCTTTGTCAAACATGCGAGAACATCTATTCCAAACTGAGTATATAGAAAGGAAATTCTTACAAACTCAAAGTCCAAGAATGGTAGCCAAATTCACTTTAAACAAGTGCATAAAAACAACCATAATTGCATTTAAAGATTTTCTGATCCTACCCCATGCTAGAAGAGCTGGATGCCCACAAGTTGTATTGATTACTCTGTCATAACTGGCTTATTCTCATTGGCCTTGGGCCTCTGTTCCTTTGGTTTCTGCTCTTCAGACTTCCTGGATTTCCCCAAAAAAAAAAAACCACAATAAAATGTCACAAACACTTCTAAAAAAATTACAGAAATAAGAAGAGATTATATCATATAGAGCAGTAGAGCCATCTGAAAATTTATGGTACTTATCCCAGCCCTAACAAGATGCAATGTATTTGATTCAAGCTGGGGGAAAAATCATCCCTTGCATGCTTTGAAAATAGAAGCTCCTAGCATTCAATCACAAAATCCTGCTGGAGATCCATTGAACAAGATAGAGTACCTAGAAGAGTGAAAAATAGCAATCAAACCAATCCATCTATCCCCAAAACCAAACTTCTTTAAGGCTGTAATCAATCCATCCCAGGAAACAGAATCATAAGCTTTCCTTATGTCAATCTTCAATGCCATAGCAGGGTTCCTAGGCTTGTTGAAATCCCTTACCAATTCATGAGCCAATGTAATTGCTTCTTGTGTTTTCCTGCCCTCAACAAATGCACATTGTTCCTTTCCAACTAAATTTGGCAACACCAAAGCTAATCTATTTTCCATAATTTTAGTAACAATTTTATAAACCAGATTGTAAAGGGCTATAGGCTTGAAATCTCCCAACTTTGCAGCATCCCCCACCTTTGGAATCAGAGTAATAAATGAGCAACTTACCCCTCTTGACATATTTTTTGAATCAAAAAAGTGTTGCACAGCTGCCACCACCTCTTTGTCCTCCACAGCCCAAAAAGTCTGGTTGAACCTAGCAGGGAAACCATCAGGACCTGGAGCTTTATCAGGAGTAAAACTCATCACCACAGCCTTAACTTCTTCACATGTAACTAGCCCTTCTAACAAGTCCTTTTCTGTATTGTCCAGAGTGTACCTAGGGGATATTTCACACACAACCTCAGAAGCACTCCTTGTGAAGAATTTGGTGTAGTAGTCCACAAACCAGTCACTAATAACCTTTGGATCCACTGAAATCTCCCCTTCATCATTCTCCATTTTGGTAATGGCATTGAAATTTCTATGTTGTTTCAACTTTTGGTAAAAGTAAGCAGTACATCTGTCATTATCCCTTAGCCATTTTAACCTGAATTTCTGAGCCACCAATATTTCTTCATCAGCAATAGCTGCTTCATATTCCTCTCTGGCCTTTTGCTCGTCATCTAGAAGTACATCTTATGGATCCTTGAGAAGGCTATCTTGAACTGTTTCTAACCTCAGTGTAGTCTTCATAACCTTATCTCCCACATCTCCAAAGACATTTTTATTCCACTCCTTGACAGCCTTTTTAACATCCCTGAGCTTGCTCAACAGTCCGTGCATTGGAGATCCCTCTACCTCAATATCCCATGCTTGTTGAATCAAAGGTAAAACATCATTCTTAACACACCACAATTTTAGCATCTTAAAAGGTTTTGGCCCTGAAGCAAAATTCCTTGAAACCTGCACCAGAACTCCATAATGATCAGAGGCTTTTAATGATCTCCATAATACTTATAATTTTTTTTTCTCCAATAATTGATGTTCTAGCACAGAAGATGCACTGCTCCTCTTACAGTGCTTTTATTAGATTTTAGCATAGCTTGCTTCTGAAACGTCACTGCTCCAAAGTTGGTGAATTTTGATGTTAGATTACCATTCTTGAACACTTCAACTATTGATGTAACTAAATCATGTGTAAGTTGATGTGTTGAGATGGCTTTTTCATGGATTTTTTTTTTTTTTTGGAAAGTTTTGTTCCCTGGAGATCCACTAGGTATTTTTCTTTATTTAGTTCAGTTTTTAGTGAACTTTTTAATGAATGAGGAAGTCGTTTATATTGGATTGATTGGATATACTTGATCCTTACTGTGCGCCTCTTTCGCCCGAATGTGAATGATTAATGTTGTAGCAGTTACCTCGCTGATCTTAATGTAAAAATTTTGAACCTAGCAATAGTAACGTTTTTCCTTTTCAATATGGCTTCTCTTCGCAACTAATTTTCACCCTCTTCGCATGTGGGGATTTGAAATCTGTTAGATGTATGTGTGGAGTTACATTTCTCCTCCATTAATTGTGAATTGTGATGTCTATTTATTTCAAGTAATTGAATTGTGGTAGTATATTTATTAGCTTTGTTTCATGTGGCAAGTCTTGTCACTACCAGTCTTGTCTTTACTTGTCCCGATGTACTACTCCATCTCTCTCTATATATATATATGGCTGCATATATAAAATTTGTTCTGTTCTGCTTTATTGCTCAATTTCCAAATATTATAATGCAAGAAATTATAAAAAAAAATTAATGGTGAAGATTGATGGCGTTGAGAAAAAGATTAAGTTGCGTTGAGATAAAGATTGAAAGGCATTGAGGTAAAGATTAATGATGTTAAGAATATGATTAAAAAGCGTTGAGATAATGATTAATGGTGTTGAGAACAAGATTAAAATGCGTTGAAGTAAATATTAAAGGTGTTGAGAACAAGATTAAAAGGAGTGCTGAGAACAAGATTCAAAGGCTAAAAGCAGTGTTGAGAACAAATTGAAAATAAGATTAAATTTTGTTGAAGTAAAGATTAAAGGTGTTGAAAATAAGATTAAAATGTGTTGAAAATAAGATTAAAATGCGTTTAGGTTAAGCTTAAAAGTGTTAAAAATAAGATTAAAATATGTATCCAAATTGATTTAAGGTATTGAGGACAAGATTTCAATGTATTTTAAGGTGGATTCATCTTGAATAAGATTAAAAAGTTTATCCAATTGACTTGAGATGTTGAGAACAAAATTTATATATATTTGTAATTATTTTGATTAAAATATGTATCCAAATTGATTTAAGGTACTGAGGACAAGATTTAAAAGTAAATATTTTTTGTTGTATTTGTTACTACAGGCTTCAAGCATTGTGGGCATAGCTCCTAGACTTGTACAGATTATAGTATATGTCTATTACAAGCAAACAAATGATCCCAATCAAGCAGCCAGAGCTGGAGTAGGAGCTGGAGATGGCCATGAGTGAGGTGCAGGTGAAATATTTAACTTTTAAAAACCATTAAGAATGTATATGGCAAAATACCATCCAAGTCCACGTGATTTTTTTTTTTTTTTTTTTTTTTCAGGGCTTGTGCGAGGATCAAGAGTTTGATCAAAATATGTAGAATCCACAACCTTTCGACTTTATGTTTTTTTCTTGTTTTAGACACATTGTTGTGTGAAAAAAATGCTACTTGGGATGAACATGTATTGCATTTTAAAATAGGTTTTGTGGCCATCGTACAGCATATCAAGTCTCAACATGAAGTTGATGATTTTTTTATGGTCTTATGCACATTATATACTGTTGAGTCAAGCTCTAACTACCATCTGATTTTTTCATTTGTGTCATTAGCTTTTAGATTACCTTATATGCACATATCAGGTTTCCTTCTCAGAAGACAAACTCCAATTGCCTGGTCTTGCTTATTTATATTTGTATATTTCACTGCACGTCTATTTTTATTTGGATGTATAACATAGGCTTTTTTAGTGGTAAACCAAAAACACTTTTTTTTATTCATGCTTGATCCCTTCCCTCTGTTTGAGGAATAGAAGATTATACCATTGAACTAAAAACTCATTGAATAGCATAACATATGCTCATATGCATATATTAGTGGAGTTGCTATCTATTTTCAAAGTCAATGCCAATCTGAAAATAGTGCTAAAATTAACAAATTCAATGCAATTGTTATATAAAACAAACAAATAAATTGAGTACCGACTTAAATATTACGCTGATGAAAGTACTGATGAGATTGATGTTATTAACCTTTTATTTTTTATTTTTTGGGTAAGTATAAGTTGTGTAAATTTGATGTTAGTAACTTGAAGACCAACCTGCCCTTTTGGGCTTGTTTGCTGCCCTTTTGGGCTTGTTTTTGGCGTAAGGCCCACCTTGTATATCTTTCTCATTTATATCAGTTGCTTAAATTTTCAAAAAAAATTAAAAATTAAAAGAAAAACTTGAAGACCAACCTAAAGTGACTTTGATACTTGACAGCTCTTAACAAAGACATCACTGGAATGTAATAAAAACGGAGCACTATATCTATTTGTTTATTATTTAGACGGACAAATATGAGAGAAAAGAGAGAATTAAAATAAAACTGAATCAAAATCTAGAGCAAGTACTCTTATTTATAGATTGAATAGTTAAAATAATTCAAATTCAATCTGTTTAGTTGTCAAATATATAAAATAATTACTTTGAGAAATCTAGTAGTTATGAATTATAGCTATTAGAGAATAATGAAACTCCTATCTTGCGTATCTCAAATAATTGAGTAGAATACATGATCATCTGGAATGGGGTTAGGTGCCAAATGCCACCCATGGGCCACAACTAATTTCTAAATTTGAATTACCAATTATTCTATACTTTATTTACTTTATGCTATGTTTCCAAGCATTGATTTGGTATTTTGGATTTAAAATTGAAAAAAAAATAGTTAAAATTCTAACTAAATTTCTTTCGATCACAAATTTAAAGTACAGCTTCGAAACTCTTATGCAACATTAACAAAAAATTATGTAAATTTTTTATGTGGACTTATTTTTGAAGCCAACTTGTGGATATGATTAATATTTTTTATGTTAGGACTCTTTTGTTTGTTTGTTCTCTCTCTGTTTTTAATTTTTAATTCTATTAGTTATTTATTTATTTATTTTCACCAATCTAATGGTATATATAATCACATAATAATAAAAGTTAAAGCTCCAAAACTGGTTATTTTTCATTAATTTATTTGTTATTTTTATTGTGTTTGCATTCTCTTCCACTTTTTCTCATGGAATAGGCAAAATTGAACAACATTTGTTATTTTTCATTAAACAATAGCGTACGTTATTTTTTATTGCGGTTAAACAATCACATAGTGTTGCTCAATTTCAATGGGGATAAATTGAGCAACTATGGACCGCAACAATTGAGATATAATTATGTAACTTGTGTGTTTTTTAGTTCGTAAACTATATAATTATATATTTCTTCAGTAATTATATATATTTAACTTTATTGACTGGATAAGTGGATTTAATAATACAATCTATTTCGTGTTATGTATGAGAGAATTAATTCTGAAATATACATTCAAGATTTGGAAAAACAAAATGTTTCTTTTATTTAGTGGAAAAGGCAGAATAGTACCACTGTAGACAAAATAAAATGACCCAAAACTGAATTCTATTTTTGTGTTGTTCTCTACTTTGCATATTGGACTGGATCTCTAAATCTCCCACTTCTACATATTAGCCCATATTAATATATTTGCTTGAATATTCGGAAAAGAAAAAAAAAAAAATCATTCTAGATGAAGCATATAAAATGAGGATTCAAAATCATTAAATGTCAAGACAAGCTGACACATATAGTGGCCAATTGATATCCTCTTTAATTATTATAATTACAGCTCTCTAGCTGAAGTAAGATTAATGTTAAAATCTAGGGTTTTTTTTTTTTTCGAAATTTGAAGTAACTAATATATAAATATAAAGGGTTAATTACATGGTGTGGGTTTTTGACCAAGGCAGACCAAAAATTTGGAAAAAAACAAGGTTAAAATCTAAATTGCGGAAGCATAGAATTATAAAATTTAAATTGCACAAATGAAAAACGAGAAGGTACGGTCGAAGCTTAAGAGTGACACAAAAAAATTGCATGACTTAGGTAAAAATCCCCACGTCGCATATATATTTTTTAAGACATATATGAAGATTGAATTACATTAATGGTGCAAAATATCAAAATTGCATGACTTGGGTGAAAATTTCATGTCCGATTTTGAAAGAGGAAGTATATTACACAATTTAAACTCAATTTAAATTTAACAAAAGTAAGACCTATAAAAAAAACACCACCATCATTACTGTCAATACGAAATATGCTTTTCCTTAGTAAAAAATTATCTTAAAAGTGAGTGTAAAAATATAACTACTTACAATTAGTGCCATATACACCCACTTTCACCTGATCATAAATTTTTACATAAACAACATTCCAACAATGTGATAGAAATAAAAAAAAGGTGCCAAGTCAAAATGAAAAGCTTTGCAACAGTAATTTTTTTTAATTTTTATTCCCCACACACCCCCCCCCCCCCCAAAAAAAAAAAAAAATTACAAATTTACTTTCACTAAAAATTCTATATGTATAGGTCTATGCTTCTCAAAACTGGAGCCATTTTATAGTAAGAAAAAAAAAAATGGCAATTAATTAACAATGATAAATATAATCTAAATATATATAAACTACTGTATAAGCTTACAACCTGAGTCTTTCTATTCTAACCAAGGGTGATGGGACCCGCACCCCACCAGCCAAAACAACAAAATGAATTTTGTATCAACATTAATCATCTTGAAGTAGTTATATATTTTCCATTAAAAAAAATGTTGAATTGCCACACTAAATGCATTGTATCAATATATATATATATATATATATATATTTCAAGCACATTTTACCCTACCTTTGTTTACCAATAGGAATTTTTTCATTTTCCTCTCAAATCAGATTTCTCACAGCAGATGGAAGCATCTCCAATGCATCCAAAGGGTTAAAAATGTGCCACGAAAGGTTCTCTTGAAAACAAATTGATAAAGGTATCTTAAAAAATAAAAAAATTGTGATAATTATTGCAAAATTCAAAAGGTCAAAAGTGAAAACAAAAAGACAAAAACAACATTGTGTATTAGTTTTCAAATTCATTGATACAGTTTAGTGAAGCAGTGTAGTCTATTATAGTACAGTGAAGTAGTGTTGTGAAGCTACTAGAAAGCTCAAATTTATTATTGTGAATACCTTTATCAATTTGCAGTGTAGTCTATTATAGGAGTTTTTTTTTTGTGTGGTTGGCAAACCATTTGCCAAATCTCTTCTATCATTAAAATAACTATTTTACCCCCGGATTGAGATACCAATTTTTTCCTATCTTGTTATTTCATCCATTGTATTTTGTTACCTTGTTCCACCCAACAGTTTCGGTTCAGCTATTATTCTTTTGAAAACATAAATAATGTTTGATAAAATTATCTATTGCAAAAGTTATGTTAAAAAAAGAATTGTTTGTATGAAGAAAAAGAAATTCATATCACCTTGATGTTCCATGCATCTAACTAATCACCACAAGAGCATGAAGAAGGTACTTTTCAACCGAACTATTCTCATAAATAGAGTTTCATCCGTGACAAATATGAGTTGTGAGCACCCATAGACAAACCCAAACCAAATAAAATAAAAAATAATAATAAAAAAAATCTTTCGACTTGAACACTACAGAGAAACGAGCCCATAATCCAAACCAAAATCAGGGTTAAACAAGGCCAAAAAAATCCCATGCGTACTCAATAGTCCCATGTTCACAATCTGTAAAATTAAAAAATATAACTTTTTTTTTCTTAAATAAAAAAATATCAATGGAAATTATCTATATTCATGAGATACATTTTTCAATGGAATACATATATTTTTTCAACAGCAAGAAACAATAAATTTTATTTCAGAAAATAGTAAATACCAAGATTACATTTAGCATCAGCCCAGCTGGGAATTCATGTTCCACAATTACACTGGACGTTTACTACATACAAACAACCCATTAAACATAATGAAATTACATAAACAAAATTGTTTTTCAGTATTTAAGTGGTATAGTATAACAAAAGAGTAATTACAATAAAAACATGAGGCATTCCCCAAGGCCAGACAAGTAAAGATGGGCAAAAAATAAATTTTGAAACTGTGTCCACATTAGTGGCCCAAAAAGAGTACAATGCAATACAAAACTAAAAAACTGGTACATCAAAACCTTATGCATACACGTGAGTGGGATAGTAAACAAGATGACAGTTTCAGTTCACTGGGTTGGGTGGGTGTGGTGAGGGTGGTGACAGCCGGTTTTGGTGGTGGTTTGAGGAGAAGGTACATTCTGCATTTGTGCTTCAAAAAATATCACATGTTTTATCTCATCACATATTCTAACCCTCTTTGTTCTTGTGTGCTCTATTTGCCCTCACTTCTTGTTTTACAGCAAGATCAACAAAAATCTCGTACATCCTTGAGTCCCATATAGATTTCGTTTCACTTTTGTCTCCTCGATTGTCATCTAATTTACAACAGAACATGATCAACTATTAAGTAATAGGAATACCAGTAAATGCAATAGAACAGCCTAAGAAATTTATATTAGTGTAGAAAAGGTTGAGACTAAATATATAAAGGAAAATGGTTTAGTCTAATTGAAATTACCAAGCATTTCAAACCCTTAAACAACCATTTAACACAAACAACACCATTTCACCATCATAAGAGATTTTCCAATCAAACAGAAACTGTTGGAATTTGAAACTTGAAACCCATCCACCCATACAATAAAGAGTGATTAAGAACAAAATTGAAGCATAAAGCAATACCATCATTTTCATAAAATCTTGGTACTGCTTCTATAAGTTTTATACCGGTACGTACTACTGCCAAGTGCCAAAACTACTTATTTATAACCCATAATTGTACGTAATGAACTTGAATTCAGTCTCGTGAGCCCCTTAATCGCTATAATTATGCACATCGAGGCTCTTGAATATTTTCAACCCTCTTTGGGCATATGGCGGTAAATGCTACAAACTTTTCTGAATTTAGAATGCAAAAATGGGGACAGATCATTGACCATCAAATATCCTCTATGTTTTGTACTCAAACTAGTCCAACTGCATTTCTTATGAAACCATAATGATTGGCTATATATTAAAAATTTATGACTTAAAAGAGCCACCAACATGTACCAAACTTTTTGTAAAAAGAGATTAGCCTATTACTTTTCTCCAAACGTACCATGAAATGAAGTAAACTTATGAGATAAAAATGACAAAGAAATGAAGAACTGTTGAAATAAACATATATTGCAATAGGAGGTGCCTACAATGGAAGTATGTGAACTTAAAGTCGCCCCCACAAGAGCCCTCAATAAAGCATACTCACAACCAGTAAACTTAATTAATTTTTAAGAAACATGTCCCAATTGGGTTGGTATCTCAATTAAACCAAAAATTAAGATAATGATATACAATGGAATGAATTTTGCAAATTTCCCAAAATTAAGTCTTCCGAAAATGAAAAATAAAAAGGGAAGAAAACAAATCACCTCCAATATGGATGGTCATTGGTTTCAGTGGAGGTCGCCGCCGGTGTTGTCTGAGAAAAGATAAGAAACTAAGAAAAAATTCATTATATAGATAAATGAGAAATTAGGGCTGATAATGCAACATAAATGAATATATATTTATATCTATATATATACACATACTTAGTTTTATTCTGGGTGGGATTGAAGATGAAAGGAGGAACGTAGCTAACCTGAGATAGAAATTGCAGAGACGATCTTCCGCAGAGCATTAGGTTGTCGTACTAGGGTTTAGGAAGAATCAGAATGAGGATCTTATAGGGGCACGGTCAGAATTTTATTTTTTTACTCACTAAGAAAAGGGGCACGGTTGTCATTTAAAAATATTCATTAAAACTTACTTTTAGCTTCCGTGTCTTCGAGAAGATCATTTTGGAAAAGTTAGGGTACCAGCTTTTTTCTAAACGCTTTTTTAAAATTCAAAAACTCTTTAAAAAAATTAGTCAAACACCATTTTAAATAGCTTTTGAGTTCCAAAAGTCAAAATCGACGTTTGAAAAACTAATCCAAACTAGCCCTTAGTTGGTTACGCAATCTCTCACTCTCACACACATGCACAAGGTTGTTATTACGGTCTAGAAAGAACCCACATTGAACCACACACACAACATGCATATTCAACCATCGTGTCTCTTTCTTTTGTAACTTTTCTCTCTCTCTTCCTGAAGATGAAGGCCTTCGAAATTGTAGGAATTACAGTTGTTGATCTCTATCATCTCTGTGTGTGTGTATATATATATAATCATTTCAGTACAAATCTAAATAGCATCTGTGTATGTGTGTGTATATATATATATAATGTTACTAATTTCTTTACTCTGATTTCTTTACTGTTACTATGATTTCTATATATATGTACTTCAATAATGTAATATATATATATATATATATATATATATATATAACTTTAATTTCTATATATATGTACTTCAATGTGTGTAATATATGTTCTTTGTTTTTTACTGTGATTTCTTACTTTGTTATCTCTTCTCAAAGCTACTAGGTGTTGTGTGTGTATAATATATGGTGAATCCATGTATGTTTTAGTATTTTAATGTCATTTATTATGATGATTGATACATTCATTCTGATGATTGATACCGAAACGCCTCGCGGAAGAGACTCTGTTCTGCACACTATTTTTTGAAACCAGATATGTTTTCAAATGAATGAGACATCATATATATATATATTCACATTGTAAACTTGGAATAACTGCAAATGTAATAAGTATGAAATGTATATAGTTATATATATTCACATTGTAAACTTGGAATAACTACAAATTCAATGCAATAAGTATGAAGTTGTATATATTTATTTATATTGTTCTAAAAGTGTAAGAAATTTCTTTAACATCTTTAAAATTTTCTAAAATACAAAATAATCTTCATTAAATACTTTACATTAAATGTTTTGAAAACCTTTTATTTTTATAAACATTTTATACTACTAGCAAAATTCGCGTACGATGCACGTGCTAAATTATAACGACCCACTCCACCACATGGTATGATATTGTCCGTTTTGAGCCTGAACCCGCACAGTTTTGCTCTTAGGCTTTACCCTAAAAGGCCTCATACCAATTGGAGATGACACACTTACATATAAGCACTTCACCTTTCCTCTACCCAGGCGATGTGGGACTGTGCACCCATAACTCGCCAGTGTGGTAACTTGACAATGTCTTTTGCACCAGCCCACGGCACACCTGCCTACAAGGTAATCACAATCCACCCCCCTTGGAGGCCCGACGTCCTTGTTGGCACACTTTCGGCTGAGTCAGACTCTGATACCATTTGTAACGACCCGCTCCACCATATGATATTATATAATAATCATAATATATAATACTTACTGAAACGTTATTTGCAGGGTCACAATAATTTCAATCTTCAGTGATCAAGCCACCAAGCAATTCAAGCCGTACTTATATCTGACGACTGCAATGAATTATACATATTGGCTGTTGTACGCCAGTAATTGGGTATATTCTGTGTTGCTTAATGAGTTCGATTGGTTTATCCTGATATATACATTGGATTCTATTTTGTATTAGTTTTTGATCGTTCACCCTAAACAGTGCTTGATCACCATGAATAGGGTGATTGATCATACAAACCAATATGTAGTTTTGTAACGTTGGTTTTGACCTATTTCGAGTCCAAATCTCGAAATTACTATTAGATACAAAAACGATGGTCTTCGAGTCTTCTTTCCAGAACTGTTGAGATTTCCCAATTTGGAATTTCAAGTAAAAAGTTATACCCAAAATAAGCAAGTCCAGAATCCTTCAAGATAACTAATCCTTCAAGTTATACTCATTAATTTTTGACAAGTTATTTTATAATTTTTGTTGGACTCGATCTCAACCTCAACCTCAACTGTTACAAAACACCAAAATATAAAAATAAAAGAAAATATTTTACCTAAAAAAGAAAAATATTTTCCGAAAAACATATTTTATATCGAAACAAACGGAACCCTAGTGTATATTATTTGCATTGTGTTAATATATATTGAAAATTAAGTAAATTAAGTATATGCATTGTGTCTCAGGACAGTTAACATTTTATAAATAATATTGAAAATTAAGTATATGCAGTCCTTCCCTCCATTAAATAAAACCACACCAGGTATATAATGGAACTGGAACCGAAACCAAAATAGATATATAATTTGGTAAATTAAATAAGCAGATTGGATTTCCCTGTCTGATATTTCATGGATGGAGACTTAGGCAACAATTTTTAATTTGGTTTTGGTGTGTGCTCTTGGAATTGCTATAAGTTCATGTACCATAAAATAACATTTTAGCCTGTAAAAATATGCCTAATTTTTTGGCAAAAAAAGTGAAATATGAATTTCCCTTTTACCTAATTTTTTGGCATCCCTCCCAATAATAGTAACTTTTCCTTACTCGTTCTTGTTAATTCACCACGTGTGAAAAAGGTAGACAAGAAGATTGATGGAAATCCCTTGGTGTGGAGTGAGACACAACCTTCTAGGCTACCATCCAATATGATGATCATGTGGTATATAACTAACTAATTGCCTTTAGGAAAGGATCGTTACTCATATCATACCATATGTCTAACTTTGTCTTCTGTACTTTCTAAAACAATATCAAGTGCATGATGGCTCGTTTGCCTAATTTTTTGGCAAAGAGAGTGAAATATGAACTTTCCTTTTGCCTAATTTTTTGGCATCCCTCCCAATAATAGTAACTTTTGCTTACTCATTCTTGTTAATTCACCATCACACGTGTACATTCACGTAAAATCAACAAAGATGGAGCAGTGAGGCTTCTGTCCAATAAAACCAATTTCCAAAGAACTCTACCAACAAAGTTAATGAATGAGTAATGTCTCCAATGAACAAATTTGAAAGAGGAGAACAATTTGCACAATATCAAAAGAATAGACTTTAGCAAAAATTTTAGGTTAGAAACTTGTTGGCATTTTCAATTTAACCCTGATTAAGAAGTTGCTTGGCTCAACAGGATTATTTTTGAGGTTTGCACATGAATTGCACGTGTTATTATTCTAATTTCATTAAAACTATATAAAATAGTGAAGGATAATTTAGACTTTTTAAACATTTTTGGGGGCTATTTGGATCCAATTTTTTATTAGGGTATTATTGTTCAAAAGTGGTTAAATTGTATTTGCTTATAATAAATCCAAACTTAAAGGGTTGTCACTATAAATTACCCTAACATTTATTTATATAAATTTGAACTATAATTATGAAATTATTATTAAAATATTTTTTTTATTTAGTCACCATTAAACTTATTATTTGTACCAAAAAAATCATTTTTTGTCATAATATATTTTTTTATATGTAACGCAAAAGAAATCACAAATTTACTCTAGAATATTTGTGCTAATTAATTTATTTTTTCCCACAAAATTTAGCATTGGTCTCAAAAAGTCATTTTTAATAGCCAATTTACTCTAATGACAAAAGTCTTTTTGCTATAAATTTTAGTATTTGTACCCGTTAATTTAGTTTTTAATACAAATTTTTTTTTTTTTTTTTTTTTTTTTTTTTATTATTTTTTATGCCCATTAAATTAGCTTTCTTTACAAAATTTAATTTTTGGGTCAAAAAATAATTTTTATGAATTTCATATGGTCCCCACACTTTACACGTTTCGGCATTTTACCCATTGTTGCGCACAAATAACACCCAATGCCCATGGGCTCATCACCTCAATGGTCGAGCGTGTTCGAATTGACGGTCTATAAAACCACCACACTAACACAGCAAGCAAAATGCATGTTCATTGATTTTTCTATCTTTTCTCTCACTTATCTCTCTGAGAATATGAAAAAGTACAAATTTGCAGGCATTGCAGGTTTATATGTGTTGTATAGGTGCGTTTATTTTGAATTAATTCATAATTTGTTATGATATAATCAATTTACTTTAGTAGTATTTTCAACGTTGATTCAATCCATTGATGGCATTTCAGTTATCTGTGTTAGTGTGTGTTATATATGTGTATATATATAATATATACACATATAATGAAATCGAGTCATTCTTAGCGATGATATGTGTTTAAAGTTTTGTGAATAGATTCTCCATTTGGCTATAAGTTGTATCACTATTAGCAATGTCAATTTACTGATGGATTGAAGTCATTTCTGTCATATTCTCTGTTAATCTGTTTATATGTGTATTACACTCCGTCTCTTCTTTGGTTCAAACCTCCCTTATGATTCTAATGGCTAACCAATTCACTGGAAATCTAATGGTCGATACTTTCCCTCTACGGTAGTCTCAGCTGCTCCATCTGCTGTTCCATTGACTCTTGCTTTTAAAGCCTTAAGTCTGAGGCGAAAAAAGAAAGATTTTACTGATATCTACGATCACGGAATAGGATCGTTTACCTATTCATCGCGGGGTTGCTTTATAATTCATTGTTAAATGATTTTGCCAAGGTTGTCTATAGTCCTTTGATGAAGCGGGAATCTTAGCCACTCTCTTATGGATACGTTTCCTTTAGGGCGTCCATTTTCAGTTATGAAATAGAAAGATCAGAGAATCAATTTCGTGCCAATTCTTAGATATTCTATTTTCGAAGTTTGAAATGAAATCCTTTAGTCACTGTAGCTTGCGAGTTATTCTTATATGTATAATGTTTATGAGTCTTAGTCCATTTCAGTGAGTTCTCTATTTATTTGTGAATTAGTTCATTTCATGTACGTTTGATTGAACTATTTACTAATTATAGATATTATTGATGGATCTGTGATGTTATTCTTTCTCTCATCTGTTTATATGCTTTTACACACATATATATATTTTAATTATATATCTATTTATTTAGCTAATTTTTTATTTCCTTATGATAATTATTTTAGAGGTTCGCACATGAATTGCACGTGTTATTATGCCAATTTTATTAAAACTATATAAAATAGTGAAGGGCAATTTAGACTTAGATAAATTTGTTGGAACTATTATCTATTTCTTATAAGTAATTGAGTTGTGATAATATATTTATTAACATTGGCAATCCATGTTTCATGTGGCAGGGAATGTCACTTCCAGACTTTTCTTTCTTGTCCCGATATACTACTTGATCTTTCTGTATCTTATACGTGTAATGTATTATATATGTACTTATCTATATATATATATATATATATGACTGCATATGTTACTAAAACTGTTCTTTTTGTAGATAAAATATTATCGCAATTGTTGCAAAACAAAACAACGAGACGTATAAATCACATTTCTATCTAGCTACTGCCATTAATTGTGCTATATGGGTATTATATGATAGTCGTGATGTACATCCAAATAAAGTGGTACTTATTATCAGCTCAGTTGGACTCGGTCTTGTTTGTCTCTACATGTTTCCTTTTATGATCTTTGGGAATAAAGTGCTTAAGGTGAGTACTTGGTCTTTTTATTTCTTTTCATTACTGATATTGAATACATTAGTTATGACATAAATTTAGTGCTGTGAAAAATGTATGATTACAGTAAACATTGATATACTTGCATCTATATACGTACCTTTCCATATAAACTAAACTTTTATCAATTAATTTTTAGAGGAATATACTCCTCTGTTTAGCAGGTGAAGCCATTGTAACTATAATCATTTTTGTGAATCAGTTCCTTCCACGTACGTTTGATTGAACTGTTTAGTAATTATAGATGTTATTGATTTGTGATATGATCCTCTCTTTTCTGTGCCTGAGAAGATGGAATTCTCATCAAATATAACAGGAAATTCTACATATAGTCACATTTATATATATATAAATATATACTCCGTATTAATTGATGGATTGAAGTCATTTCAGTTATGTTCTCTGTTAATATGTTTATATGTGTATACATATATACATGTAATGAATCGAGTTATTCTTATATGTATAATGTTTATGAGTTTTAGTCCATTTCAGTGATTGTTCTCTGTTCATGTGTGAATCAGTTCATTTCACGTACGTTTGATTGAACTGTTTACTAATTATAGATGTTATTGATCGATCTGTGATGTGATCCTCTCTCTCTTCTCTTCGTGATTGTTTACTATTTTAGTAACAGTTCTTTAAACTGTTGTGATCATTGAATTTCTGACTTGTTATAATGAGTCGTTTTGTTGGAACTCTTCTCCATTAATTGTGAATTGTGATGTCTTTAGTTGTGCTAGTATACTGAATAACTTTGACAATCAATGTTTTATGTGGCAGGAAATGTCACTTCCAGTCTTCTCTTTCTTGTCCCGATGTAATACTCTATCTTTTTGTATCTTATATGTATAATGTATTATATATATATATATATATATATATATGGCTGCATATGTTACTAAAACTGTTTTTTTTTTTTGCAGATGGACCATTATCGCAATCTTTACAAAACAAAACAGTGAAATGTATAAATCACATTTCTATCTAGCTGCTGCCATTAATTGTGCTATGTGGGTATTATATGCTAGTTGTGATGTACACCCAAATAAAGTGGTACTTATTATCAACCCCAGCTGGACTCAGTCCCTTTTATGATCTTTGGGAATAAAGTGCTTAGGGTGAGTACTTGGTCTTTTTATTCCTTTCCATTATTAATATTGAATACATCAATTATGACATAAATTTAGTGTCGTGAAAAATGTAAAGTGTTGTAAAAAATGTATGATTACAGTAGACATGATATACTTGCATTTATATGCGTACCTTTCCATATAGTCTAAGCTTTGTCAATTAATTTTTAGAGGAATATACTTCTCTGGCTGGCAGGTGAGTCATTGTAACTGTAATCATTTATGTGAATCGATTCCTTTCACGTACGTTTGATTGAACTGTTTACTAATTATAGATGTTATATATCGATCTGTGATGTGATCCTGTCTCTCTCATCTGTCTAAGAAGATGGAATTCTTATAAAATATAACAGGAGATTCTACATATAGTCCCGTTTTTGTATATATGAATATATACTCCGTATTAACTGATGGATTGAAGTCATTTCAGTCATGTTCTTTGTTAATGTGTTTATATGTGTGTATAATATGCATGGAATGAATCGAGTTATTCTTATATGTATAATGTTTATAAGTTTTAGTCCATTTCAGTGATAGTTCTCTATTAATGTGTGAATTAGTTCCTTTCATGTACTGTGACATCCCCAGATTTCCGGATGCGGGTTGGCCAAGCCCACGCCCGATTACCCGAGGATATCAAACAAATTAGCAATTAACGAACACAAAGTACAATTTTAAAGTAAATAAGAATAAATAAAATTTGCTGAATAGAAAACTAAAATGATAATCCATTGAATGAAATCCCGAAATAAAATTTCATTAGTAAACAACCTTTATGATACAACTGATCCTCCACATACAACTCGGGAATCCATCTAGTGGACCCCTAAAATAACCCACTGAACTTAAAAGACGGGAAACAAAACCCAAGTCTACACACAAAATATACTCCTATGTCATTGGTGGAGTGAACAACTGTATCTGCTCAGCACGATCAAGCTCTGCAGCCTGGAACTAACGAACACCTGTAAAGAATAATAGAAGAGTGGGTCAGGCCCACGAGCAAGTTCTAATCTAACTGCAATCCATACAGTGACCCGATACGCAGATACACCGTAGATACCTCACAATATCTATCTAGTCTATACATATACATATCCACACTATGGGACATTCACTGAACTACAATAGGGGTCTCAACCTGAATAGAAGGTAACATGCGAAAACGCACCCAAAGGTGGGCATGAATACCTAGACCTAACAGGGTACACCTCAACCATCATATCCAGCTATGCATCCCAATGCATATACGCTCCCTAACCAACGACTCTGAGACTCATGCCCATATCGTGGTGCCATAACATATATATAAAGTCCGTCTAACCCAAGGTATGCTATTTTATTGTTTATTGAATTGACATAAGAATTTTAATCCAGTTTAGTCATTCAACTTAATCAGTCGATCTGACTCAAACACAACCAACATTTAATCCAGGTAGTCATTCAACTTAATCAGTCGATCCGACTACACACAAACACAATTAATCCAGATAGTCTTTCAACTTAATCAGTCGATCTGACTAAACAAGGTTTAGGATTCAATATTTTACAATCCTTCCCTTAAATTCAATAGGTTAGGTTTATGCGTTTTGAGCTAAACCATCCCTAGTATGACACCGTCCCATACCGGTTCATACCATCCTCCACAACCATGTAATTGACAGAATCTATTAACTCAGCAATTAAAATTCCACATATATATAACCCAAAACCAATATCCAAGTAATTGCAGGAAAACATTTAAAGTTCAGCAATTAAATTCAAGCATTAAACCATATAGTTGCAGGAGATGATTTAATAAATCAACAACTAATATCCAGAGCCTGCATAGATCACATCTAACACATCAATGACCCTATAATATATTTAAAACCATTTTATAAATATATTAAATCCCACTGGAATGCCTAAAAATAAGCTTAAGTATTTAAAACTTCATCTATCCACTAACCGTATACAATGTACATAAGTGTTATACATTTTGATCCGTTAATTTAGAATTAACCTTAAATCAATTTAGGGTCTTAATAACACCAAAAAATTAACTATTTAATCCCTCCGTGAAGTCTCATTAAATTTCTAAAATTTAATCAAGCTATTTAGTTCCTTTCTTCTGTTAGTAGCATACACCGTTGTATATTTTTACACTGCTACATCCTTTATCTTAGAGACTTAAACTATCCAACAATAAGTTTAATAACACTTAGAATTAACTACTTAGATCCTCTGTTAAGTCCCTACAGTTCATTAGAATCACTCAAAAGCTCAAACAGTGCTCAAAACACCAAACAGAGCCCTAGAAAACACTTTCTGGACATAAAACAAATTGGAGCCGGCTCTTGGAATGGAAGAGCCGGCTCTTCCCCTATTGGAGCCGGCTCCAATTCCCTAGGAGCCGGCTCTTGCTGAAGGGGAGCCGGGTCTTGACTTTCTAGAGCCGGCTCTCTCCCTCTTGAGAGCCTCCAGTTCATCTCTGCTCCGTTTCCGTCAATCTGCTCCTTCTCCGATCAATTCCTACCCCTCTGTTTGTTTCTTAAACTGATCTAAAGGATCTAACACCCTCCTGATAGCATCCCCAAGGTTTGATTATAGCAATTTAAATCAATTACAAAGCTTAAGTTTGCTACCCAACTTAACATGCTGTTAGTATGAATACTGGAACCATATGCAAATTGAAGCGGAACGGATTGCAACACGTATTTAAAATAGAATAATAGCATCCCTATAAGCTTTGTATAACCCCAGTAGTGTTCCTATATTGTGTTTACAAAAGTTGCAATCAAATACAGAGACTAAATTTACAACAGAATCAATATACTTAACGTATAGGATACTGAAACAAATATACACGAATTGTAAATATATTGGATTTTAAAACAAACAGACTATCACCCAAGCATATATTAAACATGTAGGTTTCAATCATTGATTAGTTATTCCCTAGAGATCATCTAGGTGCACAGAACACGGCCCAAAGGGAAAGAGGAAGATAGAACTTGCCTTTACAGTTTTGGATTCAAAACCATGTCGCCGTCTCCTAAGCTTTCCAACGATGTCCGAGTACTGTCAACTCCACCCTCTACTGCTCAGCCTTCCCTTCCCCTAAGTTCAAACCCTAAACCGCAACCAAAACCCTCACCTAGGTTACTCTGTTTTCCTCAAACCCTCTCTCTGTTTGCACTATACAACTCTCTGTATTTTCACTGTACGTGAATAGGGTTTGAAAATAGGGTTTGTGTTTATTTTTCCAAAAACCCTAAGAAAATATAATGATGTATTTATAGAGGTTTAAGGAAAACCTAAATAGAATTCTGAAATTCTGAAAGGAGTCGGAAAAACTCGTGAGAATAAAACAAAACCCTAAAACTATAATACATATTAAATTAGGATTGATAACACCAGTTTAATTATTAATAAATACTAACAATTAAACTAACCCTATATACAGATATACTCAAATATATATGTATATACTACCATGGGTAATACTGTACCCATCCCCCTCTTATCCGAATAATTCATGAGACCCAAACGGTTGGTCCATCACTACTATCCAAACCCAACTTCCATTAATCAATAAAACTTAAATTTACAAATAATTCAATTAACATTAATCCAAATAAAACATATATAAATACATATTCAATTTAAAACAATTTAAACATTAAACAAACAATTAAACATTAATTCAAATAAAAACATATATAAATACATATTCAATTTAAAACAATTTAAACATTAAACAAACAAAACACACATAACTACAATTAAATCAATTAACAAAGTAAAACAATTACACACTTAAATAACTAGTCACATAAAAAAAAATGTAATAAAAGTTATTGAAATTCTAAGTTTATCCAATTTTATCCTTTTAAAAAATTAGGGGTATTACATGTACGTTTAATTAACTGTTTACTAATTGTAAATGTTATTGATCGATCTGTGATGTGATCATCTCTCTCCTCTGCCTTAGAAGATGGAATTCTCATCAAATATAACAGGATATTGTACATATAGTCACGTTTTTGTATATATGTATTATACTCAGTATTAAATAACCTTTGGATCCACTGAAATCTCCCTTTCATCATTCTCCATTTTGGTAATTGCATTGAAATTTCTTTGCTGTTTCAACTTTTGGTAAAAGTAAGCAGTACATCTGTCATTATCCCTTAGCCATTTTAACCTGAATTTCTGAGCCACAAATATTTCTTCATCAGCAATAGCTGCTTCATATTCCTCTCTGGCCTTTTGTTCGTCATCTAGAAGTACATCTTATGGATCCTTGAGACGGCTATCTTGAACTATTTCTAACCTCAGTGTAGACTTCATAACCTTATCTCCCACATCTCCAAAGACATTTTTATTCCACTCCTTGACAGCCTTTTTAACATCCCTGAGCTTACTCAACAGTCTGTGCATTGGAGATCCCTCTACCTCAATATCCCATGCTTGTTGAATCAAAGGTAAAACATCATTCTTAACAAACCACAATTTTAGCATCTTAAAAGGTTTTGGCCCTAAAGCAAAATTCCTTGAAACTTGCACCAAAACTCCATAATGATCAAAGGTTTTTAATGAACTCCATAATACTTATATTTTTTTTTTCTCCAATAATTGATGTTCTAGCACAGAAGATGTACTGCTCCTCTTACAGTGCTTTTATTAGATTTTAGCACAGCTTGCTTCTGAAACGTCAACGTTCCAAAGTTGGTGAATTTTGATATTAGATTACCATTCTTGAACGCTTCAACTATTGATGTAACTACATCATGTTTCTCAAAGTGTCTTAGTTCTGGGTGGTCGTTTGGACCAGTTTTGGATTTTGGGGTTGTCTATGCATAGTTGGATTCTGAGTTGTTGCAGAGGGAGAGTTGGTGAGTTTGGGGGGGTGTTTTGAGCTGATATAGAGGCCGGAGTTGAGATAGTTTGATCAGATCTCTAATATTTGTGTAACTGAAGCGTGGAACTTGAAGTGTTTAATTGGATTTCCTACTGTTGCTTTTGATATAGGATCTTATATTAGTTGGGGACTTAATTAGGAATCATTTTGCTTTATTTAATTTTAATACTTAAAGACAAATTGGTAGTTTTACTAGATTTTTACATTTTTTTTCTCCAATAATTGATGTTCTAGCACAGAAGATGCATTTCTCTTGTGGTAAGGGTGAGGTTAGGAGCAAAGGTAATTAAGGGAGATAGAGGAGAGGATGAACTAGCAGTCCTCAATGGTACTGGCTTGACAGCATTATCCATTGATGCCTTAACGTACATATTTATTTCATTGCATTTGGAAAAGCCTTTTAACTGGGATTAGTTTATGAAATTGGAAGAGTTTATGTAGCTAGTGGGAAAGAGTATAATTTTGGGAGTGAAAATAGAATCAAATTACTGTGTTATAACTTAGCAACTTTTTTTATTCTTTGTTAATGTGTTGACCTTGAAGAAATTCTAATGAAGTCAATATTTTCCCTCTATGGTTAAGTCTCAACTGCTCCATTGACTCTTGCTCTGAAAGCCTTAAGTCTGAGGCGAAAAAAGAAAGATTATATCCATGATCACTGAATTTAGATGCCGCTTCAGAATCGTCTACCTATTCATCAAGGGTTGCCTTAGAATTCATTATAACATGCTTTTGCCATAGTTGGCTTCCCCTATAGTCCTTAGTTGAAGCACTTATGGATACGCTTGTTTTAGGCCAGCGTTCGTTTTCAGTTATGACATAGAAAGATAAGAGAATCAATTTTGAGCCAAATATTACATGAGATTGTACATATAATCGCATTTTTGTATACATGTATATATACTCCGTATTAAATACATTTAGATTCAATGTTTACTATTTTAGTAACAGTTCTTTAAACTGTTGTGATCATTGAATTTCTAACTTGATATTACGAGTCGCTTTGTTGGAACTCTCCCCAATTAATTGTGAATTGTGATGTCTATTTCTTACAAGTAATTAAATTGTGGTATTTATTAACTTTGTTTCATGTGGCAGGGAATGTCACTACCAGTCTTATCTTTCTTGTCCCGATGTACTGCTCTATCTCTCTGTATCTTACATGTGTAATGTATTATGTATTATGTATGTACTTATATATATATATATATATATGGCTTCATATGTTAGTAACGAATTTCTTTTTGCAGATGGACTATTGTTGTAATCCTTACTAAACAAAACATAGACACGTATAAATCACATTTCTACCTAGCTGCCACCATAAATTGTGCTATGTGGACTTTTTATACTAGTCCTAATGTTCTACATAACTTCAAGTAATGCAAGAAACAATATTCTAAGAAATTGAAGTATGCTCTACATAACTTCAAGTAATTTATTAGCATATTTATTTATATATAGTAGAAAGTTTTTTTATTAGGTTGGCATGTGGCCTATTTCATTGAGTATCCGCAAATTAATTTTGTCATGTCTACATTATTATGGAAAGGATTCCATTTGACTTCTCTTCAGTAATTAGCATAAAAATATGTACGTGCATACACAACTTTTAAAAGTTAAAAATATATCCTTATAATGGAAGGAAAAAAAAAATGACACTTCAGGAGTATGAGATATGAATGGCTATCATTTTGTGAATCCTTGGGCCATTCATTTTTTATTTCTCTTTCCCTCTAAAAGTTGGGTATTCATTTGTATTGTTATTTGGTTATCTAATTTCTATATTTCCTTCTTGTTAGATTTATAGTTTTGTAGAAAACGCAAGAAGTATATATTAAGAATGAATTTGGAATATAAGACATGATCCCAATCTTTGAATTTGGTGCGATAGAAATTTTTTCTTTACCATGAGGCTCAGGTGTCCGGAATGTTTGGGACTAACCTTCTTGGGGTGTCTGGAATGTTTGCTTCACTTGACTTATGTACCGGACTTTGCAATCAATGATGATCTTCCATTGGTGCCTTAACATGGAGGCTTTGTTGAGGTGCTCAACATTTGAAATGCCAAGAACCCTTGTTCTTTAGGCTTATAAACATCGACTTAAGCCTTTTTGTTGTTGAGACGACTGATTACCTGACCAAAGATAATTCCTGCACAGGCTGTTAATATGAACATACAAGGATGGATGGATTGAATAAGTTGAATCTCTTTGTAATTTTTTCCACTAAAGCTCTCAGCATTGTGTTGTATCCTAAGGTTAGAGATAACGAGCTGAGTGGATGGTTCTACTCCACAGAAGATGATTGAGCTCTTGGAGTGGTTTATGCTAAAGCTCAAAAATGGATGAAAAGATGTTTTAAGGCATTATATATGGTGGAATACACCAACAGACTCAACACCTCTAAGGATCCAATGCGAGACAAGACCCTACTTGAAATTTTTGCATAATTTGTATGCTTTTATCATCTATATGGCTGTGGGATTCCATACAATTCTTACTTCCAAACCTGCAAATAGTAGTAAACTGCAAAATCAATACGTTCAAGCTTGCATTTGCTGTTTTGGACTTGGGGATTTGATTGAATTTATTGACTTTTTGTATATATATATATGTATATATACTCCGTATTAAATAGATTTAGATTAGATTTAGATTAATTGTTTACTGGTTCTTTAAACTGTTATGATCATTGAATTTCTGACTTGACTTGATATAATGAGCCGCTTTAATTGTGAATTGTAATGTCTATTTCTTATAAGTAATTGAGTTGTGATAGTATACTTATTAACTTTGATAATCCATGTTTCATGTGGCAGGAAATGTCACTTCTAGTCTTCTCTTTCTTGTCCCGATGTACTACTTGATCTCTCTGTATCTTACATGTGTAATGTATTATGTATGTACTTGAAATTACATGTGAAATGTTTTAAGGCATTATATATGGTGGAATACACCAACAACTCAACGCCTCTACGTTCCAACTTCTAAGGATCCAATGCGAGACAAGACCCGACTTGAAATTTTTGCATAATTTGTATGCTTTTATCATCTATATGGCTGTGGGATTCCATACAATTCTTACTTCCAAACCTGCAAATAGTAGTAAACTGCAAAATCAATACGGTCAAGCTTACATTTGCTGTTTTGGACTTGGGGATTTGATTGAATTTATTGACTTCTTGATGGATGATATGAACTTTGCATGTTGGAAGACTTGGTGGGGGCCTCAACACTTCAAATTTTGTCAATACCTTTGATACCAAACTGTTTATGCTATAAGATTAGGTTGGCTGAATCAAGCGAGCATTCAAAAATGGAGGTTGATAATTAGGGTGCGAAATTCACAATCCTTGTTAGTTAGCATCTGAACTACTTTAGCCATGGATGGGCTTAGACCTAGAGCAACACAAGCTAACAGAATGCAGAATCCAAAATTAATGAATTGCATTGTGCAAGAGGGACTTTAATTATCTACAAAGGTGTAAAGTTTAAACAATTTTCATTAACCTTTTTTTCACTTTCTTAAAATTCTAATTCATTAACTTTTTCTCATATACTATCTTTACCATATCAAAATTTGTAGTATCAACAACAAAACACTGCAATTTTTTTTCACATTTATACAGCAAAGTTTCTATTTGAGTAAAATTAAACTTTTCTTTATTTTCAATTCAATTAAATATTTTTCTATAATTAGAGAGATCTATTTATTTATATAGAGTTTGATTCTAATTCAAATATATTTATTCTACGTGCCTTTATTATCCTACTCAGAATCACAAACTTTTCTCCTTTTATTTAAGGATAACCCGCATCCTTATACACAGAAGTCTGTTATTCTCAACATGGTATTCCATAAAATTCATTCTAAAATAAATATTGACAAGTACATCAAAAAGGAAAAAATATTTTCAAAATCAACAAGTTACCATTACGGTGGACATTAGAAGAGTTGACTGATTCATAGACAGATTTTTGAGATTTCTTCGTTGTCTTTTATTTTTAATTTTAATTTTATTATTATTATTTTTATTTATTTATCAAGAGTATCTTAATAAGTTCAATAACCTCCTCAAACTCAAATACTGTATCACTAGTGAGATCTTTTCGTTGTTTGTATTAGACACACGATTTAAGGGTTTCTGTTATTACTTTCTCTTCTGGTTGATTTGTCTTCGATTATGTGATTTTTAGTGTTCAATTTGAAGTCTCACGTGATTTGTTTGATTTTTGTTTTGATTAATATAGGAGAAAAATTGAGGGTTTATAGTCAACTGCACCTTTTCAAATGCTTATGTAATTTAATTTGGAAACTATTTATATTATTATTTTTTATCTCTTCAAAGCTTACTTGAATTTGAAAAACTAAATAAAAAATCCAATCAGGGAGTGATTGATACATGTTCAAGGTGTGGATGCGATATCTGTCTGAGGGATAATATATATGTGTTTGAGCTCTCCTTGTTTATTTTATTTTAATTTATTTATAAAAAAAACTTGTAGATTGTTTTTTATTTATTATTGACTAATGTGGTAATCATTGAGAGAACCTAAGATTTTGAACTTTGAACAAAGATATTAAGACCTAATTATGGTTCAATAAAATTTGTATCATAGCAACCAAAAAAAGCTGGAAAACATGACTCTGGCACATATTTATTTATTTTTCATTAAAAATATATATAGAGAGAGAGCCAGAGAAATATGAGTGTCACTCCTATTAGATGATGCCTCTTATTATTCTTCTACTTTTTCTTCCCTCTCCTTAAAAAAAATGTCCGAATTATATATAATTTTGTCATGTTTACATCATTATTGAAAGAATTCCATTGGCTCTATTTCCAGTGATTAGCATATAAATATGTTTAAAAAAAAAAAAAAAAAAAAACAGACAGACAGACAGACACTAGGGAAGTTTGAGATTTGAATGGGTGTCATTTTGTGAATCCTTGGGCCATTCATATATATATATATATATATATATATATATATATATATATATATATATATGTTTTTTTTTCCTCTAAAAGTTGGGTATTCATTAGTAGTATCAATGATGCCTTAACAGGCGTCAAGGGCCTCCACATTTGAAATGCCAAGACCCCTTGGTCAGCCTTTTTGTTGTTGAGACCTCCCCGTATAAAATACAAAATATAAAGGTATTATTAACTTTTACATTTTAAAGTTAATTTCATGTATGCCAATGAATGAATTTAAAGAATGTCAAAGTAATAAATTTTAGATAGTCTGTATTTAATTTATCCAAATTTAAAGAACATTAGTGCAATTTACCCATTATATTACTTGACAACCTAGACCAAATGGCTTGTCATTCAAATAAAAATTTAAAATTTGTTCTGTTCGTGCTTTAATGCTCAATTTCCAAATATTATAATGCAATAAATTATAAAAAATTAATAGTGAAGATTAATGGTGTTTAGAACAAGATTAAGTTCCGTTGAGGTAAAAATTAAAAAACGTTGAGGTAAAGATTAATGATGTTGAGAAAAAGATTAAAAAATTAATGGTGTTGAAAACAATATTAAAGGCATTGAGAACAATATTAAATGTAGTTGAATTAAAGGTTAATGGTGTTGAAAACAAGATTAAAATGTGTTTAGGTTAAGCTTAAAAGTGTTGAAAATAAAATTGAAATGTGTATCCAAATTGATTTAAGGTATTGAGGACAAAATTTTAATGTATTTAAAGTGGATTCATGTCGAACAAGATTAAAAAGTTTATCCAATTGATTTAAGACATTGAGAACAAAATTTAAATATATTTATAATTATTTTGCTTAATTCATCTCTTAATCTTGTTCAACACATTTTAATCCGGCTAGTAAATTTTTGACGTTAGCTAATATTTATGTAAGATCTATGTCATTATAGCTTTTTTATTTTTAGGGGTGATTGACATCATTACATTTGTTTGCACTACGGCACATGACTCGTCAGCAGAGGATCTTAGTCCGCTTTAGAAAGCCATGTGGGCCGAGAGGCCCAATCAAAATTGGAGGACCTGTTCCTCAGAACCCATTGGCTTTAGAGATAGGCAGGTCTGTTTGAGAAAATTTTAACAGCGTCAGACAGGTAGTAATATAATCTACCAAAATAAAATACTTTTATTTATATAATATCATAAATTGATTAACGACATATCAACTTAATCCCAAAATTAAGTCCCGCTTTAAATAATAATAATAATAATAATAATAATAATAATATATGTTTTTTTAGCAGCAAGAAACTCACTAATACACAACACTCACTTTGGTTCATATGGAATATGAGATTTGATAGGTATTCAATTGAATCTTTCACTATTTTTTAGGATTGATATATCTTATATTTTATTATAATTATGTTAGTTCTTAAAATAAATTAATTTTTTTGTATTCGTAGTTTGATGATATGCATATTGAAGTCAATCTCTACAAGCATTTGTAAGAATTTTACATAGAATTGAAAAAGTGGCTTATTATTGTTTTTATTAATTGAAAAAAAATTATGAAAATTTTAAAAAATACTTTAATACAATTTTAATATTTTGTGTCATCAATTAATTCTATCTGTCGCACGAAAAAAAGAAATTACTTATTTTTAGTGGGACTACCAATATCCAATCCTAAAATTTGACATATAGTCTATATAGTTCCTAACTCAGTGTACAAAATTTAAGGCACGTGTCGATCTTCTCATTTCCCCCAAACCCAGGGTTTATGCGCAGTCCCAAGAACTGAAATGAGGACAAGTCAGGTCGAAGGGTTCGATTCCCGCTGATTCTCTCCCTCACCCAGAAATCAATCAACCATGAAGCTCCTTCAGACGATCTCTGGTATGGAATCTAGAGAGAGAAAGCTCTCTCTCCAAACAGACCCTCTATAATCACAATCTGATCTTGTTTCCCCTCTTTTCTCTCTTCAGGAGGACACCACCGATCACTGGTTCGAGCCCTAGGACGTCGATACTTTGCCGCTTCAACAGAAGAGTATGCCAAGAGGAACTACGCTAACAATGATTCAGAGTACAACACCGTCATTAACTCCCTCACTTCTCAACGAAGGTCTCTCCAGTTTCTCAATACTATTCTCATATATATATATCTGTGTATATACATATATATAAATTCATATTAATCCATATATATATACAGGTATTTTTTGTTGAGGGATGTGTATGATGATATGATGCTGGATGGGGTTAAACCAGAGCGAGATACCTTCCATTCGCTCATTGCTGGGACGATGAGAGGGGCTCGCTTGCAGGACGCGTTCTTCTTCCGAGACGAAATGAGAACCATGGGTTTGCTTCCTGATGTAATGTACAATGTCATTTTATATGTTTATTTGAAACATTGCATACATGCTTGAGACAGTGTAAAAAAAAAAATAATAAATACATGCTTGAGACAAGTTCTTGTCAAGGAGGAGGTGTTATCTTTTCACTCTTGTTGTCGATAGGTATAATTGTATTTGATTTCAACTAGTGCACAATCTTCTGTTGTATTTGTTTCTGTCGTTTGGGTTTTATAGGATATTGACCAAACTTGACAACGTTTTGTTTCTCTACTCTTTGGAGTTAGCTACATGATCCTGCTTTGGCTATGGTTAATTTTTGTGTGACAAAACTAGCATTTCTTTCACCCAATTATTAGATACTAGAAATTCATATGTAGTGTTTTTTCTAATTTTAGGTTAGTTTTGTTTAAATATAAATTTGCATTATGGAAGCTATGTCAGAAATATGAATCTAGAATTATTGTGATTTGGCTCTCATATTTAATTGGGTGTCACACGAGCCAGTTTTTCATGATAATTGTTTTTAACCCTTGCTCAAGAAAAAGATAAAAAGGGAGAAAAAGGAGAGGAATGTAATCGAATGCAAATCCCAGTTCTGGTGACGATGAATCTCCCATTCCTTTGTAAAAGCATACTCCCTTCCCTTATCTTCCAATTCAAGTGAGACAGTTATCTAATTTTACCTCTAATGTGAACAAGAAATCCAAATTGTTACTCTCAAATGTAGTCAATTGCATATATAATATATTCTAGTCTTTATTCATTACTGTTGTTTTCAATTGCTCATATATATCTTTAATTTAAGTAACACAGCTGGGTCTTTTTATTTGAATTAGCCGCTTTAGCAAGTCTTGTGACTGTGATGCATTACTTATCTACTTTATAGGTTGCTTTATATAACTTCTTGATCTCAACCTGCGGGAAATGCAAGATTTCTGACCAGGCAGTCAGGGTATGTTTCTGCATTATTTCATTAGAGCTATCTATATATCGCTATATTTAGTGATGCCATTTTTGCTCAATAAAGGAATAATCATTATTCTTACTTTCCGTTTTCTCTTTGAATTGAAGATTTATGAAGAAATGAAGATATATGGAATCAAACCTACTGGACAAACTTATATCTGTCTACTTAATGCATGTGCAGCCAGTGGCCGATTAGATCGAGTGTATGCTTTATAATCATGTCCTTACTTTGCCTTCTTTTTTGTTATTGTTATTACCTTCTGATTTGTGAACTTGAGGACCTGATGGTCCATGTATTCAATTGTTTGTCTGGCCTCTTGAGGAAGAGGAACATATTTTGATGATTTGGTTTGAGATTGGTTGCTATGAATAAATCCTTCCTTTTTAAAGATATTACTGCCTCCTACTGTCACTATGTCGGATATTTTTCCACAAGTGACTTTGAAGAGACTCGTTTTTTTATAAAGGTTTACATTCTGAAGAGGAGCACAAGGTGCATAGGCTTTTATTTTATGGGCTTATGACCGCCTGAGTGAATGAAGCCTATTAACCTCTCCTTCAAGTTTCTCCCTTCTTTAGTTTGACTTTGAACCTGGCTATATTCATTCTCATATTAAATAATAGCTGGAATAACCTCCCTTCAATTTTATAGGTATGCTATTGTTCGTGATATGACTGCTGCTGGTCTTGGTTTAAACAAATTTTGCTATGCGGGGCTTATAACTGCACATAAGAATAAGATACCTATTACCGATGATACGGCTGCCAAAGTAAGTGTCAAGTATTTAAACAATCACCATCCTTGCCTTTATCTCGTTCCAACTGGTTTGTCCAGTATTTAAACATTGCTTCTGTTAACTTTTTATTCTTTAAGTTTCTAAAGTATTCTTGATTTTCTTTTTCTTGAAAAAGATAATTGAGCTTGTTGAGCAGTCCAAGGGGTGGTCACCAGTTGAAGCATCAAGAGATAATGCTGAAAATGTTATGATGGGTATTTCTGAAGAGGAGTTATATAATATCCCCACTGCTGAATATATGCATAGGCGTGGCGGATTCCTGGCTAGGGAGTTAACTGTATATCATGTTGCAATTCAAGCGTGTGCTGACCTTAGAAATGTAGAGGTATCTTCTCAAATATTTAATTTTATGCCTTTTAATTGGGAATTCATATGAAATTCTGATTAACCTCTATTAATCCACATCCCTTTTCGATTGTTGGTACATTCTGCTTCCCCTGATATCATGATATCATTTGCTCTGCCTGTAGTGAGATAGATAACATGTTGTGTTTTTTTTGAGAACTGAGAATGTGAGATAGATTGTACTTACCAACAAAAAAGAAAAAAAAAAAAGATAGTGAGATGGATTGCATTGTTATCATCAATCTGGCAATGAATGTCCTCTGCTCGTATAAGAAAAAATCTGCATATATATATATATATATATAGTGTGTGTGTGTGTGTGTGTCCAATTATTTGTTTAGTTAGGAGCAATTTTTTTCTTTTGCTGTTGAGTTGAACAGTGGCATCCACATGCATTTTCAATAACTAAGTTGGATTTGTCGTACTAATGTCTTATGTACCTGCGTATACATGGGTGCACTTGCACCCCCTCTTGGGGCTCTTTAGAGATTTACCTCTTTAAAATTGGTTTGTCACCAAGTGTAGAGATCGATTGATAACCCAAACGTCAGCAAAGCTATAGCTATAATTTGCTAATGTCCTTGTGTGTTTCTGCTGTATACTCTGTTTTGATCTTTTCTTTTCTTTTTTTTACTTTTCTTTTGGTTACATGGAAGCTTATACCAAACAATAAAATTACGGTATGGTGCATAATAGCCCCTGAAATAGGAGTTGTAAACTTGTAACTCCAAACAAGGGTCCAAGGTCTAGGGAAGGAACAAAATCAACATGAAACCTAAATTGTTGAGACAAACTAAAATTAGCCATCCATTCTGCACTGCTGTTGCTTTGTCTATAGGCATGATGAAGGATGCATTCCTGTTCTTTGGAGAACATGTGGCTGCATGACTAATGTTTGATCAGGTATGACTGATCAAAAAAAAAAATTTTGATCAGATATGGGTGGAAAAAATTGCAGTCCACTATACTTTTAACTTCTTGTTTTCTTCCTAGTTTGACTTTAGGATGAGTTTCCTAAGGCCTTCGAGCAAACTAATTTTAGGCCTTGAAAGGTAACTCTGCAAGATCATTGCCGCTGTACCTTTCCCAATATAGCACTATATATGCCTGAGGCAAATGGATGTGGAAAACCACATCTAATGAATTTGTTGAAGGTGCAAAATATTAATGTTTTTAACCTTTGATGAAGGAAATGGAACTTCCTTACCTATAAATTTAATATTCTGCCCTACTTAAAATATGTGCGTGTGTGTGTGTGTGTTCTGCCCTCACTTTTCATGTTTAGTCATTTTTAATGTGATCAATCAAATAATTGATTGCCATCATTTTTAAATCTTTGCCACAAATTTCGTGTTTACTTCTGATTTTTTTCATTATGATAGGCAATGGAAACACTTTTGGAGATGCTCAAAAAGGATGGTAGAACTCCTGATGTCTTTATTGTGATGCAAACTATGAGGTACCTGATTGTTGATGATCATTTTTGTATGTTGACATACTGTTTTTGCAAGCTATGCACACTCATACATACAGTACATTCATATTTGCGTGCGTACTATGTGATTCTTGGTCAGCTAATCTGGTTCATTACGTGCTATATGCTCTCTTAATGGTACCTGGAAAATGAATGTAAAAACAAAGCCATATGACATGATAATATCTTAATCTGATACTTTATAAATGTATGGCTGTATCATGCATGAGTGATGTTGTGTCCCTGGTTTATAGTTGCACCAAGCATAACCCCTACCAACACCTCAAAGTTGTGGGACCAACACTAGGAAGTTTTAACTTTTAACTGCTACTATGCACCAATTAGACATACAAAAAGAAATTGAAAAAAGAAAAAAAGAAAGAATCATCAAATATTGAGATGTCAAACCATTATGAGTTGATGCAATTATATATGTCCAAATATACTAAAGAGATTGTGCTAGTTTATAAGACAATTGGTTTTTTTTTTCATGTCAGAGATCAAGAATAGAAGCTATTTTCTTAATTAGTGACTCATGGAAAGGTTTTGACAGAAAAGGAAAAACGTTAAGAGTCTGCTCTTATATATTTTCCAGATCTTAAACTGGTCAGTTAATTGTAAATGTTCTTAAATGAACTTTCACTGTTTAACTACCATATTTTGCAGGTGTTATCTACATTCTGGAGACATTGATCGCGGTTATAAAACTTTTGAAGAGTACATGAATTCAAGGAAACCACCTATGGTGGAACTATATGTGGTGAGTTTTATTTTGGGTATTTTATCTTTTGGGCCCATAAATTTCTCTTCATCACTGAAGGTTTATTTTATAACTGCAATTTGAAGGATGGTCATTTATGATGCGTTTGGGAAAGTTTTAAGGATTTAGTGCACCTCTACAACACAAAATAATGACTTGACATATTAATTTAATGTCGAAATTGCATTTATCAGACACTCAAAGCTACAAGGACCAGTTCTTATTTTCGGGATTACTGAACAATTATCTCGAAAGATTTCTGTTTGATAAAATCTTAAACCCACCTTTTCTTTCTGTGGTACTTTGTTGTGTAAAATATTTAATCCTTGGTTTTTGGAGAATCATCACCAATCCAAGGTGGCCATTTCCTCCAGCCCCTAAAAACAAACTTTTTAGTAACTTCCTTAAAATGTATACGGGGAGTTGTATGCATTCTTGTTGAACTCTATATTTTGCTTATTTTATTATTTTGTTAGTAGATAGGACACATTTGCTATTGAAAGTTCTAATGTGCAATGACTTTGTTTATTGTATGGGCTTCAAAACTTGTGTGGTTGTAGACACTTATAGAGGGAGCCATGGCTGGGTATACTCCCAAGGGAATGCAAATTGCTGAAGAAACTCTGGTATATTTGTGCTTCTGCTGTTGCTTTGGATTTGGCTGCTTGATATTTCGATTATTGTCTTGATCTTTCTCACATGATACTATATCCCTCTGCTTATCCAGGTAAATATGAACTCTAGGAATTTCTTCTTGAGCCCGAAAATGGGAAATGATCTCCTCCTTGTGGCCTCAGGTGAAAAGGTAAGCGAATATTTTCTCTACAGACCATTGGCTGAGAGAAAAAGTGCATCAATTAGTCCTAGATTTATGTATTTTTTATCCATGTTTCTCTCTAGTATTTTGGTCTGTCAAAGATTTCCATACCTATTTGCAGACTGGTGGATATACTGTTGCCAACATGATATGGGACCTGATGCAAGCTCGTAATATTTTCCTTTCGTTACCAGCAGTTGAAGCATATCTCAATGGCTTAAAAGTGAGTCTGCTTTGCTAAGTGTACCCTAATTTCATCGTAATCTCTTTAGCATTTATATTGAAGTTTTCAATTCAAAATTTCAAATGCATGCTTCCATAGAGGTTTCTGAAATGATATTTGGCAGGCCAATTTTTTATTTTATTTTTTTACTAGTATTTTGGCAGGTCAACTTCAACTTTCTTAATGTTTATTAGGAAATTATGAGTGTTAAATAGAGGCTGAATGAGAATTTGAAATGAAGTTGAAAGGCGTTTCTAAGATATCACGTGACAGCTGGACCTCAACTTTCTTTCATGTTTATTAGGAAAAAGAGTGAGTTAAACAAAAGCTGAAAACTTATTTAAGAAAGTAGTTTATAAGATAAATGAGGTTGGTGGGAATCAACTTTCTTTGATGTATATTAGGAAGTCATGAGTCTTCAATAGATGCTGAACAAGGATTTAGAATAAAGTTTAAACATTATACCAACGATGACCGTTGAACAAAAGAATAAAGCAATGAGATACTGATCTGGCCACAAGCAACACATTGGTAACTTGTCTATGAAATTTTATTTCGAAGTGGTGGAACTTAATTTCTGCAGTACCAACCATAGACAATGGCCCATATACAAGGAAATCTTTTTCTCCTCCCCACCAATCGAAACTCTTTTAACTTTTTTCCATCAGAATGGATTAGATTTTTTTTTTTAGATGTGTTGAGCAGCATAATCCATGTCATTTTGATATGAATTGATTGGAAGAAAATTTGTTTGTTAGTGTTTATGAAGCATGTGATTCATCCAATTATAGTCTCCAGTCTTGCCAGTATATTCAAATGCTTGAAATCAGTATCTTCTGAAAACATGCCTTCATGTCTGACATCTTTATTATTGAATTATTTGTGTATACTTTTCTTTCACATGATTTTAAATTTTTTTGAAATTCAGGAACGTGAGGTACCTCAAGATGATCCACGAGTTTTATTAGTTTCTCGAACGTTAGACAATCTACGCGCACGACGGTAAAAGTCGGGATATTATCGTGGGTTTTTTCTTCCTTTAGGTACCGGGGGAATATTTATGAACTCAACAACGGTTGTATTTGATGTTACCGACAATTGTATTTGATGCTACTGAAAATTTTGTTAGTAGCAAAGTTGTATGGACATTTTTTACGTTGTTAGATGATGATGAATTAGGTTTTGCATTTAGTCAATCAAACTCTCATTGTGAAATGGTGTTTTAATTGCCTTGTACCTTGCAGAGCAGATATTTGGGCCGCGCTCTCAAATAAATTGTTTTGACCTACGTGCTGTGATTGGTTATTTTTAACTAATATAATAAAAGAGAGAAGAGGGTACATCAATAAATCTGCTAATAAATCTCTCCATCCAACAATTTAAAAGAAGCTCGTCTTTGATTGCCTTACTCAAACCTAAACGGTAGATCCCATTTTAATGAATGGGCAAAAATGTTTAATTGATTTGGTTATGGTGTAAAATTCATTTTTCCAAATATATCACAATATATAACTGAATTAACTGAAATTTGTTATGTATATTTAAGTTTTATAATAGTTGAAAGACTAATTTCATTGATGGCGATGGGCAAATCAAGAGAGAGAATTCACAGATAGATGTAATACATAATTTAGTGCTGTCTATAATAATATCAGTTGCAACATCCACCACTCTGAGCAACAGTACCATCTCTTGCACCTGATGGACCTTGGGGGCGGCCATATCCAACTTTGATGCCAGAGGACTGCAATTATCATTTAAAAAAAAAATGGTTATCGTAACATATAAATCTCTACGATATGAATGCAAGGAAAAAAATTGGTTTCACAGAGATGGAAGCCACAAACCTCACAGAACAGCCCTAACCATCTAATATATAATGAATGATGATAAGTAGTCCGAAAGTTTGATGTAGCCAACTGTTTTATGTGAATGGGGGATGACACCATCATGATGTCATTAAATATGATTATGTCATTATAACATCATCATCTGTCCGACTTTCGGACTCTAAATCATTACTCTTATTCAATACGGAGAATAAATCATATAATCATTTGGATTAATCAATTTTAGCATAGAAGATGAGGGCAATGTGCTTCTTGTAATGACACTATGCACACACATACAGTCTAATATACGGACTTGTGTTCATGACATGCAGGTTTGGAACAATGCCAGTATGATGAGAATAAGTGAGAATAAATAGATCTCTAATTTGTGCTTCCATAACATATGGGACCCCTTAAGTGCAATGAATTAGCACCTCACCTCATTTGATACATCAAATACCCCTTCTTGGATCTTCTGAAGTATTTTTGCAGCAGTCCTTGTAAAGGCCTGTAAGATATAATTATATTAGTTTAAGCATAAAATTTGGGTTAACCTCAAAACGAGGCTTTCAAACCGTTGATGCAAGTAAATGAAATGAAAGCTTGGTCAGACAGGTTGAGTTATATCACCTCCTCAACATTTTGGGCAGTTCTAGCAGAAGCCTCCAAGAATAGAAGCCCGTTTTCCTTTGCAAATTGTTCGCCCTCCTCTTTGCTGACAGCCCTCCGGTGGGCAAGATCAGACTTGTTACCTACAAGCATGATCGTCATGTTGGGGTTTGCATGCTGCCGAGCATCTTCAAGCCAGCTCGCTAGATGATTAAAAGTCTCCCTCCTAGTCAAGAAAACATCTTCGCGGTTTAGGTCAGAAACTCCCAAGTTGTACACACAGAAATCCTAGCGGAGAGTAAAAGTTATTATTGTGCGAGAGCCCAATTGGCACATGAGCACATGCGCTCATGTCTAGGACAATAAAAGGTTCACGAATCGACCTAAGCAAGCACTCCAGATGATAAAGATATGGAGCTGTATGAGGATTGATCCCGAGTGAATAGAACGAAGAGCTGGCACTCATAAACTCTAAATAAGCTCATGCAACACAAAGATCTACGATAAGAATGTCAGACCAACTCTATTAATAATGCCGGACAATTTTTGGAAGCATAACCATACATCATTGACTTGTACAATCCTAATACTTCACTATTTAACAGAAGATGTGGCAAACACATTCTTATATTATCGCTGTGCAGGAACAATGTTCTAATATCTCTATCCTCTTAGATCAATAACTAACTTATATTTGTGTTTGAGCGGGTGTGCATGCTGTGTGCATTATGCTTGTGTTGGAGTTAGTCTGTCCATGTACTATTCTCCAATAAAGAGTGTTTCCGAACACTCATGGAGAGAGGTCCAAAGTTGAAGATTCTAAATTGCATGGTTTGGATCATATCAAAAGTCCGAGATCACTTCAAGTAAGATACATTTCAATAAGAAAATGAACAAATGCATGTGGACACTTACAGACGAAAATATGCGCCTACCTGGTTATATCATAAACCAGAAGTGCCCCTGCTGCTCCTCTGTAATACGATCTGGTGATTGATCTGAAGGACTCCTGTCCCGCCTGAAACAAACCCCAAGTTCTTGATTTAGAACACATTGATATACTCTTAACATTAAAATTCAGGCCTCATCAAAAATTTAGGAGCTACAATCTAAATGAATGATCAAGAAGTGAATCAATAAGAAGCCCAAAAATCTCTGTATGTTAATTATAGCATGTGTATTGGCAACAAATTTGGCAAAATTAAGTTGGAAACTTGGAGCTCCAAAAGCACTTATTTTCCTACTTTCAAATTTTTGTTTGAAAAAAACAGATTAGGCTGGAGCTGAAACCCATGTATTAGTCTTGGTTTTTTAGATCTTACTATATAATTTCAATTAAAACTTTATGGATGTGACAATAAAATTAAAAAAGGTAAAATTGAAAGTATAAATATATATATCGGAGAAGAAGTAAATACAGTGTCCCAAATCTGGAGCTTAATAGGTCTGCCATCGATGGTGACCATGCGAGCACCAAACTCTACTCCAATTGTGAGATCATGAACTGGTTGAAATCTCTTGTCGGTGAATTGCAACAAAAGACAGGATTTTCCCACACCTGTCAAGTCCCAAGCGAACCCTAAAAGTCAAATACATGGATATACACACATCTATATATACATATATATATAAGATTATAAAAATTAGGGTTTGATGAAAGGCAGACGAGTAAGGTAAGGTCGTACCTGTGTCTCCGATGATTATGTACTTGAACAGATAGTCGTAAGACATTCCCGTTACGACGTCGTCGATAGCTCTCTCTCCGGTGGTGTGGCCTGAAAGAGGTTGAAACGCCACGCTTCGATGTAGCAGCAACTTGTTAGTCCAAAAGTTAGAGAGAGAAAGAGAGTAACGCTAAAGTCATACACTCTGACGTATTTAAAGACCGACACGTTATACAAAATTGTCTCAGCTTTCCGAATTTGTATAATTCTCTGCTAGAATTTTATATTCAAGCTTATCAAATTGTTTACTACTCCTAAAATATTCAGGCTTATCAAAATCCCAATCTAACACAGACAAATATGCCAATATTTTATATAGTTTTTTATATTAATATCCCTCCTTATCCATCTCTATTTCACAGATAAATCATTCTTTATTTTCTTTTCTTACACTTTTCTCTATTACAATTATTGATTCCCGATCATGATACACAAATACCACCGTACTTTTTCTTTCATGTTATCTCCGACATCACTACTTTTCTTTCTGTTTTTTTTTTTCATGTAGCCATACAGACAACACTCCACTTTTTGTTTTGTATTTTTTCATTTTTTTTTAGAGTTATTGTGAAAATTTTAAAAAAAATTTATTTATTTTTATGTTTTGCAAAATTTTGCATATTCTTAAACATATATATATATATATATATATATATAAAGGAGAGGGTGTTAGGAAATTAGTACCAATTAGTATTAAAAGTTTTAATACTAATTGGTATTGGTTTGCTAACAAAGGGGAGTGTTTTGATAAAATTTTAAAAACAAAATTATGGAGATTGAATACATGTATGCTTAAGAATCTATATATATATATATATATATATATATATATATATATATATATATATATTCTAATGATTTTTTTAAAAAAATTTATATATTATTATACATTTATCTAGAGAGACATAGTGTTCTAATGAAATTTATAAAAGAAATTTATGGAATTTTTATTTATAATTATTTTTTAAACGATGATTTTAATTAAGTGATCTAAAAAATGGAGGATGAATACAAGAAGGTAATATAAGGGTAATTTTATCTTTGAAAATTTATATTGTTTTAATAGACAGGTTAGTGGGACCATTTGATTACCATATTAATTAATTTTTTTGTGCCTTCTGCATAACAAATCGGTCTAATCTTTCCGACTCAAAGGAAAATAGTTTCAATCATAAGGTTTATAATAATTTATACTCTACTACTGTACACCACCCATGACACGAAATTAAATGGGTCGACAAACAGGCCCTAAGTCATTTATGCACTGCTTGTTCATTTACCACTGAGACAAGAAAAAGCCTGGCCCTCTAAGAACCACTAATTACTTATCTATCACCATACATACTTGTGTGTCTATGTGTGTGTATATGTGTGTGTGACATTTTCCTTTCAAAAACTTCATTAATCAAGGACCCATGCTCACCATTCATTCAAACCTCAAGCTATGGCACCCAATTTCTCCAACCAACCTAGAAACCTCCCCTTCATTCCCATTCAAAACCAAAAGCCTCCCTTCAACTACAAAAATATCAAACACCTTCCATGAAAACAACCAAACAGAAGAGACCTCAGCAGGCAAAATCAAACGCTTGGTTCTCACCCAACAAGGCAGAACCAAACTTGACGCCTACCCTGACAGACAATTCTATGCCTACCCGCGTTTTGTGACCCATGTGGATGACAACTTCATCTCCTCATTGACCAACCTTTACAGAGAATTGTTACAACCTAATATGGAGATTCTTGATCTTATGAGCTCATGGGTTAGCCATTTACCTAAAGAGGTCAAGTACAAGAGAGTGGTGGGGCATGGACTCAATGCTCAGGAGCTCGCGAAGAACCCGAGGCTGGACTATTTCTTTGTCAAGGATCTCAATCTGGATCAAAAGCTTGAATGTGAGAGTTGCAGTTTTGATGCTGTTTTGTGCACAGTTAGTGTTCAGTACCTTCAACAGCCTGAAAAGGTCAGTTGGATTGTCTCTGTATGTGTGTATTCAACAAAATTGATATGCAGCCTTGACCCTTCCAATTTATGATAGAAATAGCTAATATCTTGTATATGCAACAACTTTACATTGATTATGTTACATCGTTATTTCATGGTGTTACACTCTGTTATTTCATGGTGTTACACTGTGTCACGAGGCTGTTGCAGTATGATTTAGTGCATTGTACTAGTAATACAGGAAGCTACACGGGATGCCCCTCGACAGTAGGGGATCCAGATTCATTTATTCCTTCACTTTGATCAAAATTTATTTTTTATGGTCTCTGTGTAAGTAAGAACACACGCACCCAACTCAGTGCACACATTCACTATGACGCGGTTTAAAGGACTTGAACCCTCAACCTTCTCCGAAGATGAGGACATACCACTTGAGCCTGTGGTGGACTTCCTACTTCACAATCCAAAATATAATCATTGGGCTTATATCTGGTAGGTGGCATATATGTCAAATATCTCACATCTGTAGTTCCTTTTTCTGTTTCAAGCTGTGCATCACTGATTTTAGCTACCTCGCTCTTTGTTGGTTTGGTTACCTTAATTTGCAGAGAGTAAATACAGAGATGTGCTTTTACATTTTTGAGAATTTAACTTGTAACTATTGGTCCAATTGTGCTACATCAATTTGGTAGCTAGCTTCATTTTATTTGGATGTACCATGCCCATATGTCATAGATCTTTATGTCATACAAATAGTGAGCTCATAGATTAAAAAGAAAAGATAAAAAAAAACTTGCTAGAGAGAGTGGTCTTGGGCTTTCTATTTTATGGTTTCTATGCAAGCTACCGAGCTTTTTCTTCATGACGAATGCAAGTATGAGTAAGCAAGCAACACACGCTCTCATTTTGGGGCTTGAACCCTCGACCTCCCCTTTTTGAACCAAGGGAAGATGGTCGGATTTCTTGTTTCCTTGTGACACAGTTGAGTTCACGAAATTGCTGTTCTTGTACACACAGCCTAGTTCACGAAATCACTCTTTGATTTATCCTGTGTTCTTCTTTTGTGGTATGTAAATTTCTCCTGATGCCTCTTGATTGAGACCAGAAAATCAAGTCCTTTTGTACTCCTCAATCTCTTCACATTGGCCTCTATTTCATTCCAACTTATAGTCATTGAAGTCCAATTTAATTATGTTAATCAACGTATAACTTCTAAGCACTGAATGCCTATATAAATTCCATTTCACTATCATATCAAAGTAAAATCAAATTATAAGATGAAGCTCAGAATTGACTATTGTTATTACAGGTATTTGCTGAGGTGTTTCGGGTGCTAAGGCCTGGTGGTGTATTCATTGTTAGCTTCAGCAACCGAATGTTCTATGAAAAAGCCATTAGTACATGGAGAGATGGGACTGCATACAGTCGAGTACAACTGGTCATGCAGTACTTCCAATGCGTTGAAGGATTCGCGCAACCAGAAATTATTCGGAAGTTACCATCTGCTGGTGGTGCTCAAGAGGACAAATCGCCTTTTGGTGGGATTATGAAGTTGCTGGGACTGTTGTCTGGTTCAGATCCTTTTTATGCAGTGATAGCTTACAAGAACTTCAAACCTATATATGATTGAATTTCCTCTTTTAGAACATTTGTGTTCACATATGTATCTGCCAGCAGTAAAGGATCACCTCTAAAGCTTCACACCCCATGTCGCTGCAACTAACAATTGCTTCCAGGTTCTCCTGAGAGTAGAATTCTAGGAAGAGTGGCGCCGTAAGAGTCTGGTTATGCAAATGGAGAGGTTGATCATGTCTAGGTGGTGCAGTAGACGTGTGTACAAAGAAAGTACTATATATATCTTATGTATCTCATTTTAGTTTGAGAAGGTTGCTTGTGATTTTTCAGTGAGTGTGGTGGTGGATTTATGGTAGTGAAGAGCAATTTATGCTCAACTTTCTCTGCTCTTGAACAGTATAATGTAATGAAATGAAATGTTATGTAGGCATTATCATGTAATGAAATGTTTGTTGAATTTGAAAATGATCTTGGTTATCAACCTAATCTTCAAACAATTAACTTGAGGGAAGAAAAACAGTAAATGGTAAAGATGCTACTGAAATTTGAATAGGCTAGAGTCGAACAATGAGGAAACCTATAAGAACGTATAAAAGACATGCCTTCCACGTACTTTTGACAGCTGATTAATTCATGATAGCTAACCATTTGTCTCGCATTTGAACTTTGAGTGAGGTGAATTGCAGCAGTCTCATGTGAAGCTACTTCTGGCTTATCGCTTTGGTAGTAGTTCAGTCTCTGATGGCTCAGTGCACTTGTGCCAACATGTCCAGGATGTGTAGGGCTTCTGGAATCTTCTGTGAGAGGCTAGGGAACCAAGCCATGAGATCAAATGCATAGCCCCTGCATATATATCTTTGTTATGGTTGTGCACACGAAAGGACCAATCTAGAATTCATGTTCTTCTGCTCCCTGTGTTCCGCAGAAAATTAAGCCAAGAACTGTTATTCATGATCCAGTTCTCCACATTTTGTGTGCATGTTGAAATGCAGTCCTTGATCCTACTACTCAGGTTGAATTTGACTACTTCCAAGCGTGCAGCAGTCTGTTGAAAAAAACCACCATTAGCAGCCTCTCAAACTAATGGCTAAAGCATAATTTTTTCCAGGCTTCTGCTCTCTTAATAAAACTAATGAACTTATATAGAAAAGAAAAAAAAAAAAAAAACGAAGTTTCAAATTTTTTATACCTTTCATTTCATATTCTATCACAGGAGTGCACAAAAATGTGACACACTTTTAATATTGCACAACAACAACAACAACAACAGTAACACCCAAGTTTTTTTTCCAAGGAAAATGATTTTAAAGCCAAAAAGTTTGGCACAATTCTTTGGCCGAATACTTTTAAGTGGTCAATGTATGCAATAAATCAGAAAATGGGACACTCCACTTGCTTATCTCTCGAGTAAATGATCAATAAAAAACAATCGATTAACAAATTCTACTAAACTCATCGGCCTGAGTATCACTATTCTTTTTTCCCAATTACTTAGAATTCACTATTTTCATTTCGCTCTATTTATAGTCATAGTTTCAATTAATCCACGTGCTAGCTTTAGCCCTTTCTCTTCTCCTAAAATAACTCAGAAATTGCACTGCCTTATTAAAAAATTTATAATGTCAAAGGTGCACAATTTTCTGAATAGCATTGCTGTCACTTTTTATTTCCGTGTCAGAAATATTAATTTTGCAACAATGATCTTAAAGGTGCACAATTTTCTGTCGTTTTTTTTGTTCATATCCCAATTGAATCACATGAGCCCCTATAGCTCAGTGGTAGAGCGTCAGTCTTGTAAACTGAAGGTCTGTAGTTCGATCCTGCATGGGGGCAAAATTATGTCTTTTTGCTCCTCCAATTTTTTAGGGTTTACCAAAAATCGTTTCATTTTGCTCTCTCCAATTTAAGGAAGTGGATAAATTTTTGTCAGGTGGAGAGTGTCGTCGTCTTCATACTCCAGAATTGGAGATCATTTCTTCACTCAATCGATCTCTCAATGGCTTCTCTTCTCCACAAACTTCTCAGACATCAGTCTGCTTCAAGAATCATCACCGCTTTCAACAAATCACAATCCCCGAATCTCGAAATACCACTCTTGACTCATCTTCACCACCAACCCAATCTCACTAAAATCAATCCACACCTTCCCCATCCAGTCGATTTCATTCCCTTCTCGGATTCACCCCGAACGGAGGATTCAATTTCAAACCCTTCTCAACAATTGCAGTTTTACCCAAGTTTTTCATTTGGGTTTTTTCTAAACCCTGGGTTTTCAACTGGGTTGGCTCAATCTGAGGCCTTTGATTTTGTTAACGGCAATTCACCGACGATTTGGGCAGATAGCGTGAAGAAGAAGAGGAAGAAGAAAATGAACAAGCACAAGTTAAGGAAGCTGAGAAAGCGCCTGAGGAGAGCTAGTTAGCTTCATTTGGTGAAATTTGAAGGTTTTGTGGATGCTTTTGAACTTGTTTATTGTTCCATCTTAGATCTAACTAAAGTTAAAATTTGTCTGTGTTGCTCTGATTTGGAAGAAGAATTTACTCATTATCAATAGGTGGTGGATCTTTTTGGAATTATTAGGGTATCTGTTGTTCAATTTTTATCTATTTAGTAATATTGGATTAGCATAGACATTATTCATTTTTTGGACTGTTATCGGCCTAGTTTGAGAATTTGATCTTTATGCAGTTATTTGGGCTTACCTTGGTTTTTGAGATTCTATGTGTTTTGGTATATATTTTTGCATGGTTTTGTGTTAGAATTCTTATCTGCATGTAAGATTTATCCCAAATGTTTGAGAACAGTGTAGACATTATAGGGTTCATGCGACTTTAGGCCGGAGCTAGAGGTGTGCAAGCCGAGACCAAGCATCTGCTTTGCATATCTTATCGGTATTTATACTATGTTCGTATTGCTTGGCTATGTAGAAATGTTGGATTAGTACAGCTACTATTCATTCTTTGGACTGTTTTCGGTGTAGTTTGAGAATTTGATCTTTATGCAGTTAACTAGGCTCACCTTGGGTTTTTAGATTCTATGTGTTTTGGAATATATTTTGGCATGATTTTGTGTTGGACAGCTTGTCTACATGTATGATTCATCCCAAATGTACGAGTACAATGTAGGCATTCTAAGGTTCATGCGACTTAAGGCAGGAGCTAGTTGTATGCAAGCAGAGACCAAGCATCTGTATTGCAGCTTATTGCTATTTGAAACCATGTTTAGTTAAAGCTAGATTGGTTGTCCACTCATGGGAGATTAGAGATGCTAATCTCCATTCTTCAAGAGTATTTATGCATGGAAAACCTGCTTAAAAGTTGCAACTTACAAGGCATTACTCGGGGACTCTATTATATTGTTTGAGTTTGTAATGACCATTCTTATATTGGTTTGTATTGTGTATGGTTTATATTCCATAGTGGTAAAATCAACCATAATGGTACCAAAGGGCCTCTAGGCTCTAGCCCAATGTTATAAACTCTCTATCCTCAAAGAGGAGGGGAGGGGTTCGAGCCCGGGCGTGGGCAGAAGTGTGTGTGAGTACTTGCCTGACCAAAAAAAAAAACCATGATGGTGACCAAAGCTGACAGGGAAGGTCGGTCAACTACGGCACCTTAAGATTACATGGCTTTAGCCTTTAAGACAACTGAGGTAAAGTAGATTTAGTTGGACATTGCTTAATGCTTAGACTGGTGCCTTTACCAATTGATGAGGTGAATGTGACTGTCCCAATGAAGTTAAGGTTTTTTAGAAAATTGTCTAGCTTGAACTGTCCAAACTATTCTTACCAATTTAAATGAAAGAAACAACCTAAGAAGCCAGATAAAAACAATATTGTCTGTTCATGTTGCTTGTAGTTCTGTTTTGTGTTTGTGGTAATATCTTTGGCTCCATTTGGCTTCATTCGTGGCCCCATTGGATCCATTGAAAACCGAAGAGCATTTTAAAAGGCTATGAATTTAGTGTTGGTGGGAGTGAAGTGAGTTCGAATTGTGATTATGATGATGTTAAAGCTGCCCTTGGATGCTCTTTTTTATTATTATTTTATTTTATGTATTTGACATTTTAGAAATTTGTATGTGAAACTGATTTGACGTGGGATCATTCTTTATTTTATTTAACTGCACAAAATCGATGCCCTAGGATGGTACACGTTAGTAGATAAAATTTTTAGGAAATTTTAATCATTTAACTGATGGTCTCAATGATACAGGTTATGAAATGTGATCTTTATATGAAACTTGATCATCGAGTTGAGTGAGACTTACTAGTGTTAAATGATGATTACATCGATGGTAATTGTAACTTGTATGTTATAAATATAATATAAATAGAATTTAACTTCTCATATATTTCTGAATTGTTTTAAAATTAGCACCTTGCTTCACTCGGGTAAGCACCTCATGCTTTAGTCAATACGGGGTTTCAATGCTTTGGGAACGCCTATTGCCTCAGCTATGCTTGTTTATTCTTTTGGAATCATTAATAGTGGTCTGTAAGGCTGTTTTGGCTGGCTTCACTAGCTGTCTCATCATCTTAGTTTATTTTGTGGGATGTAGTCTATCCTTGTGAAAAAAATGGTAGATATTTATGCATTTGCTTTATTATATACTTATGGAGTTAAAACAGAAACATTGTTCTTGTTTATCTACATATGTGAAGGTAGAGGTGGTGGTGTTATATCTAGTTATGATTCTTTTACCCAGTGAGTGGATTGTTACCTCCATCTTTTTAATGGTCATTATTAGGCTTTGTTGTTCGGTCTTATTTAGTTTTGCATCCCAGATTTTCTATTATGCAGGTTTAGCAAATGTTTCTTTTTAAAAATAAGAGATACATGTTTGGCAAATTCTTGATTTGGTGGAAACAAAAGAATACTAGGTGATGGTGTGGCATGAATGGTTTGGGTTCCAGACATATATATCAGGTGTAGAATTAGTTTCTGGAAGTTTACGGATTCGGGTGTATGTTGAAGCTTTAGAATTATGCGTGTGAAATTTTATGAAGTTTCTGGAAATGAAATTATCCCAGAAGGGTTCGCCCATACAGATGTATAGGATTATAGTAGAAATATTGATCATGAAACTTTTTATCCAAAATAAAGTAATTCTTGCTCTTTTGGTAATCAAAGAATGACATGTAAATTGGATTATTGTTTTCTGCTTTTGAACGAATATGCGATGGTTAACTTGTTTCTTCCTTTGTTTCTTATTATTACTTGTATATTTCTAATAATTACTGTTATTTGTTGGTTACACAGTGACACAATGGTTGCCTTCTATTTTATTGTCTCGTTTATTACTTCTCCTTTACACTGTGTGGACATCTTCAGTGTGGGATAAATTTAGCCTAAGCCAATTCCCTATCATCTTATTTTATGAATTGTTTTTTAAAAGCATTGTATGGTGAACAATTGTGCCTTGAGGACCACTAAACTTTTGTGGATGTTTTGCTCCCAAGGTCTAACTTGTGTTTGCATAAAAAAGCAGCTGCTAATTCAACTGTATGGAAATACCCAAAATCTTTTTTTTGATAAGTAGAAATACCCAAAATCTTGTAGCTGTAAGTCTCTTTCTTGCCTTTAAAATATGTTTCTGCACTTCCTTGTGAAAATATTTTACAAGCTCTAGTGTTTGCTTTATGTTGGTATACTTTGTTGGAGTAATGCTAAAAAACCAGGACTAGTCAGTAGTAGATATCTCGCTCTTCCTAGGTTTTTTTTTTTTTCCTTCTTTCTTTCTTTCTTTCTTCTCCAAACCAGTTTCGAAACCTTGATCTATGGCTTGGAAGTCACGACCCAAAGTCACCAAGACAGAGGTAGATCGCTTTGTCTTAGGTTGTTTATATATATGATTATCACATCAATCGGTGACAAAAATCAATCAGGGTTTCTATCGTTTTCTATTTTGTTATCCTTACATGGGATTTTGGCTGTAGTTTGCCTTGTAAAAAGTTGTGCTGGGACTGGAAAGTTTGATCAGTGGATTTAGATGTTTCCAACTTGTTGGAACTGCAACGAAATTTCATTTTCTCATTTTCACTCGACCTCTGACTCCTCCCTCCCCCAGCTTCTGTTCTGACTTTTAGGAGTTGTGAGGATTGCATCAACTGTAAAACCCAGCAGGTTTTTTTTTTATTTATTATTCAATGGTCCAAAATCTCTATGGTTGTGTTCGGCGGCTGCATGGAATTGGAGAAAATTTTAATTAAAATTTTTGAGTCAATTTCAATTCCAACTCTAATTCCATGAATCCCAATATAGCATGGGATCATGAAGGTCCAATTTTCTGTTCGTGACACATATAAAAAGGTTGAGTTGTTCATTCAGACCATGACTGTACTTTATCTGTGCGTGAGTAAACACCATGGTTCGTAGTTAATTTGAGTATCATTCAGATTTCATCCATTGCTCTTGATGAAGGCTGGTTAGTGTCCTTCCGAGCCCATTACACCCTATTCTTGATACAGGGGACAACCCGAGCTGTCAACGGTTACGATTGAAACAAACATACACACACATTGTTTGCAACTATTTATGTGCGTTCCAATCACAGCCATCAAATGCTGTACAATGGTCAATACCCATGGTGTACAACAGGAAAGGGTCCTTGTCCGACAACTCCACTAGTTGTTGGACTAGGTCAAATATAACTAGTCTGTTTTCATAGTAATAGGGGGAGAAGTAAAGAACATGACAATTTGATATGGTATGGAGATTGTACATGACATGTTGGATATGTATCCATAATTTAACATGTTACATAATTGTACAAAAAAATATCTCTTTTATCATGTGTCTTCTGTAACGTTATTGGTATAAAACTAGTCAAAGTTCATGTAACACTGTGTCTAAACAGAAAATTATTTAGCTCATACTATAATTTTCGTTTTACCTCCTTTTTTAATTAAATTTAACTTGAATCCTAGGTATAGAAGTATGATAAACCGGAAATTCAGGTAAATTAGGTCATACAAACATAGAATATATTAACATGAATTGGGCCAATGCAAAATTGGCTGGTGGAAAATCAAAATTAACCATGGAATGAAATGACTAAATGGGTATTAGTCCAGTTTGTGGGTGTACGTGCTTGCTTAACTTTTCAAATATATATATATATATATATATATATATATATATTGGAATGAAATGAGAAGTTCTGGGGTTGCCCTTCGAATTTTTTAGGCTGTGGTTTGCATCATGTCAGATACCTGGTTTTTACTCCTGTTCTTTCCCATTCGAGCCAACTTCTATGTGGAAAATTTTCTTTTTGGTCAGCTTCTTCTTGTTAAGTCCCAAAAGAATAATTCTTTATGTAACGACAGCCTGACTGCATAGAGTCCAGCTCTTGTGCATAAGCAAGGATTCTCTATTGCACATTACACGGTGTTGTATAACTCAATACAATTGTGGTCATTTACACGTGTGAACAATTATAGTCGTCTCCTGTAGTACATCACTTTACACTACACGGTGTTGTACAACTCAGGACAACTGTGGTTACTCACACATATGAGCAATCATAGTCGTCTCCTATAATACATCACCTTACATTACATGGTGTTGTACTGCTGAAGACAGCTATGATCACTCATACGTGTGAGCGATCATAGTCGTCTCCTACAGTACAACGCCTTACACTACACGGTAATGTACTACTGAGAACAGCTGTGATCATTCACACGTGTAAGTGATCATAGTCGTCTCCTACAATACAATTTCCTACAATACAACATCGTGCTGTTGCCGCACTCACCCAATGCAAGATGGAATATGAAAATCAATAATGATAATAATAATAAATTTGGGAGAAAAATCATACATATGGAAATGGAAAAATAAATATCGTGGTACTCTAAAACCTTGATTTCATATGCATTAAACACGGGGAAGACTTCTGAAGCTTCCTACATGCGGCATTTGATACCTATGTCAAATGCTATATAATTTAACACGCAAAGTTTGTCCTAGCCTTGCATTCAACACTCGTTACACTGATGAAGAGAGGCTAATTATAAGAAATTCAAGATTGAAGTATAATAGATCAAAGTAGTCCTTTTCTGTAGAGGATCAGTAAAACTGAGCAGAGCCTTCAACCAAGGAGAACTTGGGCGTGTGCTCGCTATATTCAACTATGGCTGACGGTTGAAGACGACCAATGCAGATCTCATGCACCGTTGTGAAAAGAGGGAACAACTCTAACCATCCCCGGTGGCTTAAAACCTCATAAACCTCTCTTGCTGTCGAAACACCCTTCAAAAATTTAAACAATGTTAGGATAATATGGAATAGTCAGCAAAACTATTTCCATCCGGCAACTTTTTTAGGAAACATTAAAAACTTGTTTACTTCTATATACTTTGATCTTTAAGGATTTGTAAATAGAAGTTATTGAATATATATAATATACTTGCCTCTGGTGTATCACTTCATCTATGAATATGGAATTGGACATGGTGTTCAACATTTCTATTATTTTTTTCAACAGATTGTAAATAAACACTATTTTCATAGGAATTCAAGTTTATAGGTACAAGTCTTCAACAATCCCAAAAACCCTTTTGTGTGAATTTACTTAGATAATAACTAATTCAAGTGCAACACATTAATGCCAATATACTGATTTTTCTTATAAATTAGGTCTGGTATCTTACCTGTAATTTCTGGCCCTGCAGCATCTCCGCTTCAAGCTCATCGAAAGACCTGCCGATGGGAACAAGCAAGGTAAAAATTGATCTAAAATTTAATCTTTTACTAAAAAAAAAAAATTTGTACATGAAACAAATTGCTAAAGGAGTAAAACCTTTTCCCGCCATTCCTAGCAAAAGCCTCTGCACATTTCCTGTTTCTTCCTCCTACTGCCAGATCAAAACAATAAATGTACGATGCATGAAGGCAATACACACACACACACACGTAAATAGGATAGGAAAGAAACTATTCGGATTCCTTACAGCAAGTCGTTATGAGATCGGCTACGCCACAGCTCTCGAAGAAGGTGCTGTCTCTAACAGATGAGAACATCAGCTTGGAGAAGGCCTTCATTTCTCTGAGACCAATTCTCATTATTGCAGCCTAATAAATCATCATCACAGAAATAGTCAAAATGCTACTTTTCCTATTTGTGTGCCTTTTGGAGCAATGAGTTTAAAGCTTGTTAAAGCTATTGCTTTACCTTTGTGTTATTTCCCATCTCCAAGCCATCCACAAAACCTGCTCCTATGGCCACAACATTTTTCAAAGTCCCGCATAGTTCGACCCCTTCCACGTCCTGAACCTGTTTTTTCGATAAAAACAAATCCATCAAATAATGCATGTTAAATAATTGCTAGGTACTATTCGGTAATAGCAATGCATGTGTTCTATCACATGATCATCATCCTTGCCTATATCACACATGAATGGGGTCAGCCACATGAATCTTTTTCCATTCTTTCCAATTACAGTTCCATGTTCTATCACAGTTCTTCTAAATTATCCGTTTTTACTTTTATTTTAAGTAATTGAGTTGACATATAGTTCCATGTAGATGATTTTGGATAGGTTTAAGCATTATAAATTGAATGTCTATAAAATTGAATAGCATAAATTTATTGCACTCACAGCTGAGACCATGAAATAAGGAGTACTGAATAGCCGAACCCATTTCTCTGCAATCTCTCTGTTCTCTCTGTATCCAACTGTTGCTTCGCTAAATTTCTCGACTGCAATCTGCATAGTAGTCTCTAATCTTTAGCATAACGAATGCCTAAATGGGCTAAAAGGAGATATAAAATCAAACTGAAATTTGATTCAATCACCTCATTAGCAATGTTAGCTCCCATTAGAACACAACAATTAATCCCTAGCTGTTCCGAGATTAGGGTAGAGATCATGCATGGACCTTCTTTCTTCACCTCCATCCCTTTAATCAGGGAAATTGCTTCTGCATCTTCCCTTAATTTTCCGACTAGCCTTTTGCATATACCCTCCATGAATTGATGTGGGGTAACAAAAACTAACATATTTGCTTCACTCACTGCATATATAGTTCCCCAACTAAATGTTTCAGAAAGTTTTAACATAAACAATATATACCATAAGCTTAGTTAAGTAATGGCTTAATTAGTTTACTATCAATTAAGGAAAATGATATGGAGTTCGACACTCGAACTAACGATAATATAAATAGTGGGGGTGTTGACGTCATACCCCACTCACATGAAATCACATGAAAACAGTCAGAATTGTCCTATTGTCGGACTCCACCCACATGAAATCACATGAAAACAGTCTGAATTGTCCTATTGTCGGACTCCACCCACATGAAATCACATGAAAACAGTCAGAATTGTCCTATTGTCCGTATCATGACTCATCAATGAATTAGACTAGTTCAAGTTTTTAATGTGAGTGGGGGCTAATGTCACATGAAACCGTCGGAGTTGTGTGATTGTTGAACTCTGTATCATGACTCGTGAATTAATTAATTAGTTAATCAGTCAACACAAATTTTCATATTATCAGATTTAGTACCTGCATGCTCAAGGTCTGGGTCAGCAACAACATTTTTGCCAAGCTTAATACCAGGAAGGTATTTAACATTTTCCTGTTATAAAGAACAGAACTACATAAAGATTACAGCAATTTATTACAAACATTTTAACACACACAGTCTCGCACACATATATATATAGCAAAAGGAAGTGCAATGGACATTACATTGGTGTTGTTGATGACCTCTGTGAGTTTCTCACCACTTGGCAATACCTCCTCATATACCCACATCCTAACTTCATCTGAATTTCATCATTACACATCCAAATTCAACATGGGTTTTCATTCAATCGTATATTTCATCAATTGGAACACAAAATATGCATGTTGATGCTATAAAATTTCTGGGTTCTTTGCATGCCAACTGTATACATAAATGCATATATATATGTATGTATGTGTTACCGTAGAAAGAGTTGAACTTGAGGGTGTTAGAGGCAATGAGCTTGGCAGCGACACTGCCCCAATTGCCACTGCCAACAACGGTGACTCTTGATTTAATGGGCACCTCATTGTGGGTATTGTTGTCCGATGCAGTTTCTTCTTCTAGTGGCAGCTGCTGGGATGGAGCCATGAATATATAGAGAGAGAGAGGGGGGTAGAGAGAGAAAGTAATGGGGTATGGAAAGGTGGAAGGGATGAAAATTAGGAGAGAGGGAAGAGGAGGAGATGATAATATATGGGAAGGTGGAGGTTCATTTGGGCGGAGAAGACAGACACGTCTCGTGACAATCGATGTGTAATCGTGTTAAATCTGGCGATCTACTCTATGATTTCAACATTAAAATTAGAAGTAACCACACATGTCTCTCTTTCTCTCCCCAACGAATCAACAATTGGACACCATTAAACATGAAACAAGGAACAAATCTCTCTCCCCCTAAATTACCTCGTAAAATTGTAGTTGCTCCTTGATTTTTTTTTTTTTTTTTTTCTTTCCTTGATTTATTTAAATTGACAAAATCTAGGTTATAAAAAGTAAAAATGTGAAAGTCACAAAATGTAGAGTGAAATTGTGAGAGTAGACTTAGAAGAAGTGTGTGACTTATGTATGAACTTATTAATGTTATTACACTTGAACAACAAATCTTTCCTTCTTTCAAAAATACTTGTATAGAAAAAATATATTGTATTCTTTATGTACAAGTCTTTCCTACAATGAAAGAAATGTATCATTATGGACTTTGTGTGGGGTAAATGTAAATAGTATATACTCGTATTGTTTCACTATTAATTTTTGGGAAAATTATACATAAATAGAATTAGGAGTCTTAAATAACAGATTGATCAATTTTAAAAGTTGATTTTCACTTTGATTGAATTAAGAAAAATAATTACAAATGCATCAAGAAATGTTGTTAAGGTCCAAAATGCCCTCTACGCTCTTATTCCAAAATACCAAAATATTATTTTTAAAATTATATAATTATATAATATTAAAATAGATAATTTAAAGGGAAAACTATATGTATATAGAGTTAGGAGTTCTGAATAACAAAATAGTCTATTTTACATAATATGGTAAATACTTGTAAGATAAAAGGAAATTATTTAAGTATGAATTTTTACTTGGAAAAAAGTCCGTAATAGCTGTAGCAAATTTGGATGAATTCTCTTGATCTATTTAGGCAAATGACATCCATGTATAAAAGTTTGCATCTTTTTTATTATACAAGAGCCATTATGTTCTAAACGTCGAAGACAAATCCTTGGATTTTATCTCCTCCATAGAAGTAAAAGATGAGATATCATTGCTTTTTGAACAAAAATCTTATCATGGTAAGGGATTTGCATCACATTCTTGAGCTGATTTTTTTCCAAGTATAAATTCATTCTTAAATAATTTCTTTTTATCGTACAAGTATTTACCATATTATCTAAATGACATTTGTAGGTGCAAAATTTCGCTCAACCAATAATGATTGAGAAAAATAAAACAACTCACTCAATCAATAGTAAAATAAACAAGAACAATATATCTCGAAGCGTAGAATTGCTTGATCCTTTTATTGGAGGTCTAAGCCTCTATTTATATACAAAAGATTGTAAAATTATGGTAGGACTCGCGTTACTTGCCCTCCAATTCTTTCTATATAAACATTATTTACTAATAGAGTTCTTTCCATTGTCTAATTTTCCATACATAGAACTTGCCTTGTACAGAACTTTCTATCTCAGAATTTTCCTTCTACGGTAAATCCTTCAACTGGTAGGACTTGTGCATTCTTGAATAACTGGGCTGAACATATTTTGATCCGGCTGGGCTTGAGTAACGGACCGGATGTTAAATATTAACAAGTTGGGCTGATGTCCTCTTGATTCGGCCTTGATGGAGGTTGGAGGACAAATAACAATGGTCTTGGGCTATAAGTACCCTCAATTTGGGCTTGAGCATGATGGGCCTTATATGTCCTTGGAATGTAGATATGTGTAGTGATGACGTGTGCGCTTTTTATTGGAGGGAGTTTTTTTCCTTCCACACTTTGCCCCAAATTTCATTTTTAATTGAGTGACGGCTCCTATTAAAGAGGGAATTGAAACCGGTTTTTTACTTTGCTTCAGAAACGGTTCGAGGTCTTTCATTATTACTCCATCATACAAGATTTTGCAAGAGTTACATTCGCCCTTGCTGCACTTCTGCGTTCTTCATTCCATCGCTTTGTCAGGTTAGTTTTTTTTTCGCATTTTTCTCTTCAATCTTTCATTATGAGTACTTCATCTACTCCCGAACGTATAAACATTGGGGATTCTGAATCCACACCTTCATCTTCCCCCGTTCGCATTAGGGCTCCCCCTCCTAGGGTTTCTACAGATCGTCTTTCGTTGAATCAATTAGGTACTTCCCCCCTTCCAGCCGAGACATTCACCTCAGGCTTTGATTATGTTCTTACTCATGAAGAGAGGAAAGCAATCATCTCTATTCGCCGCATCAAGTTCTCTATTGCTTCAGTAATGGAAGAATTTGATATTCTTGAGGGAGTAGAAATTGCAGAATATCCCGAGGGTGCCGATTTTACCTCCAGCGAGGGAATTGAAGAGAGTGAATTGCTTCTTTCGGTAGGGCATCGTAACGCCATCCGATTCCCTCTTCATCCCTTCTATCATTTAGTTTTCAACAAGTTAGGTCTTGCCCCCCTTCAGGTAAATCCTAATTTCTTTCGCATCCTTTCGGCACTGTTGGTGAGCCGAAAATTAGAGGCTCTGGATTTGACCCTTGCCGACCTTCTGCTTACTTACAATATATCTAAGCATGGGACCGAGCCTAGTCGCTTCTTTTTTACCTCTCCCCTTCATCAGAGGATATGCACGAACCTTCCTTCATCCGAAAAGAAGTGGAAAGAAAGGATGGTTATAGTTAAAGGAAAATGGTTCGTGCCCCAATCAATTACGCTCCCCATCCCGCGCAAGTTCGGGAAATTAGGTATAGAATACTTAACCTCCCTTCATACCAAGTGTTCTGGCTGTTTTCCTTGCCAAGTCTTAATGTTTCGCCGTACTTATGAGTTTCTTGGTGTTTTTTTAGCTACATTCCCATCCTCCGCATCAAGGAACAGACTTTCTTTTCTTGAGGAACGAGTCTGGAGTGACCCCTCGCCTATCGAGGACATGCTAACTTCTTCAAACCTCAAGGATATTGCCTCCAGTGCTGTTGCTGCAGACCTCATGGATCTGTCTCTACCATCCTTTGACAGTTTCCCCATGACTGAGGAGGAGATACGGAGGGCTGAGGCTTTAAAAAAGAAAGCCGAAGATGCCCAACCCTTGGTCGTTATTAGATCTACTGAGGATGAGGTGGAGGCTGAGGAACCACCAATGAAGAAATCTCGCCTTAACCCCCCATCCTCTGGCAAGGGCAAGGTCCCTTCTAAAAGCAGAGGGAAAAAGGCTGGAGAGGCCGAACCTGAAGATGAAGTCAGGGCCTTTGTTCTGGCTGAGACTGGGGCTCCTTGGACTCCTTCCTTCACCAGGGCTGACAAGTCAGTCTTGCACTCAGGGGATTCTGTGATTACAGACCCTTCAGCTGCACTGGCGGTGGCTCGAGGGATGTGGCTCCCAAAGGACGAGGAAGCCATCAGCCAAATGGGGTTAGAACAACTACTCCCCTCTGCCCCTGTCCGGGCCATAGAGGTTCGCATTGCTCCTTCAGAATTATGTTACCCTTGCTTGCTTATGTTTCCATTTATGCTCATATTTGTTCCTCTGTTATACAGAGTCTATACCACACCATGGCCCTCTGCGCCACTGCTGAAGCCCAATCCCTCTCCATCAAGAAGCTGAAAAAAGGATCTTGACAATGCAGAGAAGAGAGCCACCACTACCTCTACCAATCTGAAGATAGCTTCTGAAGCCAAGGATGCGTATAAGAGGCAGTTGGCAGCCTCTGAGGCTAAGGTGGATTCTCTTCAGGCCGAAGTTCAACGCCTGACCGAGGCTCTTACTACTTGCTTCAAGGCGGGGAAGCAAATGCAGGGGCGCTACTCCTGTCTAGCACACCTGGCTAGTGCTAAAGCGTTCCGGTCTGGCTATAATCAGGGCTCAGGCCCTAGGACGATGGATCCGGACGCTTTTGACAAGCAGGTGGGGGTGCACTTCCCATATGATGAAGGGCCAGAGGCTTTGGAAGCTGAAATCCGCTTTGCCGAGATGGTGAAGGCGCACCTGAAAGGTACCCCTAGCTCTTCTGCCCCTGCGGCTTCAATTCCTCCTACCCCAATTCCTACTGTAGTGGATGCTTTTGAATCTACTCCCTTCGATCCGAAGAGGAAGTAGAACCATGTATTTTGTTTTTATGGACAGCATGTTTGGGATAATGAATATAATTTTTTGTTTTAGGCTTTCAATACCTGATTTGTTTTTGCTGTATGCTTTTGATACTGTTCATATTTTTCTGACTGGTAATGTGTTTAAACAAAACACATTGTCTTTATGCTTCGGATTTATGCTATCCGAGAAAAAGCAAGGATGGTGGGAAGAAGGAGATCCTTTTAATAGTTTAGTTGATATCTCAGGATGATTCATATGGACAATGATTTAACTGTTAAGTGAACTCTCCTTGCCTTTTACTTGCCTGCAGTAGACGTATACATACTCTTTCTTTCTCGTGTGTTCCTGACGTGGGGTGGATCATGATGAACTTATGATATATCCACATCCACAGGGTATTAAACACTTGGAGTCTGGAGGAAAGAGTTCTGATACGGGCACCAGAGGTCTGAAGCGAATTATTCCTCGGCACTGAGTGTGGAGGAATATTGTTGAATAGGACACTTAGGGTCCGAAGCTGTCTCGGACACTTAGGATTCGAGGCAGATTGTCCCTCGGCACTGAGTCGTGGAGGAATAGTGCTGAATAGGATACTTAGGGTCCGAAGCTGTCTCGGACACTTAGGATCCGAGGCGAATTAAACACTCCCTGGCGCGGAGCCGGAGGGGAGGTTTTGCCGAGCCGGATACTTAGGGTCCGGAGCGAGATTTTTGCCCAGCCGAATACTTAGGGTCCGAGGCGAATGACCTACTCCCCGGCGCTGAGCCTGAGGGGAGGTTTAAATGAATTATTCCCCGGCGCTGAGCCAGAGATGAGGTTTTGCCGAGCCGGACACTCAAGGTCCGAGGCGAATGAACTACTCACCGGCGCTGAGCCTGAGGGGAGGTTAAATGAATTACTCCCCGGCGCTGAACCTGAGGGGAGGTTTTGCCGAACCGGACACTTAGGGTCCGAAGCGAATGAACTACTCTCCGGCGCTGAGCCTGAGAGGAAGTTTGTTTATATTTTTTCTCAAACAACTTATCATGAGGCCGAGAAAGCGAGTAACAGTGGCTGTGAAGTTTCCTATTTGTTGACTTTGGAGACTTTCCTCCTCCACTGATACTCCCTTCTTGGCAACCAAATGTTGTGGACCACGCATATATGAACCGCATCATTGTGACGAATGCTTTTTAGCAGCTTACTTCTAATTGCATAAAAATTGCATAGTGCGACTTGGCATGCATAAAAATTGCCTAATGCGATGCATGCATAAAAGTTGGATAATCATAGAGTAGTATGGCCCCCATTTTTATAAAAAGAAACAAAAATAGAGTAGAGTTGTACTGAATATAGAAGCAAAATAAAGAAAAGTTTGGCTGACTGTGGACATACTCAGCCTTATTTGTGAAGAATTTGTAGCAAAATTGACAAACTTAACTAATGGAAATACCTTTTCAGGTGTATTGCGTTCCAAGGACGCGCAATGGGACGTCCGCCAGCTTCGGCCAAACGATATGCTCCTTTCCCCACTACTTCGGTAACCCTGTAGGGTCCGGTCCAATTAGGTTCCAGTTTCTTTACATGAGCTGTCTCCTGCTTTAAAACCCAATCGCCTACCACAAAGCTCCTGAATTTGACGCGTTTGTTATAACTGTTACACACCTGCTGTTGGTATACCGCGAGCCGAATTGCTGCTGCATCTCTCCTTTCGTCCACAAGATCAAGGCTATGTTCAAGTTGTTGCTCATTGTTCCCTTCCAGTTCTAAGGATGTCCGAAGGGTTGGGATTATGGACTCGGTAGGAATAACAGCTTCGGATCCATATGCCATAGCAAATGGGCTTTCTCCCGTGGGTCGTCTTGGAGTGGTTCGATAGGCCCAGAGCACTTGAGGGAGATTCTCGTACCACTTTGTCTTCAATTTCTCCAATTTTTTCTTTAAGCACTCGAATATCGTGCGATTAGTTATTTCAGCTTGCCCATTGCCTTGTGGATGACTAACTGCAGCCAACTTTTGCAGGATTCCATGTTCGCTAAAGAACTTTCTTGTACTTCTGTTATCGAGGTTCTTACCATTGTCCATTACGATGACTTTTGGTACCCCAAACCGGCAAATAATGTTGCTCCAAATGAAATGCTTTACTTCTTCGTGGGTGACGCTAGAGAAGGCTTCAGCTTCCACCCACTTGGTGAAGTAATCCGTAGCCAGAAACACATGCTCCTTTTTTTCCATGGTTTTGGGTAACGGTCCTACTACATCAATCCCCCATTGGGCGAAAGGTGTGACACCCCTCGAATCCGAGACACGGGTTGATCAGGCCCAGGCCCAAACCCGAGGGAATATCAAACAATTAAAGTATTTTAAAGCGAACACAGATGACAAAATGAAACAAAAGTGATGGAATAAAACTGAAAGTAACATTAATTATAAAATCCTCCATGTATAACTGAAAATTTAAAATCCAATCCTCCAAAACTTCAAGGTTACAACTTGGGAATCCACTGATGGACCCCTAACCAAAAGTTCAACTGAAACTGAAAACTGAAAATAGATAATGCTAGAAATATCGAGAGAAGTCCTACGTAATCAGATGAAGGTGAGACTGTCCTCGACAAGCACGATCAAGCTCTAAGGCTAGAACCGTCCTGTACCTGAAAAGAATAATAAAGGAGTGGGTCAGACCCACGAGCAAGTTCTAATCTACTGCAATCCATACAGTGACCCGATACGCAGATACACCGTAGACACCTCACAATATCTATCTAGTCCATACGTATAAATATATCCACACTAAGGGACATTCACCAGTCTATAATAGGGGTCTCAACCTGAATAGAAGGTAGCATGCGAATACGCACCCAAAGGTGGGCATGAGTACCTAGACCTAACAGGGTACACCTCAACCTATTATAACCAGTTACGCATCCACTGCATATACGCACCCTAACCAATGAGTCTGAGACTCAAGCTCAACTCGTGGTACCATAACCATATATATAAAGTCCGTCCAAATCCAGGGTATGTAGTTCAACTATTTATTAAACTGTCATACAATAAACCAACTAGTTAGTCATTCAACTTATTCAGTTGATATGACTTAACTACCATCCGTTAATCCAGGAAGTCATCCAACTTGTTTACAGCTGACCTGACTTGGTCATAATTAGGATTCGATATCTTTCAATCCATTCCATTAATCCATTAGGTTAGGTTTATGCGTTTTGAGCTAAACCGTCCCTAGTATGTCACCGTCCCATACCGGTACATACCATCCTCCATATCCATGTAAATTACAACATATATAACAGTTCAATAATTTACAGACCAAAAACTACCATCCAAATAATTGCAGAAAAATATTTAAAGCTTCAGCAATTTAAATCCAAGCATTTAACCATATAGTTGCAGGAGACGATTTAACAAATCAACAACTAACATCCAGAGCATGCATAGACCAAATTTAATATGTCAGGGACTCCATCATGCATGTGAATAGGTTAAATAATCCTATTATTAACCAATAAATTGCTAAAACAATTCAGAAGATCGTTTAAATATTTCAGCAGTTTAAATCCAAACATTAATCATATAGTTGCAGTAAACTCATAAACTAGCCTCCTAAGCATGCATAGATCAAAATTAATAATTAAATGACCTTATCATGCACTTGAATGTATTCTAAAACAAGTTTTATAAACACATTATGTTCCATCAAATTGCTGAATTTTAATTCAACAATTAATTTAACTTCCATTTGTTAAGTGCCTTAAATTTTACACTGTTTGTCCCGACAACTTAGAATTAAACTTTACTCAATTTAGGGTCTTAATAACACTCAAAATTCATTCCTTGATCCCTCTGTAAAGTTCCAAATTCATTCAAACAGTCTCCATGCTCCAACAGTGAACATAGTATGTAAAAATTAAAAAAAATCGTAAAAGAAATTAAAAATAACAAGGGAGCCTGCTCCAAAATTTGGAGCAGGCTCTTTTCCAGCCTAGAGTAGGCTCTAGGACTTCCTAGAGCCGGCTCCACTTTGTTGTGGGAGCCGGCTCCCACTTCCATGGAGCCGGCTCTCACCTCCTCTGAGAGCCTTGTCCCCGTTGCTTCGTTTCAGTCCGTCCGCTCCTTCTCTGATCCAATCCAACCACTCTGTTGGTCTCTAAAACTAATCTTAGGACTCGTAATTTAGTCTAGAAGCATTCCTCAAAATTGTTTACAATAGTTTTGAAAGCAATTACAGAGTTTACTCAGGCCATTTAAACTAGCGTTGTTGAGGAACGACACTGAAACTAAATTGCAAGATCAGTTTTATCCCAACCCCTCTATTCTTTCTCCAATTTAAATTTGAAGTCTTAATTTACGTCTAGTATCCAGTCAGACCTTGATTGATTTCAGTAAGATTCAAAATAAAATTAGAACAGTGGGACGTTATGCCAAAACAGAGTCAAGAAAACATACGCGCTATAATTATTTTGTAAATAAATTTTGCACAGATAAAACGATCAAGCAAATCATATATCAAACATGCATGGTTCAGTTTAAGGCCAATTAATCTCCTAGAGACTGTCACGGTGCACAGAACACAAGCCAAAGGGAAGGAGAAAGAGAAGAACTTGCCTGTACAGTTTTATAAACAGAACCTTGACGTCGTTGTTCTAAGCTTTCCGGCAACCACTGACTACCTTCTAGCCTCCTCTGGTTCTGATCTAATCCACCAAACACCTCCCTTGGTCCTCTCTGTTATTCTCCTTGACAGACCATTACGACGCTCTGTTCTCTCAACTTCTCTCTTTACTGTATACGGGAATATGGTGAATAGGGTTTTAGAAACCCTCGGCAGACGTATACCCATATATTTATAGAGTTATACCAAAACCCTACATTAATTAGAGCCCTAACTAAATCCTAACCGGCCCATAGAACTTAATTAAATCCTGTGTCGGCTAAAGAAACTAAACCCTCAATTTTGAAAAAACGTTAATTAAAATACTTCCTAAATTACTTCCTAAATTAAAACCTTTAATAATCAATTAAATAAATAGAATGTAATTTAAACAAATAAATAGATACCAATTAAATACACGAATAATCAATTAAATAAATAGAATGCAATTTAAACAAAGAAATAGATACCAATTAAATACACGTCACACAGGGAAACAATTAAATAAAATAATTAAACCAAATAATCATGCAAAAAATACAATAAAAAGAATAAATAAATGCCAAGACTATCCTTTTAAAATTAGGGGTATTACAAAAGGCCATGGATTAACCATGGCGTGCAAACCTTCGGCAGGTTGATGCTTTATTGGACCATGGCGCTGACACTTGTCACATCTTCTTGAGTATTCTTCGGCATTCCGAGCCAAGTATGGTCAAAAATAACCTTGGGTTAGAATTTTGTGTGCAATGGATCTTCCTCCCGAGTGATTTCCACAATCTCCTTCATGAATTTGTTTTAGAATTGTGAGAGCCTCAGTAGGGGTTAAACATTTGAGATAAGGACCGGAGAATGACCTTCGGTACAACTGGTTATTGATGATTGAGTACTTAGCCGCGGTAAGCCTAAGCTTCCTTGCCTCAGCTTTTTGATTTGGGAGAACTCCCTCCTTGAGGTAGGCCTCGATTAGATCAATCCAGCATGGCTCGCGTGGAACTTCCGGGATCACCATCACCTCTTGCCGGGGATTAATGCTGGGTTCTTCGAGAACATCGATTGGAACAAGCCGAATCAACTCTTCGTCTGAAGATGATGCGGCTGCGGCCAATCGATCTGCTTCGGCATTTTCATCTCGTGGTACCTGATGGAATTCGATTTGATCGAACTCCCGGATAGCACTCTTTACAGCATCTTGTGTGACTTCATACGTTCCTCCTTGGGAGAATAGTGCCCTGTCACTTGATTGATCACAAGCTGTGAGTCACTAAAAACTTTTAAACACCGTACCTGTAGCTGTTTAGCTAGCCGAAGTCCGGCAAGCAACGCCTCATACTCGGCCTCGTTATTAGTAGCTGGGAAATCTAGCAAAATTGACTGCTGCAGCTTGGTACCCTCGGGTGTTGTGATGTCAATCCCGACCCCTGCCCTTTTCTGGTTGGAAGAGCCATCAACCCGTAACTCCCAGTACGGCTCTTGAAGTGTCGGTTCCTCAGGTTGATCTTCATACTCTAGTAGGAAATCCGCTACTGACTGCCCCTTGTGAGATACCTTCGGTGCATAGGTGATGTCAAAAGAGCTAAGTTCAATAGTCCATTTTGTAATTCGACCAGACAAGTCTGGTTTAGCTAGGATAGCCCGTATAGGGTGATTTGTAAGTACCACTATGCTGTGAGATTCGAAGTAATGTCGAAGTTTCCTCTTGGCATAAATTAACGCCAGAATTACCTTTTCCGTCTTGCTGTACCGTGTCTCGGCATCCGTCATCGTTTTGCTTGTGTAAAAGATTGGGTGCTGAACCTTGCCTCCTTCTTTAATCAACACTGCGCTTGTTGCTACAGCTGATACTGCCAAGTACAGGATGAGAGTGTCTCCTGGCGTTGGAGCAGAAAGGATTGGGGGTTTTGTCATGTAGCTTTTCAATTGATTGAGAGCTTCCTGCTGCTGAGGTCCCCACATATCTTTGTTTTTGGATTGAATAGCATCAAAGAAAGGTTTATACTTATCAGATAATCGGGATATGAACCGGCTGAGAGCCGCAATTCGGCCGGTTAGAACCTGCACTTCCCTGTGGGTTTTTGGCTCTTGGTTCTGTATGAGTGCCTTTGCCTGAGCTGGGCTTACTTCTATTCCTCTTTTATTTACAATGTGTCCGAGGAACTGTCCTGACGAGACGGCGAAGGAGCACTTGGTGGGGTTCAGCTTCATATTGTACCTCTTGAGAGTATCAAAGACCTCCTGGAGGTGCTTCGGGTGGTCCTCTTTCCGTATACTTTTGACCACCATGTCATCGATATAGGCTTCAACTGTATTCCCCAGTAGATTATTGAAGATTTTATTGACAAGTCGCTGGTAGGTGGCTCCGGCATTCTTTAGACCGAAGGGCATCACTCTGAAGCAGTAAGTGCCCATCTCTGTGATGAAAGTGGTTTTCTCCTCATCTTCAGGATTCATGGGAATCTGATTATAGCCGGAGTATGCATCGAGGAATGTGGGCCTCTCATAACCTGTCGTAGCATCCACCATTTGATCAATCTTGGGCTGAGGGAAGCTATCTTTTGGGCAAGCTTTGTTAAGGTTGGTATAATCTACACATACCCTCCATTTCCCATTCTTCTTTTGAACGACTACTACATTTGAAAGCCATTATGGGTATTGCACATCTCGAATGAATCCTGCTTGTAATAGTTTATTTACTTCCTCGGCTATTATGCGATTCCGTTCAGGTGCAAACCGTCGGTGCCTCTGCTTGACTGGCCTGAATTCTGGGTTAACCCTCAAACTATGGCATGAGACGATCCCTACCATGTCCGAGTGATCCCAAGCAAAGATATCCGAATTGCACCGAATGACCCTAATCAATTCTTCCTTCTCTTCGGCTATGCAAGATGAGCCAATGTAGGTGACTTTCTGAAGGTCTCCGAGGACTACCTCTATAGCTTCGAGGGATTCCTCGGTAGGTGCTTCAGCCTCGGCTTCTTCCGCTGCCTTGAGATACTTGGGCAGAGGATACTGTAACTGCTATTTGATTGCGTCTTTGGGATTCGCCTCTAACGGAGGTGATTTCGACGCCTTCTTTGCTTCATGTAGCGTTAGTATGTAACATTCTTTTGCAGCAACCTGGTCTCCCCAGAGGTCGATGACCTCCCTGCCATCTGGGGATAAACACCTCATTACTTGATGAAGGGTAGAAGGGACACCGTTCATACGATGGATCCAACCTCTCCCCATAATGAGGTTATAAGATGGATGAATTTCCGTCACTACAAAGTTCTCCTTCAGAGTCCTCTTTGCTGCAGTAACGGATAGATCGATCACCCCAAGCGGATTCACCTTAGTACCATCAAACCCCATTATGGGGCTAGAAGTTGGCCTGATGGACGATGGTGAGACCCCCAGCTGATCGAAGGTTGCTTTTGTAATGATGTTGGCGCTATTTCCCGGATCTATCAGCACCCTCCTGATCATATAATTCGCTACCAGGAGGCTGATGACCAAGGGGTCCTCATGCGGGCGCTGGACTCTAGACAGATCATTGTTACCGAATCCAATGTTGATGCTGCCTGGTGCAACCGTGTTTACCGAAGACAATCTTCGTAACTTATGAGCCTCTCTCAGCCTGGATCTGTACAATTCTTCAGACTCTTCATCATCCTCTGACCTTCCGTGTATGGCATGGATAACCTTTACCTGACCGTCCTCTACCCGTCGAGGGTTAACCTCCCGAGATTTTACGTACTCCTTCGTGGTGAGATACTCCACCAACTCTCCTCTCGCTATCATGCTTTCTACCTGTCGCTGAAGGGACCTGCAGTCATTGGTGGTATGCCCATAGTCTCTATGGTAGGCACAATGTTTGCTTTTGTGCTTCTGCTCCAAGGGTTGTTTCATGGGCTGAGGAGTTGCGAACCTCGTCTTATTCTCTTGGAATAGGCGCGCTAAGGTAGTACGGAGAGGGGTAAGCCTGTCCTCTGTCCTTCACCTCTTCTCAGGCGCTTGGGTGACTTGTGTGGCGGTATGAGGAACCTTCTGCATCCTTGTGCTTGCAGCTTTCTCTCGAGACTTGTTTTCCACTGTGACGAGGGTAGCGTGCTATGCACGGTGGGCTACGTTTTCCTCCAACCGAATGTAGATTTGTGCCCTAGCGTTCAAAGTCTGCATATCCGGCGCGGGGGGGGGGGGGGGGGGGGATACTTGATCAAGGATGTGTGAAACTTGGTTCCCTGGATCATTGCCAACTTAAATGTTTCGATTGCCGTGGCAGGGTGGCAATCTGTTATCTCCGAGGCTTCCATGTTAAACCTGGATAAGAAATCTTGCAGAGTTTCTCCCTTCCTTTGCCTTATGGTGAAAAGGCTGGCGATACTTTTCTTCTGCTTCTTATTTTCACAATACTGGGCTAAGAACATAGTGCACAAGGTCTCATAATCAGGGATAGACTTGTGTGGCCTATTCCTGAACCATTCTAACGCTGCTCCGGTTAAACTGGTAGGAAAAACCTTACACATCCACGGATCGTTATGATCATCCAGTGCCATCTTTTGTGCATAATGATCGAGATGCCGAGAGGGGTCTCCTGCCCCATCGAACTGGGTGAAGGATGGCATAGTGAACTTTTTTGGTCTCTCCACAAGGTACACATCGTCAGTAAAGGGGGTCTTGACCAAGGAGTTCTTGTGCTCTCTAGCCATCTCGGCTGGTGTCTGAACTCTTAATAGCTTCTTTTCGTCGAAGGCATCTTGTACGCGTGCGCCATCTGGAACGCCATTAGACCATACCGTAAGCCTATGGCTGGACTCGGCCTGTTCGTCCTGTGTCACGGGAGATTATTCGAAGCAACCGCCTCGGACCTCGTCCCTTGCTTTTGCTGAACCTCATTAGGTTGAGCCCCGTTGGGTGGTGTCCCGTTGGCCGGAGGCTCATGAACTAGAGGTAAATTCTGGGTGGGGGATGGTGCTGCAGCATCGCCTGGTGGTGGTTGTGGCGTTAGCCTGGCCATTGCCGTGTACAGCGTATGAGTCTGCTGCTGAAACGCAGCTATCTGGGCGACACTCGTATCGTTTGCTTGCCGGAATGTCTCAAATTGGTGCAAGAACTCCTATCGCATCTTTTGCATCAATTCTATCTGTTGATTCATTGCTGACTCTCTGTTTGACATTCCAGATACGACTAAGGATTTGATTTGAAGAACAAGTGGGAGTATATTTTTATACGATTCCCACAGACGGCGCCAAAATGTAGGTACAAAATTTCGCTCAACCAATAATGATTAAGAAAAATAAAACAACTCACTCAATCAATAGTAAAATAAACAAGAACAATATATCTCGAAGCGTAGAATTGCTTGATCCCTTTATTGGAGGTCTAAGCCTCTATTTATATATAAAAGATTGTAAAATTATGGTAGGACTCGCGTTGCTTGCCCTCCAATTCTTTCTATATAAACATTCTTTACTAATAGAGTTCTTTCCATTGTCTAATTTTCCATACATAGAACTTGCCTTGTACAGAACTTCCTATCTCAGAATTTTCCTTCTACGGTAAATCCTTCAACTGGTAGGACTTGTGCATTCTTGAATAATTGGGCTGAACATATTTTGATCCGGCTGGGCTTAAGTAACGGACCGGATGTTAAATATTAACAAGTTGGGCTGATGACCTCTTGATTCAGCCTTGATGGAGGTTGGAGGACAAATAACAATGGTCTTGGGCTATAAGTACCCTCAATTTGGGCTTGAGCATGATGGGCCTTATATGTCCTTGGAATGTAGATATGTGTAGTGATAATGTGTGCGCTTTTTATTGGAGGGAGTTTTTTTCCCTCCACAACATTCTTGATCATGTCTTATCTTGGACTCCATCTCTTTAACTTATGTTTATAATACTATTAACACCTTTTATTTCAGCTTTGGTATATGTCAAACTTTTGGTCGTAATTAACACCTGCTAAATTTAATACCTTAATATAAGCTATTAGCATTAAGCAAGGTTATAGTTTCATATTTTGGAAATATATGATTATAGGAAGGTTATTTTGGTATTTTACAATAAGGACTTGGATGATATTTTGGGTCCTAATGATAATTTTTGATGTATTTGTAATTATTTTATTTGATTCAATCAAATTAAAAATAAACTTTTAAAATAAATTATTTTGTTATTTAAAGTTCCTAACTTTACTTCTGTGTAATTTTTTCTTAATTTTTTCTCTTTAATTTTTTTATTAATAAAACTTAACCAACTCTTGGTCAACTAAGATATTGGAAAAATTAGCCCAAAAGCAATCTAAGCCCACTAATGTTGTCACGTTGGTTGGACCGAACTTTCAGCTAGGCAAGAGAAATGGTTTTGTCTTCTCTTTCTTTTACTTTGTCCTTTTGGCGAAAATACTCTTTAAATTTTTTATTTCAGTATTCAGTGAGTTTCTTAACAATTAAAATTGACTGTCAAGCACTCGCTGAGGTTACATTTACATGTATATTGCGTTAAAGAAAACTTAGTTTAAATTTATTTTAATTTTAATTATAAATAGTCAATTCAATACTTTGCTAAAAAAGTATTGTTCACACTGAAAGAGAAATTAAACAATGATCTAAATATCACGAGCATTAATTGTCACCCCTCAATAAGTATGGTTAATTTCAAAACTATGGACTTCAAGAAGTGGCTGAAGCACGGCCCTTTGAACTCTTCAATCCATTCCAAAGTATAAATGTAAATGGGCTAGACATTAGCGGATAAGGATTTTATCTAACCGAGAGGTTCAACATAGAATTTAGTGATTAAAATTTCATTTAGACATTAACAACTTTTTTTTATTCTTTTAGTAATAATAAAAAATGATTGATATTAAGAAAAAACTAGGGTTACATGCATTGAAAGAGGGACAACAAGAAAACATTAAATTAATTTGTTCCCATACTTGGTTTATAACTCGAAAAAATAATTTTTCTAAATTCAAAAAATATAAAATTATTTTCAAAGAACTTTAAATGATGACAATTATCAGCAAAGGAGTAACTATTAATGGGCTAACCTGGGCTATAGCCCAGGTCCAACTTAAAAAAAAAAAAAACAAAAATTAGTACTATTGTTCATATAAGCCCAGTGCATATGGAATTAATTTGTAGTGTTACTCTTTCTCTTCCTATTAACTCAACTGTTCATGTGTTTATCTGGGCTATATGCTGTTACTATCCTTTTTTTTTTGAACTGTTTTATCTTTTAATTTTTCCCCTCTTTAAGTAATAATATAAATTATTGTAATTAGAAACCACAATTCAAAAAGTTTACAACAGCTAGAAAGATTTAACTTTTTATTCAAATTAAGACATAAACTCATATTTCCTATAGCATGGGCAATATTATTTCAAAACCTAATCACATTTATTAATTAATAGTTGAATGGATGTTCAAGATTTAATTGGATAATTTTTTATTTTTTATTTTTTACCTGGAAACGAATTCCAATGGATACTTTGATGGTAGATAACAAATATGTTCTTATACCTAATTTTAAGTTGAGATCTAAACTTGGTAAAGTAGGCTTCTAGGTCCTTTCGGATCGGATTTGCAGTAAAAAATGATCAATTTCATGATTTAGTTACTTGGACATAGAGTAAGACCATATTGAATACAATATTCCTTTTTACCATATCTCACTTCTATAAGAAAATTTTCTAATATTTCACAACTTTTATTGTGTTCATCTTCAAATTTTCTTATCTTTAGCCCCTACTTTGCAATCCTGACTCCGCCCCTAATTATAGGCAACATGTTTTTTTATAACTGAATTTTTATTAAATTAAATCAAGCATATATAGGTTTTATTCAGTTATTATTTGAAAATTAAAAACTATTTTTTGATTGACGATCTACGTAAGTTTTTGTGTTATTATAATTCTTTCAAAAAGTTTACATTGGCACCATTAATACAAAGTTAAAATCTTTATTCTAAGTTTCTTATATGTAAAATTGTTACATTAAATTAAATCATTCCTTTTTCATTTTTATGGTATTTGATTGAGTTTTTGTAAATTTTATGAATAAGATAATTGTGTCTATGTTAATCATATATGAAACATCAACAAATTTTAGTTTGTAAAATTGTGAGTCATGGTTCCCAAAACAGAATATTTATTTTGGGACAGAGGCATTATATATAGTTTCGCAAATGTATATAAGTAAGCTGATATTGAGGCTTCACATTTAACCTCACATGTACTGTCCAGCTTTTAATTTTAATAATACTTTTATCTCATATTAATTGTTCATTTAAAAAAATTTTGCAAGTCAAAATTATTAAAGTAGATATCTAATATAAAATACAAATAATATATAAATATATAAAAAGAATATGATTAAAAATTATCTCAAATGTGTCAAAAATAAAATGGGGCAGTAAAGTGAAAGTTTATGAAATGGACATAGGAAGTACTTGAAATGACAAGTTGACATCTCTTAAATGAACCCAATTGGGGCAATGAAGTCTACAAAGCTAATTTTGGAAATAAAAAAATAAGGTCAAAAATGACATTTCAATTACTAAATTTTAAGGAAAAATTACATATAAATGGAGTCAAAGTTCCATATTTACTTAGAGGCTGAGTCAAAGTTCCATATTTCTCTAAAATGGATTGCTGAGGTGGCACATGGTTTTTTACTGTTTAGAAATTGTGGTGCCTAAAATACCCTTCCGCGAAGGTATTACTTTTTCTTCGAAGGTACTACTTTTTTGAACTGAAGGTACTACTTTTTGGTGTCCAGGTACCATGTTTTTTAAACACCCGCGAAGGTACTACTTTTTCTCCGAAATTACTACTTTTTTGAACGGAAGGTACTATTTTTTTGAACTGAAGGTACTACTTTTTTGTTAGGGAAGGGCATTTTAGGCACCACAATTTTCTAAATAGTAAAAAATCATGTGCCACCTCAGCAATCCATTTTAAAGAAATATGGAACTTTAACTCAGTCTCTAAGTAAATATGGAACCTTAACTCCATTTATATGTAATTTTCTCAAATTTTAAAGGTCTACACAGCTCCCTAAGAAAGAGCCCACGTGGCACATAAAACCCAATGAACGGAGCTAATTGGCAAAACCATCCCCAACCATTTGGACCCCCTGCCCTTAATTTGACCACCCACAAACTCGGTCAAAACACAAACCCTCCTTCCTCCGATCCACAAATCACAACCAAACCCTAAAATTTAACTGTAACAAACTGTAGCTGTTGTCCACCCCCACAAACCTTCCCGCCTTTTCCGCAAATATTCCTCCCTTCTCTTCCTATATATTCCCCTCCATTCCCCAACAACATCCTCAGGCATTCTTGGTTTTGCAGTATTTCTCTATACCATATATAGAGAACTAACTGCAAAAACAATGGCAAGACAAATTGTAGCTCTTGCCCTCATCTTCGTGGCCATTATCGGCTCAGTTTATGCAGCAGACAATCCGGCGACACCCTCCGCCCCGCCTCAAGGCGGACAACAACAAGGTGGCGGACAACAACAAGGTGGTGGTCAACAGGGAGGACAACAACAGGGTGGCCCACAACAAGGTGGCGGACAACCACAGGGTGGCGGACAACAAGGTGGCGGCCAACCACAGGGTGGACAACAACAAGGTGGCGGACAGCCACAGGGTGGCCAACAACAAGGTGGTGGACAACCACAGGGTGGCCAACAACAAGGTGGCGGACAACCACAGGGTGGCCAACAACAAGGTGGCGGACAACAACAGGGTGGCCAACAAGGTGGCGGACAACAACAGGGTGGACAGGGCGCCGCTAATGCCCCAGCACAATCAGGCCAACAGAACCCTCCTCCTGTAGCCGCCGCCCCTAAGCAGGAAGGCAACAACGCCGCCCAACCACCTAAGCAATCCCAACCCACCCCCGCAGCTCCACCTAAGCAATCCGATAGCGCCGCCGCTCCCCCTAAGCAATCCGATAGCGCCGCTGCTCCACCTAAGGCAGACAAAGCCGCCGCTCCCCCTAAGCAATCCGATAACGCCTCACCACCAAAGGCTGACGCCCCCGCCCCTAAGTCCTCTTCCTCCGGCTCTCCAAAGTCTTCTTCTTCCGGTTCATCTACCCCATCTGAATCTCCCAAGGATGACTCCTCCGCATCTTCTTCCCCCCCGAAAAGTGGTGATGATGCTAGCTCTCCCCCAGCTGCCGGAGGAGCTGCTCCCTCAGAAGGAGGAGGTGATGGCTCAGCTCCCGCTGGAGTCGCTGAGGCACCTAAGAGTGGCACCACCGCTTTGAAGGTCACTTCTGCTGCCGGTGTTGCGGCCGCAGCCGTTGCTGGTTTCTTCTTATTCTAAATTTTATGAAAAGCCATTTAGGGGTGTGTTTGGATATCAACTGATTAATTAATGCTGTGTACTGTTCATATATACGTGCTTCATTTTCGTTGCACTAGATGAGAATAAAAGTTTTATAAGCCATGCACTGCATGGTGATTTCTATAAGTTTGTTTATTCATGACTTTGTAACACACAAGGTATCTTTTCGGTCGACATATGTTGCAACTTATTTAATGTACTCAATAATTATATAATGTACGTATATATTCTGAATTAATTTAACATCCACCTGAGATTTTTTTTTTTTTTTTTTTCTTTTCTTTGGCACATTCACTTGCATATACGAAAAATTGAATCCTCAAATTTTCACTTTGAAAAGTGAAAAATTAAACCCATGCATGCATGTTTTTATTTCTGCTCTTATTTATTCAGTTTCTTATTCTGCTTTCGGGGTTTAATTTTTTGTAAAATGATGTTTTCGAGCATGCTTGAAAGTTGAAACCAGTGTTGTTGCGCACCTTTTAAATTTATTATTTTTTTACTAGTCCAGTGGGCTCTGCTGTGTTCGTGAATGTTTCTCGGCTGGGCTGGGCTTTGCTGTAGAGCCTACTTGTTTTTTTATCTTGCTTTGAGCCTGTGTTTGTCTGGCCTTAATTGGTCCTGTACATGTACATGTAAACGCATCCTTTGCTTTATCTATACAAATTTATTACTTAATGGGATAAAAAATATATTTATATATACACATATATTTTGACATTTTTTTTTTTTTGTAACTTCATTATATTAGCGAGAGAAAATACTCTCTTATGAAAAAATTATTACATGCTCTCGGTCAATCATTAATTGACATGTGAGTAAATGTGACAATTTGATTTCTCTTTTTGCTTATGTGTCAACTAGTAATTTATCGAGACCATATGATCCCAGATCATGTAATAATTTCTCCTCTTTGATTGGCAATTCACGGTGTGGTGTGTCAGAGATGGTTGGAATCAACCTAATATTGTTGAGTTGATCTAACTAGCCGCATTTAGTCTCAAATTCACTCACATTAATCATTACTCCCTCGGTTTTAAAATAAATGTTTATCTTTCTATTTTTTACTGTCCAAAATAAATATTCCAATTAAAAAGTCAAAGTAATATATATATATATATATATATATATATATATATATATATAATAACATTACCTATTTAAACCTTCTTCTTGCATTGAACTTATAAAACTTTAAAAATATATTTGATAATTTATTCGCTCTAATACAATAAAAAAATTATACTAAAATTCATCATCTTTGAAAGTTATATTCCCAGACAAAGGGAGTAGCAGCACAATCAAATTATATCTTTCCTCCGCAATGACATTCTAAGTTTTAAGTTTAATTTCGACCGACAATTTGTAAGCGAATGTTAACTGACAAGGTCCTTAATTAATTGGAGATCATATGATATAATTTATATGTGGTTATCTGATTCATATTTCTGTTCAAAGGAACAGGTTTTGTAGTGAGAGTTGGTGGTTGAAGGATGAATTAAAGCAACAATAGTTGTCTGATAAAGCTTTTTTTGAAGGAATTAATGGGGACATACATAATAAGATGATGATGAGTCCGAGTTTTTAGGCCCACTTGAGGCGACATATTCCCCATGATTGACGGGCCGACCAATAAGTCTTTGAGCCCAAATTATCCCTCACGTTCTTTGATCCGATGCAAATCTGAGAGCGCTGATTGGCAAATAGGCAGCACCTATAGTGAATGCAGACTTTGTTATCACCATTGACCAACATAATTCCTTCCCTAGGGACCCACAACAAGAAAATGAGTGGCAATTTTATTTTTGTTTTTGTATATATATGTTGAAGTAGTTTTTCAGTTTTGATTACGTATATAGACATTTTTTTTTTTTTACCAACCAATGCTGCATAATATATATATATCTATAGGTTTTCTTTCTTTCTTTCTCTCCTTTTTATTTTTTATATTATGTCATACAAAATTGATAACCTTTGAGTTCTATTCCCTCTATTTCATAAAAAGTATTATGTTTGAAAAATCGTGACTTGACACTTTTTATTCGACAAAAGAAGTAATTAATTAAAATCTGATGATTTGGGCTGGCTCAAATTTGAATCTTATCCATCATATGTGCATGTTGGGAGTTTTGTCGCACATGAGTAGCTTCCCAACGTGCCACCTTTTAAGTTAGTTCATGAAAGAATGGACAGACCTTGATCGATCAAGAAATGACACATATACATCCAAGAGAAAAATATACATATATATATATATATATATATATATATATATGTAGTATAAGTTTTCAGTTTATTCAACACTTCTAGCTGCTCTTGTTTTCATTTAATTTAATCCATTGAGGATGTCACAGCAATCCAAAATGGTTCTACAAGGAAACAGATAGAGGTTGAAGAGTCACAAACAGTAGTAGAAGGAAAATTTAGAAAAAGAAAAAGGGAAGAAAATGAAGCCTAGCAAAAGGAATACCATAGACTAGTACTGAAGCTAGGGATGCATATTTTTTTCTTTTCCCATTGCTTTTCTCTTTCATTTCTTTAGATATATTTAGCTAAGTATATAAGTAGGATCACCATTAACATGGCTGATTTTCTAAGTTAATTAACAACGAGAGCCCTTCCGGCAGTTGAGTGCACCCGCAGTTGTGGTAATTTCCCCCACCAGAGAAGATGGCCTTGCACTTAAGCTAGAAGCCCTAGCATATGTCCCCGATGCACCGGCCCCGGACTGCCGGAAATACGCTCCGTTCAGCATCAAGTCCCCTTCTGACCTCCAGTTCCAGCGCCTCCATTCACTTTCTGGTGCATCCTCATGTTTGGTCACCTGCATGAAAATATACAAATATTTATTAAATGAAACTATATTATACACACACAAACTGACACACATGAATGTGAATGTAGTTCTCACCTCTTTCCTAAATCTAGCATCAGGTGCCAGAAATCTATTCCCTTGGCTGTTGATGGTAGGGGCTGCACTCCCACCAATGGCATACATTTCCCAATGTGTGTAGTCATTGTTCACCACATGAAAATACCCATGTCTACATCTGCAAATATTAAATCACGCAAGAGCATTAAAAATTATTATTATTATATCCTAATATTTCAATCATATTGTCTCTGTTTCTTATATATTATAAAAATAATAAAGAAAAAGTTTACAAATTGAAAAATGATATACTATTTCAAAGTTCAATTACTTGGACTGTTTTATTTGAACAGGAGTGACGTTAGTTATTATTATGACTTCATAACAACGTCATTTTCCACTCACACAAATGTGTATCAGAAAGCCGGACTTAGCTATTAGCTAATTACGATAACGATAAAGTATAACATTACCTGGGCATCCTTTGCACAAGCCCTTCACCAAAATGGTTGAAAGCAACGGTGACTTGCATGTTCTTGTCCTGTGTGAATGAGTCACTGTGCCCTAAAAGCATGACCTTGTCATGATGGGTCATGTAGTTATTAGAGATGGTAATGGCTGTAGATCCATGGATGACATCAATGAGTCCATCATTGCAATTGGACAAGGAGCAATGATCCACCCATATGTGCTTTCCAGCCAAAATGGACACACCGTCACCGTCCGACACCCTCCAATACCCGGAATGAGTCGGAGAGTCCCTGATATCACCACTCCCTCCTTGTTTACAGTCATGTATGTGGATGCCATGTATGATGATGTTAGAAGCATAATGAATGGTGATGCATGGCCCATCGGCAATGTGAACGCTCGCACCCCTACCATCAATGGTCTTGAATGAGTTCATCACAAGCTCTTTGTTCAGCTTGATCACCATGTCACGTTTGAAGACGATCCACAACGGCTCATCCTGTATCACAGCATGTCTCAGAGTTCCTGGCTTAGGGTTCACAGCATCGTCGTCGCCGGAGTCGGTGACCACGTAAATCCTTCCATTTCGTCCTCCAATTGCGTCCTTACCGAATCCGATGGCGCAATCAGCTAGTCGTTGGCGATTGTTCTCCCAATTGGGGTCACAACGCCAGCAATCGTCGATGGGGTTGCCAGTTCCACATGAAAGATAGCCTAAGTTCCTCCTAGACGCATTGATGCTCCTGTAAAAATATAAAGGAAACAAAATTTTAGCCATTGTTGAAATGTTGCAGTAAACTTATTATATAAGTTTGTAGCATTAATTACCTGTGAACATCTTCTACCACTAGGTCAGGGTCTTGGACTGGTGAGGAGGAAACAAGAGCTAGGTTTAGAAGGGAAAACAGGAGGAGAAGAGAGAATGGGATGGTGATTGCCATTTTCTTTTCCACTGTTTGGAAAGATGGTTGATGGAGGGGGTGAGAAATGAGGGTGTGTTTGGGTGGGGTTATAAAGGAATAAAGCCGGGATAAATGGCGTGATTAACCTGAATTAACATGTAGGGTCCAAACCGCCTTGTAATTTCAGGTTTACTTTGCCTTTGTTCTCATTAAGTTGGTAGTTTAAACAGTTATAAGATATAAAGCATGATTTTCTCTCCCTCTAATTATGCTTTGTGTACTACAAAACCTTGTGCTTATTTTTCAAACTTTGTAGACAAAAATGCTGACCCATGTTTCGCTCTCAATTAAGTCGCACCACTTTGTAGGGAATCTAATTTTTTTTTTTTTTGGTTCGATAAATACTCATACATTTACAAATACTCACTACGGGTTCAAAACACTCACTTCTCTTTAGAGGTGAAGGGTAGTTCTACGAACGAAACTAAAGACCCAATGGTACTTGTTGACATGAATATATATTGAATAATGTTAAATTAATCCGGAATATTTCAAGTAAACATAAAAGAAAAGAAACCATGTGTGAGTGTATTTTAAACCCAAACTACTAAATGTTAATGTCTGAGTGAGTTTATCAAAATCAATTATAGTTATGTTTTTAAAACTCCATAGTTACAAATTTTTAAGTTTAAGCATGCAAATTGAGTGTACCATAATCATGAGTTCGAGCAGATTAATGACAAATATTAGATAGGTATACAATCATTCTTGTGATGTCTTGATATATGTAACACTATGAATAAGACCAAGTTTAAATAAATAATGGGGGTGGAAAAACCTTCTATGATTGGAAATAATTAAACAAATAATAAGGGTTATCATTTTTAAGGTAACCAAAAATAGAAGGTCCAAGTTTGTTTTTTTTTTTTTTTTTTTTTTGGGTAAAAAAGGTCCAAGTTGTTAGTTAGTGGAGTTGAAACTGAAACCATTTGAATTGAGACAATGTCACATCTACCATCATGCCTTTCATTGACTTCTTCATTTTTCTCTCTTTTGGAGTTTTAGAGGTTGTCCATTTTTGACCTGAGGAGTATTGATTAATGCCTTAACAAAGGGAAATAGATTCTAATATTCCATCATCTTTTTCCTTCCACTGACTGCGGAAGAAACTTTGGTTTACTAATTAATTAAAATTCACATAGAACAGGTAGTCTTTGGGTTATCGTCGTCCATTTTGTTAATTCGATTTACCTGAAACAGATCTCCTCTTCTTCTAACTCATTATTCCTCTTCCTTATATTCTCTCTCTTTCTCGCCCCTCTTCTTTCTTTTCTTTGTTTCTCTATCTATATCTACTCTATATGTTCTATATGCATGTTTATGCAAAAAACTATATATGTATATATGATTTTTGAATCCATAATTTAGGTTTAAAGGGCGGTGTATTCTAGTAACATTTTATTTACTTTTTAAAAGAAATAATAAGGGTTGAAATTCTTGTGTGAATAAATGAATGTGTGAGTTTCTGTCAATAAAATAAAAAAAATTCTAAAGTTTAAAAGATCCTAAGATTATCAATCTTCAAATAAAATACATGTTTATCAGTTAAAACATATTCATTTTATTAGTATTTCAAGCATAACTTATGAGTTAGAGTAGGATTGTTCATGAAATTAAAATTGTTACTGAAGGATGATATTTAAATTTGATAATATATACGACTAATTTTCATTGTCAAATTCAATAATCTAAAAAAAAAAAAAAAATTTGATATATTATAGAATTGGGCTTCTAGAAGACTAGAACCATCATCACATATTACGTAATTATGTGGGAATCATGAGATGTTACTGGCGTGACTCACATTAATTAGCCACAATATTTTATAATTTTTATCTACTTTTTTTTATCCGACAATTTTGAGAGCCTTAATTTTCACTTTTCAACTTTATCCGGTTTAATCTCTTTGAGGTCAAAGAAACTGTATCAAATCATTACGCTATCATTTTGGTCCAGTCAGACTTATACCAGCCTCGGCCCAACTTTTAAGTGGGCCTAGGCTGATAGTGTCTGTGCTCTCTAGACTTGGCTTAGGCAGTAACTTTGTAACTATTCCACCTTAAATATCATTGGGCTTTGGTAGAACCATACCATCAAAGGGCCTTCTATTCAAGACTTGTTCGGTATCTATTAACCCAAACTTTTTCGAACCCTTCATAAGATTGTTTGGTGTAGTCCATCGACGATCATTTAATCACTTTAAAGACCTCCATGATCGTTTTCCCAAAAGTCGGACACATGGGACAATATTTATACGAATGAGAAATGACGTATTAAGGGCTTCTTTGACTAATGTTTTTACTTTGTGTGTTTTTTTTTTTTTTTGTTAGTACACTGTAACAAAGTAAAAGTACAAAGCATATTTAGTAACATTTGCAGTCATTTAAATAGTACCGCTTCCAAAATTGAGTTTAAAATCAAAAGCATCAAAATGGTGCTTTTGTTCATTTTTATTTATTTATTATTTATTTATTTTTTCTAAATTAACATTTTTTACTAACCGTTCAAATTTTCAAACTTACAATACTTTTTACCAAACATGTTCTTATATTTTTACTTTAAAAAATCTTGTAATAAATTTACGTTACCAAAGAAGCTTTGAAATAGTGTTGAACATATTCTAAAGTGGAGGCATTGCTTCTACTTCGCATCAAAGTAAAAGTACAAAACAACTATGATTTGTCAAACGAGCCCTAAGTTATCTCCCACGGATATAAAAAGAAAGAAATTGATGTGTCCAACCATTCAATTACTTATCATTTTCCTTCATTAATGGTTAGATTGTGATATTGGCAAGTGGAGTATTAATGATGTTGATAATGATGGTGATGGCAATTGATTTTTTTGCTAAAAATGTTCTTAGGACTAGTTATTAAAATGATAATGGAGTTCTAAGAAATAGGGTTGTAAATGAGCCGAGCCGAGTTTTGGGTTGTTCGAGCTTGGCTCGTCATCTCCAGAGAAGTGCTCGGGCTCGGCTCGTGTTCAGGTGAGCTTGAGCTAGTCGAGCTTGGTAGAATTGCGAAAAGCTCGGACTCGGCTAGGCTTGGGCTTGGTTACATACCCTACCATCACAATACAATAAACAACACATATCATTCATGAAATCTGATCGGTCTCTTCCATGAAATCCGATCTCCACCTCCAACAAAAACGAAGAAGAAGAAGAAGAAGAAATACAAACAAATTTTCAAGATCAAAATCACACTTTACAAGATTTTAGAGACTCGATCTAAAGATATTCCACTACCTGAACTTAAACGTGCGTTTGAGAGAGACATCAAGATCCATTTGAAGGAGAAAGAATGGTGTCGCCGTTGTTTATGGGATTATCTGAAGATCCCTTATCGCTTCCGCTGGAGACTTTTTATTTTAGGGTTATACAGTTATACTTATCTTTTAACTTAAAGATAATCAACCGCTGAGAAGATGAATAAGTATTTAATGGTTGAGATGTAGTTTTATTTGAATGTGGGTTAAAGTCTTATAATTCTTTCGGCCATTATGTGAATTGGGCCAAACTTATATTCATTTGGACCAAACCTTTTAAATATAAAATTGTAATACAAATGGGCTTTCTTAACGAGCTTGCTCACGAGCCTAACGAGCCGAGCTCAAGGTTGCTCCAGCTCGGCTCGTTACTAAACGAGCTTGAAAATTGGGTTCGAGTTCGGCTTGTTTATTAAATGAACGAGTCCGAGTCGAGCTTTTAACGAGCCGAGCCTGAGCTGTTCATGAACAACTCGGTTCATTTGCAGTCCTACTAAGAAATGTTTTAGACGCTATTCCATAATTCATAGGAAAAAAGTAGATTATAGGACCCAAAGAAAAATTTAATAAACGAATGTTGTACTCGTATAGTGGACCGTGGTCATTAATACTATAACACTTTTAGATAAAATTATTTTTTATTGGTCACTTTATTAATATTTTTCCTAGTTTTAATTTTGACAAAAAGATACATGTTTCAGAATTGAATACTGATACTTACACTCAACATTTAGAGTAAATTGTCTAATGAAATAATTTTTAATTGGATATTTATACCAAATACAACTAAGTAGATGACTCCACTTCCTTATTTGTTACATAATTGACCAATTAAAAGAATATGTCTAACAATTTATTATAATTATTCGGTATAAGAATCATTTTCCTTCAAAATTTTATTGAAGTATACATATAATTTTTGATAATAAATAGAGCAGTAGATAACTTTTTTAGGAGTGTAAATACAGTTCACTGCAATTACTGGAGTACTAAATTAATTTGACTTTTGTAATGTTAAATATTAAAAAGTCTCATTTAGGTGAAGCATTTAGAGCCAAAATTATTTCAATATCAACCTTGTTGTAAGACAGTAATGTGACTTCCAAATGTGTTTACACAACACTTCTCAAAATTTGTGTATAAAAGAGAAATTATTATTTGAATAATTCAACTCTTCAATGAAAATAAATTTCTTTAACATTATTAAATCTCGAAGGTTCATTATAATTTACAATTTGTTGGGTTTGAGATTAGTGAATTGGTGCCTTAAATGTAAAATTGAAGAAATTTTAGTTCAGAGTTTAAATTAACTTTTGTCCAATTTCAATATCAAGACACTCCCAAAATCCTAACTTTGTAGTTATTTAGTGTATATAATGTAAAAACTGATATTTTTGATATTTTATACATGTGTGGAAAGACTTCACGAGAAATTATTATATAATTTCAAGATCATTGATTTCGGATCAATTATTGTTTGATAAATAAATTTGTAAATTTGATAAATAAATTTGTAAATTTTACGTCGGTGATCATGCAAAAATATCTCCTGCTTCACAATAAAAAATCTAAAAAAAAGTGCATCAATAATAAAACCCACCTTACACTTTCTGGTGAAATTAAGTTTGTGTTCTTTTGGCGAGTTGGATGGGATCACTCTGCATTTTCTTTTCTGCCAAACACAAGTAAACAAGATGGAGGTCATAAATGGTCCCCCATTGATGTGAAGAAGAAATGTGAGTACTGTGGTTGAGTCAACAATGTTATGTCACGTAGCACATTGTTAGTCACATACCTATATTTCAATATAAGATCTTCACTTTTATTTATTTATTTATTATTTTCTTGGTGATAGTAGTATACCCTTAAAAAATTATTTACATCTAAAAAGATTCAAATCTTAGATTTGATATTTTCTGAGATACCATAACTAAGTTTACTTTTTTTTTTTTTTAATTTTTTATTTTCTATCTTGGAATTCATAACTTTTTCATTGCATTTTCCTTTCGATCCCCTTTCCAGTAAGTTCAATTTAGCTTAGACTTTGATGAGAAATAAGGTTATGAAAACAACAATGTGGTGAATAAAGTAACGAGTAAGCTCTTATTATTAACTGTCTATTGAGATAGTTATTAAAAATATTCATTTGATTTTTTACATGTATCAAAAAATGCAATGAGATCTCATGACTTTCGTTTTTTTAGAGCCTTCCAAATTCGAGATATTATTAGACATGCATAGTTTCGAGTGGTCCGGCGCTAGAAAGCATGGACCCTGTACTCCCTATACTTAGGGGTGCCATGCATGTGTCAGACACTAGGACACTGGCGGTGTCAACCTTAAGACACCAATTAGATATATGTCAGATACGAAAAATAATATATTTTTTTCTTGAACACATATTGAAAATTTTCAAGATACCGAGTGTCATGCCTGTGTCAGACGCTAGGACACCAGTTGGATACATGTCAGATATGAAAAATAATATATTTTTTTTCTTGAACATGATTAGGACACATTTTGAAAATTTTTAAGACATGATGAAGTAATTTTGTAATTGTATGTTTTTAAAGAAATGGATCTAATGTAATTTAAATTATATTATGGATAAAATAAAAATAAAACACATCTAGCTGTAAGTCCAAAATAGTGATTTTATTCACCAAGATAAAATGAGTAAAAATTATTATTATTTTTATCCATAATAATATATTATATTAATAATATATATTCTTTTGACATGACCATATCTAGTGTTCTATTTTTTTTTACATTTATCATATCATCGTGTCCTATTCGTGTCCATATTTGTGCTTCTTATGTTTGGAGCCAATCCCTAGCTAACTCACGAACTGTTATGTCAATTTTATGTTAACTTTATTCAGATTTTATTTTCACATTAGCTAGTGATGGGTCGGATCACCCCGATTATGAGTAATAATTCTCATTGCATACTATAAAGCATCTTAAAAATAAAAAACCTTTAAATCTTGTGGTGAGTTGGATATTTGAAATAAATCATATTCAGACAATATAGGTGTGATGGATCATTAAAAGCTATCACTTATCATGTAAGCCTGGTAAGGTAATCCATGAAAAATGTTTCAGAAGCCTTTCCTACTCTGGAAGACATAAATGCCATAGAGGTGACTGACAAAATATATCTATATATATATATATATATATATATATATTTGAAATCTACTTATCATCAAGAGTGCATTCTAGCACTTGACTTTTTGTGGATTGATGTTATGCAACTGTGGCCATATCCCAAAAAAGGAATAGGTGTTTTGAATCCAAACACCTCCTTGTGTGATTTGCTCTGCCACCCTCTCAACTGTATTCTAGATAATAAAACCTATCATCCAATTGGGTGATGATATTTTTATATATAATACAATTAAATAGTGTGTATTGATGAAGTAATTGGACAAGATTTGACAATATTAATTATGTTGACAAACCCATTTCTCTTTTTAATTTTTTCAATAAATTTACATAAATTTATCACTCACATAAATGGAACAATTCAAAAACACACACACATATACATACATAGAAAACATATATATATATATATACACACACACACATACATATATATATGTTTTCTATCTCATTTATGATATATCACTCGATTCACTCGTCCTCTTTCACGGTTTCACCTCTGTTTTTGCAGATTCAACTTTCACGGTTTTGAAGCAAAACTACCGATTGAAAATGATCACGTGACTAGCATTTGCCCATAAAAGCAAGTTGCATTTGAACACTCACAGCGCATATTAGCACATCACGTCACTCCACTCCCATCACGCGCCAAAAACCCAATCCATCTACCGAAACGAAATCTAGAAAAAGCAACCCAATCCATATCTCCATCCAATCACTTCTGTCCACCTGTCAAAAAGGCCACGTATCCCCGTTTTAGTACCATCATCATCTCTTCGTACAAGTCACAGAGGACTCAAACGCCCTTTCTCTTTCTCTCCAAAAAGATCCCAAAAAGCTTCACTTTTTTCTCGCTTTTTCTCTCACTACAGCATATACGTGTAGAGAGGGGAAGTGTTTTTAGAGAGAGAGAGAGTATGTGCAACAATAACTCTCCCAGTCCTATGCTCAACAAACCAGCGCGTAAAATTAGAACCAAGACGAGGAAGCCCAAGTTCCTCAGCCTCCTCCTAGAGCTCTCGCCGGAAAACACACAACAATCCGGCGGAGGAATGACCACCACCACCCATCACCAGCTCGAGCTATTCCCACTGCACCCAGAAAACTTAACCCAAGAAAAAGACAGTACTACCCACGACGACAACAACCTCGAACACTTCTTCGCCGCTGCGGACGGCGGCTCCACAACCCTCACCGCCCTCCTCGGCGGCTCCTCCGCCACCACTTCTTCAGAAGAAAACAACTCGATGTCACTAACGTACGCCTACGGGGGACAGGACAGCGAGGAGGTGGAGTTGGTACGGACGGCGCTGAGGAGCAAAGAGAGGGACGCGAGTGAAGAGAAGTGGGTCTGCTACTCGGAGGTCGTTGAGAGGAAGAATGAGCTGGAAGTTACTAGCTGCGCCGCGGACCTACAGTATAAAAATCAGACGGTGGCTGGGTTGTCGTTGAAGCTTGATTATCAAGAGATCATGAATGCTTGGTCTGATAAGGGTCCACTTTACATCCAAACCGCTGATGAGTCCCCACAAACCGTTCCTGATCTGTCTGATGATCCCAACGTGAGCCCCTTTCTTACTCTATTGATTATGTTCATTATATCATGCATTTACGTTTATCTATAATGATTTGAATTATTATTTGCATAGATATAAATAATAATGATAAAAAATTGATTGGTTTTTATTATGATTATAATGAACAGAGTCAAACTCGCTTTTGTGAACCTTATTATGGGACCCATATAATCCAACGGCTAAGTTTACATGATTGAATTTTCGTTGATATATATACACACACTGTATGTATAATGTACGACTATTATGGTAGTGAGTGTTAGTGCAGGGTGGGGTACGTTGAATGTGAACAGTGAATGGTATTGATTGCTTGGCGGAATCTGGACCCACGGTGTAGTTGCACTTTTTGCTTTTTCCATATAGAGGGCCCCAATCACGCATTATGCACCTAACCATTTACTAAGTTGTATTTTGGGTGTAGGTTTTGCAGATTTATTAGTCATTTCAATTTCTTGGATTTTTCCAAATCGGTTTTTCATATATAATAATTCACTGCTAATAAATAGCGTATCATTCTAATTAATTATTTATATTCAACTTCTTCTGAGATTTATTATTATTATTATTATTATCAGTTTCATGACAAGAAACACCCACCTATTCAAACACATTCTATTCGCTTTAACCCTTCCTTCTCTTTAAAGATGAAAAAGTTATATCATTGGTCCATTGAGTGAAAAGTCAATTTCGTTAAATCTTTTCAATTATCACTCATTAAATATTAGTATAAGCTCCTAAAGCTATAGTCGTGAAACTTTAAATTTTTATTTTTTTATTTTTTTAAAGCAAGAATGTTATATGAGAAATTAAAGGTGAGAAGGTTCAAAATCGGGCTCTCATGGACAATGGGGAGCAACGATAAAAACATTTTCCTTAAAAAAGGGTTATTATTTGAGAAATTTGGGACATTAATTGAAGTAACTGAAAGGCATTAATGGAACTGATTAAGGATGGGTAGTTATGAAATGAGACCATTTCAAGATTTAGATATATTATCAATTTTGTTGAATGGTTGCTATATTTTGTACTGCACTTGATCCAAAAATTGATTGGTTAGTACAAACACACACATGCATATTTGTCCCATGCCCACAATGGCCTTAACTCAATAATGGATATTTATTTGTACCAGGCATGTTAGGTTTTAAGTTTTCATCTTCACCAACACACCACTTGAATTATTTGATCATTGTACCAAAAACTAATTGTACTCCTAAAAATAGGATTCTTAAGTTTGAGAATGAAGATTTGAGTTTTTACAATGGTCACTTAGCGTAAATAATGTAAATATTAAGTTTATATTAGGGTTAGTTGCGATCAATTGACTAAAATGACCAATAGGTGTTAGCCCAGATTTGCTCGAACTTTCGAGGGATTTTTTTTTAATTTTTTGGACTAAAGTGCTATTACCTAAGAATCGGAATTAGTAAATTGACTTCGTAGAAATTTTTTGTTCTATAGGGGATGATGGATGGTAGGGGAAGCAATGGAGGGTTGTGGAGAGTCCCAGAGAAGTGCTGCAGCAATGGCCTTGTCAAACCGAAAATGGAGGAAGTACAAGGTGGAGAAGAGTGGAAGATGGGGCAGAGAGAGGCTAGTGTGTTGAGATACAAGGAGAAGAGGCAGAACAGGCTTTTCTCTAAGCGTATCCGCTACGAAGTTCGAAAGCTCAACGCCGATAAACGGCCCCGTGTCATGGTAACTCATCTGATTAATTTCTAGTCGTCGTCCGTCATCATCATTCTTGTCTTAATCTCATATGAATGGAGACTGTCATTAATTTTCAAAATCCCCATTAATGATTGATTTCTGAAAACGAGTATCCAATTTCATTTTTCGTTCGAGACAATTTTGATTCTTATTGTGTTTTCTTCTCCAATTCTCTTTCTTCTATTTTGCAGGGGAGATTTGTTAAGAGCAGTTGAGGAGAAAGTACATATTTTTCGAACACTTGTGATGATACCAGACAATAAGGGCTTATATGGTCCTCAAAAGTAGTGTTCTTATTTCTCTTTTGTAAAGACACTGAAGTGGTATAGCATGCTAAAATAGCTAGACTCCGGAATGATAGGAGTTTCGTGCACTAAACTAATCTATTATAAGTTCCAAATCTAAAGGGAATTTGTATTTTTGTGCACTTGTTCAACTTGCAATGTGATTAAGAATTAATCAGCTTAATTTGTAAACATATATGGCAAATTTTGCAATAAAAGGTTTAAGTTTTAGCAAGTTCATAAACAAGGGGATCAACAGGTCAGTGACCTAGCGGTGTCCCTTCCTTATTTTTCAAAGGGTGGTCAGAATTCAAGCTTTAATCGAGGCATATGTGTGACCTAGAGGTATCACTTCCTTATTTTTCAAAGGGAGATCAGGATTCTAGCTTTAATCGAGGCATATATATGTGAATATCAACTATGAAAAAAAAAAAAGTTAATAAACAAAGGGTAATGTAGTTTAAATCATGGATTAATTAAGTAGATAACTGGTGAAGATAACATTAGTTACGAAAGAAAGAAAATCACCTATCATTTTTGGTTGAAAGGAAATAAAACTATTCTAATTACGAAAGAAGAGAAAATCACCTATTGTTTTTGGTTGAAAGGAAATAAAACTATTCTAATGAATTTACTAATATATTATTTTTTTTTATAGATTTTGTCTCTTATTAAAAATAACAAATTAAGCATTAAAAAGTTTCATTAAAAATGTTAGCGCTTCATTCTTGAAAGAATAACAAAACTCAGTTCTTTCTTTTTCTTTTAAAATTTTATACCAAACACACAAATCATGTCCCAACAATTTCTTCTTCTTTTTTTTTCTTTTCTACTTTGCATTTCTTTCCAACCAAACTGGACCTGTAAACGGTACGACGCAATTACAAAAGGCATGTAGCCCAAGACCAAATAAAACCCCAGCTGAAACAAGGCGACTGGCCCAATCCCAATACAGAGCTCCAGTTCTGTTAACTATTGGAATTCAAAATTCCAACCGTTGATCAACAACGATTATAAAAAATAAAAAATAAATACAGAGGATGAAGGATACTTTTCGTGATATCATTGGAATTTTTTTTTTTTTTTTTTTTTTCGACAAACAAGTAAACATTACATAGAAACACAAAACAGATCAGTCTTAACCAACTTAATTACAGAAGCAGGCACATGCTCTAACACCATATCATGATGGTTAAGATTCCTTGAAATATCTGCAATGAACAAACAGAATTTCCTTCCAGACAAATAAATAGATAAGGAAATAATATCAATAATAACAACAACATCAAAGTTATTGGATACAAGAATCCTATTTTTACATCCTGCTCTATTTATAGTCACGACTCAGTCAAATTATATTTTATGATGTATTATTTTACTTATTACTTTACCCATTTTAACTTTGGCTGTAAGCATTCTATATACATTATTATATATATACATATATTGAAAGGTAAGCATACTATATTATTCTTCCTTATAATCATATAAAGTGTCTACTAACTTGATTCGTTTACGTGTGAATTTTCCTATATTCCAATTCCCACCACTGGTTGTCTGTGAAAGTGTTTATATGTAATCATTAGAAACTTGTTATTGCTCTGCGATGCTTAGGTTTCTTACTTTCCTTTTGGTTTGACTTCATATATATATATATATGTGTGTGTGTGTGTGTGTGTGTGTGTGTGTGTTTAGTATTGAACTTTTGTATATATATATATATATAATATGTGTGTGTGTTTAGTATTGAACGTTTGTATATATATATATATATATATATAATATGTGTGTGTGTTTAGTATTGAACGTTTGATGGAGGAAAGATCCTTTGCAAGATCTTTTGGCGATGACATAATCAACTTGCACGAATTCATGACAGAAAGGTAGAAAATTTCATATTTATGTTTATGTTTTTGTATGTATATAATAGATAGATATATATATATATATACACACACGTCACACTTGTGTGTGACAGATATACTTATGGTTCATTATGAGAAATGATCAATATTCGAATTGGTTTGGTTGGATGGATGAAGTTGCATGTCTCTATTAGTGTCTTCTCTTTTTGCCAAAGGTTCATTTGCAGAAAAGGGAGACTGTTAATTGGTGCTTTTCCCAAAGCGCGTGTTTGGATAGATAATTGACACATGACTACTACTTTTTGAGGCTCTGTTTGGTAGAAAATCAACGTCTGTTTGGTTTGTTTCAAATCGACTCCATTTAGGTCACATGGTAGATTTCCTGCATTTTAATGCCACGCAAGGAAAAAGGCCTCAACATTTATTTTTAACCACACAACTCTTAATAATCACAATTTATTCATACAATCAAATTAGAACCATCACAATTCACTCGAATAATTAAAGTCGAGAATCTCGTGAAGGGTTCCGTGCTTTGGTCATGTGCTACGTATAGATTGTTAGTATAGATTGTTAGTACACTACGCTATATCATAATAGAATATATATATAAAAAGTTATTGTATAAGCGAATGTCGTGACACAGAAAGCGATATGACCAAAGAGCAAACCCGAAACAATCCGAAATTTCATATATATTGTCGTTAATTCCATGTTATTTTCTTCTATTGGAGTGTTTCTAAACAATTATATAAAGTTCTGCACCTTTCTGCTTCTATTCACTGTAAAAATAATGTGGGAAGAATATATGGCTTTGAGAACATTTCCATACATTCAAGTTTTAAGGCTGAGTGTTTGACCGTTAAGAGTGAATCTTGAACTTGAAGAATCACCACTAAGATTCTCCAATATAGTGTAATTAAAATATAAGAGCAAATTTTAAGAATAATAATAAAAATAAAAATAAAAATAAAAAAATTATGTTGAAGCTTTTAGAAAATTGGGAGGATGGAATTTTTTGTTTCGATTGTTAATAATAATTTTAAATGTTAGGTTTGACATCAAGTTACTCACCATTTATCCTTAAAAGTTGAAATGTTAGAGACCATACAACTCAATTATTTGTATATATTTTTTTGATATAAATAAGATGTTTCAATAAATATTTCTCATTCGTATAATCAATTATTTGATTTTTTAAAAATATAAATAGGATGTTTCAACAAATATTTATCATTCATATACCCTATGTTGCAATTTTGATACTTGTAGTTCAACCAATTACTCCAAAAGTTTAAATTGTTACACCCTCTCTTAAACATGTACTACTTCAAAGATTTAGTTAGGAGGGTTCTCTTTTTCATAATTAAAGACCAACATTGACATAAAATTTACATAAATAGATTGCTAAGACTTTTAAGCTGTTTGGACCATCTCAAGATGGCCGAGATGACACAAATTTTGGGCCACTTTTGTCGTGAATTCCTATTCTTAATTGGATTCGACCTAATAATCAATACTCACTACCAACATTAATCAACATTATTAATCACTTGTGTTAGTAACATATACCCATTTTTGGCCATATTCCATCACTTAGGGTGGTAGTTTTACATTTTTCAGTATTGAACTTTGTAGCCTAGTTAGTGTACAAATATATATTTTCGGAAGTAATACTTCAAAAAAAAAAAAAACTACTTTTAGTCTCTTATGCCTACTATATTTTTATTTTATAACATAAAAACTTAGTACAACCAATAAGGAAATATAGATTGTTGCAGTGAGATGGAGAATTCTAAAACATGAAAGAATCTGTAAAAATTAGTAGATTAGTAAGATTTAAGAATATAGAATTTGGAATATATAGATATTTAGGTAGATAATTTTAGAAATTAAATATTAACCATAGAGAATATGTATATATGCGTGCTAATTTAACAAAAAGTTACAAGTTAGAACCACTTCGAAATGAATTTAAAACCACTTAATAGTTTTAACCATTAATATGATATAGTTTACTGAATTCAACTTCCTTCTTTTGGACTGAAGATATAAATGCAACTTGTACCAATCACATGATAGATACAAAACAGAAATTGGATATAAATGCATACAAAACAGAAATTGGATATAAATGCAACCTGATTAGTACGCGCATGCGTGCATTACATGGCATATACAAAAGAAAAGTTTGCTTAATATGCATTACATGATATATACAAAAGAGAAATCTTACCTTAATTGATGTTCTATATTGATGTTATCTCACAAAAATTTGTTGACAAAAGAAGAGAGAGCACAAGACTGCTCATACACAAGCCTTCTTGGGCATGTTCACTTGTGCTCTCTTTCTTCTGTCAACAATTTTCAAACGTTGTTATCGCGGCCATAAAACCAGTCCTGAGATCCCCAGCCTTCCCTGCCTCCTGCAAACAAGAATTGAGAAAACTAATCCATCATAATTCAAATATTGTATGGAAAAAAGAAGATCCTTTAAACAAATTGGAAAAGGAACATTAGAATTACATACATCACAAAAATGGAACAAGACGAATTTTCCAAGAATTGTGAGACCAAAAAGAAAAGTACACAGACTCTCTAGCTTGTTCTGTGCTTGAAAAGATCATATATATTTTGTCAAGGGTAGAGAAGCTTCATGAGTCATTTAGCCAAGTTGTTGAAAGACAAGGCAAGTGTGTGAGGAGGGTCCACTTTACTTGGTGAGATGAGAGAGTCATCAAGACAAGTGGCTTCTTATTTGAAAGTATCTTTTTTATTGATCAACATCACATTGATTATGTAATTACAAGTCCACCACCTGTGAAGATTTTATATCCTAAAGAGATGACTTGCAAAGGTACGTGTGTGTCGATTATTCATTTGTTGTTGCCAAACAAAAAAAATATCATTATTACTGATACTGTGACAACTGATTGGTAAGATGTAATAAAAAGTGGACAAGTTTTAGCCGCCAAATAAACCTACTGTGGTTAGGTTTTTACATCATAGATTTACACCAACGGTTTGATCCAAATCTGTTAGATTGAGATACAGATTCAAATATTATTTACTGATGTACTTACACGTTTCGTATTTTAATATTAATAATATATCACAAATATATAAACTAATTCTTATGAAGTTGATTTTCTTACTTGAGAATTATAATAAAAAATAATCCCTTTAAAAGGATTATTGAATTTGTCAACCACAATCCAAGTTCGGAACGAATTTTAGAGTTTTTCTTTTCTTTTTCAATATAAATTTAAGAATGAATATGTAATACGTTGAAAATTCAGGTCGTTGACATTTATTATCCAACTATCAAGTTTGATTTACTCATATCTACTTTTTACTTACACTTCAACGAAAAAAGAATATTGTAATATCTTCAACGGAGATCAAATTTTTGTAATGATTTGATGGATCTTTTTCATAAAATGGGTAAATAAATATTATTAATAAATAAAGCAAAACTAGAAAAAAATTTAACGATTAAGGGAAAGCACAATCAATGGGACCAGACACATAACCTGTGACTATCAAAGGCTAATTTGTAATGATTTGATGGATGTTTTTCATGGTAAATAAATATTATTAATAAATAAAGCAAAACTAGAAAAATATTCAGCGATTAATTACTGGAAAGCACAATCAGTGGGACCAGGCACATAACCTGTGACTATCAAAGGTTAATTGCTCGTAGAAAAGTACACACATAATTGGGTCCCATTTGTTGCGTTTCAGAGTAAGATGCGTATGATCTGGTTTTGATTGGTTAGGGTCAATTCTTAGTTACAAGGCTTTGCTGTCATGGTGGATAAACATAAACCCAACTAAGCTTGGTCCAAGTTGTGGAGTTGTCAACCCTTTCGGCCCAAACCAAGTTATGGTAATGGAAGTTGGAGGTGTCTTTAGCTCAGTAGGGTTTTTAGGAGTGATTGATTGCAGGTATTCTAGGGAATTGTGAGTGAAAACACCCTCACTTATCAATAACAAAAAAGGACAAAAAAGAAACCGGTAATTTTATTCGGTGCTATCAACTAATTATATTTTGTGAAGTATTATTTTTTTAATTATATATTGTCATATAAGTAAAAATATATATATATTTTTCCTCAGTGAGTTATATAATTACGTGTCAACATTTAATTACTAGTTAGTGATCACCCAAGCACCTTCACCAAGGCTTAAACTCTAAACCTCTTATTTGAGAGAAATTATTAGATGGTCTTGGTCTATTTGACTGTTGGTTTAATGACAACTTTTTGATCATGAAATTTTGTAATATATACATTTTTATGGGATCATTTTATTAATTAAAGAGTCTGTATTTAACTGGTCCACCAAATGTAAATGATTCATAACCATCTAATAATTTCTCCTTCTTGGTGTTTAGCTTTAGCCCCAAACAATTAAATTTGCTTTCAATATATAAATATACTTATTTCAGTTAGATTTATTGCATTGAAAAACAGAATAAATTGGTGAAAAAAATAATAATAATAAAAAATGTATTGAAAATCGGAATAATGTGTTTGAAAAATTACAGTGGAGGCCCAACTCATTTAGGCTTGGGGAGACTATTTTGGCAAAGCAAGGCATAGGGAAGTATGTCCTAAACCTTGTAGCCTGCTAGCCCATTTATACATACAGCCCTACATAAATTGTATATATATATATATAGAGAGACAGGCGTGCTTGCATATCACTTATTAATCACCTTCACAAATCCATCACTCAAATTCATTAAACTGTAGTGCCTGTTTGATGATGATGATGTTAATATTCTTACCCTAAAACCATGTCCATCATTCCCTGTCCTTTTAGTGATAAGAAAGATTGGTGGGACATTATTGAATACGGCTCCGAAAATTGAGGAAGAATTGTTAACTATTCCTGCCAGACAATTGAGTAATGCTAGTATAAGTGATTTTTTACTAGATTAGATTAGGACAGTTTTTTTAATTCGTAATAAAATAAAACAAATTTTTATTAAAAATGGTTTAGAGTACGTACGAGTTACGTATCTGACTTTATGTTATACAATGACATAAATTTTTAATAAATCTCTTAATTTAATAATACTTGAAACAGAGAGCTCGTAACTTTTATTATGAAAGTCTCTCTCTACCGCATTACTTGAAATAACGCCTCATATAACTACTCATCCAAGTCATAATCATGGCTTATCAAGAAATTTTGTTTGCAATTTCTTTTTTTAAGCCTCATCATAGTGTTTATGCTCTGTTTGGTTGGTTAGTGCTTTAGTAGTCAGCCAGAGCCAGGAGGGCAAGAACATAAAGGCCCAAACAAACATTGGGTCACATTTTGGGTTCTTACTCTTAATATAAGACATTTACTGATTTTCTCAATCCAGGCCTCATGGGCCGCGTTTTTGGGTTCTAAATGTTTATTATGCAACCCATAAATCCACTAACGTTTATGAATTGAATCATTTCTTTGATTGGCGACAATATTTAGGGTCATGACTTTTGTTTCGTATAAAATGGAATCCAAAGAACATTGTGGACGGAGTCTTATTTAATTTTAATGAGTTTTGAGCTTTTCTTGATCAAGGTATTCCTTCCACGATTTCTTCTTTGGCTTCTTCCTTTCACTTGGTTCCTCAAACAACGGGTCGAATTAAGCATAATATTGATGTAGTCTTTAGATCTATTTCAAAAGAAGCTGGCGGTAGTCTTACTTTGAGAAATTTTAATGGTAATCCAATTAGAATTACATCTGTTTTTACTTCTCATGTGGCCAGTTCAGAGGTCACTAGGGTTCTCTGCGAAAGAATGAAGATGTTAATCTAATGGGGTTATGACAAGATAGATATAGAAGGTGATTGCTTATCCATCTTTACTTCCTATCCTCAAGATCCCCTCTCCTTTCTTTTAGTGGAAGATAATTGGCAATGGCCTCTCACTCTGATGATATAAGTTGGGATGGTGCTGAAGACCATTGAACTGGATCATGGTGCTTAGTGGTTTGGTTTTGGTTTTGGTTTTGTTTTTGTTTTCGTTTTTTTTTTGTGTTTCTTGTTTGTTGGACAGGACAAAAAAAAAATATAGAAAACAAAAATTTTAATATAAATGTTTGATCATAAGAACAGTGAGTTTCTCTCATGTACTCTTGTTTATATGATCTTTTTATCCTAAGCAAAATAAGAATTGAAATCAACTCTATAACTTAACAAGATTGACATGAAATTGTACCATTTCAACTATGGATTTACATCTGTCAAAAATTGTAATCGAGTGATAAAATTTTCATCTTTTATCTTTTAAATTAAAATGTCTAATTTTCAAGTTTCTTTTGTTGAGAAGTGAGTATCTGATTTATTTAAAAGGGGAAAAAAAATAAACTTACCTTATGCTTGAAAGCACAAAATTAATACATTTCTAATAAAATGAATATATTGACGGTCCATCCAGCTCACTCTTGGCATAAACAATGTTCGCTATTGACTTTGTGATTTCTTCTTTCGTGCACTTTCACTTTTCTTACAACTATATTTTAGTATGCGCATGCACGCGCGTCTATATAATCTATTACCCAAAAAAAAAAAAAAAAATTAGTCATATATATATATATATAATTGTGATTCATGAAAAGTTTGTAAAAAAAAACAAAAACCATCATACTTTATATTACAGGGAATCAACATTTTTATAAACATAGTTAACCATTCAACATGACTCAGACATGCATCAGCTTATACATGCAATGTGTCCGAAACCAACAACAAAATAGTTAATAAAACAAACCTACTAATTAATAATCTAGCCAACTGATCCAAGATTCATCAGTGCACCATATTAAAACCTTTTCTTCAAATTTTTTTTTTTTAAATCAAAATAGTTAGTAGCTAGTAAACAATATATATATATATATATATATATATATGTTTACTTATATAGTGAGATGGATCAGACACTAATGGTGCGACAAGGAGTAGCCAACCCAAGCAGCAGCTTCCTCTCCTTGATCGCTGGATCTTCCAACAACAGCACCTTCTCCTTGTCTCTAACCCCAACCATGTGCAGGTGTTCACCATCTTCTCTCTCCTTCCCTTTGTACAACAACCTTTGCTCTCTTGCCTCCAAACTTGTCACCATTGACAATATCATCTTCAATTCTCCTGCATTTTTTTTAACCCAAAGTTAAATATAAACTAATTAATTAATAATAATATAAAAATATAGAAAATTGATACAACATTCAAAAGTAGACATTATTTACGTGAGTGAGTGTGAGATGAGGTAATTATGACATCAGCCATTATGATGATGTCATAACAATGTCATTTATGCTCTAAAAAATATTATTATTATTCATATATATATATATATATATATATATAAAACTCATAACTATATATAAATATGTATTATACATATATCTGATCCTCCTCTGACTTTACAATGACAAACATTTCGAGCAATAGACTATTTTTTTTATTTTATTTTATTTTATATAATGATATTTTTCTATGAAATTATGGACTATATAATTAATACCCATGTTTGAATATGTGCTATATATATTGTGATATATGTCAATAAAAGTATGGACAATATATATTAGTAGTGACAAACCAAAAAGGGGTATGATAGGGATTAATTATTTACCGAATGTTGAAGTTGGTTGGATGGTTATATCATGCCATTGTGAGACAGTTGAGACTCTCACTGTAATCATCCCTTCTCCGACACTTTGATCTCCATTCTCTCTCTTCTGAACAAGCATGCCACCAGGGCGTAATTCCCATTTGATTTCGCCACCGCCGCCTCCGCACCCTTTTCCGGCGGCTCCACCACCACCCCCACTACTAAGCTTAGAATTGCTTCTGGAAAACCTCTTTGATCTCAACTTGATCATTTTTGTTTCTCTCTCTATTTTCTGTTTCTCTCTCTATATATTGTCAAAACTCACAAGGAGGTGGGGGAAGAGTTGGTGTTAGGCAGGACTACTTATATAGTAGTTGGAGCAAAGATTAGGACAAAAAATGTGACAAATTAAAATAAAAGCCTCCTGAGGTTTTAAAAATAGTAAAAAAAGTGCATATGATGGCGAAAGGCTTATGAAATTATGCCACATGGGGCTCAATATGGGTGGAGTTTCTTGTGCTGATTTCAAGGGGGCTGAAGCACATGGGGTGGGGGACTTGTTAAATTATTTTTTTGATATAAAATGTTGTTTTCTTGTGTATATGTATATGTATATTATATATGTATATATTTATTCATAAAGAGAGATGCTTAACACGCTTTGCTTGATTAGCGGCCAGGATGGTCGGTTGGTCTTTTTTATTATTATTTAAATTAAAAAAGAAAAAAAGAGAGAGATTGGTGATGGTCAATTTTTTGATTTATGAGAGTCACTTTTCATGGAGTCTACAGTATGTAGTTGTCTAGGGCTAGGTTTCAACTTTCAAGACATCAATATGATCGAGGTTCTGTTTGGAAAAAGCAATAGTATATGTAGTATATGGCTAGCAACAAAAGCCAAATGACTAGGCTTGCTTGTAGCTAGCTCTCTTTCTTCATTTTTCCCTTGTTCACTTTTTTCTTTTTGCTTGGAAGATGTGATATTTTGTTTGCTTCATAGACCATATATATATATATTTATATATATTACTCCAAAACTCACTTTTGTTGCCGGAATTATTGGTGATTCATCGCTATTTCACATTTAACGAGGCTTGTTTGCTATCATTGAATTTTAATCAAAAGGTATCATTGAATTTTATTTTTTTTTAAAAATTACAATTTATCTTTACAGTATCAAATATTACAGTGTAAAAATATACAAAAATATTAAATTAGTGTCTTAATTTTTTATCACTAATCACGAAATAATTTTTATATTGTGCAAAATAAAATAATTTTTATTTAGGTTTTAAATACTGAATGACTGAGACCAATAATTTCGAGACCATGTAACTTAATAATTTTTTTGACCTCACAACCCCTAATGGATGGTGGAGTTTACTAAAAAGTTGCGAGTGTTACAACAATTAATTGCCCCGAGTATAAATACTCAAATTTTCCATTGCCGATAAATTCTTAATGTCTATTCTTTTTTTATAATGCTTAAACTATTAATTCTTTACTTTGAAATATAAAAAAAATTATCACTAAATTAAAAATAATATTGAATAATCTTTATCTACTCTATAATGGTAGTACATCATTTAATTGTGGGTGGCATTGTTAGGAGCCTTCGTAGCAATTTCTCCTACTCCCATTGAGAGACAACATAATTAGTTCTGCATTATGAATGGAATGACAAAATAATATAGTCTGGTTAGAGGTGGGATCACATTATGGATTGCCAAACAGAACCTAGATCTCAAATATTGTGTGGAATGGGAATATATGTTTTCATTATAAAATGGGCACCAAGTTTTTGTCTTCATTCGTTTACTTGTGATTCGGTTGGTTTTGGGTTTAGGTAGGTAGGTCTTAAAATGACTTTTCGATTAATTTATACTCCTAACTAGTAAAATCGGTGGTTGGCTAATCCACAAGGTATCAACCCATGTGGGGGAGAGCTGGAAATCTCTCTCTCTCACACAATTACAAACACACACGCGCACGCCGGTACGCACGCATGTGTGCGCGCACGTAACTAAACCAACAATTCGGCAAGTAAGGATCCGTTTAACATGCTATTTGTTTTAAGCGTTTTGTTTTTTGTTAAAACAGAAATAGTTTTTTTTGTTGTAAGAGTGTTTTGGAAAAAATTTGGAAACACGTTTGAGAATGATATTTTGCTGTGAAAATATCGGAAACAGAAACGTACACAGTTATGGTTTTAGGCCATTAACAATTGTCAAAAAAATTAAAAAAAAAAAGTAAAAATTAATATTTTAATTTTGAGTCACTATTCACAAAATGTTTTAGTACTTTGTAAAATAAAATAAGATCGCACTAAATATATTTTTGTTGTCAAAATCCTAACAGTCCAAAAACAAAATAACATAATAGAGTCTAAATAACAACTTGTCCATAAGTGTATGACCCAGGGCTAAAAATAAAAAACTAGGTAGCAACAACTTTAATACGGAGTAAATAATTAACATTTGGGTTGAAGTGGTAAGCTAATTGTTGCAAGTTGATAAAAAATTAATTTCTCTTAATTGGTATTTGTACAAGAATAGGCAGAGAGAAGATTCTAAGGGGCTCCACTAAAAATGGTCATGGCTTTAGGAAACCCCGGAACCCCGCGGACCTATACCATTAGTGTGTGTGGGTGGGGACCCTTTGTGGGCTAACCCCACATGGTCTCAACAGAAGATGACAAAGGGTGTTGGACCGTAATGCTTTCTCATAAATGTTGTTCCAATTTTGAGTTATTATAATTCAAGCATGGCTTCAAAAGCATCATTCTTTGATATACTCGTACGTGTGTGTATATATATATTCACAATATATATGTACTTTGTGAATTAGTTCCTAAATTTAATTATTAGGTAAAATAGTTTTTGTTGTGTTATTAATGAGTAATATTAGTCTAAGTTGTGTAATCTCTTTTAAAATTTAGAAGATTGAGTGTTTGAGTTTTGTTAGGGTTGAAATGGTCTTTGTTGTGTCAATAATGGGTAATATTAGTCTAAATTGTATAACCTATTTTAAAATTTGGAAGGTTGAGTGTTTGAGTTTTGTTAGAATCGAAATTGTGATTATGTGTAATTTAAGTTAGAGGCACTTATTGAGTTGTGTAGAAACTCCTGTTTGAACATTTTACTGAGTCGTGTAGAATCTCGTGTTCCACTCACTTGATGGTAAAATAAATAAAAAAAAATTAACTTTCTATTAAAAAAAATTTTAAAAAGAAAAAATATATATTATCTTTTTCTTAGTGCTGTTATACGTTACATATACTTTTTTGTAGCGAGATGTAATGTGTTAAAACGCAAAAAAATAATAATAATAAAAAATAAAAATAAAAATTTGTGAATTAGTTTCTAATGTTAATTAGTCTTTGTTGTGTTATTAATGAATAATATTAGTCTAAATTGTATAATGTCTTTTAGAATTCGGAAGATTGAGTGTTTAAGTTTTGTTAAGGTTGAAATTGTAATTACTAGTAGTTTAACTGGACTTTTCTCGGGATAGGCTGAGAAGTCCCAATTGATAGAGGCACTTATTGAGTCGTATAGAAGTTCATGTTCGAACACTTCACTTCACCTAGTCGTGAAGAATGTCGCGTTCCACTCACTTCATCCTCTCCTCCCACTCTTCTAGTTAAAATAGAAAATAATTAAAAAAAAAAAATGAACTTTTCTTAAAAAAAAAAAAAAAAAAAAAAAAAAAAAAAAATCTCATGATGTAGAGTTTGAAGTACTTGTGAATCTTTTATAATTTTCAAGATACTTTTTCTCATCTCCATCATATAGCATGTGCTACAGTGCTGTTTACAATTTTTTTTTTAAAAACCTATAGCCTGTGATTTTGTACAGTATATATATATAGATGGGATGTTAAAAATCCTAGTGAAAGGTACCATGTGTGTATGTGACTGTGTGCGTGTGTGTATATATATATATATGTAAAAGTTACAGTTGATGGGAACACGTGAAGATATGATAATTACAGCAAAGGCAAGGGAAGGCATGCTCTCGATGGAAGAAAGGCGATTAATGCAGAAAGAAGCACAAGATTGATCCTTTCACGCCTCCCGGAAGATTTGCCTCTTGTTTGAATGCAATCAATAGATACAGTGACAGATACGATGAAGAATAATACAAGCCATTTAATTATATCTCTATTTTATTATTGTGTGATAGAGACAACGGACCAATGTTTATTATGCATCTTTTAAATCATTTTCAAGATATATTGGAATAATTAATATTGATATTTTAATTGAAAAAAAAAAATAACTGTGTTCCCAAAATATTAAACAGAACTTTGTTACCTAAGAAAATTAAATTTCTATATGGTTCAACTTTTTGTTTTTTTTTTAAGTATTATATTATAGAAAGAAATGTAAGTGATATATGGTCCGACACACAATGCAGTGGAGCAGTGAGGACCACTCTCCCACTCCATTGCATTGTAAGAACGGAAAGTGTTGTCTTTAAAGTGTCGAGAATGAATCATTTTTTATATAAAAAAAAAGGTTGATAATTTTTTATAATTGAAAACATAAAAGTTTGGAGCTCTCCATAGAATCCTTCTTTCCAAAGCAAGGCTAGGTTGTTTCAATAATGAAGAAGCTTTTGATTTATTCCAAAAATCATCATGATCATCTTGCTATAATTCGATATACGGTCAATAAGTTGGTCCAATAATTTACATACAAAGCTAGCTATAAAAGACTGAATTTTAAAGAGCACGCTTTTTATAATCTCTGAAAATTTCTTTTAAAGCTTTCAAAATTATTAAAATTTATTCTAAGATAATCGAACTAAAGATGCCCTAAGCTTTTATAAATACTGTACTGGCCAAGGAAGAAAAAACATGGTCATATGTAACGTGGAAGTGTGGGACCTTAAATTGCAAATTTTGGCCGGTGCCATCTCAAGTTTGACATGGACTTAATATGTGTGTGTGTCTGTGTGTGTGGGGGGCCCAAAACTTTCAAGACAAGACCCAGACCAAAGAGTTGGTTCATATCTTGAACAAATTTGGGCCAGAGCCATCTCAAGTTTGACATGGACTTAATATGTATATATGTGTGTGTGTGTGTGTTTGTGTGGCCCAAAACTTTCAGGACAAGACTCAGAATAATGAGTTGGTTCATATAGAGCAAGAAAAATGTTAAATGTTCACCCACTACAGAATTAGAGTTGGGCTATTCATTGACCAAACGTGCCTCACTTTCCTCGAACTAGGCCCATATATCCAATTTGGGCCCGTACAAATGGCCAGTTTAGTATGCACCATAACATACCTTCCCTGTAAAGTTTTTTTTTTTTTTTTTTTATTCCTTGGCAACATCAAAAACATATGGCTCACTGATCTTTGCAGTTGAATGGTTGTGAGAAGACCAGAACCAGAGGTACATAGCGGAGAGAACCCATACCGTCCTAATACAGAACTTAATTTTGAAGAAGGAAAGCCCTAAAGTTCACCACACTCACTGCTCAGGTATGAACCCATCTTCTCCGGTTGATGATAACTGTTGAAGTTAAGTTGTTTCTTTTGTTTTCACCATTTTTGTGCTTCACAAAGGGTCATAAAAATTCAGTCTTGAAATAGAGATGACATGCCTTAAAGTTCAATTTTCAGTTCTTGGGTTCTCATTTTCTTAGGATAAAATGCAAACTCTCAGCATTTGGCCTTCAAAAAGTAACTTTTGGGTAGTACCCCAATTGGAGTTGGAAGTGGATGGTTCATCTTGTAATTTAAGTCCTAGGAGGAGGAGAAGGAAAAGATGTGATCTTGGTGATTCCGTTTGTTACAGTAGAAAGTCTAGTCCCTTTTTGGTTTGGGCTTGTCGTAGGAGCCCTAAATTTGATTTGGATTATGGGGTTTTCTCTAAATTCTCTAAACCTAGGGTTTATCTGCTTTCGGAGCTAAAGAAGGGTTCTTTAAGCGCATCTTTTGCCTTGGCATGGGCACTAGAGGGACAAGCTGTCGGAAGTGATGTCAGTGAAAAAGATTCGAATTCATTAGATGGATTTTCAGGGGAAGTTGAGAGTGAGGATGTTGATTTGAATGATGTAAAAAGCAGAGAGTTAAATGACAATAATGATAAAAAAGAAGAAGATAGCAAAACTGAGGAAGTAGGGGGAGAGAAGGGTAGAAGGGTTGATGTCATTGCGCTGGCTCGGAGCCTATGGTTTGCCAAAACAGCTGATGATGTAGAAGAGGTTCTCAAGGACAGAAGTGAATTGCCCCTTCAAGTTTGCTCATCTATGATCAGAGGTTTTGGCAAAGACAAGAAACTACATTCTGCCATGGCTCTTGTTGAGTGGCTAAAACGAAAGAAGAGAGATACTAACGGTTTAATTGGCCCTAATCTTTACATATATAATAGTCTTTTGGGTGCAGTGAAGCAATCTGAAAAATTTGATGAAGCGGAGAAAATCATTGAGGATATGATCATTGAAGGAGTGCTCCCTAATGTTGTAACTTACAACTCTCTAATGGGAATCTACCTAGAACAAGGGCGAGAAGTTGAGGCTCTTGATCTTTTCGAAGAGATACAAAAGAACGGTTTAACACCATCTCCCGCGTCATATTCTACAACATTGTTGGCCTATCGAAGACTAGAAGATGGATTTGGTGCTTTGAATTTCTATATCGAGTTAAAACAGAAGTATCAAAAAGGTGATATAGGAAAAGACGCAGATGAAGATTGGCCAAATGAGATGGCTAAGCTTGAGAACTTCACAGTTCGAATTTGCTACCAAGTGATCCGGCGTTGGCTTGTGAAGGATGAGAACTTGAGCACCAATGTGTTGAAACTTCTTACGGAGATGGACAAGGCTGGACTGAAAACTGGCCGGTCTGAACATGAGCGCCTTGTGTGGGCTTGCACTCGTGAGGAACATTACACAGTGGTAAGAGAATTATATAGTAGGATGAGAGAAAGGGATTCTGGAATAAGCTTATCTGTCTGCAATCATGTGATTTGGTTGATGGGGAAGGCTAAGAAGTGGTGGGCAGCTCTGGAGGTTTATGAGGATTTGTTGGACAAAGGGCCTAAACCAAATAACATGTCATATGAACTGATAGTTTCTCATTTCAACATTCTACTCACTGCGGCTAAGAAAAGAGGAATTTGGAGATGGGGTGTTAGGTTGCTCAACAAGATGGAAGAAAAAGGCCTAAAACCAGGAAGTAGGGAATGGAATGCAGTTCTTGTAGCCTGTTCCAAGGCTTCAGAAACTTCTGCTGCTGTGCAGATATTTAGAAGAATGGTGGAACAAGGTGAAAAGCCCACCATTATCTCCTATGGGGCACTGCTTAGTGCTCTTGAAAAAGGGAAACTCTATGATGACGCCCTTCAGGTTTGGGAGCATATGATTAGAATGGGAGTTGAGCCAAACTTGTATGCCTACACAATTCTGGCTTCAATTTATGCTGCACAGGGAAAATTTAATATGGTAGATTCCATTATCCGGGATATGGTTTCATCTGGGGTTGAACCAACTGTTGTCACGTTCAATGCAATTATCAGTGGATGTGCACGGAACAATATGGGAACTGCAGCATATGAATGGTTTCACCAAATGAAAGCTCACGGCATCTTACCCAATGAAATTACTTATGAGATGCTGACTGGGGCTCTTGCAAAGGATGGTAAGCCAAGAATTGCCTATGAGTTGTACTTGAGAGCTTACAACGAGGGCATGAACCTCTCTTCAAAGGCTTATGATGCAGTCACACAATCCTCACAGGATTATGGTGCTACCATTGATCTAAGCGCTCTAGGCCCTCGACCACCGGAGAAAAAGAAAGTAGTACGAATTAGAAAGAACTTGTCTGAGTTCTGTAATTTAGCTGATGTTCCAAGAAGAAGTAAACCATTTGACAAAAATGAACTTTACACTCAGCAAACAGAACGAAAACTGTAAGTAATTTGGTACATTTGCAATCTTTATGATACTGTATTTGTCCATGCATTAACTTGTTTAAATGCTTTAGTTTGAATGAGTCAGCTTCAAAGCATCCAAACTAAAGTTTAAGACCTTCCATAATCATACTTGGCTAAAGTTTGTTGCTTGCTTCAGTTTCTGAGAACACCGTGCCAAGGAAGCTAAAATCTTGACCTCAGCAGTTTTCTGACTTCTGAAGTTGTAATATTCTGATTCTTTTATCAGTTTGTTACCTCAACATTATTCTGATTTCTGAACTCGTAATATTCTGTTTGCAACCAACCAGTGCATACAAGAACTTGTTTTCATGAGATCTTAACGTACATTGTTTGGCAATTTAATCCCAATTTAGACTTTCGGAGTAAGTGGCTTTTTAACATAGAGCTCTGATTCTTGGAGATCTTGGATTATAGTCTTTGCATCTGCATTTATTCCCACCTCTTTTCTTTGCGCTTTATGCTTTTTTTTAATAAACTTGTTCAGTTGCACTCTATTGTGTTTGTTTCTCTTCCTCATGTCACATCACTTGGTTCACTCCATCTTTTGAAGGCTCATTCATTAGGAACAAGTGGTTGTCTAAACAGTTTTTTTCAAATGCAAACAGATAACTTAGCAATGTTTAACTAGGGCAAAAAATAAAATAAAAAATAAAACTTAGCAATGTTTTTCTTAAACGAGCACTCCTGTCTACTGATTATATTATAGGATTAAAAATGGAGTTTAAAAATGAATAGATTTAAGGGTTTTCTTGTTTCTCTTTTGAACAAAGCCATTGGCATTCTCTAGGTTCACTTACTGTGCTCTCTCTCTTCTTTAGATGTTTGCTTAGATTTTATGAAAATGCTCTGGTTTTACTTTGTATTATGGAGTTATTCCTGCTTGATCTTGTAATAGTTGCTCATCATTAATATCATCTTGCTTGCTTACCCAAAAAAAAAAAAAATATAGTAATAATAATAATAATAATAATAATAAATTGGAGTTCCAATACCACCTAATGCCCACTAGAACTGACCTTAGGTAAGTGTGTTTGGAGGCTGATGAATAAATTTTCAACTTTGGGCATCAAAGTAGAACACCTCAAGTGGTAGGCAATTGCTCAAAGTATACATGAGGAATTGACTTGTGTGGTGTGAAAAAACACTTTCATGCACAAGCTAGTTCAAGAATATAATAATGCCACCAAATCACCAGTGCAATGGCTCAATGGAAAAGTGATTCATATACCTGATAGCACCATATTATCAAAACACACGCACACACATGCCTGATATCCCTTCCCAAGCGAATTGTTTGACTTCTGGATAATGGATTCCCAATATATTGGCTGCTGCTGGGATCAGTAAATGGGGTGTGACTCAGACCACTTTTAGACAAACTCAGACAACCTTGCAAGAACAATGCAACTCGATAGACTTTTATCCCCCTTAGATATGTTTTAAGTGATAAACACCGTTCCTATCTAAAACATATCTAGGGATCACTTAGTGATTTAGACCTAATTTATCGGCTTAAATATTATTTTTCTTTGCAAAAAAAAAAAAATATTCGGTGGCAGAACAAGTACTTCTCAAATTATTTATTTGTCATTTTAGACCGCACAAGGTTTGGAAGGGTAGGTGACAGTTCAGAATTTTGCATCAAGTCAGGAGCAAAAATGTCATTTTCTTTTCTTACACAGCAAACAAAAAGGGTGTGAGAAGTATTTACGATGATATATCTTCCAAGATATACCTCCTTTATAGGCTTTCCCACCATTGGTTTACAACCAATCTTAATAGAAATGAGTTGTTTCTTGAAATTATACTTTTATCTTTTTCGCTTGTTGGCATTAAGAATATTCCTAATCATTCATGGACCACCCTTATCTAATTTTTTATTCAAATTTACAAAAATGGTGATCATGTCTTTCTCCTAAATATCTGAGTAAAAAACAAACTTAAAGCTGTTGGTCTTATGTTAATAATGAAATTAGAGACCCCGATTTAGTACTCCCACGCATAACTTTAGTAGTATTATCTCATTTAAAAGGATTTCTTTTTTCTGTCCAAAACTATTAACCATACAGACCTAATTGTTAAGTAACTTGTTGGCTAATCATTTGCTATGTCTATATATATACTCCTGGAATATGTTAAATCGTCTCTGATTTGTGACATCACTTGTACAAAAAGCAAACACGCTACGCTAGATTATCTTAAATCCTAGATTAGATATTGTAAAAAGCAGATAAGCAACCCCTAACCTGGGAAGAGTGAAGACAAAGATAGGATGGAAATATCAACTCACTCAGCTCCACAGTGCTGTCTCATTCATCTTTCCATTTCAAAATAAATATCAGATTTTTATATAGGATTTCCATAGCATGAGTTTGGTGGTGTTTAATAACTCAATTCAGTACTTAATGCCAAACGAATTAAATATTTATCTAATTAAATGTATTTAATTATACAATATAAATATTACTAAAACGATAAGTGTCACTTAAAATAAAATTTTAAGTGATATAGACATCACTAATGTTAAAAAAATTTAAAAATAAAAATATTTTATTTTTTAATTTTATCAAACTAAACACCTGCCTCTTGTAAATGGTTATACAACAATTTTGTGCTATATTTAATCCACACAATTTTATTTCGGACACTTAATCGACACATTTTATTTAATTGATTGTTACATCTCTGAACACATTTTATATAATTTACACACTTAGCCTACTTGGTATGCATTTTGTTTTTGTAAGGTAATGTAGTAGTGAATAATGAAAAAAAAATATTTGGTAAAAATTATTTTGTTTTGTACAGTATCAAAAAGTTTCGTGAATAGTGGCAAAAAAATTCAAATACCAAATTAATATTTTTATATATTTTCACGCTGTAGCGTTTGATATTGTAGGGATAAAAAATAATTTTAAAAACTCTTAAATAATATTTTTAAGCTAATCATTATATTTTTCAAACTTGTATCACTTTTTTCTCAAATATATTTTCATTTTTAAAAAAAAAAAAAAAAATCTTACAACAAATAGAAATTATTAAACATATTTTTAATTACTATTCAAAATATTATATAACAAAACACTTATTTTGTTTTGTGTTAAAACAGAATGCCATAAACATAACATATAATCAAACAAATACATGACAATCTTAAAAATAACATTACAAAACATACAATTTTAAGAATAAAAACACAACTAAAATGATAAGATGAAATAATAATATCAAATATTATACAAGATATACTTTCGAATAACATAATCTTCTAATTTATGTAATTTTAGGATAAGATTTTAAATTGATTATTAATCGTGTTTGTATTCTATTAGTTTAGAATTTAACCTTTCTCGGTATTGTGTTGGTTTTTATGCTTCTCGGTATTACTCCATCGCTGCACAGATTCCGTCCAAACACTGTCGCCGCATATTGTGCCCATGATCGTCGACGTCGCATAAGATTGTCGCCACTACAAATCGTCGCCGTTGGGTCTGTCGAAAGCTCACCGGAACAGTTTTTCATGGCTCCCCACTCAACTACGGCACACAGAACTGGATCCCGTCAGAACAAGAACACACTGGAACTGAAGATTGTTGATACTCTCAGTTGAATTACCACTAACAAGTGAAAGTTGTAGCCTCCGTTTGTTTCACCATGGACAACACTCAGTCTTTTATGTAGTTCATTGGATCGACTTGATCGCTAAAACTATTCTGAACTCTCACCCGACTGAAACCCACAACTCTAAAGCTTCTCGGACCGAAACGCGAAGAACTCCTAACGGAGACTTGACAACCTCCGAACTGAACCAAGGTTGAAGCTCGTCTGAACGAACAGGGTCAGTACGCTCCACCAACACTGAACTAAACCGGGCAGAACTTTAACCAAATTAAACTTATGGGTCTTGCCGGTATTGTTTATTATTATTATTATTGTATGGTAAAAACAAAATAATTTCCAAGATTTAATTCATAATATATATATATATATATAATGACACAAAACAATAATAGCATTATGGAAGGGAGGGATGAAGACAGAGTGAAGATGGCATAATGTGAGGGGTAAAATGGAAAGGCAAAAAGAATAAAATTGGATTTTCATGTCTACTTTTTATAAAAAGGTGGTTAGGGAAATTTATTTTTTTATTTTTTAAATTTTATAGATTAAAATACACATTTTCGTAAGAACTAATTTTTCACAAACTTTTACCTTTTATTTTTTATTTTTTATTTTTTTTTGCACTTAACCCGTATTAATTACACGACACATATGCGTCAGTGTAAGTGGCTCAAGTATTCTTTGCTTCTAAAAACCTCTGTGGCGAACTGCTCTATCCTCCATCTCGATTCAATCTATCCTCCAACTCGATTCAATCCGAGACCCGTCAACGGTTTCTCAATCGTCTGTAAATTTTCCAAAACCCCAGAAGAAGATTTCAAATTCTTGTGCTTCGCAACATTTGAATACACACAAAATTGAGTTCATTCAAATTTTTTTTGCTTTTTCAACATTTGAATAGACGCAAAATTTTCTTTTCGGAAAACGTAAAAGACCCACCACTGTTCCTCTGTTTTATCGCTTTTTGGTACCAGAAGAGGGTTTGAGATGGAAAAAGTTCATAATTTTTTTCGGGTTTTCGGATTGGATTGCGGAGATTTGATGTGGTTCTGAGATGGGTTTCAAGTGATTTTGATAGAGCTGGGTTTGTTTGGTGGATGAGGACTGAGGAGACCTATGGAGCCTCCAAGTGGATTCTTGGCTTCTCTGTGGAACTTTATTTGCTTCTTGCCTTACTTCATTGGTCTCCTTATTTTAGGTTGCATAAAAGGTCAGTGACAATTTTTTTTCCTTTTTTGGGTTGTTTTTTCTTCTTCCTTCTTGTTCTGGGTAATTGTAACCTTCTTTTACTCAATTTGGGTATATATATATTTTATGCTATACATATTTATACATTTTTTAGTTTTGAATAAATTTGGCCTTTCAATTTACAAGTTTTTAATCAATTTTATCAAATAATTTAACTATGCTTCAAACATGGATGGTCTTTGTACGTGTTTGGTATTGTCACCTTTTTTTTTTTCCACTCAATTTGGGTATGTCTTGCTATATGATTTCTTAAAAATATGTCTTGCTATATGATTTATTTATGCATCACCGTATGAGGAAAGATGATTTAGATTTCTTTGCTGAGTGATGATTGTAACTCGAGGTTAATGTAATAACCTTGCAGGCATCATTTTCTGCCCATTGATATGCCTTATCATCACAATTGGAAACTCCGCAATTATTATAGGTCTTTGGCCAGCTCACTGTTTCTGGACATATTATCAGATTCTGGGGTTAGTTCTTTTATATCTCATTTCTCATATCCTTGCTTAGCCTCATTGTATCATGTATCATGTATCCTGTACTGATTCCTTTTGCATTTTTTAATGGCAGAGCTAAACAAATAGGGCCAGTTTTGAAGCTTGTACTCTGTTTAGGCATTTCTTTTCTCTTGATTTTGTGGCCAATTTTTGGTATTGTTGGGAGTATTATTGGCGGTGCAGCATATGGCCTTCTTGCTCCAGTGTTTGCCACTTTTAAAGCTGTTGGTGAAGGGAGGACTAATGATTTTTTCCACTGTATTTATGTATGTTTAAACATCTTAAATTTCAACATTATTTATTATCTCTCTCTCTCTCATTTTGTCTTATGTTACCTTTTCTTCTTATTTTCTTAGAAGAATTTCTTTTTCACTACTTTCAGGATGGAACTTGGGACACTGTGAAATGGAGCTTTACTTTTGTCAGGGATTTTATGGATGTGTGTTATCATTCCTACTTCTCAGTTATGGATGATCTACAGTGTCCAGGGCCTCCAGAGGGAAAATATTATGAGATAAGGTTGGTTGTCAGGTTTGATTCTGGATTGCCTCTTGTTTTAGCACATACTAATTTTTCTTTTGGCCAATGAAACTGTGAATAGAAACCTTCATTCTCATATAAAACTCTTGTATGATGAACACATAGGCATCATTAATCATAATTCTCCTACAGGCCTGTATGCGGAACATTTATGCCATCATACTTTTCCTTTCGACTCTTCTCTACCAGTCTCGAAACCTTGACCTAGAGCCTGGGAATTCAGACCCAAGACCACTAGTACAAAGGTAGACAGTTTTATGCTATCATACTTTAAAGGCTTAACTTCAGGAAGTGCCCTTTTGACTTACCAATTAGGTTGAAATTCATTGTCACCACGTGCTGGCTCATTACTTATTTTCAGAAGGCTGAGCAAATAGCCCAGTGGTTTATTAACTAACCAGTTCTAAAATAATAAATTCTATAATTACCATGACACTGACAAAAAAGTGAATATTTTTGTTAGTTGCCCAATTATTCATAATGAGAGAGACATTGGAGATGCCGTTACCCGTTAATCATAGAATCAAGGCAGGATGGGTTAAATGAAGGAGTGCATCTAGTATATTGTGTGATACGCATATCCCCTTACGATTGAAAAGGGAACTCTATCTAACAGCTACTAGACCAGCCATACTTTATGGTACCAAATGTTGGGTAGCTAGGAAACAACATTTGCATAACGTGAGTGTGGTAGAAAAGCGAATGTTGAGATGGATGTGCAGTAAGACTAGAATTGTCAAAATTATAAATGATCAAATTCGGGAGATTGTTGGAGTAGCACCAATTGAGATAAAACGGGAGAAAATTGGTTAAGATGGTTTGGACATGTGCAAAGAAGACCTTTAAGTGCGCTGGTTACAAAAAGTGTCATAGTCCACGTTGAGGGTAATACTAGGGGAAGAGGAAGACCAAAGGTAACATGGGTATAATTAGTAAAGAAAGATATGTTGGTATGTGGTTTGATTGAGACTATGACCTTCAATAGAGTGAACGCTTACAATGTTTTTTGGATATGAAATAATACATAAAACCTCTACAATTACTTAAAAAAATGGTTTACATTGGTGACTGTTCCTCATAGTGATGTAGTTCATTTGTTTGACAGAACCTTTTCACAAATTGTCTTGCAGAGTACTTTATCTTCCTGGGGCTCTTATAGCTGGTGTGCTTGGTTTCATGGTTGACATGCTGGTCATTTCACTTGTTGCCCTTTACAAGAGCCCTTATATGCTGTTCAAGGGGTGGCACCGTTTGTTTCATGATTGCATAGGTCGGGAAGGCCCTTTCTTGGAGACAATATGTTTACCATTTGCAGGTCTTGCTATCTTACTCTGGCCACTGGCTGTTGTTGGGGCTGTATTAGGCTCCATGGTATCAAGCGTCTTCTTAGGTGCTTATGCAGCAGTGGTTGTTTATCAGGTTAAACTGCCCCTTCTCTCATAGTTATTAATGGACTACCATATGTAAACGAGTGTACAGAAATATCTTAACCTTTTAACTTATTTTTTGGTCATGGCTCCATTTTATGTTATGATTTCATGATAATTGATAAATTTGTGCTTTTAATGGACTACCATCTGTAAACGAGTGTACAGAAATATCTTAACCTTTTAACTTATTTTTTGGTCATGGCTCCATTTGTTGTTATGATTTCATGATCAATGATAAATTTGTGTGTGGTCAATTCTCTTGAACAAATTTTCATAATTTATTTTATTGTGTGGTTTACAAACACCCAAAGGAATAGTTTATATATAAATGAAATTTCTTTCAACGCCAAATGCTGAGAACTATGTTAACTTTCATGTTACATGAATTGCAAGCTATTCTTAAAATTGTTGTTTTTGGCTTTGGGTTACAGGAATCCTCGTTATGGCTGGGACTTTGCTATATCATTGCTTCATTATCCATTTATGATGAGTACAGCAATGATATTCTTGACATGCCAGATTGGACCTGCTTTCCTAGGTTGTAATCAATATTCAATTTTCTGATAGTTGTTTCTTCTTTTATAAACTAAAATTGTTACGTAACATACATCCAGGCCTCGATACCGAAAGAAGGCTGAGCTATCACGAGGCAACTCTTGTGCAGCGTCTTTCTCAAGTTTGGACTCTTTCCGAAATTCACCTTCTCGAACAGCTTCACTCAAGACTCCTTTGGTCGAGTTGAAGCCACTTGAGGTATTTGTTAGCTCTCCATTTGCATGTTAGAGGAATGAATCTTTTAGTAGTGAAATTCTGCATCTAGTGCATGCTAATGATGGACAAATCAGTGTAGTTAATTAATTATTATTATTATATAATCTTACATTTATTGTGGATTTTAGGGCTAATTTCAACTTAATTCACAACTGCTGTAGTTAATTGATAGCTTATTTAAGGAGTGTCAACACCAAGGGGAAATTATGGCTTCTGAAGGACTAATAACACTTAAAGACATTGAAGATGCTAAATCTAGTAAAGATAGCGGCAGGGTGATAAGTGTAGGTTTACCGGCTTATTGTCTCCTCCAAATGCTTTTACGATCTGCAAATGCCAACTCTGCTGGTTTATTGTTAAGTAAGTAAAAGAAATGCGTTTCCTGTTTAGCGTTGTTTCTTTTCCTCGTCCCAACAGATTAGGCAGCTTTTAAAGATTTGACCATAAAAACTTGTTTTCATCGATGCAGGTGGCAATGTCACTGAGATAACTAGTACAAACAGACCCGAAGATACATTCTTTGACTGGTTTCTTAATCCACTCCTGATCATCAAAGACCAGATTAAAGCTGAAAACCTCTCTGAGACTGAAGAGAAGTACCTAGGAAAATTAGTGCTGTTGAGTGGTGTTCCTGAGAGGCTGAAAAAACCAAATATTGGCTCACCACCTGAATCTGAGCGCAAACGAGCCGAACTTGATGCACTAGCTCGAAGGTATTGATTCAAAATTTTCAGTGTTTGAATTTTGTTAAATAGTATATGGTAATTCTATTTTTTAAGTTGTATTTCCTTGTTACTGTATTTTTTTTCTGTGTGTTCCATGAAGGCTTCAAGGGATCACCAAATCTATCTCGAGGTATCCAACGTTTAGGCGTCGTTTTGATAATAGCATCAGAACCATATGATAACGAAAGGCTTATGAAATTATGCCACATGGGGCTCAATATGGGTGGAGTTTCTTGTGCTGATTTCAAGGGGGGCTAAAGCACATGGGGGTGGGGACTTGTTACATTATTTTTTTTCATATAAAGTGTTGCTTTCTTGTGTATATATACTATATCTATATATGTATATATTATTTCATAAAGAGAGATGCATAAACACGCTTTGCTTGATTAGCGGGACAAATACCATCACACCAATATTGTTCAGTTGGTCTTATTTTTTTATTATTTAAATTGAAAAATAAAAAAAGAGAGAAAATGATGATGATCATCAATTTTTGGGTTAAGTGCATTATACTCTCTTCAACTATCACCCAATTACAAGATACCTCTCTGAAGTAAAAAATACTTCCTAAACTATAAAAGTGTTGCAATTCACCCCCACAGTGCCAAACAACCGTTAACTAAAAAATGAAATTACTTATTTGCCCATTAAAAATTACTCTTCTCTCCTATGCAAGCTCTTGACAGACCGCGATCATCCCTCACTCCACTCTCTCTCTCTCTCTGTTCTCATCGTTTGGGTAATCACTTTCTTCTGTGTTATGGCCTTCATAAATTGAATCACATAGCTTTGAATTAATTTGAGGCAAATTAATTACTCATGATATTTTATAGCTTATTGTTCATATCAATTGGACCCAGTAATAGGGATGCAGCAAGAGAGAGCATGTTCCTCTGTATGATCTTACGATAAAAACCTAAATAAATAGAGAAGGCTGAATAGCCAAAAGCCCAAAGTCCCCTAACCCATCCAAGCGAAGCGCAGATGAACAACGCCGAGGGAAATCGCAGGCTCAGTTCTTGGTAACATTAATGGCCGGAGTTTTGTTGATTTCTCAATTTGCCGATATCATTTTCGATCTGTTATTACCGGTATCAGACGACTATGAGGTGATCGAAGTAGATAAGCCATGAACACTGTGAGGATGGCAGATCTGCGATGAAAGAGTCGACAGCGGGGAGTGGTCACAGCTCCATATACTGATGGGTCTTCAGGCTTTCTGAAAGGAGTCTACTGGCAAGGATTCTGGTCGGCGGTGAGCAAAGATTATGACAAGGGCTGGTGGTGCATGATCTGTGACGATTGATGAATGGTGCAACAAGAAGCTAGCAGCAGCAGTTCCGTCGAGCAATATGTGAAACGGCGAGGAAGCGGCGAGCTGAACCAATGAGGACTCGTCTCAAGAGTGAGCCGGCGCGAAGTGGGTTTGTACGGCAGTGAAGAGGACGGCGAGCACTGTCTGAACGACCCTTGCCGGCGAGGACAAACAGTGGGCATGTAGGACTTACTGGCGGGCATGGAACAACGGTGTGCTCGATGATGACAGAAAACTGAAACGGCGGCGAGTCGGCCACCGCAAAAGACGGCGTGATGGGCTTTTTCGATTTCTTCCTTGAACTGGGTTTTTTTGGAAGAGGATGGTGATCCAACGTCGCGAAGGAAGATGATGACCAAGGTAAAACCCATGAACGCCGCGAGGATTATGTTGCTATGGGCAACGGAGGTTCTGGCGAAGGGACTGAGAGAGGAGGCGTTGGGGTGGTTTGGAAGAATGTAGAGAGAGATGAAGTAAGAAGGAGGTAGGGTTATTATTGTCTTTTTAAATTTTTGTTTTGCAACTAATGAAATAGTTTAGAAAGTTAAGTATCGTTTCAATAGGTTTTTCAATTTTCAAGGCATCAATATGAGGTTCTGTTTGGAAAAGGCAATAGTATATAGCTAGCAACAAAAGCCAAATGTCTAGGCTAGCTTATAGCTAGCTCTCTTTCTGCCTTTTTCCTTGTTCACTTTTTTCTTTTTGCTTGGAAGATGTGATATTTTGTTTCATAGACTCTCTCTCTCTCTCTCTATTTATATTACTCCAAAACTCACTTTTGTTGCCGGAATTATTGGTCAGGATTCATCACTATGTCACATTTAACTGAGGCATATTTGGTAACCATTTTGTTAAAACTAATGTTTTGAATAACAATCAAAAGCATGTTTGTTATCATCGAATTTTTCAAGAAAAAAATAAAAATTTACTATTCATCAATACATTACAGTATCAAAGTTACTGTGCAAAAATATACAAAAACATCAAATTAGTGTTTCAAATTTTGGTCACTATTCGACATTATGTAAAATAAAATAATTTTTATTAAACGTGTTTTTGTTTCTACTGAATAAAACGCGTACTAAATGGGTCTTAAATATGTTAGAAATGTGTAAGTTTTATTTAGATTTTTATTTAGATTTCAAATACTGAGTGACTGAGATCAATAATTCCGAAACCATGTAACCTAATAATTTTTTTTGACCTCTCAGCCCCAAATGGAAGGTGGAGTCCACTAAAAAGCTGCGAGTGTTACAACGATTAATTGTTCCAACGTGTATAAATTACTCAAATTTTCCTTTGGCGATAAATTTTTAATGTCTATTATGTTTTTACAATACTTGAACTATTAATTATTTATTTTGAAATATAAAAAAATATCACTAAATTTTTAATAATCTTTATCTACTCTATAATGGTACTGGAGTACATTATTTAATTGTGGGTGGCATTGTTAGGAGCCTTCGCAGCAGTTTCTCCTATTCCCGTTGAGAGACGTCATAATTAGTTTTGCCATCTGAATGGAATGACAAAATAATATAGTCTGGTTAGAGGTGGGATCACATTATGGATTGCCAAACAGAACCTAGATCTCAAATATTGTGTGGAATGGGAATATATGTTTTCATTATAAAATGGTCACCAAATTTTTGTCTTCATTCGTTTACTTGTGATTTGGTTGGTTTTAGGTTTAGGTGGGTAGGTCTTAAAATGACTTTTCCATTAATTTATACTCCTAACTAGTAATATCGGACTTCGTTGGCCGAACTTTTAATCCTCGTGACACGAAGCTAATTCTTCAAATCGCTCTGAACTCTACCGGTGGTGGGGATTGCAAAGTGTGGTGTGCTTCTTCAAATGGCCGGTTCTCGGTCAAAAGCGCCTATCACGTGGCTTTGTCTCTCCTTCTTCTGCATCCTTGTTCCCCTTCAGCTGTGGACAGTAGTTTTGACGCGGATTCCACCCATATGTGGAGTTTGATTGGTTCGGTCCGGCCTCGTATCCCGGTTAATAAAGCTCTTTCCATTCGTATGTCGTTCGCTTCTTCGTTTTGTCCAGTTTGTGATTCCACGGTAGAGACGGTGGACCACCTTCTATGTACTTGCCCTTTTGCAATTCTTATTTGGAAGTTGAGTCTTTTCCGGTTGAATTTTGGTGATCAGCAACCCACTGTAGAGGTAGATGTCCATGTGTGATGGGTGGCTGGAACAGGACAATTTGCTGGAGTGTATTGGTCTGGCTGCTTATATTTGCTGGTCCATTTGGAAATGTCGAAATGACTGGGTCTTTAACCATCGGCACTGAGATCCTTTTGAAGCTTCCCAAAGAGCACTCTTTGCCTTTCAGGAGTTTATGGAGGTATCTTGTCAACATTCTTTGCTGTCTTTACCTTCCGCCCCTGTTCCTCCTTCCCCACAGGTTTGGTCTGTTCCGGCGGTGGGCTGCCTTAAACTTAATTTTGATGCTAGTTTTGCCCACTTTAGTGGTTTGTGCGGGGGTGGTATGGTTCTTTGGAATCATCTGGGTCTCCCCATTAAGGTTGCCTCTGTGTTCTTGCAAAATGTCCCAAGCTCTCTCATGGCTGAGAGTTTAGTCTTGTGCGTGGCTGTGGGTCTTCGAAAAAATTGGGGCTACCGTGATGTGGTTATTGAAGGTGACTGTCATTCTGTAATGAAGTTGTCTGCCTCTGTGGATGCTCTAAATGTTATTTTCTCAGATGTTTCTTCTCTTTTAGAGGATTGCTTGGGTTCTTCCCTGCTTGGGCTCCTCGTGGTTGTAATAATGTTGCTCATTTAGTGAGTAAGCATGCTTTGAACGCCCATTTGGGCAATTTGGAGTGGAGCATTTGGCCCATGGTTGTTTCATGCTCTGCTCTCTGATTGTGTATTTTCTCCTTCTTGAATGTTTATTTTCGTCTTGTAAAAAAAAAAAAAAAAACCCATGCGGTAGGGTGGTGGAAATCTCTCTCCCTCACTCTCACACACACACACGCATGCACAGTTACAAACACACGCGCACACAACTAAACCAGCAAGTAACGACCCGTTTGACTTGTGTTTTGTTTCAGGCGTTTTGTTTTTTTGGTTAATATAGAAATATGGTTTTTGTTGTAAGAGTGTTTTAGAAAAAAAATCGAAAGCACGTTTTGGAACGATATTTTATTGTGAAAATGTCGAAAACCGAAACATACACATTTATAATTTTAGGCTATGAATAGTTGTCAAAATAAGAAAAAATATTTTTTTGATGTTTTAATTTTGGGCCACTATTTACGAAATGTTTTAGTACTGAATAAAATAAAATCAAATATGTTTTTATTGTCAAAATCGACATTAAAAAAAAAAAAAAAAAAAAAAAAAAAGCAAAACCATGGCCTAAATGATAACTTGTCCACAAGTGTATGACCCACTGCTTAAAATAAAAAACTAGGTAGCAACAACTTTTATATATAATTAACATTCGTGTTGAAGCTGTAAGCTAATTCTTTCAAGTTGATAAAAAATTAAATCTCTTAATTTGGTGTTTGTAAACGAATAGGCAGAGAGAAGATTCTAAAGGACTCCACTGAAAATGGTCATGGCCTTAGGAAACCCCAGAACCCTGTGGACCTATACCATTAGTGTGTGTGGGAGGGGCCCTTTGTGGGCTAACCCCACATAGTCTCAACACAAGATGACAAAGGGTGTTGGACTGTAAGGGCCTGTTTGTTATGTATTTTACTTTGGTGTTTTTGTTGCAGGGCTTCATTTCAGGCCCAAAAACATGTTTGGTAACCCTTGTTATGTTTTAAACAGTACAAAAATTATTGTTTTAAACAGTGCACAATTTTGGCCCAAAACTGAAACACCATTTCGGTGTTTTTTGTTGTTTCTGAACTGTAGCCCAATAAAAAGAATTGTAGCGCTTGAAGTAAGTTGGGTCTTAAACTGTAGCGGAGGAAGTAACTTTAAAACGTCGTCTGCAACATTTTGGCCCGATCTTTTCTCTCTCCTCTGAAACCTACAGAAGCGATTTGGGAGACGATTTGGGAGGCGAAAGGGAATATGAAACCCTAGAGAAGACGATTTAGGAGGCGACGAAAGGGAATCGCAAGCACGAAGTCGTTAACAAGCACAAAATCGAAAGCACGAACTGTGGTGAGTACTCTCTCTTCTATTTCTCTCCTCTTTAAAGACTGTGTCTTCGATTTAGTTGTGAAACAAGAAAACTGTGCTTCTCATGTACTCCATAAGAACTATATTCAGTGATTTTCCCTAGCTCGTCTCATCTTTAGAAGTTGGCCTAAAGCCCTAAATTTTTCACTACCTTCCTAGATCCAGATCTTCAGTGATTTTCTTTTTTTCTTTTTATTTAATTTTTTTTTTTTTTTTTTGCATTCTGTTTAGATCTTCCTTTGATTAGATGTAAGAATATGTCTATATATATATATATATATATATATATATATATATATATATATATATATTAATGTATATATACACGCACTTACAAAATTCAACTCTCAGTGCTATATACAAGGTGGACTACTAACAAGTAATAAAGATCCAGAAACAGTTCTATTGAGGACCCCAAAACTGATAAATTAATAAATTAGAACAAAATACAATATAAGAGTAGGCCACTTACAGAGGAAAATGTTGAAGAAATATGTAAAGCTTTGGAAAATGATTCTTGGTTTTGTAAGTTTAAAGAAAATGAAAGGACCAGAGAGCTTATTTCATCTAATTAATAAAGGGAATGACAATATACAATTTTACATATACATTAATCTGCAGTGTCATAAAAACTGAACTTAAATTGCAATAAAGCTTTAAAAATGGTTGTAACGAATACAGGAATTGCAGTGGTCGGTTCTCAATTTCTCATAAAGAAAAGGTAATGTGAATATTGAACACTGTAATATTTTTGCAATTCACATTTTATTATTTTGAACTTTTTCATTTTTTCTTCTAATGGTCATAACAATTTATGGATGCAAATTAGAAAATATTCTTATGATTTTCTTTAGTCATTCCAACAATTTTAGAGAGAAAAAAAATTCCAACAATTTTAGGTACATCAATATCATATCTCTCTATACTACTATATAAAATGTCAATAGAAATTTTATTTCTTATGTTTTAACTAATATAATATATATTAATTATTGGTAAAATATATATATGTATATGTATATGTATATACTAATTAGTTTGTAACATTTTTTAATATAATTAAAGGCTGTTAGTCTATCTAAATTCCTAGTCATTATAAACTTATTTAATGAATAATGAATGAAAGATTTTTCACTCTACAAAGTGTATCCATCTGCATACATATTTTTTATGCACATTAATTTGTATGATAATTAATCAAATATTTCATTTTTAATGAGAATAAATCACGTAATTACTTTATATGAATTCTCTTCTCTAATTTTTTTGCACACATATATAGATGAGTTATGCATATTTATAGTGTAATTAACTATTATTTTTTCATTTTCTTATAATTTTTTAAAGATGGTCTTAATTTATCTAATTAAGAGAATTTTTAAATTCACTGTAGTATTTTATGAGACCAGTAATTGATTTTCTTCTTCCTTTTTCTCTGTTTTTTGTTCGTGTTGGAAGCTGAAATATGTTGAATATATAATTTTCTCTAAGCAAATGGTAATATGTTATTTGGTGTGTTATAATTGAATTTCATTTCATTTATAACACATTTACATTTCATTTACAGAATTTTGCTATGTTTCTGTCTTTAAAGTTTCCTATAATATTTTTGGGGTTTTAGTTTATCTAATTAGAGAACTTTTTGAATCACTTTTTTTTTTGTTTTTTTCTTCCTTTTCCTCTTTTAATCATTCTAGTTTTGATGGAAATCTTATTGGTGAATTTGTTTGTTTGTGTTTGGATAACTAGTTTGCTGCATAAAGATTGAATGCTGCATAAATATTGATTTGTGCTAATTTTGCTCTATAATTTCTATTTGTGTGGATTTTTTTTTTTTTTTTATTGGGCCAAAATACTTTCACAACTTCTCTCTAATTGTGGTTTTCGCCAAAATACTTTCACAACTTCTCTCTAATTGTGGTTTTCTTTGTTTCCAATATACAATATATAGATGCAGCATATTAATACCTTATTAAACTTTCTGCCTAATTTCTCATTTGTCATAAAGTAATTTTATGTGGGTAATGAAATCAGCCTAAATCACAAATATGTGACACTCTGTGGGTGCCAATTGTGTGAGGAAAAATTCATTTACCAATTTGGGAAGAGAGAATTCATGACTTTGATATCATTTTTTATGATTGATTGCAAGTTGGTCTTGTTATAGTCACCTTTTGTCTTTTGTTCAAATTCAAGATCAATGGTTAACTTTAAAGATGACAATGGTTAGCTTTGTAATTGTTTAAGAACTTAAGTATTTATCGGAAATTTGAATACTAGATGATATATGCGTGTTTATTGAATTGCATGTAGAATATTGAATAATTTTTTTTGTAATTTCAGGTTCGGAATCGTTTGGGTTTGAAGAGGTTGATTTTGTAAAATTTTCAAAGGTAAATACTCAAAACTTGATGTGTACATAACATATAGTAAGTATAGTATATATAGTATAATAAATTATTATATTATTTTCTTTAATTTTATCTTCTATGTTGTACACTTGTACACCCTTACTATGAAAAATAGAAATTAGTTTAAAAAAAACACTTATAAGAATAGCGATTTATATTCATCTAATCTTTTTGTTCAGGACTATGTGTTATTTTAACTAAGTGGGTTATCTAGATAAGGTTTGGCTTGGAGAACTGTTTCGATTCCTATTGTTATGCACCTGTTATTTTTTAATTTTTAAGCATAAATTACACTCATTTTCATCTTTTTATTTCTGTGTAGTTAGATTGTATCTATTGCTTAGTGTCATGATATAATCCTGTTTAGTTTACCACTAATGTTTTGTGTTGTTCTTGATTACCCATAGTTGAAATTGTGTTTCTTTATTTTTTATATTTTGATTCAGTATTCTTTATTAAATGTGTGAACTTCTCCAGCACTTATGCTATATTAACTATATGTACGTTTCCTAGGAACTAAGTAAAACCTAAAATCATAAGTTCTTTCTAGCAAATGTATAAAAGGGGAATAAACATATTCTAATAGTATAAACATTCATGAATCAGTAGTTGTGATAGAGTAACTTTAATACCATCAATAGTTTTTCCTAGTTTAATATTATTATTTTTTTGTTATTAATTATAGTGTTGTTATTAATATGTTAGATAAATATGAATGTTGAGAATATGGAACAATGCGGTGATTCTCTCACAGTTGAAGAAGTGGTTGAAGTTACGAACGATGGAAAATTGTTATGGGATGAGTCACTCATTGAAAAATTCGTGAATATTATAGTGGAAGAAGTTAAGGCTAATAATCGTAGTGGCACAACATTTAGTAAAAGTGGTTGGAGTAATTTAGTCAAACAAATGAATGTTCAAACGGGGAGAAAATTTGGTTTAACCCAACTTCGGAATAAGTTTAATGGTTTGAGGAAAATTTATACTGAGTTTAAGAAATTATTATCGGAGACTGGCGTGGGATATAACCATGAGACGTGTATGGTTATAGTTGAGGAAGAGAGATAGGACAGGTTGTGCAAGGTTAGTAATTTAATTATTAGTCATAAATAAATAATAAAATCTTGTATATTATTGGTTATGTGGTTAATATTGTAACAAAATTTGTAGGTTATTACGAATGCAAATAAGAATAAAAAGTATGGATGTAAGCATTTTGACAAGATGTCGACTATATTTGGGGACACATATGCAAGAGGGATGCATGCCCACCCATCCACTACAGCACCACTCACAATCATTTTGCCCACTCCCAATGATGACGATGATGAGGAAGAGGGTTGTGAGGTCAGTCCCCCACCTTTACGTAAAGGTAAGAAAGCCAAAAGAGATGCTTTATCTCCTGGTATAGCTGCACTATTGTCAAACATGAATGAGAATTCTGAGAGGAGAGCTGAGAGAATGGAAGCTGCAATAGAGAAAGCAGCAAAAGTATCTTCTACTTCTACTCGTGTATCTTCATGTGAGAAAGGAGATGATGAAGTTCTCTCTCCCTCAAAAAAGGATAGAGATTATGAAATGTTTGACGCCTCCATGCTCCTTTTACAAAAAATACCTGGAATTGAGATGGCCCAATTCGCTAAGGTATCGAAGTTATTACATGATTCTGAGAAGTGGCAGAAATTTTTTCTTTCGGCACCTGAGGATGTAAGAATTGGTTGGGCACTGAATGTTTGAGTTTTTTTTTATGGATGATTGTGTTTTGTGTCATTGTTTAACTTATTACTATCTCACATTTGGATGACTGTAATAACTTAAATACTTTTATTATCTCACATCTGGATGACTGTAATAACTTAAATATTTTTATTATCTCACATCTGGATAACTGTAATAACTTAAATACTTTTATTATCTCACATTTGGATTACTGTAATAACTTAAATATTTTTATTATCTCACATCTGGATTGCTGTAATAACTTAAATACTTTTATTATCTCACATTTAGATGGCTATAATAACTTAAATACTTTTATTTCTTGGATGCCTGTTAGTACTCAAATACTTTAATACCATTATTTAAATGTTTGTTTTATTATTTAAATGTTTTGTTTATTATTTAATTGATTTGCTTATTAACTTAAATGCTTTGCTTGTATTAAATCTTTAAATAGGGCAATGGATGTGTGGAACAATATAAGAAGAATAATTCAATTATCTGACGATGAGGAGGATAATGAGAGTGTCTTAATATTTGCTGCTCTTTTAGAAGAGCAGAACTTCTATCAAAAGAGGCGTTGTAGGGATTCCATTTTACAAGGGGAAACATATGTTATGGAGATTTTAAACGGCCATAGAGAAAGATGTTATGAAAATTTTAGGATGTATCCTGAAGTTTTTAGAATATTGTGTAGTACCCTGAAAGGTATAGGGCTGAAGGATTCTAAATTTTTAACTGTTTATGAACAAGTGGCAATCTTTTTGCTCACTTTATCTCATAATCAAAGGAATCGTGTTGTAGCAGAGAGATTTTAACACTCCACTGAAACCATTTCTAGACACTTCTATGCTGTGTTGCATGCAGTATGTCAGTTGGGCACCCATATCATTACCCCTCCTAATTTTTCTGTGATTCCGAATAAGATTAGAGAGTCTTCTAGGTTTTACCCTTACTTCAGGCATTGTGTGGGAGCTATAGATGGAACCCACATTCCTACAACTCTGCCAGCAGGTACACAACTTCCATTTCGTGGTAGAAAGGGTTATACCACACAAAATGTAATGGCTGTATGTGACTTTGACATAAGGTTCACATATGTGCTAGCTGGGTGGGAAGGCTCAGCTAATGATTCGAGAATCCTAAATGAGTGTACTGAAAATGAGGCAATGAACTTTCCAGCTCCACCAGCAGGTAATATTTTTTTATAAATTCACTTAATATATGGTTAGTTTATCATACTGTATATATCTTTATGTATTCTAAACATGGCAGGTAAGTATTATTTGGTGGACTCAGGGTATGCCAATAAGCCTGGTTATTTGGCCTCATTTCGAAGTCATACTTACCACTTTCAGGAATACCGTAGGACTAGACAACCTCGTGGTCGGGAGGAAGTGTTCAATTATAGGCATTCATCTTTGAGAAATATAATTGAGCGATGCTTTGGGTTATTGAAGATGAGATTCGCTATTTTGAGAGCAATGCCTCCTTATAAGTTTTCAACACAAGTATTGATTATAATGGCTTGTTGCACATTATATAATTTTATCAAAAATCAGCATCAGCCTGACGACATATTTGATGGTAATGATCCTCCTCAAAGTGATGATGAAGATGATGAGATTGTTGAGCATGTGCCTTCGGCTCAGCTTTGAGAAATGGATCAATTGCGTAATACTATTGCTGATCAGATTTGGAATTCTCTTCAGCACTCTTGATCCTTCTGAAGTTGATGGTATATTTTTTCTTTTATATGTAATATATTTGTTGCTATTGTGAGCTTGCAATATATATATGTAATATAAATATTTTTTGCAGATATATAATTCAACTTAAATGCTATTATTGCAGATATGAAGTGTGTTGATGCTCTATTGAATGCCACATGTGCTGTTATGAAGATGATGTGTCGTTGCCATTGTTATCCACTTTATGAACTTCTTATTAATTTTTAGTGACAACTACGTATTGTTAATGCTTTGTTCCAAACATTTTATGTACAACTTAAACGTGTTTAATTTATTGGTTGAATATTTCAGGACTTGTAAATGTTATACACTCTATTTCAATTATGCTTTCAATTGAGTTTGTTTTTATTTTAATGTTGTGTTGGACTATACAGGTATCAGGATAATAAAATTGAAGCAGGTTATTGTAAATAGGTTATTGCAATTTTTTTTTACAAATGTTGACTCTCATGTAGTATAATAAAATGTGACTAGAGATTATTTATTTTTAATATTGAGTTGGACTATACAGGTATAATGATAATAAAATTGAAGCAGGTTATTGCAAAGAACTTGTAAATAGGTTATTACAAATTTTTTTACAAATGTTGACTCTCATGTAGTATAATAAAATGTGACTAGAGATTATTTATTTTTAATATTGAATTGGACTATACATGTCACACCCCCACATTTTCCACGCATAAGTTGATCAGGCTTATACACGAAAAACGAGGGATATCAAAAACAATTGGCAACATACAAGTATGGAATACAAAATGATAATAATAAAAGAATTTAGACAAGAAAGGAACACTAAATAATAAAATATCCATCCATCCTTTATTTAATACAGTACTCCATTACAACTTGGAAATCCTAGTTCAAGGATCCCTAAATATAAACCTGAGAGTTCAACGTCAAAAGTAAATAAAAAATTGAAACTGAAGTAATACATAAAACTCCTACCCTGAACAGGATCGTAAGAGTAGATGAGTTCGGATGGTGGTTCCACACTGCTAACCTCAACCTTGGAACGGGTACTGACCGTATTACTATATCTGTATACATCCTAAGGGAACTATCCAATGTATAATATGACCTCAACCAGAATAGACGGTGATCACTTAGACTCACACTAGGTGGTTAAGTGTCTCCTTTCCCTACCCGGGAAATCAGCTATTATACATGGTACACGGTACTGACAACACAGACTGTAAAGACTACACAGTAGTAACGCATCTCCATGTACAAATGAATATACTGAGCATATCAATTAGGCAACACATGCCAATAATAATACTAAATATACTGAGTATGTCAATTAGGCAACACATGCCAATAATATTAAACCACATACCCCGACAGCCACACATCTGTCTATCGCAACGAATGCATAAGGTATAAATGAGTCTAAACTTATTAGCCAGCTCACATGGTTCTATATGGCAACACATCCATATAATATAAATGCGACATAATTAATCAGTCCATTTATTCCCTGAAATGCACACAGCATAATAATCATGGTTTATATATGATTAACAGTATAAATATCCCATAATATATAATGGATAATTTATATGACGATAACCGTGACATTATTATATTTGAACAGTAATAATGAATACCATTTAATAACATAATAACACCATCTATAGTAATGTCGTTAAATGAATCACATTCATATCCGTACGGTAAACGAGCCAATTAAGGTTTAGAAATATTAATCGGCCATAATAATACTTAACGGGTATTAAAATAATAATTTCGTGGCCCGTTAAACCCGTAAATACCAACACAGTACCTAAAAATCCAAGTTTAAGGTTCTGAAATTTACAAAACAGGCCCTAGGGGTATTCTGATAATTTCCAGCAGCTGACAGGGCCCTTCACGCGCCCCCACGCGCCGCCCTAAGCTCCCCCACGCGCAGCCCTATGTTTTCCACTCTCTCACGCGCCCACACGCGCCTCCACGCGCGTGTGGCATCATCTACGCGCGCGCGCGCACTCCCACGCGCGCACCATGGCTTCCTGCTGACGTGTCACTTCCTGGTTGGTTGGCTGCATCCAGACTCTGTACTCGCGTCACACCGGATCAATCTTAATGAGCCTAATTAATCCTACGGCCAATGATTCGCGCGCACCATCATATGGTGTTCCGCGCTACGCCGTATTAATCTAAGGATCCACAACCCATCTAACAGCTGCTGATCCATGCGCATGCTTGTTCCAATACACCGCAACACACCAGATAACTCCGGCCACCTTCCTCACTGCCGGTGGCCGGAAACCTCGCCGGAGGCTCGCCGGAAATTGCAGAAAATGCCCGGAAAATTCTTAAAAATTATAAAAAAAAATCCCTAACGCCTTAAGGAATTATTTTTAGCTATTTTGAACTTCATAGGATAATAACTAATTATCTACCATCCTAAATAATTAAAAATTCATTAATTTAATAAACTAAAAAAAATAATCATTTATTAAAATCTAAGCATGCTCTTAATGCTCCATCATAATCTAAATAATTTAAACAATTAATTTATGGATTCAAAGGGGAAAAATAGATAATAACTTGCCTTTAGGATTTAAAATAAATCCGCCGGTTGCGCGTAGTCGGGTAAAATCGCCTACACCGGTCCAACTTCTTTCTCTCACCTTTCTTCTCTTTCTTTCCTCTAACAATAACTCTCTACTATTTTAATTTGTTTCTAACTTACCTTCTCATCAAACTAACTAATATTTATACAAATTAAAATAATATAAATATTACAAATATCTACTTTTACATTTAACTAACCACATTTCCAACCATATGGCTTCAAGTCTACCCATAAACATTAATGAAATCCTATCCTAATCTCTAATTTCATCATGACATTATGATTTAATACTATTATTATTATTATAACTATTATTATTATTATTACTATTATTATTATTATTATTATTATTATTATTTTATTTTATATATACATAAGAATACATTACAATCATAACCATACTTTACCATATGAATATACTACTTTAAGTAACTAATACTGCTTAATACAAACCTTACCAATAAATAAAAAATATATATAAAATATGAATACATGCACAATTAAATTAATTTAATTTAATACATTTACATACACAATAATAGATGAATAACTATCACATTAAATATACAGAAATAATTTTATTTAATTTAAATAAGCCCTTTTTAAAATACGGGGTATTACAATACAGGTATAATGATAATAAATTTGAAGTAGGTTATTGCAAAAATTAATATATATATAATTTGGTGGGGGTTTACATTTTTTTACAAAAGAGAAGGCAAGAATCTGTATTTTGGAGTTAAATTCCCACCAGTGCAGACTTATAAGAGTCAAAAATTATTATCAGAGCTGTGTAGTATTTTTTTTTCTTCTTTCGCTAATGCGAAAAATGAGCAAAATGAATGAAATACAAACCTATGGACAATCATCACCAAAGGAACAAACTATACCAAGAAATTTCAAATAACTTGAAGTATAGTTTCAGATCAAGATAACATGCAAAATGGTAGAAATTATTGGTTCAATTATTAGAACTAACATTCTACATTTTCGTTAAAGCAGTTGCTTCTGTAATTACACTTTGGTTATATATATATATATATATGTTTGTGTGTTCAAATTTCAATAAATTTATTAAAAATATATAGACTATTTATATAGAAATAAATTTAAAATTTATAAAAATAAATTAAAAACAATGATAACCAAACATATTTTTTATTTCTATTTTATTTTGTTTACAACAGTTGGAGTTACCAAATATGTTTTGTTTTTAAAATTCTTGAAACGCATGACTTACCAAACATGTTTTGCATATTTTTGTTTCCGACATTTCTACAGCAAAACATCGTTCCCAAACGTGCTTCCAATTTTTGCCAAAACACTCTAATAGTAAAAACGCTATTTCTGTTTTAGTCAAAAACAAAACGTCTAAAGTAAAACGCATGCCAAACGGGCCCTAATGCTTTATCATAAATGTTGTTCCAATTTTGAGTTATTATAATTCAAGCACGGCTTCAAAAGCACCATTCTTTTATATACTCCTACGCGCGTGTGTGTGTGTATTTAAAAATAATAATAATTTGACTTTGTGAATTAGTTCCTTATATTAATTGTTAGGGAAAATGGTCTTTGTTGTGTCATTAATGAGTAATATTAGTTTAAATTGTATAATCACTTTTAAAATTTGGAAGGTTTGAGTGTTTGAGTTTTGTTAGGGTTGAAATAGTCTTTATTGTGTCATTAATGAGTAATATTAGTCTAAATTGTATAATCTTCTTTAAAATTCCGAAGGTTGAGTGTTTGAAATTTGTTAGGGTCAAAATTGTGATTATGTGAGAAGCCCAAATTGGTAAAGGCACTCATTGAGTCATGTAGAAAATCACATTCAAACACTTCGCCGTGTAGAATTTCGTGTTCCACTCACTTCATCCTCTCCTCCCACTCCTCTAGGTTAAAAAAAAAAGAGTGTGAACTTTTCTATAAAAAGAAATAAAAAAAGGAAAAAACTATCTTTTTATTAGTGCCGTTATACATTACGTATACTTTTTTTTTTGTAACGAGACGTAATGTGTTGAAAAACAAACAATTTACGTATGATATGTTAAAAAGTGCATATCATACTAGAGGCTCCACAAAAAAAAAAAAAAAAAAAAAAAAAAAAAAAAAAAAACTCATGATGAAGAGGTTGAAGTACTAGTGAATCTTTTATAATTTTCAAGATACTTTTTCTCATCTCCATCATATAGCATGTGCTACAGTGCTGCTTACAAATTATTTTAAACCTATAGCGTGTGATTTTGTACAGGATATATATATATATATATAGATGGGATGTCAAAAATCCTAGTGAAAAGTAGCATGTGTGCGTGTGTGTGTGTGTATATATATATATGTAAAAGTTACAGTTGATGGGAACCCGTGAAGATATGATAATTACAGCGAAGGCAAGGGAAGAAAGGCGATTAATGCAGAAAGAAGCACAAGATTGATCCTTTCACGCCTCCCGGAAGATTTGCCTCTTGTTTGAATGCAATCAGTAGATACAGTGACAGATACGATGAAGAATAATACAAGCCATTTAATTACTATATGTATCTCTATTTTATTATTGTGATAGAGACAACGGACCAATGTTTATTATGTCACTTTTAAATCATTTTCAGGACATCGTGGAATAATTAATATTGATCTTTTTTGATAGAAAGAGAAGAAAAAAAAAAACTAGAGAACTAATAACTGTGTTCCCAAAGTATTAATCAGAATTTTGTTACCTAAAAAAATTAAATTTCTATGTGGTTCAACTTTTTTGTTTTTTTTAGAATTATATTAAAGAAAGAAATGTAGGTGATATATGGTCCGACACACAATGCAATGGAGTAGTGGGGACCACTCTCTCGCTTTATTACATTGTAAGAATGGAAGGTGTTTTCTTCAAGGTGTCGAGAATGAATCTTTCTTGTAAAAAAAAGTTGATAATTTTTTATAATTGAAAACATAAAAAGTTCGGAGCTCTCCATAGAATCCTTTCCAAAGCAAGGCTAGGTTGTTTCAATAATGAAGAAGCTTTTGATTTATTACAAAACTATCATTATTATCTTTGCTATAATTCCATATACGGTAAATAAGTTGGTCCAATAAATTACATACAGAGCTAGCTAGAAAAAGACTGAATTTTAAAGAGCACCCTTTTTATAATCTCTGAAAATTGTTTTAATTTTTAAAGCTTTCAAAATTTTTAAAATTTATTCTAAGATAATTGAACTAAATATGCCCTAAGCTTTTACAAATGCTGTACTGGCCAGGGAAAAAAGACATGGTCATATGTACTGTGGAAGTGTGGGACCTTAAATTGCAAATTTTGGCCAGTGCCATCTCAAGTTTGACATGGACTTAATATATATATATATGTGTGTGTGAGACTCCCGTTGCTGCTTTTTTCTTTTGTGGTTTCCGCTGTTGCGTTGTTTCTTAGCAATTCTGGAGCCTGTTCTTCAGTTTTTCTTTTGTTGCTTCATGATTTGTTTGTCTTTGTACGGCCAAAATTTGTTTCCATAAATGTAGAGCCTTTGTAGAGCCTGTTCTTCAGTTTTTCAATTTTGGCCAGTGCCATCTCAAACTTGAGATGGCACTGGCCATTTATGGCGCTCTTTGTAGATGGCATTCTTTAGTTTTTCTTTTGTTGCTTCAAGACCCAGACCAAAGAGTTGGTTCATATCATGAGCAAGAAACAAATTTTGGCCAGTGCCATCTCAAGTTTGACATGGACTTAATATATATATGTGTGTGTGTGTGTGGCCCAAAACTTTCAAGACAAGACCCAGACCAAAGAGTTGGTTCATATAGAGCAAGAAATGTTCACCCACTACAGAATTAGAGTTGGGCTATTCATTGACCAAAGGTGCCTCACTTACCTTGAGCTAGGTCCATATATCCAATTCGGGCCTGTACAAATGGCTAGTTGAGTATGTCTGGACTCTGGGCTGCTACAATAACATACCTTCCCTGTAAAGTTTAATTTTTCCTTGGCAACATCAAAAACAAATGGCACACTGATCTTTGCAGTTGAATGGTTGTGAGAAGACCGGAACCAGAGACGTACATAGCAGAGAGAACCCATACCCTCCTAATACAGAACTCAATTTTGAAGAAGGAAAGACCTAAAGTTCACCACACTCACTGCTCGGGTATGAACCCATCTTCTCCCATTGATGATAATTGTTGAAGTTCAATTGTTTCTCACAAAGGGTCATAAAAATTCAGTCTTGAAATAGAGATGACATGCCTTAAATTTCAATTTTCAGTTCTAGGGTTCTCATTTTCTTAGAATAAAATGCAAACTCTCAGCATATGGCCTTCAAAAAGTAACTTTTGGGTAGTACCCCAATTGGAGTTGGAAGTGGGTGGTTCATCTTGTAATTTAAGTCCTAGGAGGAGGAGAAGGAAAATATGTGATCTTGGTGATTCTGTTTGTTACAGTAGAAAGCCTAGCCCCTTTTTGGTTTGGGCTTGTCTTAGGAGCCCTAAATTTGATTTGGATTATGGGTTTTTCTCTAAATTCTCTAAACCTAGGGTTTATCTGCTTTCCGAGCCAAACAAGGGTTCTTTAAGCACGTCTTTTGCCTTGGCATAGGCACTAGAGGGACAAGCTGTTGGAAGTGATGTCAGTGAAAAAGATTCGAATTCATTAGATGGATTTTCAGGGGAAGTTGAGGTTGAGGATGTTGATTGTATTGATTTGAATGATGTAAAAAGCAGAGACTTAAATGACAATAATGATAAAAAAAAAGATGAAGGTAGCAAAACTGAGGAAGTAGGGGGAGAGAAGGGTAGAAGGGTTGATGTCATTGCGCTGGCTCAGAGCCTATGGTTTGCCAAAACAGCTGATGATGTAGAAGAGGTTCTCAAGGACAGAAGTGAATTGCCCTTTCAAGTTTGCTCATCTATGATCAGAGGATTTGGCAAAGACAAGAAACTACATTCTGCCATGGCTCTTGTTGAGTGGCTAAAACCAAAGAAGAGAGATACTAACGGTTTAATTGGCCCTAATCTTTACATATATAATAGTCTTTTGGGTGCAGTGAAGCAATCTGAAAAATTTGATGAAGCAGAGAAAATCATTGAGGATATGATCATTGAAGGAGTGCTCCCTAATGTTGTAACTTACAACTCTCTAATGGGAATTTACCTAGAACAAGGGCGAGAAGCTGAGGCTCTTGATCTTTTCGAAGAGATACAAAAGAATGGTTTAACTCCATCTCCCGTGTCCTATTCTACCGCATTGTTAGCCTATCGAAGACTAGAAGATGGATTTGGTGCTTTGAATTTCTATATCGAGTTAAAACAGAAGTATCAAAAAGGTGATATAGGAAAAGACGCAGGTGAAGATTGGCCAAATGAGATGGTTAAGCTTGAGAACTTCACAGTTCAAATTTGCTACCAAGTGATCCGGCGTTGGCTTGTGAAGGATGAGAACTTGAGCACCAATGTGTTGAAACTTCTTACGGAGATGGACAAGGCTGGACTGAAAACTGGCCGGTCTGAACATGAGCACCTTGTATGGGCTTGTACTCGTGAGGAACATTACACAGTGGTAAGAGAATTATATAGTAGGATGAGAGAAAGGGATTCTGGAATAAGCTTATCTGTCTGCAATCATGTGATTTGGTTGATGGGGAAGGCTAAGAAGTGGTGGGCAGCTCTGGAGGTTTACGAGGATTTGTTGGACAAAGGGCCTAAACCAAATAACATGTCATATGAACTGATAGTTTCTCATTTCAACATTCTACTCACTGCAGCTAAGAAAAGAGGAATATGGAGATGGGGTGTTAGGTTGCTCAACAAGATGGAAGAAAAAGGCCTAAAACCAGGAAGTAGGGAATGGAATGCAGTTCTTGTAGCCTGTTCCAAGGCTTCAGAAACTTCTGCTGCTGTGCAGATATTTAGAAGAATGGTGGAACAAGGTGAAAAGCCCACCATTATCTCCTATGGGGCACTGCTTAGTGCTCTTGAAAAAGGGAAACTCTATGATGACGCCCTTCAGGTGTGGGAGCATATGATTAGAATGGGAGTTGAGCCAAACTTTTATGCCTACACAATTCTGGCTTCGATTTATGCTGCACAGGGAAAATTTAATATGGTAGATTCCATTATCCGGGAAATGGTTTCATCTGGGGTTGAACCGACTGTTGTCACGTTCAATGCAATTATCAGTGGATGTGCACGGAACAATATGGGAACTGCAGCATATGAATGGTTTCACCAAATGAAAGCTCACGGCATCTTACCCAACGAAATTACTTATGAGATGCTGATTGGGGCTCTTGCAGAGGATAGTAAGCCAAGACTTGCCTATGAGCTGTACTTGAGGGCTTACAACGAGGACATGAACCTCTCTTCAAAGGCATATGATGCAGTCACACAATCCTCACAGGATTATGGTGCTACTATTGATCTAAATACTCTAGGCCCTCGGCCACCGGAAAAAAAGAAAGTAGTACGAATTAGAAAGAACTTGTCTGAGTTCTGTAATTTAGCTGATGTTCCAAGAAGAAGTAGACCATTTGACAGAAATGAAATTTACACTCTGCAAACAGAACGAAAACTGTTAGTAATTTGGTACATTTGCAATCTTTATGATACTGTATTTGTCCATTCATTAACTTGTTTAAATGCTTTAGTTTGAATGAGTCAGCTTCAAAGCATCCAAACTAAGTTTAAGACCTTCCATAATCATACTTGGCTAAAGTTTGTTGCTTGCTTCAGTTTCTGAGAACACTGTGGTAAGGAAGCTAAAATTTTGACCTCAGCATTATTCTGACTTCTGAAGTTGTAATATTCTGATTCTTTTATCAGTTTTGTTACCTCAACATTATTCTGATTTCTGAACTCTTAATATTCTGTCTTTTTTTTTGCATCAGTTTTATTATCTTTTGAGCAACCAACCAGTGCAAACAAGAACTTGTTTTCGTGAGATCTTAACATACATTGTTTGGCAATTTAATACCAATTTAGACTTTCGGAGTAAGTGGCTTTTTAACATAGAGCTCTGATTCTTGGAGATCGTGAATTATAGTCTTTGCATCTGCATTTATTCCCTCCTCTTTTCTTTGCACTTTATGCTGTTTTTAATCAACTTGTTCAGTTGCACTCTATTATGTTTGTTTCTCTACCTCAAGTCACATCATTTATTTCATTCATTAGGAACAAGTGGTTGTCAAACTGTTTTTCCAAATGCAAATAGATAACCTAGCAATGTTTTTTTCTTAATCTAGCACTCCTCTCTACTGATTATATTAGAGTATTAAAAATGGAGTCTAAAAATGAATAGATTTAAGGGTTTTCTTGTTTCTTTTTTGAACAAAGCCATTGGCATTCTCTAGATTCACTTATTCTGTTCTCTCTTCTTTAGGTGTTTGCTTAGATTTTATTGAAATGCTCTGGTTTTACTTTGTATTATGGAGTTATTCCTGCTTGATCTTGTAATAGTTTCTTCATCATTAATATCATCTTGCTTGCTTACCCAAATAAAAAATTGGAGTTCAAATACCATCTAATGCACACTAGAACTGAACTTAGGTAATGTGTTTGAAGGCTCATGCAGAAATTATTTTCAACTTTGGGCATCAAAGTAGAACACCTCAAGTGGTAGGCAATTTCTCAAAGCATTCATGAGGAATTGACTTGTGTGGTGTGAAAAAACACCCTCATGCACAAGCTAGTTTAAGAATATAATAATGCCACCAAATCACCAGTGCAATGGCTCAATGGAAAAGTGATTCATATACCTGATAGCACCATATTATCAAAACACACACGCACACACATGCCTGATATCCCATCCCAACCGAATTGTTTGACTTCTGGATAATGGATTCCCAATATATTGGCTGCTGCTGGGATCAGTAAATGGGGTGTGACTCAGACAACTTTTAGACAAACTCAGACAACCTTGCAAGAACAATGCAACTCGATAATTCAAACCTCCTAGGCTTTTATCCCCCTTAGATATGTTTTAAGTGATAAACATGGGTCCTATCTAAAACATATCTAGGGGTCACTTAGTGATTTAGACCTAACTTATCGACTTAAATATTATTTTTCTTTGCAAAAAAAAAAAAATATTCGGTGGCAGAACAAGTTTTAGACCGCACAAGGTTTGGAAGGGTAGGTGACAGTTCAGAATTTTGCATCAAGTCAGTAGCAAAAATGTCATTTTCTTTTCTTCCACAGCAAACAAAAAGGGTGTGAGAAGTATTTACGATGATATATCTTCCAAGATATACCTCCTTTATAGGCTTTTTTTGATAGCTTTCCCACCATTGGTTTACAACCAATCTTAATAGAAATGAGTTGTTTCTTGAAATTATACTTTTATCTTTTTCGCTTGTTGGGATTAAGAATATTCCTAATCATTCATGGACCACCCTTGTCTAATTTTTTATTCAAATTTACAAAAATGGTGATCATGTCTTTCTCCTAAATATCTGAGTAAAAAACCAAACATATATATTATGCCAAAGATGGACAGGGCCACATAAAGCGGTTGGTCTAGAAGGGTCTTCTAATTAACTAATAACTATAGACTAAGGTAGACTAAAGTATAGTTTTTAACCCCACAATAGAATTTGTATACATGCACTTTCTTTTTGGCACTACATGATTATTTATTTATTATTATTATATATTTTTTGAAGTTCTGTAGTTAAAAGATATTGGTTAAATTACAGTTACATGTTTTCTAAATCCATTCATCAGTGGTGGCAAAGTAATTTTAATTATGAAAAGTCTGTATGTCCTTATATTATAATAATATAGTATATTGCATTTTATCTAATGAAAGGATAAATTTTTTATTTTATAAAATTTGGTCAACATATTTGTTGGAAAGAAAGCATTAAGGGTGTATTTGAACACATGGACCAAATTTTAAAGAAAGTTAAAGTAATAATTGATTAATGGTGTAATTATGTGTAATTTGTTTAACTATTTAAAGATATATGTTGTGTTTGGAAAAATCTAAATAATGTTATGAAAATGAAATTAGAGACCTGATTTAGTACTTCCCACGCATAATTTTAGTAATATTATCATTTAAAAGGTTTTCTTTTTTCTGTTAAAAAACTATTAACCATACAGACCTAATTGTTAAGTAACTTGTTGGCTAATCATTTGCTATGTCATTTATACGTATATATTAACTTCTTGAATATGCTAAATCTAACTTGGACAATTGTTTAAGTAACAAACTTAACCACTCAGACCTAATTGTTAGGTAATTTTCAAATAACAAACTTCTATTTTTTTTTTTTAAAACATAATTTCAACTAACAAACTTGTTGCTTAATCACTTTATATAATTTACACACACACACACACACACACATATATATCTACTCCTGGAATATGTTAAATTGTATTGATTTGTGACTTCACTTGTACAGAAAGCAAACACGCTACGCTAGATTATCTTAAATCCTAGATTAGATATTATAAAAAGCATATAAGCAACCCCAAACCTGTCTCATTCATCTTTCCATTTCAAAACAAATATCAGATTTTTATATAGGATTTTCATAACTCAATTTAGTGTTGTAGGGGATCTAACCCATGGAGCCACGTGGCACATTCAACGTCTCTTGGTTTGGGCTCGAGTCTAGTATCATTAATGATATTACATATCTCAATTGCAACACTAATAATAATATTAATGAATTCTAGAGACCGCCGACTTTGAAAAGATGTGTATTTAATGTAATCATACCTGTCCTCGAACCAGAATGCCCCTATTAAAGCTTGTAGGCTCATGATGGCTACCCTAAGCGAAATCTCAAAGGTCTTTGAGACTCATGTAAATGGTTTGAGACTATAATTATATAAGTCCGAGGACATGAAAGAAAAGAACTTTTAGTTGATATTCTATTATATCTTGTATTGTCATTTGTAATATTGACATATATTCAAGAATCCTTATAAGTGCTTAATGCTAAACGGATTAAGCATTTATCCAATTAAACGCGTTTAATTATACAATTTAAATATCACTAAAACAGTAAGTGTCATTTAAAATAAAATAAAATTTTAAGTGATAGAGATTTCACTAATATTAAAAAAAATTATATTTTAATTATGAATTAAAAACTACAGTATAACACTTAAAATTAAACTCAGTACTTAATTTATCAACAATTATCAGTGCTATATTTTGACATGAGTCACGGGATAGTCCCGAAAAGCTTCGCTCGAGCGATTATGAATAGACACTCTCTCAATGAGCTTACAGATGTACGCCATGTGGCACTCCAAATATTATATATATACACACACACACATATGAGCATAGCAGTGTCATGTTGTGGGTGCTCGAGTCTGATATTATGTTGCACGTTCAATCAAAAGTTCTGAATGCCAGCTCAATGTAAGAAGGTTCTTGTAATATATATATATATATATATATATATATATATATATATATATATATATATTTTGTATAACATAATACATCTGAAATTTTATATATATTTTAGGCATTGACTTGTCGCTTTACCGTAGAGAGCCAATCCGACATTACTGATCTAAATGTAGTAATTATATTTATATTTAATTATACTTTGTGTGCTGGGTTGAATTGAAATATGAGAATTAGAATTTGCAAAATTTGATAAAAAAATAATTCAAAAAATTGATTCAAAATTTTGTTAAATTTCATCAATTTCAATTCCAATACTCTATTTTCATACAAAGGAATACATTCTTAGTCTCTTTGTAATAAATATTATAAAGAAAAGACACTTCTATAAAGTATTGTATTGGTATTCCACACTAAAACTTTATCAGTACTTCTTAACAATTATCCAACATTTCATGATCTTGTCTACTATTTAAAAATAAATTTTATTATTTTGGACACTTAACCCACACATTTTATATAATTGATTGATATATCTCGAACATATTTTATATAATTTATACACTTGCCCTATTTGATATGTATTTTGTTTTTGATGTTTTTGTTTTTGTAAAGTATTGTAATAGTGAATAGTGAAAAAAACTTGTTTGGTAAAAATAATTTTGTTTTACACAATGTCAAAACTTTTCTTGAATAGTGGCAAAAAATCGAAACACCAATTTGATATTTTTATATATTTTCACGCTGTAGCGTTTGGTATTATAGTCATGAAAAATAATATATATATATATTTTTAAAAACTCTTAAATGACATTTTTAAACTAATTATTATATTTTTTAAACTTCCATCACTTTTTTTTTTTTTATCAAATATGTTTTTATATATTTCTTTTAAAAATTCTTACAACAAATAGAAGTTACTAATCCTGTTTTTTATTACAATTTAAAACATTCTATAACAAAACACTTGTCTTATTTTAAAGTTTTGAATTATAACAAGATGCCATAAACTTAATGTATAATCAAACAAACCCTTAGTCAATAGACTAAAACATCTTTCATCTTATATAAAATAAATACATAACAGTCTTGAAAATAATACGTAGTATTGCAAAACATACAACTTTAGGAATAAAAACATAACCAAAATGATAAAATGAAATAATAATATCAAATATTATATAAGATATACTTTTTATATTATGTAATTTTAGCATAAGATTTACAAATTAATTATTAGTCGTGTTCGTGTCGTATTTATATTCTATTAATTTAGAATTTAAAGTCTCGTATTTGTGCTTCTTAGAATATATATATATATATATATATATATATATATATATATATATATTTTGCATGTTACAACTAACAGCTTGGAAACTTGGAATGGAACACAATCCTGTAGCCTTGCTTTAATTTCAAGTCGATTTATATAATCATTATTATAACCATAAATACAGATATATATATCTATATATATTATATATATATATATATATATATATATTTATTACAATACACACCATGTGTGAGTGTAACTGGCTCAAGTATTCTTTGCTTCTAAAAACCTCTGTGGCGAACTGTTCTATCCTCCAACTCGATTCAATCTGATACCCCTCAACGGTTTCTCAATCGTCTGTAAATTATCCACAACCCCAGAAGAAGATTTCAAATTCTTGTGCTTCGCAACATTTGAATACACACAAAATTGAGTTCATTCAACATTTGAACACACACAAAATTTTCTTTTCGGAAAACGTAAAAGACCCGCCTGTGTTCATCTGTGTTTATTTTATTTTATTTTATTTTATTTATCGCTTTTTGGTACCAGAAGAGGGTTTGAGATGGAAAAAGTTCATAATTTTTTTCGGGTTCTCGGATTGGATTGCGGAGATTTGATGTGGTTCTGAGATGGGTTTGAAGTGATTTAATAGATCTGGGTTTGTTTGGTGGATGAGGACTGAGGAGACCTATGGAGCCTCCAAGTGGATTCTTGGCTTCTCTGTGGAACTTTATTTGCTTCTTGCCTTACTTCATTGGTCTCCTTATTTTAGGTTGCATAAAAGGTCAGTGACAATTTTTTTTTTTCCTTTTTTGTGTTGTTTTTCTTCTTCCTTCTTGTTCTGGTAATTGTAACCTTCTTTTACTCAATTTGGGTATATAGATTTTATGCTATAGATATTTATACATTTTCTCGTTTTGAATAAATTTGGCCTTTCAATTTACAATTTTTTAATCAATTTTATCAAATAATTTAACTATGCTTCAAACGCGGATGGTCTCTGTTCGTGTTTGGTATTGTCACTCTTTTTTTTTTTTCTCCACTTAATTTGGCTATATAGATTTTCGGCTATACATATTCATCTCTTGAATAAATTTGGCCTTTCAATCGACAGTTTATGTGTAAGCGTTATCAAATTATTTAACTATGCTTCTAACATGGATGGTCTTTGCAAGTGTTTGGGAGCAAAGCTATCATTTTTATGCTGAGGAATGGTACGATTGAGAGGAACCAAAAAAAAAAAAAAAGTTCATGTTTTTCCAGTTTTTCTTCATGTATCCAATAACTATTATTAGCCAAAATGAAATTTGGGTTTTTTGGGTTTGAAGTCCTTTAGTTTTATATTAGTTTGTAGTATGTGTGGGATTTGAGGTTGCCTAGAAACTTTTGTCTTCTTATTGTTTTTCTCAGCATGATTATATTCTGATTTTCCTAACTGTGCATTTAATTTGTGATGCATTAACAAATTTAACAGTAAATTACAAACCTCCTCTCCTATTTCCTGAAAAGAAAGAAGTAATCGTAAGAAACACTTTTCATTTTCTCGATTTGGAATAAATTTGGCCCTTCAATCGACAGCTTTTGAGCAAGTGTTATAAAAAATAAATTAACTATGCTTCAAACATGGATGGTCTTTGTAGGTCTTTCGGAGGAAAGTTGTCATTTTTATGCGCAGGAATGATTCAAAATGAAATTTGGTTTTTGGGTTTGAACGCCTTCGGTTGTATATTAGTCTGTAGTAAGTGTGGGATTTGAGGCTGTCTGGACATTTTGTCTTCTTATTGATTTTGTCAACATGATTGCCATTATGCTTATTTTCCTAATTGGGCAATTAATTTGTGATGGCGTTAACAAATTTAATGGTAAATTACAAACCCTCACTCTTTTTCTTGAAAAGAAATAAGAATAAAAATAATAACAGTAAGGATCAAAGGATTGAATTTTGCAGTTTAAGGAACAGGATGTGTATTACGGACTTTACAGTAGTTAAAAATATGTCTTGCTATATGATTTATTTATGTGTCACCGTAGGAGGAAAGATGATTTAGATTTTCTTTGCTGAGTGATGATTGTAACTCGAGGTTAATGTAATAACCTTGCAGGTATCATTTTCTGCCCATTGATATGCCTTATCATCACAATTGGAAATTCCGCAATTATTATAGGTCTTTGGCCAGCTCACTGTTTCTGGACATATTATCGGATTCTGGGGTTAGTTCTTTTATATCTCACTTCTAATATCCTTGCTTAGCCTCATTGTATCATGTATCATGTATCCTGCACTGATTCCTTTTGCATTTTTTAATGGCAGAGCTAAACAAATAGGGCCAGTTTTGAAGCTTGTACTCTGTTTAGGCATTTCTGTTCTCTTGATTTTGTGGCCAATTTTTGGTATTGTTGGGAGTATTATTGGTGGTGCAGCATATGGCCTTCTTGCTCCAGTGTTTGCCACTTTTAAAGCTGTTGGTGAAGGGAGGACTAATGATTTTTTCCACTGTATTTATGTATGTTTAAACATCTTAAATTTCAACATCATTTATTATCTCTCTGTCCCTCATTTTGTCTTATGTTGCCTTTTCTTCTTATTTTCTTAGAAGAATTTCTTTTTCACTACTGTCAGGATGGAACTTGGGACACTGTGAAATGGAGCTTTACTTTTGTCAGGGATTTTTTGGATGTGTGTTATCATTCCTACTTCTCAGTTATGGATGATCTACAGCGTCCAGGGCCTCCAGAGGGAAAATATTATGAGATAAGGTTGGTTGTTGGGTTTGATTATGGATTGCCTCTTGTTTTAGCACATACTAATTTTTCTTTTGGCCAATGAAACTGTGAATAGAAACCTTCATTCTCATATAAAACTCTTGTATGGTGAACACATAGGCATCAATAATCATAGTTCTCCTTCAGGCCTGTATGCGGAACATTTATGCTATCATACTTTTCCTTTCAACTCTTCTCTACCAGTCTCGAAATCTTGATCTAGAGCCTGGGAATTCAGACCCAAGACCACTGGGACAAAGGTAGACCAGTTTTATGCTATCATACTTTAAAGGCTTAACTTCAGCAAGTGCCCTTTTGACTTCCCAATTAGGTTGAAATTCATTGTCACCACGTGCTGGCTCATTACTTATTTTCAGAAGGCTGAGAAAATCACCCAGTGGTTTATTAACTAACCAGTTCTAAAATAATAAATTCTATAATTACCATGACACTGACAAAAAAGTGAATATTTTTGTTAGTCGCCCAATTATTCATAACGAGGGAAACATTGTAGATGCCGTTAATCATAGAATCAAGGCAGGATGGGTTAAATGGTGGAGTGCATCTAGTATATTGTGTGATAGGCGTATCCCCTTACGATTGAAAGGGGAACTCTATACAACAGCTACTAGACCAGCCATACTTTATGGTACCAAATGTTGGGTAGCTAGGAAACAACATTTGCATAACGTGAGTATGGTAGAAAAGCTAATGTTGAGATGGATGTGTGGTAAGACTAGAAATGTCAAAATTAGAAATGATCACATTCGGAGATTGTTGGAGTAGCACCAATTGAGATAAAACGGGAGAAAATCGGTTAAGATGGTTTGGACATGTGCAAAGAAGACCTTTAAGTGCGCTGGTTACGAAAAGTGTCATAGTCCACGTTGAGGGTAATACTAGGGGAAGAGGAAGACCAAAGTTAACATGGGTAGAATTAGTTAAGAAAGATATGATACTATGTGGCTTGACTGCGACTATGACCTTAAATAGAGTGTAATGGAAACAAGGGATTCATGTAGCCGACCCCAAGTAATTGGAAAAAGGCTTGGTGGTGGTGGTTGTACCATCGCACTGACAATCTACTGCAGGCTACCCATGAACCATGCAGCTACCGTAACTATAATCATGCTGCAGCATGCATGGCCTGTGGTCTTCCCGCTGTTCAGCAATCAAAATGAATTATGTGTTTTCATTTTAAGTTCTTTGATGATTGATTTATAATCTAAGTGGGAGTCTAAACCCTTTCCGTATCCGTATTCCTGTAGTTGTTATGCCTGTCTAAATTATTAACCTAATGCTGAAGTTCAGCCAGTTGTTAGAAGTGAAAGCTTACAATGTTTTGTGGATATGAAATAATACATATAACCTCTACAATTACTTTAAAAAATGGTTTACATTGGTGACTGTTCCTCATAGTGATATAGTTCATTTGTTTGACAGAACCTTTTCACAAATTGTCTTGCAGAGTACTTTATCTTCCTGGGGCTCTTATAGCTGGTGTGCTTGGTTTCATGGTTGACATGCTGGTCATTTCACTTGTTGCCCTTTACAAGAGCCCTTATATGCTGTTCAAGGGATGGCACCGTTTGTTTCATGACTGCATAGGTCGGGAAGGCCCTTTCTTGGAGACAATATGTGTACCATTTGCAGGTCTTGCTATCTTACTCTGGCCACTGGCTGTTGTTGGGGCTGTATTAGGCTCCATGGTATCAAGCATCTTCTTAGGTGCTTATGCAGCAGTGGTTGTTTATCAGGTTACACTGCCCCTTCTTTCATAGTTTTTAATGGACTACCATATGTAAACGAGTATTCAGAAATATCTTAACCTTTTAACTTATTTTTTGGTCATGGCTCCATTTTATGTTATGATTTCATGATAAATGATAAATTTGTGCTTTTAATGGACTACCATCTGTAAACGAGTATACAGAAATATCTTAACCTTTTAAGCTATTTTTTGGTCATGCCTCCATTTGTTATGATTTCATGATCAATGATAAATTTGTGTGTGGTCAAATTCTCTTGAACAAATTTTCATAATTTTTTTTATTGTGTGGTTTACAAACACCCCAAGGAATAGTTTATATATATGTATGATAATGAAATTTCTTTCAACGCCAAATGCTGAGAACTATGTTAACATTTATGTACATGAATTGCAAGCTATTCTTAAAATTGTTGTTTTTGGCTTTGGGTTACAGGAATCCTCGTTATGGTTGGGACTTTGCTATATCATTGCTTCATTATCCATTTATGATGAGTACAGCAATGATATTCTTGACATGCCAGATTGGACCTGCTTCCCTAGGTTGTAATCAATATTCAATTTTCTGATGGTTGTTTCTTCTTTTATAAACTAAAATTGTTACGCAACATACATCCAGGCCTCGATACCGAAAGAAGGCTGAGCTATCACGAGGCAACTCTCGTGCAGCATCTTTCTCAAGGCCGGACTCTTTCCGAAATCCACCTTCTCGAACAGCTTCACTCAAGACTCCTTTGGTCGAGTTGAAGCCACTTGAGGTATTTGTTAGCACTCCATTTGCATGTTAGAGGAATGAATCTTTTAGTAATGAAATTCTGCATCTAGTGCATGCTAATGATGGACAAATCAGTTTAGTTAATTAATTATTATTATTATTATATAATCTTACATTTATTTTGGATTTTAGGGCTAATTTCAACTTAATTCACGACTGCTGTAGTTAATTGATAGCTTATTTAAGGAGTGTCAACGCCAAGGGGAAATTATGGCTTCTGAAGGACTAATAACACTTAAAGACATTGAAGATGCTAAATCTAGTAAAGATAGTGGCAGGGTGATAAGTATAGGTTTACCAGCTTATTGTCTCCTCCAAATGCTTTTACGTTCTGCACATGCCAACTCTGCTGGTTTATTGTTAAGTAAGTAAAAGAAATGCATTTCCCGTTTAGCGTTGTTTCTTTTCCTCGTCCTGACATAATAGGCAGCTTTCAAAGATTTGACCATAAATACTTGTTTTCATCGGTGCAGGTGACAACGTCACTGAGATAACTAGTACAAACAGACCCAAAGATACATTCTTTGATTGGTTTCTTCATCCACTCCTGATCATCAAAGACCAGATTAAAGCTGAAAACCTCTCTGAGACTGAAGAGAACTACCTAGGAAAATTAGTGCTGTTGAGTGGTGTTCCTGAGAGGCTGAAAAAACCAAATATTGGCTCACCACCTGAATCTGAGCTTAAACGAGCCGAACTTGATGCGCTAGCTCGAAGGTATTGATTCAAAATTTTCAGTTAGGGTTTGAATTTTGTTAAATAATATATTGTAATTCTATTGAAGTTGTAGTTCCTTGTTACTGTATTTTTTTCTCTATTTTCCATGAAGGCTTCAAGGGATCACCAAATCTATCTCAAGGTATCCAACATTTAGGCGTCGTTTTGATTATAGCATCAGAACCATATCTGAAGATCTTGCTAAGAAAAATGGTGGCAGCAAACCGAGCAATGCCATTGTCCGGATATTTAGCCAGAAATCTTTTAAAAGCAAGACAAACTACCCAGGGGCGAATCGAGAGTCTCAACCAGTTATCGAAAGAGATGTGGAAATCGCATGATACAAATGTTGCATGTAACCTCTGTTCCATCTTTGATTTTGTATCCTTTTTCATATTAATTGTAAACTTTGTTCATACACAAAATTCCACACTATTGTGTTTCATTTCAATTTGCCAAAAGACACACTCAACTATGGACAGATCCTCTTTCCTAATTCAAGAGGATTAGTTTGTAGTAGAAGTTTTTCATGCATACCTCTCCTTAAAGGACTTGAATTCCCAAAGAATCACTGAAGTCAGTGTATTTGAACTTTTAGCATCCTAGTTTTTAACTTAGAAACTACAAATTAGATGTCTGATGAACATCTGTTGGAAAAGCCACTGTGATTAAATGGAATATGTTTTCATTTACATTTATTTATATATTTATTTTGACAAGTATACTGTCTTATCTTTATAGAGATATTTAGGTATATCCACTGACATCCTAAATCTTTGATAGATTTAGCATGAGGGTGACAGTTTTCAGTTTTATTTAATTTGCATATGTGTGAGGAATCAGGATCACTGGGATCACAGATGTCCGCAATATATAATAAATATATTACATTGTTTCTGTGCCGGTAATGTAACATGCAATAGCAAGAGCCATGTGACTTGGTGGTATTTCTTTTATCTCTCAAAGTGGATGGTAGAAGGTTTGAATCTTCAAAAGAGCAAAGTGGGGGTGTGAAATTTTTTGCCAAATATACATACAACATGCAATGTAAAGTTGTTGAGTTAGGTAATTATTGTAATTTGAAAGTTGTTGCGGTGTCATGGGAAAGAATTTGAGAAATTTAAGTAATAGCTTTTTATGTTCTATCTTCTCTCTCGGTAATTTCATCTTGACTTTATGATATCTGAAAATTTAGACTCTGCGTAAATGCCAAAGCTGCGGGACAGACGAAACAAGCTGAGAGGATATTAAAAATGTAATCTTTACATTTGCTTCACTCAATTGAACAAAGATTTGCTTTTGAAATCTTATGTTTGTGTAACATCCGTGGTAATCCATTATTACGGTAGTAGATGTTGAGAAGTCTCAAGACTAAGCACAATAAAAAATTATATATATATATATATATACGCACACATTTGGAGCCTAACCTATGGCTGTCTAGATTTAGAAAATGACGGAGACAGGAATTTGCGGACAAGGAACTTATGTGGGCTATGTTGTGAAAGTACTGAGAGTTTCTGTGGGGTATGTTGTGAAAGTACTGAGAGTTTCTGTGGGGTATGCTGACCATCTTCAAAGTCTTCTGCCTGGGATTCAGAAACTGTGTGCATGTGCGCTAAGTTTTTGAAGCTGCCTGTAGCTTCTTCAACTTGGCCATTTCAGGAGGAAAATACTGTCATGGGGCGCTCTCACGGTGAGCTCGTGTCTTCATCTGAGAGATCGAGTGTCGTATGTCACATACACTTGATTCAACAGATGAGGGTGCGAGCTCACTCTGAGAGCGCCCTTCATAGCATTGCATTTTCACTAATGCACCCAAAAATCCTATAACTTGGAAAGTAGAGAATAAATAACATTATAGAGTACCTACAAACCTTTAACTTGGAAAGTTCATCAAAACACCCAAAAATCCTCAAAATGGAGAGCATACCATAAATAACAACATTAGAGGACAAGCAATTAGTTTGAACTTAAGGTTCAGCATTCCTCTCACTTATACAAATTGAAGTGTGACAACATAAATTGAAGCATCAATGAGCTGACAGCCTTGCATCAAATAATCTCCCAAACTGCCTAACTTAGTTCGCATCCTCGTGTCATTTGGGAAAGCTGTAAAAATTACATAGAGAGAAGAAGAATGCCGTCTATTCCTTCTTTCTAGTGTCTTTCTGCTGCCCCTTCTTTCGAATTGCAAGGCAGAACCGCAGGCGCCAAGCATCAATGGCAGACTCCGGCACCAAGAATGCTAAACCCCAAAGAATAGAATGGGGCCAGTAAGGCGTGCAACGTGGTTCATAGCCTATCCAGCGCATTGCAGCTTGAGCATAGCCATCTGTTGATGGAACAAAGAAAGAGGATCTCCTAATTGATGCCATCTTTGTTGCCACGTACAAGGGCACCTATATTTAAGGAACCCATAAGAGGATAAAAATGAAAAACAAAAACAAATATTGACATGTAACACATATGATTGCCTAAGAACATGAAGTTCACAGACACTGCTCAAATAAGAAATGTCTGTCTTTTACACACACGCGCGTATAAGTATTATGTTTTCAACAATTAGAAATCATTGAAGTTAAAAGTTAGTAAAGTATTATAGAAGCACAGTCCTTGATGCAGATAAGAGTTGCAGATAAAGTGAAGCAAAGTAAGGAAAACTTACCCAACAAGTAAATCAATAAATAAAGGAAATATCTTTTAATCACAATAAAAGTAACATAAAGAAGATTCAATAATTTGGGGTACCGATGGCAAGGCACCTTTCAAGCTGGCTCCATATAGGCCATTTTTTCTTTTTAAAATGAAAACATAGTTTTCATAAGAAAATTAAGTAAAATGTTTACCTAAAAGCTAATACTATATTCCAAGCTTATAATAAAATGAATTCTCCAATTGTTTGAAGCAGAATGCAGGTTGTAGTTGATACCAATTTGAAAAACATATAATTGGAAACACCAGATTTTGATCACATTTTGAGAGATTTACACATCCATTTAGGTGATTAGAGACAATAAGATGCTAGATAATGCTTTATAAAATTGGGTAGGAATTAGTTTGATCACATTTCGGTATTTCTTACAATCATCTAGATGGTCAAAATCGGAACCTTTTCCCATTTTTTTTTTTTAGTTGTGAGCCACTTAAAGAAGCACATATCCTTGACATATCCTGAATTCCTGATTTGGAGAAACTTGCATGAAAAGCGATGGTGCCGATATGATTTTGTTGGAACTCTTCAAGTCTGCCATGCTACGACTTGATACAGTGTTCCAAAATCCAATGCAGTAGCATTTGAGAGTCAGAAGACCAGGAAAAGCTCCACTGTCCTGCTACTTTAAAAAAATGAAGCAAAAGCTCCATGCACCTCGAAAAATATTATATCCAGACAAATATTAGAGCATCCCATGTGCTCTTTTCTTTTTTTTTTTTTCTTTTTTCTTTTTCTTTTTTTTTTTTTTCTAGTTGGGTACTCACACACACATGCCTCCACTGAGGCTCGAACCCCTGACCTCTCTTTGAAAAGTAGGAGCTTGGTACCGCTAGGCCATTGGCCTGTTGGTCCATGTGCTCTTCTTAATCAAAAGATGTGGAAAAAAGGTAGGGCATCCAGCGGGGGAATGGATGGAGTTACATGGGGCTGATGGGGAGCGTTTGCCTCCACTAATTTATTTTTATTTATATTAAATGCCTAGAATTTTGCTAAAATTCTAGTAATGCCCCCACTAAATTTTTGGTAAAATCCCCTTTTCTGGTAGCCTGGATAATTCTTATCTTATTGTTGCTCCAGGCCAGCCCCCTCAAATAATATTCAGACTCCATCACTCGGGGGTGGGTGGATGGGGGATATTCATGGTCCATTCAGTAAATTTTTTAAAATTTTATATTCATTAAAATCTTTCAAGTTCAAATTAAGATTAGAAGAAATGAAAAAATTAGACTGGGTGCCCAAATTATATAGACTTGAATCTCACAAGTACAATTTTATGGTAAGGAATTGATACAACAATAAATAGAGAGAAAGAACAGATATTCTATAGCAAATTCTGATGTCTAAAAAATTATGCAAATAATGGTGATAAAGGCATATCGTCTACACTAGCATGAACTAGGAGAAGCAAGGCCACAAAGTGGGGCTTATAGAAGTCAAGCATACCTGACACTGCACATCAATACCGCTCTTCCTGTACTCTACATAGAGGCATCTGGAGAACTGATCAATATATCTGAAATTGACCCACCAGTATTATCAATCCGTTAGTCAGATTCAAGTAAAACCGTTTATACTGAAATACTTTACAAATACATTCCCTCACGAACACAGAAGTGAAATATTGAATCCAATTCTCCCAATGGGATATAAAAATAAAATGGAGTGGGAACACGAAAAAACAGACATTTATTAGGAAATCTCAAAAGACAGATAGCATGAATTCAACACAAGCAATGAAAACCATCATTCTGATGTTATACAATCTATATGTAAGTTGAAATCGGATCTGTAAATCATCAAGAGACTTAAATATCCATTTCATTTCTGAGAAGCCTTGCGAAATAGATAAGAAAGCTATGTAAACACCACACTCGGTACCTATCAACCATAGGAAGGGAAGTGGTTTGAAGATCTTATATACATGATACTTAGAATATGCAGAATCGGTTTTTGGGTCAACTTTGAGGTCCAGCTGAACTCAGTACAGAAGTATCTAGGTTCTGAGCCATATGTGGGAAAGCTCTCTGAGTCTACTTTCTAATTGAACAAATGAAATCAAATTTGGACTTCTGTAGATAAAGATATAGCCTGAGAGGTGTTTTTGGAGACTGAATTTTCTGCACTCGAGAAAAACCCACAATTGTTCATCAAGTATTAAGGTTTCAAGTTTTCTCATATCAAGGTAAGATCCATACCACTTGGCGTTTTTGTGCATCAAAGTTCAATCCAATGTGCAAATTGTTTAAAGTATTTCTTCATGATTCTAACAAACAGTTTTGATTTGTCAAAACAGATAGGACTAGTGTAATGGCCAATTTTGTCTCATAGAATAACCTAGTCAAAGCTTACTTTCATGCTTTCTTTAGAACTAAACAGAACCTACAAAAGCTTCAAATCTCTTTTCCTCTACTTTTCTACTCAGTTTCTTAACATCCAAACACGGTAAAAACAAAATCATGGAAGAAGTAAAGCAAAACACCCATAAGTTACATGAAAAAAGGAACAGAATTGAAGAATGCTTACGCTTTCGTGGCCGCATATACGGCATAAAGAGGATCAGATGGGATGACAATGGCAGCACCAGAACCAATATTCACAATGGCACCTTTCTTTCTCTTGAGCATCCCAGGCAAAACTGCCTGTGTCACTTTTGTAGTCCCTTCAACATTGATTTTAATCAAATCAGCCAACAACTTCTCATCCACTTCATGGAAAAACCTCGCATATGGGTACGAAATACCCACATTGTTAATCAAAACCCCAACTTCTAAACCCTCAATCGCTTCACGAATTCGATCAACCCCTTCGTTTAAATCACCAGAGAAATCAACCACCACAGTCTTGATCTGAATTCGCTTATACTTAGCTTGGACTGACTCCGAAACCTCCTTGAGTTTATCAGGGTTTCGACCCACCAGAACCAAATTCAGCCCCTTACGCGCCAACTGAAAGGCGAAACCTTTTCCGATACCGTCTGTTGGTCCGGTGACGAGTGCCCAAGACCCGTATTTCTTGAGATTCTTTGCAGGTCTGAGGAAATTAACATAAACCCATTTCAGAATAGCTGAGAAACATTTCAATAGAGATATAGATCCAAGACCCAAAAGCAGAAGAAGCCAGACAGGTTGAGATTTGAGCTGGTCTAGGGAACAGTGCTCCATGGATACAGAGTGGTCGAGTTCTTCTGATATGGGATAAAAGAGATGAATCTGAGAAATTGGTTTTTGATTTGTGGCATTAAATAAGAAAACCCAGAAACGAATTGTCAATTGATTGCATGTGGGTGGGTAGGGTTAGTAGTTATTGATGGACTAAAATAAGAAAAAGAGAACACAATAGGCGATGAAATTGAAGAAAGGTGATATCATGATAGTTAGGAGGAAACCGTTGAGCATTCAATAGAAGTACATGTGAGAAGTGTTTGGATTGGGAACTTGGACTCCTTATCTGTGCTAATCAGTTGGTTGTGGTAGATGAGCTGAATATTTGGGGGTTAGGGGTCTTAAATCACAAAAATAAATAAATAAAATAAAACTGTCTTTTGATTGATAAATAAATTTTTCCCTTTTTGATAAAAAATTTGTTTATTATTTATTTTTAAAATTATTTTTTATTATCTTACTTTTAAAAAAATTTATTTGTCTTATGGGCATTTTAGTTAGTCTTCAAATTGAAGAATTATCCAAATTTTGCTCAATTTGAGAAATGTGGGGGAATTTTTTAAACACAAGTTTTTTGCACTTTATCTTTTTTTTAAATAAGTATGACTCAGCACAGTATTGCTCATGTTCATACTCATTTGAGAAGTAGAGGATTGATACCGTTCGGCCACAGGCGCATTGATTCATACCCTATAATTTAAATTTTGCGATTTCACATTTCAGGTCCCAATACTTACTCTCCTCCATCTTTGTGTGATTTAAGTCTAAGTCTTTTTCAATTTCAAGTATAATTATAAAAATGGTTCAAGTCCATATCACTTTTATAATTGATTGATGTAACAAATGGAATATTTTAAAAGAAAAGAGAACCTATCTTATTGACAACTATACAAAAGTCATTGTTAAAAACTCTTTACTGTAGTCACCAAAATAAATTGATTCAGAATTTATGCATCGCAGTATTACTCATTAATTATTCACATAAATTTTACTTGTTCTAGAACCTCAGTGTACCAATTCTTTCAAACCAAGTTTCAATATTTAGGAGGAAAGGGAAGGAAGCAAAGAATAGTTTGACTATAAAAAAATATGTATAAACATTGAAATGAGAGATTAGTATGGAAGTTTGTAAAGAGGAAAAAAAAAAAAAAAAAAGAAGTTTGGAAAAAAATGTTGTTGAAAGCATAAAATTAAGTAAAATAATAAAACTAAAAGAAAAATGATTTGTGTTGCTTTGGATAAAACATAATTGCAAAAACAATAATTTGCATTTAGGGACAGATTTAAAAATTTATATGAGGGTGGCAATTTTTATAGAGTGATTTTTTCATAATTTTAATGGGACAATTTCAAAATTTTATTAGTATAAATACAAAAAGTTACAAATTTAGAAGTATAAAATGAAATAAAAAAATATATATATTCAGTAGGGGCATTCGAAGATCGAAACCTATTTGTATTGTTTTGGGGGTGATTCGTTTCGTGGTGGGTTTGGGAAACCAATTTATATATTTTTCGAGAAAATGAAGTTGATTTAAACTTGGTTTAGAGGCAAAAGAAATAGATAAAAAGGACAACCCAACAAAAAGAAATAAATTATATTCACCACTCATGTGTATAGTTTAATTACATAGTTAGCCCAAGCTGTAAATTACATTAATCATTCATACATCATACATAAAAAAAGACCGACTTTTGTAACCTACTTAAAGATCCGAGCTTCAAAGTATCAAAGGCTACAAGATGGTGAAGATTCGAATCCTATAAGATCAAATGAGTGAGTGATTATTTTGCCAATGATCTTTGGAAATAGTTATGTAATTACATCAAGTTAAATGATGGAGTAGGGTTATTTGCATTTTATAAAAATAATTCAAATGCTACAATTAAATTTTTTTCCTAGCGCCTCAAAGTATATTGAGCTGGTCGGCCCGGTAATTCCTTAAGTAAATACACTTATCATCCATGCATGGTACTAGTGATATTTCTTTTTCTTTTACCATTGACTAGTGGTATGTTTTTTTTTTTCTTTTTAAGGCGAAAGATAAAATGTTGTCACTTTTTTAAAAGTATTGTGAGATTTCTTTGCAGTACAAATAGAAAAATATATATTTACCATTGAATCTCATATGCACTCTATTGTCATGCTATGCTAAGTTTAAAACACAAAGAGAGTGCCTATAAGATAATTGTAGAGAAGTATAGATAATTCTATAATATTGAAAGAGCTCTTCACGTGTTTATAGAAATTGTACAGTAATATGGAAAATTATATAACTTACGGTAAAAATGTAACTAAATATCTAAAAGCATATTTTGGTCTCTATAAATAGGAAGGAACTAAACATCTAAAAGCATATTTTGGTCTCTATAAATAAGAAGGTGGACTCATTTGCTTCACATGCTTTTCGTCAGCTGAGCAAATAAGGGCTTTGGTGTTAAATTGAAGGTAAAAAGTAGGGAAGAGGGTAGGAACCTTATGATTAGATAGTACTGGAATCGTAGCCCTAAATAATGATTTTTACGAGAAGAACGGAAGATAAGGAAGAATTTCGGAATCTCGTCTCGAATTCTCTAAAAATTAACCCTTAAAAAGATAACACATAAGGATCGACAATTGAAGTTATGTACGGAATAAGATTAGGATGGATGTAGTGTTTTGAGTATTTGATCATCGTATTTTCATGACATAGGAATTTACTTTATTTGAAGGATTATTAAATATTTTCTAAATTATCCTCCTATGCCTTCCATGTTATTCGGTTTTGTTAAGGACCTTTCGATACCAGTGAAATATTCTTCAATTCCTTGATTTAGTAGATGTTTATATAACTAAATCTAATAACTTTCTTATTTCTGGTGTAGAATATTATCAGTAAAACTCTATGACACTCATTGCTATAACCAAGCACATCAGTTACAGAATTGTGACCATGGTGGGAAATGAATCTCATTTTTAGAATATATGCTTGGATTCCTTATTGTCCGGTGGCTGAAGATGTGCCAAAGGGTCGAATGGCTGAGGCTTTTACTGTTTTGAGAGACTTGAAGCTGTCAGTTACCGCAGGGCCGGCCCTGAGATTGCAAAAATCTTGAGAGGCTCTAGGCGAAGTTTAAATATGAGACCCTTTGTACATAAGTTTCATAGGCATAAAAAAAATAAAAATAAAAATTATAAAAGTGCAAAATTTTCAATAAAGTAAATGTGACCGTCTTGTATTTTGAGCTGCAAAATCATCCATTAAAGTGCTCAAATCAACTTTATCCAACACATTTTTTTCAATAGACAAGTAGCCAATCCATTCAATCTCTCGTGTCAATTGATATGCTGGCTTTCTTTTTTTTTTTGTTTTGAGACCCCATAAATGGTTTGTTGGGTTACAAATTTTTTTTATTTTTTGGTGGCCTATAAATTTTGAGACCCTTTAAAAGATTTGCTGCATATGGTTACATTTTTTTTTGGGTGGCCCATCATGCATGGGCCTCAAAATTTTGAGGCCCCTTAAAATCTGAGGCCCTAGGCGACCGCCTGGGTCGCCTTGGGCCAGGGCCGGCCCTGAGTTACCGGGCATGCAATGGATATTGGATTGGTCGAGTTTTCACCCGTTCGTGAACACTTCTTGTTTGCGCTTGGTAACACATCAGAAGCATGAGGTTTCAGAGTCATTTTTTTGTTGTTGTTGACATGTTAAATCAGGGTTTATCTTTGGGACAGTTTACATCATTGCTTGTGTAGGAACTATATGTTGAAGAGCATCATTTCCCTTTTTAATGTTTTCAATGTGTCACTTTTTATTTTGTCATGATAATATTGTCTGTAAAAACTGATTTTTTTTATAAGCTTTACATTGACCATGCATTTGGTATATATACTTAAGCTATCCTATTATGTTTAGCATTGGGAGGATCAAGTTTCTAGGCTTAACCAGTAACTTCTCTGAGCGTCCGAGTTAGCTTGTATGTCAAAAAAAGATAACAACAATAATAAAATTTGTAAAACAATCGAAGCAAGATCTCTTCAATCTAATTTTGTGTCCTTCAAATAAGAGGTTCAGTGGTGTAGAGCTAATATTCTACAAGTCGGTGCAGTGGTAATTCCATTTGGTGTTAAGTAATTGCGTCTTACTCATGATTTTTCCTTTTAGAAACCAAATGAATGAAAACTGACCGATCGTGTAATGTGATTTGTGACTTCTCTTATGTTGGTAAGCTTTGTTGGAAGAGTGAAGGGTTAAAATAAATTTAATCTAAAGACTCTTCCACTGATCTTCATATATATGTTTCCACTGATTTTCTTTTTAATTTTATAGAGCAAAATTACAAACGTAAATTTCTGAGATTTAAGGGGTTTTTTTTCCCTCACTTCTTCGCCGTTCACTTATAATTTGTCATCCTTAGGTAGTTTGTTCTGTCCCTTCTAGAGTTAGGGCTATAAAACGTGGGGTAAAAAGGTTGTAGGGTATGAGTGGTGAGTTTTGACTCCCATTTTTTTTTTTTTTTTTTTTTTTTTTTTTTTTTTGATAAGTAAGAAATTTATAAAAAGTGCTCAAGAGGGAAGCGCATCCCAAGGGAACAAAAAGGGGCCAAAAAAGCCATTACACTTTTAAAGAGGCCAAAAAATTAACTATTTCATCTAAAGATCTATAATCTCTACTTGGAACCTAACAAAAAAAGGTGAAAATAATAGAGAACTTAAGAAAAGAAATAGGCCTCTCATTCCCCTCAAAATATCTCATATTCCTCTCAAGCCAAATATACCACCACACATAAAGAGGAGTAGCCCTCCAAGCATCACGAACATGGCCCCCCACAAAACACCCTCTCCAAGCCTCAATCAGCTCTCTGGCGGAGTGAGGCATGACCCATTGAAACCCAAGCAAGCCAAGCATCAAATCCCAACAATCCTTGGCCGTGGGGCAATGCAAAAGAAGATGATCAATTGTCTCCTCGTCCCTAAGACACATGTAGCACTGATTGACCACCACCTGATTTTTCCTTCTCAAATTATTCTGAGTTAAAATTTTGCCCAACACAGAAGTCCAAGTAAAGAAGGCCACTTTGAAATGACCCTTAGAACGCTAAATCGACTTCCACGGGAAGGGCCCTTCAGGCTCCACAGAAAGACACCTGAAAAAGGACCGCACATTAAAACGACCCTAAGCACTGGAGCCCAAGTCCAACCATCAAACTCACTAACCGTGACTCCCTGCTGATACAACAACTCCAACAGACGAATGGCATCCTCAACCTCCCAATCCTGAAAGAGACGCCTAAACCGAGCATCCCACACCAATCTCCCGCTATCAAGATGATAACAGTCAACTATCATGGCCTGTCTATTCGAAGCAATCCTAAACAGCCGTGGAAAAGCGAGAGTAAGAGAAATATATCCACACCAAACATCTTACCAGAAACTGATCCTCCCGCCATCCCTGAATCTAAAACGGACATTTAAGGAAAAATCAAACCAACCCTTCAGAATGCACTTCCAAACCCCCACACCCCTCGGACCACACACCTCAAGAGAACACCACCCTCCTCTGCTCTCCCCAAACCTACTAGCAACAACCCTCCTCCAAAGCCATTGCATTTCCACTCCAAACCTCCACAACCATTTTCCAATGAGAGCTTTATTGAAAGACACCAATCTACGAAGCCCCAACCCACCATTACGAATAGGCTTGCAAACATGCTCCCACTGAACCAAATGAAACTTAAACTCCTCCCCTCTACCTCCCACAGAAAATTACGCTGCAAGCGCTCAATTCTCTCAGCCACAGAGACAGGAATTTGGAAAAGTGAAATAAAATAAATAGGAAGGCAAGAGAGGGTACTCTTAATTAGAGTGACCCGCCCCCCTTGGAAAGATACTGCTTCTTCCAACCCGCAAGCCTCCTCTCAAATCTATCTACAACTGGATCCCAAACTCCCACACACCTCGAAGAAGCTTCCAGAGGCAAACCTAAATAAGAGATAGGAAAAGAGCAATTGTGACAACCAAGAATACTAGCAAACAAGCCGATCTCAGGAACCTCCCTAATTGGCACCAAAACACTCTTGCCAACATTCACCTTTAGGCCGGAAACCACTTAGAACCAGATCAAGACACATCTCAAATACCTGAGCTGGGACTCCTCAGCATCACACAACACGAGCGTATCATCAGCAAACATCAAGTGAGAGATCTCTAACTGGCTAGCAGCATCTCTACCCACCCGGAACCTTCTCAAAAGCCCAACTCAACAGCCCTCCTCATCAACCTACTCAGAGCCTTCATCATAAAGAGGAACAAGAATGGCGAAAGTGGGTCACCCTGCCTCAAGCCCCTCGAACTGGAGAAAAAATCGGTCGGAGCTCCATTCACAAGAATTGAGAACCGAGCACTGGAAATACAAAAATGAATCCATTTCCTCCATCTCACTCCAAACCCCATCCTCTCCAATAGGTAGAGAAGGAAACTCCAACTCACATGGTCATACGCCTTCTCAATACCTGGAACCCCACTACTTAATCTGGAGTCCACACACTCGCTAGCAATAAGAACTGAGTCAAGAACCTGACGGCCTCCCACAAATGCATTCTGAGAATCAAGAATCACACCATCCATCACTTTCCTCAAACGAAGAGCAAGGACTTTGACAAAAAACTTGTAAATGCACCCTACTAAACTGATAGGGCGAAAATCCCGGACATCCAAAGCCCCCATTCTTAGGGATGAGAGCAACAAAGGTGGCATTCAAGCTCTTCTCAAAAGACCCCTGGGCATGGAAAGCTTAAAAAGTGCCCACCTCCCCTTTAACCATTTCCCAACACTCCAAAAGGAAAGATATAGTAAACCCATCAGGACCTGGGGCTTTATCCCCATTACAGCTCTTCAAAGCAGACAAGATTTCCTCTTCAGAAAAAGGCTTTTCCAAGCCCGCACACTCCTCAAAAGAAATGGTGTCGAACTAAAGCCCCTCAAGCAGAGGTCTCCACGTAACAACCTCCGTGAACAGCTCCGCATAGTACACAGCAATACCTTTGCACACGTCTTCCTCCTTTACCAGAGTCAACCTATGCACCCAAATCCTCCCAATATGATTGCCTCTTCAATGGGCATTGGCCAATTTATGGAAAAATTTCGTGTCTCTGTCGCCCTCCTTAAGCCACACGGCTCTAGATTTCTGTCACCACGAAATCTCCTCCATGATAGCAATCTCAGCAAACTCCGCCTGACACTTCGCCCTCATTTCCTTCAAATCATCCCCTAAAACCCCTTGACCCTTCATCTTGTCAATATCAGCAATCTCAGAAAAAACCCGATTCTTCCTCCAAACAAGATTCCCGAACACCTCTTTATTCCAGATCTTAATGCTTTCCTTGAGAAGACACAATCTCCGAGCAAGAATATGACTAAGGGTGCCAACCACTCAAAACCCATCCCACCAGCCTCGGACCCGATCTCGAAAACCTTCAATAGGAAGCTATATATTCTCAAACCTGAAAGGAGATCTACGTCTACACAACCTACCACAGTCCAGCATCAACGGGACATGGTCATAAATAGGGTGAGCCAAAGTAGCCTGAGTAGCATCAGAGAACGTCTCCTCCCAGTTACCTGACAAAAGGAATCTATCAAGCCGAAACAGGGTAGGAGGAGAACGACCACTAGACCACGTAAAAGGACCTCCCTCCAAAGGAAGATCAACCAACCCAGAAGCATCAATAAACTCCGAAAAGGCCTCCATGTCATTCGTCCACCGACCCCCTGTCGATCTCTCAAAAGGAGAACGAACAACAATAAAGTCACCACAAATACACCAAGGTAACAACCATCGTCTTCGAACATCCTCCAGCTCCTCCCAAAGAAGAGCAAGCAATGAATCCTCTGAAGGCCTATAAACTCTTGTGAAAACCCAAGCCGAGAGTCCACTAACAACACCCATCTGTTGTCCCACATAACAAGGACACCACCTGAAGTGCCAGAAGCATCCAAAACGCAACACTCCACAAATCTACCACCCCAAAGGCTTCTCACAATCCGATCCGTCATCGAATCAATCTTAGATTCCTGAAGACACACCACATGACCTCCCCCTTTTCGAATCACAAACTTGATCACTTTCCTTCGCACCGGGTCATTAAGGCCCCGGACATTCCAAGACAAAATTTTTAGTTTCATAAGGAAACAGTAGTTAAATCCGTCACTCCCCTCCTCCCACCATCCCTAACCCTAGGGCCCCCATTCCTTCTTTTATAAGTCACTAACTCAGTGTGGCATCTCACATCACGCTCATCCATCCCATTCTGAACCCTACCCCTACAACCCATACTTTCCTTCTGTTATGAAAGAAGGACATTATGAAACATATTCATTACTTCCTCCATTTTGCCCTCAAAAGACACCTCCAAAAGAGAACCTACCTCTCCACCTTTCTCTCGAAACCACTCCTCCTCCACACCCTCACTTCCTTCAAAAAAAGAAGGACCCTCCACACTTTCCCCTTTCGGTCAAACAAAAGCCAAAGCAGCACACAAAATAACCTTCTGCTCCAAACCATCCCATTACACCAAACCTAACTCCCCAGCCACCGAAGAACAAGCATCACCCTCCCAATCCTCATGGACAGAAGTGGAAATGGAGCTGCCAGCCAACGAAGTCCCGAACTCCTCATCCGACAAACAGCCCCTAGACTCATTCTAAAAATTCCTCGAAACTAAGTGAGCCCGCAAGTCATTGATCAAAGGGGCAGCAGAGTCTTTGTCAAAAAAGAACTGTAAGTCCCGCCAAACACAAACCATGACTCCCTCACGGGTCAAATCAGGCAACCGAGGCAACATGCAGCCCTGTTCATCTCCATGCCAGACATCCTCTTTCACCATTGAAGTCGCCTCAAAATTCGAAGAAAGCTTTTTAGAGAAGGAGGACAACCATCCCTTTTCCAACCCCGACACCCCAACAGAAGGGGAAGAGAACGAAGAAGAAAGCAAAAGGGCCAAACCAGACCGAGAAAAAGGCTTACCCGGAGATAAACTAGTTGCTTAGACATCACGCATTTCTACTTTTCTTAACAAGACCATTTATTACGCAAAACTGGGAGAACAACCTTCTTTTTAAACCTCAACCGGTGCCCTTTAACAGGGAGAACAGCTCTTCCACCATGCCTGATGCCCCCAGAAAGACACGTAGAGGGCTGTTGATCCGGGCAAATCACTAAAGAAGAAAGAGCATCGAACCGGTTCTTAACTTGCAACCCAGAGCAAACAGACACAACATCCGGCCCACCCGCCAAACTGTAGTCTAATCCACCCAACTTGCCGCTTTGCAGGCCTGAAGAAAAACCCAAGGAACAGCCCTTCTCGGGCCTCTGGGCTATCTCACAAGGCCCAATCGAACCAGGGTCAGCAACACAAGAAGAATTAGACCCCAACACCGGCCCACCCGCGAGCCCATCAGCACAAGAAGCCTGCTTAGCCTTGACAACCCATTTTTTTAAAAAAAGAAGTGGATACAATTGTATCCCACTTCCAACAGTCTAACCTTGGGCACCAACCACGTGTCCTATGTCCATCCCTTCCCCACTCACGTGTTGCAGGCACGTGAAAACCACGTTGGAATCTTCTCCGATCAATAAACTGAACGGCCGGCAAAAGGCCATGGCCTCTGAACTCACCGAACCTTGGGAACATCCTATTGCCAGCAAGACTACATAACTTTAGTGAGGATGAAACACCATCTCTCCTTTTCTAAGAGAAAATCCTTCTGAAGCATTCCGTATTCCTATCCCAAAGCAAATCACACCACTTCTTCCATTTCTGGAACTCGTACATCCCCTTCTTCCCCAGCGCCTCCCATCTCAACCAATCAGCCTCCTTTAATAGGTGCGATCCATCTCCACCTTCCAACTGTCTGTCGTCGGGACAAGCACATGATGCTTCTCCTCCCAAATAGCCACTTTATAGCAAAACTTGTCATCATGGATGAAGACAAACGGAGGGCAAACACAGCCGGTCGAGACTGTGATATGAACCTTTTCCGCATCAAGGGATTCATTGGTTTTCACCCAAATAAAGCCACCACATAGATCCCCAACTGTCACAAACAGAGAATGATTCCAAAGGTGGAAAGGGAGACCGTACAGCGTGACTCTTTTTAACCCCTTCTCCTTCAGCACTCCAGAGTAGCCCACTCTGAAATTCTAAGCTTCCAGTCGAATAGTGGCCCTTCCTCAATCCCGTCGCCCCTCCTTGAGAACCCTAGCTGCCTCCGCCGAAGAAGGAAGACGAAAGAGAATCAAAGAGTCAGGCAGAGGCGACACCATCACACCCGAAGCGACCTTCCAAGCACGCGTCGCCTAAGCAGCGATCTGAGCCCTATCACCCACCTCCTTATCAAATTCACCCACCAAACACGAACGAAGATCATCTTCCCTCCTTCTAACCGAATCATCATCAAGAAAAATTAAAGCCCCTCTATATATAAAAACAGATTTTGCAAACCCTCCCTGAAAAAGACGAGGCAAACAAGCAACCTCCAAGAAAAAACGCATGTTACGACTTTTGACTTGCTTTCAGGAAATGATGGATACTGGTTGCTGGAGGTTCTAAATATGGGCATTAAATTGAAGGCAAAAAGTAGGGAAGAGGATAGGAACCTTGTAATTAAATAGGATTAGCAGATAAGAGTTGTTCTAATACTGGGAATGGTAACCCTAAATAATGATTTTTATGAAAAGAAGGGAAGATGACAAAGAATCTAGGATTCTTATCTTGAATTATCTAAAAATTAACCCCTAAAGTAAAGTTGCACCATCCATCAAATAATCTTCAAGTAATACTCTACCCCCATTGTATAGTTGTTTATGGGTTGCTGAACTTTTTCTGCTACTACTAAAACTCCGATTCAAACATACACCATTCATCAAATACTCTTAAATATTTATGCTCTTACATATAATGAAAAAGATAACCTAGAGGGATCAACAACTGAAGTTATGTACGGAATAAGATTAGGAGTAGATACAATATATACCTTTTGTGCTGCACCACAGAATTTGGAGTAAATAACCACATATATCAACTGCAAAGCCACTCCAAGGAAGTTTATAAAAACAAATGGCGTGCTTTGTTCATCCAGGTATCCATACAATCCCCAGAAGGAGAATATGACAGATACACCAATGAAGTTGTAGGGGTTTAAGCCCTCTACAACATGCATCTTAGAAATCAATGGTCTGAGAGTTAAAAAAAAAAAAAAAAAAAAAAAAAAAAAAAAAAAAAAAAAAAAAAAAATACATTGAGCCTTAAGACATCCTTATATGAGTTACAGAAACATTAATACAGGGTATGTTTCTAAATACTTGGTGATTCATCCTGAGAAAATTCTAAGATCTCACTTAATCTACGAACATGACAATACCATTTTCTACTTTACTAAACCTCAGAAAAGGATGACTTACAGAACATCAAACATAAAAGTTATGGTAATTCATCCTAAGAACAAGGAAATTCCAAGATTCCACTTAATTTATAAACATGAGAATAGCATTTTCTACTTTACTAAACCTCAGAAAAGGATGACTTAAAGAACGTCAATAGAACATCATAAACATGCTAATACGAATAAGCCTTCTTGAACAATTCAAAATCAGTGATACAGAGATATAGAGAGGTGATATAAAGAGGGAAAGACAGAGACATCTTACAACACAACAACATTGAGCCATTAAGACACCCTCATATGAGTTACAGAAACATTAATGCAAGGTATGTTTCTAAATACTTGGTGATTCATCCTGAGAACAAGGAAATTCCAAGATTCCACGTAATTTACGAACATGACAATACCATTTTCTACTTCACTAAACCTCAGAAAAGGATGACTTAAAGAACATTAATAGAACATCATAAACATGCGAATACGAATAAGCCTTTTTGAACAATTCAAAATCAGTGATATAGAGATATAAAGAGGTGATATAGAGAGGGAAAGACAGAGACAGCTTATAACACACATCTTGAAAATCAATGGTCTTGTGACGGCTCAAGTTTTTCAACCCGGTACGTCAGTGATGAATCGAAAGTGATCCGATAACGGATTCAAAATGCGGAAGCTAAAGGTAAACCAAGGTCTTAAGAGATAAGAGTCACTCCCAAAACACCAATGTGGTCCCCCATGAGATCACGGAACTTAAAGAAAGCAAAATCGATAGTAAGGGTCAAAAAGGATAAAATTTGTTATCCAATGGGCAAAAAGGTCAATTCATAATAAAAGAGAGAAACTTGACTCAAAACATGTCAAACAAGGTGAATACAACCTAATCTAATCATTTTGAAACATTCCAAGAGGTTCCATGAACATTGGCCAAGAATCCCACATAAAGCCCTATCCCGGTTGAAGTGAAAACTGATACTACTTTACTAAAATATGAATAACTTCTATTATGTTTGGAATCTAAGGATGGTATTAGTATCATTGGAAAACCAACTCAAAATCCTTGAGTTTAGGCTCAAGAATCACCCCATTTGGATTAGAAACAAAGAAGTTATGGCCCATTGAAGTTGGATGATAAATGCTGAAACTCAACAGAGACTAGGCTCGGGATCAAGCTATTTTGGTTGACCGAAATGGACTTTCGAACGACCAAAATGAAAGTACTGAGAGCTAAAAACAAGAAGGAAAGTGCCTGCTTGTTTTGGTCGACCGAAATGGTCCTAAACAGTAGAAAAGGCTACTGGAATGTGATGTTTACTGTTCATTAGCAATACCATTTGCCATCGGTCGATCGAAATGGAGTTTTGGTCGACCGAAACACCACGAAAAGCTGCTGATGAACCTGCTAACAGCCTAAGGTGCTAAGGTCTAAACTCAACTTTGAATCCCTTCATGAATTGGTTCAAAATGGATGTGCAAAACTAATTTTCAATGAGTTTTGTGAATGTGAACATGTCAACAACTTTGATATGAGTAAATGAATATAAAACAATGGTTCATGGCCCCATACACATCATTTACAAGATTTTGACTTCTCAAACCTCAAAATTTGATTAAAAGACATTTGAAGCAAAACTTTGTTACCAAAAGTGTCTAAGTACAAAAGTAGACATGCTTGGCACTTAGCCTCATTACATACATCCTTAAAATATCAAAAGTGATTACTTAACATCTTTACACATCAAGGAAATTGCATAATCTTCAAAAGTACCATACACACATGGTATACAAAATTATAACTTCAAAAGTTAAGCATGTTAAACACTTACATGTTAATATACAAAAATGCTTCAACAAGCTCAAAAGTTTCTAAGGATAATGAGCATCCATGAACATAGTCTTTTTACCTGAAAAATAACCCAAACCACTAGGGTGAGTAATCAAGTTACTCATAGGAGAAGCATATGCGTATACCCTAAAGTTTCAATATCATTGTAAGATCAATATAGACGAATACAATGGAGCATTCTACTTAACGTCTATGTTCAAGGTGTGCTAAGGGATCATCTTAAGCTAACTTGAATGATTCTTTAGCAATACAAATCAATATCAATGTACTTAACAACATCAATTCGCTAATAACAAGAATTTCAAGCTACAATTAAGCATTGGTTGTCAACCTGAAATTTAGTGCGAAAACAAGTAATGGAAAACTTGGACATCACGTCTCGGACTTAACCAAGATCAATACGGTTATTCCGGGTATTAACCCGCTGGGAAGACTACCCTAGTGCGCACTATCTCAATTGGGGAGAACTCATACCTCCCGCACTAAATCTAAACTTTAATCATGTCACATGTAACAATGTCCCAAGAGATTCCAAAATATATATCAAGTTCAAAACTTATATATACATAATAAGGCATACAAATCACCTTCCATGCACAAGTATTTTGAAACCATTCTTAGGGTTCCAAATCTAAAATGGCATGCCAAATGACAAATTCACATCATGATATTATGCACAATACAATATCACAAATTTAGCAATTCAAGTCATGCCTCAATAACAAGCTCTATATACTATTTATCAACATTTAGTAATAGGCTCATAAATTAATCACAATTTGTAATTCACAGGAATATAGAATTATTGTGGCAAAAATATAGCAATTCAAGTCAATAAGAATTGCATATAACACTAATAATTCTACTAAAGTTCTATATTACTACCACATGTGAATTTACTAGAATTTAGCATCTTCTAAATTATATAATCCTTCTACACATGGTATATACATATCATACATACTTAAATCAATAAACCCTAAGTCAAGAAGTGAATGTTTCCTATAATATGCAATACTATCATATTAAAAGCATGTACACAATATATATTAAATTTCAAGGATTATAAAACACTTAGAATATAAACATACTACCACCCCTACCTTAATAGAGAATTGAATCTCTATAATCCAAGCAACCAAGCTCTAAATGGAAAACAAGTTTAGGGTTATTGAAGAGGAGAGTGAGAGAAATCTTTTCTCTCCCAAGGTTTTTACTCTCTCCCAAGGTTTTTACTCTATGGTGAATGGAAGTGAGCTAAATTGAAGGGATACGCTATGAACAAGCTTTCCTCCAATGGTGGATTGGCTAAGGTTCATGAGAGACAATGAAATGAAAAAGGTAAAGTGTAAAATGGTGAGTGAAAGGGCTAGAAATCCTCCACTCACTATGTGCTCTTGCACTACCTCTCTCTCACACACAATGCAAGACTAAATCTTGAGCTTACACTTGTCACCAATCCAATGCCTCTTCCAAGACTTAATCCTAGACCCACACTTGTCAACAATCAATGATTACATGTGCACCAATCTAAGGCCAACACATGAATGAATCTCCACCCACCAAATGTCAAGAAGTCATGGTGCCAAGTCTCTTCACCTAAATGCCAACAAATGGCTTCATGAGAGTATGACACTTGTCACACTTTTCCAAAAATTGTAAAATGGTCCTTTTTTAAAATATCTTCCAAAATAAATTGCAAAAAGGTCTCCAAAACGAAAAATAATTATTTTACATAATTACACTAAAACCCCAAAAGTTATAAATAATTACACTAAAGTATGCATTCATGCCCTTTACAAGAAAAGTACTAATCTAGCATGTTTTTCTACAAAAGTAAAAATACCAATGTCATGGAAATCAAATACCATGAATGTATGCAAAACTGGAATCAAATTCGAGCACAACAAGTGAGATTATGCAAGGAAAAACGAAAAACGTCTAAAAGACGAAATAAGGAAAAGACAAAATAAGAAAAAGACGAAAAAGAAAATCACCGAAAATGAAAAAGGAGGAAAAAGACCAGGTCATTACAGGTCTGGGATTGAAAAAAAAAAACCAACAACAACAACATTGAGCCTTTAAGACATCCTCATGCGAATTACAGAAACATTAATGCAGGGTATGTTTCTAAATACTTGGTGATTCATCCTTAGAACAAGGAAATTCCAAGATTCCACTTAATTTACGAACATGACAATACCATTTTCTACTTTACTAAACCTCAGAAAAGGATGACTTAAAGTACATCAATAGAACATCAAAAACATGCAAATATGAATATGCCTTTTTAAACAATTCAAAATCAGTGATACAGAGATATAAAGAGGTGATATAGAAAGGGAAAGATAGAGACAGCTAACAGGGGGATCCAAACATAAGGAGAGAAAAGCCAGCCCCTGCACATATAGAAGTCCAATAATAAGAAACATTGTTATGAATATAATGTATTATCATGAGAATTCCCAACAGAGATCATATATACGTGTATATATATATATATAATAGTGTGTATATATATATATAGAAGTTCTTACCCAAACATTTATAGACACTTATAGTCTAGCAAACCCTAGACCATGTCTAAATTATACATTTGTCCAATGAGAACGGGATATTCGGGTTCAGAACCCTAATTGGGGTTCATGATTTCATGCTTTGTCGGTTGTATTTTGCTTTTCATAATACATGCATGGTATACAAGTGGCTTGTGTGAGATGATAGGAGAGGAGAGAGGATGTCTACTTTGTTATATACATATATTGGTATATATACACACACACACACACACACCATAGACTTGTGTGGATGTACTAAAGCCACATCACCTACTCATAATCCAACTAAAGCCACGTCACCTACTCATAATCCAAGTGCCCCCCACGAACCATTACTTTGAAGTAAGAAGGACAAAATCATAAGTAAAGTTTGAAGAGTGAGTTGAGGAGTACAACGACCCAACCGTAAATCATCAATTGAAGGACCCAGAGTGTCAATCCGACCCAGCACGAATTGTCAATCGAACGGGCCTATAACCTCGATCCGACCTGAGCACGAATAGTCGATCGACGGGCCTAGAATCTCGATTCGACCAGAGCACGAATCATTGATCAAAGGGCCCAGAACCTCGATCCGACCCAGTTGCGAATCGTCGATCGACAGGCCCAAAACCTCGATCCGATCTAGTTGCGAATCGTCGATCGACGGGCCTAAAACCTCGATCCGACCCAGTTGTGAATCGTCGAGTGACAGGCCCAAAACCTCGATCCGACCAAGTATGAATCATCGATCGACAGGCCCAGAACCTCGATCTGATCCAAGTACGAGTCGTCAATCGATAGGCTTAGAACCTCGATTTGACCCGATTACGAGTCATCAACCGATAGGCTTAAACTAACCAGAATAAAGAGTAAATGGTAGGACTTCTTCTTTGTCAAGGGGAACACAGAAAGGATTTTGGATTGGAGGAAAAATAGCTAATCAAGTCTTGTAACGCAAGACCCAATTCGGGGACCAGAGTGAGAGATAACCGGAGTGAAAATCGCTGTCGTTATGCCTAATCCTACCTGGGTCATTTAAGAGAGCGTTATACTCATTTAGTGGTCCCTGAAGAATAGAAATTAAGGCAGCATAATCTTAATGATCACGTGAGCCCTACCCTATTTAGAAGGGAGCCTAATAAGTGTTAATGAATCCCCTTCACTAACTTTAGGCTATAAATGGAAGAAGGTTGAAGGCAGGCTACTCAGACTATAGACTTATGGCATCATCTCTCCTACCATCACTCCAATCCCTTCTTTTGGGGCTAGCTTTCTCTCCCTTCCTTAGCTCTTCTGCTTTCCTCGTATTGTCCTAAGTAATATACCCCAACTCATTGACTTTTTAACAGTGTCCTAGGAACCAGTATTTATATTTTGGCGACTTCACTGGGAATTATCTTAGCAAGAAGATGAATCTAGAAGAGGTCCAGCCACCGCCAGTATAAGTAGAGGTATCTGCCGTTGGGGCTACTAGTGCCAGAGCCACTAGCGCCAGAGCCACCAATGCTAGATCCCGTTCCTCGAGGTCAAGAAATAGGTCTAGCATAAATGTCATCTTAGAAACAATGCAGAGCATTAACCATCAACTAATGGCCTGAATGGAAAAGTTCAAGGAAGCCCTTTATGCTCTCAACAGAAGGGTTCCGACTACAACTGCTGACCAGGCAAAGTTGACCCTACCTAATTAAATAGCACTTGACGTTGCTAACCAGGCTGACACACATCTCCCTCCATAGAATGAGCAGACAGTCATGTCACAACCGCCAGCAGGTCCAGGCGACAATACAGATTCACTTTTACAACCAACTCTAGAGCCTTACAACCCCACACCACAGACAACTCCTGGAGCTCCTCACACTCTTCCTCCTATAGGAAAGGAATCTGTGTTTTGCTCCCCATCTACATATGCACAAGCTAACCTTAAAACACCCTTCACCTTCCCTTCCTATTCTTATTATGCCCCAAAAGAGGTCTTTACACGATCCGAGGTTCGTGATCTTTTCAAAAAAGATACCCCGGCCTCTAGAGCTTTGGATTTTGGTAATGAACCGCCCTACCCTCGAGCTATCGCACAGACCCCTTACCCATAGGGGTATCTGTTCCAAAGTTTCCGTAGTTCAACGGTATAATGGGCGATCCCAGGGAGCATGTCATGCGTTTCGTCGAAGCATTGGGACACTTTGGCGATAACCATGTGGTTCGACTACGGGAATTCTCTAAATCTTTAACAGATCGCGCATACCGTTGGTATTTCAACCTCAAGCCTGACTCAGTCAGCACATGGGAACAATTGAAGGATCAATTCCTTACCAAATTCTTTCAAGCCGAAGAATGCATTACTACTCTCTCTCTCACCAAAGAAACCCAAGAAGAGATCGAGGATATCCTCATCTTCATTAATCGCTTCGGAGATCGAGCAGGTGAATACTTTGAAAGTAGCAATGAGATGGATTTGGTTGATATCTGTATCCAAGGTATGTTACAGATCTATAAGCTCTATCTAGTCAATCTCAAAATCGTTAGTTTCGGCGAACTCAAGATTGCAGCTAGAAATCTAAAAGACCTCAAGCCCGTCATTGCCAAGTATGCAATTCCCAAGTACGATACCCCAAAATTTGAAGCTCCAAAAGTATCCAATAGACAGTCTGGGCCCACGGCGGTTATTGATGTCCGCCCTCGAAAGCGATTCGAGAAAGCTTCAGAGTCCAAGCCTACAGGCGAGGAACCACCACCATTTTTGATCTGTATCGAAGAGGTTAAGAATACACTCGCGCAGTGGGTTAAAGATCAGTGCTGATTTTTGCACCTATCATCAAAGTACCACTCATCCTACTATCAACTGTTGGGGGTTACGCTGCCTCTTCTAACGACGAATGGCTGCGGGCGATCTAGAAGTTACTCCTCCCAAGGATGTTCACCAATTTCTATACCCCAATCACTGAGCAGCAACTATCTCTTGTTACGATAAACTCAAAGAGACAAACCCGAGTCAGAACATCGAACCTTCTTCATCAGAGGCTAATATTTGTTTAGTGGCTGCTGTAGCTAAATCCACGCCACTAGGTAATAAGAAGGTAATCACTTTCACTGATGCCGATAAACAGAGCTAAGGCACCCAAAATCGACCACTTTACGTTCTTGCTACAATTAAGGGAGTATAATTCAAGCTTGCGTTTCTGAACAATGGATCATCCATCAATGTCATGCCTTTGTCCACCTTTCGCAAGGCAGGAATCCCTGAAGATCGGCTGGTCAAGGAATCCATCGAAGTAACAAGATTTGGCAATGATCTTCGCCAAACGCTGGGCTACGTCAATATCGATCTGGTTGTCAATAAATTCCAAGCCTCTACCAAAGTTCATGTCATTGAAAGTGATACATCTTATCATATCTTGTTAAAACACGCATGGATGCATCGCTTTGGCATTGTCCCTTCTACTTACCATCAATGCTTTAAAGGTTGAAGCATTTGGAACAACAAGGTGGTCACGGTCCCTTGCTCCAATCGTCCTTTTGTCACCTTCGAGGCTCACTACACCGACGCACTGTTCTTCAACAAACTTGATGACTACGCACAAGACTGCGACACTACCATTATCGGCACTCCCTTACCTACTTGGGTTGATGCCCAGAAAGGCATATTCCACCCACCATCTCCAGTTCAGGCAAGCGACGCCCCACGCGAATGCAACCACGTCCGTCTCCCCAATGGTCGTGTCATCTACCGTTTATGACGGTGCCCAGGGTCAGTAGAGATTCACTCTACTGGTCCCCAGAGTACCAACCTCGGATCTTTGAGGAAGCACCGCTGCCGAACCTTGTCGAAGTTGATCTTGCCCATCCTAATAAGCAGCTCCGCATTACGTTCCTCTCGGGTACACTCAACTCTCAAGATCATTCTCACATTGTCTCTCTCCTACAGGAATTTCGTGATATCTTCGCATGGGCATACAGTGAAATATCGGGTTTCCGTCCTTCATTGGTTTCGCACTACCTTAATATCTTACCCAATGCTCGACCAGTTAAGCAAGGCTCATGCACATTTCGACCAGAGCTTGAATTGCAGATCAAGGAGGAGGTCCAAAAGTTACCAGATGCAGGTTTCATTAAAAGCCCATCATCGACCCCACTTGGCTGGCCAACATTGTCCCAGTTCAAAAAAAGAACGGCCAGATAAGGGTGTGTGTCGTTTCGAGATCTCAACAAGGCATGCCCCAAGGATGATTTCACCTTACCTATCATTGACACCCTCGTCGACGGTATTGCAGGTCATGAAATGTTCTCTTTCATAGATGGCTTTAGCGGTTACAACCAAATTCGTATAGCTGATGGTGATGCAGAGAAATAGCCTTTTGAACGCCCCTTGTTAACTTCCACTATACTGTTATACCCTTTGGTTTGAAAAATACAAGTGCTACTTATCAGCGTGCAATGATTGCCATCTTCCATGACCTACTTCATCATAATCTCGAAGATTACGTGGACGATCTTGTTGTCAAATCCAAAAAGGCAGCTAACCACTTTTATGACCTACGTCAGGTATTTGAGCATTGTCGACAATACAATCTCAAGATGAATCCACTTAAGTGTGCTTTCGGTATAAATCATGGCAAATTCTTGGTCTTCATAGTCAATCGACGGGGTATTAAAGTAGACCCGGCCAAGGCTAAAGCAATCCTTAATATGCCTTCCCCAGCGACTCCAAAGCAGTTAAAAAGCTTTCTGGGAAAGGTCTCATACCTTCGGCCTTTCTTGCCAGCTCTCGCCAAGGCAATACATGCCTTTAGCTCCCTTGTCAAGGGAAAAACAAAATTCTATTGGACAGACACCCACCAGGCAATTTTTGAACGGATCAAACAAGCATTGTTGCCTCCACAAATCATGCACGCCCCACAAAAAGACCAACCCCTCTTCTTATACATTACTTCCACTCCTCGATCTATAGGAGCATTATTGGCACAGGAGGTCAATGGTCAGGAGCAACCGGTTTACTACATCAGTCGTTTGCTCCGCAATGCCAAAGAACGATACTCTATCATCAAAAAGCACTGTCTCACCCTGGTCTTTGCAACATATAAGTTCTGACATTATTTTCTCGCTCATTGCATCATCTTACTCACCAAATGCGATCCCTACAGGCATCTTCTCTTTAAACCTATACTAACGGGCATGACTGACATCACCTGTCATCAACCAAAAGCTATTAAAAGTCAAGCTCTTGCAGACTTACTTGCCCAATTCCCAAATGACGCTCACGAGCCTGTAGCTGAACATTTACCTCTCGATGACCTACTGGTCTCCTCAATCAACTTGCCCCAATAATGGCACTTGTCCTTTGATTGGTCTACGACAGCCAAGGGTGGTGGTACCGGTATTGTACTTTCATACCCAACACTAACCTCCACTGCTGCTATCAAACTTGATTTCAAATGCACAAATAACAAATCAAAATATGAGGTTTTTATTCTAAGGCTCTTGACAGCACTCGACCGACGGATCTCCTGGATCTGTATCGACGGTGATTCCAAATTAATAGTTAAACAGACTTCAAGTGATTTTGCAATCCAAGAACCTTCATTAGCCTCTTACCGCACGATTATCCAAAAACTTTTGCCACGATTCGCTACTATTCGCCTGGCTCATGTCCATCGATCTGTCAATCAGTACCCTGATGCCCTTGCCACACTTGCCTCAAAACTCGACATATTTGGTGACACTCAGCAAATTACTATTCACAAACAAACATAACCTACAATAGCTAGCCTCCTTCCCCTCGAGGATATCACTAATTGGCATCTCCCAATAATCGATCAGATGCAGACGTTCACCAGTTCTTTGCCCCTTGCTCAGCTTAAGAAATTTTATCTCATCTAAGGTATCCTCTATCATTGCTCCCCTTTCGGCATCCTTAGTCACTGTCTCGAGGATACAGAGGCTCGCGAAGTACTGCATCTGGTCCATCAGTAGTATTGCGCCACAACTGACATAGCCCTTTTATCGAAGCCTCCAGCGCAACGTGCATGTATCGCCTGCCAAAAGTGTCCTGATACAGCTAAAGTACTTGAACTAAAGCTGGCTAATTGGCGAGCTCCCTTCATCCGATATTTTCAGCATGGTCCTCGACTAGACGATCCTACTTTGGCAGCAAGGCTCAAACATTAGACGACCCACTTCGAACTTAGCAATGGTCGATTGTTCCGCATCTCTCGTGAAGGGAACCCTTGCGATGCCTTGCCGGGGTTGAAATCCAAGAAGCACTTCATCAAACCCACTCCCTCGAACATCGAGGTGCCTACAAACTGTTTCAACATTTGATTCAGAAGGGGATGTACTGGCCAACCATAGAGCACGATGCCAAAACACATGTTCAACAATGTAAGTCTTGTCAGTAGTATCACCATCAAATCTATACTTACCCAACTAGACTACATCCCCTCACTGCCCCCTAGCCCTTTCATATTTAGGGTTTGGATCTCATCGGCCCAATTAACCCTACAGTTCGCCAACTGCACTGGATCCTCACTACCACTGACTTCTTTTCTAAATGGGTTGAAGTTGTACCCTTACGACATGCTACAGGCATTGTTGTTGCATCTTTTATTCGAGAACACATCATTTGTCATTTTGGCATCCCCGCGATTGTCTTGTTAGACAACGGAACACCTTTCGTCAATCATAAGGTCGCCCAGCTCCTACGACAATATGATATCTAGCAGCGCTGATCTTCTCTTCAAATCTCTCCTCAAGATATTCAATCGGACAGTAACCGAGCACAAGTCCAACTAGGTTGATCAACTACCATTAGCCTTATGGGCCCATTGCACTTCAAAGAAACGAGCAACTGGCCAAACTCATTTTTCTCTCCTCTACGGCATAGATGCTGTCCTTCCAGTCGAAATTACAATCCTTACTGCCGCTCTAGGGGCTTACAGCGAAGTTGATCATTTCACTCATCTCAAAACCTTAGATGAGTTTGCTTTTAGGAAGGAAAAAAAACAAAAAAAAAAAAAAAAAAAATGAGTGCGCTTTTTAATATATTAAATATGTATATATTGGTAGAGTACTGATGGAAATTACTTTAGTAAATTTCATGAATATGAATATGGGACAAGATATGGACACTGAATAGGGAACTTGTAATTAATGTATTTTTTTAAATAAAAAAAAATTACTAATTTGTTCTCTCTCCTATTTAACTGGACGATGAAATCTTGTCATTTCAGTGTCCTGCGAAGTCAGATGGTTTTCACTTCGTCTGCGACAATGATGATGTCTTCTCTTTTGCATGTTGACTACTGTAAAACATATATACTCCATGTGTATATATATATATATATATATATATATATATATGCTCGTTACTCTCGTAATAACTACAATAAATGCACAAATACTTATTGAGGGCGTTCGCCTCTACTGAAATTTTTTATTATTATATTTTTATACTCTTAAATTTATATTTTTTTATATTTATACTCAAACAATTTTAAAATTGTCAAATTATAAAAAAATCTCTCTATATAAATTTGTCCCTTTTCATATGAATTTCTAGATCCATCACTACTTTTAATCCATTTTTGTAAGATGATTTATAATATTATGATTGGAAGATTTGTAAGTTAATGTTTAGTCATGTAAGGAATTGAATCACAGTTTAATCTGTTGATTAGTGGGCTTATTAGTTATTAATGTAAATAGTAGTACAAGTTGATATTTGTAGCTTAAAGAAGGGGCAAATAAGGGATAATTTCCTTCTATCTGAAAAGTTCACAGGTCATGTTAAACATTTTTGTCCGCTTATCAATCCAACGGTCAAGATCACAGATAGTAGATCTCAAGCAAAAGTTACCTAGCGTAAATCAGTAACCTTTTCTCTCTCCTATTTAACTCGGCCATGAGTCTTTGTCCTGCAAAGTCAGATGGTTTCGTCTGGAACAATGATGGCGTCTTCTCTTTTGCGTGTTGACTACTACATTGAGAGTGGAACTTTGGGAGAATTAAAAATTGAGTCCGTCCCTGACTTTGATACGTTGGATAAGTGTAAGTGCTTTTTAGTGCAACAGTCATCTACCTCACATCTCAAATCAAATTAGCGTAGATCTTAGAAGAATCCCATCATCTCTCTCTTCATCATCTCTCTTTGGCTTAGAGACGTTTTGTGATTACCCCCACTGCAACACTTAACCAAATCTTCACTAGTGTTGGGCTGGCCAATAGATGGGCATCATGCAAAAATAATTTTTGCAACCATGTTAATTGTGACTAGCCTAATGGTAATGGCAATACCAAAAAGTATGACCTCCATTTTATTTTTCTGTCTGTTATCTTTTCTAAAATAACGATTTCTGTGTATAAATAGTCAAATCTCTTATTATCGTTAAATAGAATAATAAAATTTGTGGTGAACCAATTTAGCGAAATATACTGATGTGACTCAAAATTGAATTATATGCGCTAATTTTGAAAATGTTAATTGCTAACTTATGCTTTATCATCGATCATCTCTATCTTCATTGTCTTTGTCGCCTTCACTTTCATCCTAATTTCATCATCTGTTCCCTTAATTCTCACTTTTATCCCAATTTACCATGATTCGTCTCGAAATCAGATTATATGTGCTAATTTCGACAATGTTAATTGCTAGCTTATTCTTTATCATCAATCATCTCTATCTTCATTGTCTTTTTGCCATCACTTTCATCCCAATTTCATCCTCTGTTCCCTTAATTCTCATTTTCATCCCAATTTACCATGATTCGTCATATCGGTTATTAATAGGCGATTCGTAACCTATTTTCAAACGTCTGATACCATTACAAATGTGATGAGCGCTGAAAAGTGCACATTTAAACCCCTTAAGCTCAAGTATTCTAGAACCTTTATCTATCTTATTTTTTTTATTTTAGACTAATTTCGTGTTATTTCCCTTTTCAGGCACTTATCCCCAAAATAAGTCAATTCAGCCAAATTAGAGCATAAAAGAAGCAATCTCAAGCTAAATGGAAGAAAGGAGCAAAGTGAAAGCAAAGTGGTGGTTTACAGCAAGTTTCGATCGATTAGACAAATCTTTAATCGATCTCAAAGTGATTGATCCAACCTTATCAAGATGGATCGAGCATCTTGTCGTTATCCCCAAAAATTTCCATCTTCGATCGATCCAACATCCTTTCGATCGATCGAACTTCTTTAATCTTATCCCCACCTACCACTTTTGTCTTTTTCCCAACATATCCCGAATATATCTTAGATCTGTCAGTATTCCAAAAAGGCGCCACCATGGTTCAATCGATCTCACCAAACTTCGATCGATTGAACCCCCTTAAGTTCGAAAAAAAAAACAGAGTCCAGCTCATTAAAAGATGGCTCATGGTGCAATTATTGAAGGGGCCCTAGTGCACGAGGCCTGACCATTGGATGTGACACTTGAGCTACCTATATAAGGATTTTGAACCATTTTTACATAGCGAGATATACAATCTTGGAGATACACAATCTTTGAGAGAGAGGTTAAAGGAGTCTAGAGATTAGAGAGATACATACCATTTGGGAGTTCTTCCACTCATCTAGGGTTTCTATCAAGGAGAAGAAGATCAGTCCTACCATGGAGATGCCCTTGAGGGTTGGATGACTACATCAATGAGTGGCTAAACATCTTTTTGGGGCTAGAGTTAGCCCTAAGCATGCCTTCTAGATCTTGATGTGTTGTATTTTGAGGGAATTTGTGTTGTAATTCTTGTCTTGACATTTGGTTTATATATGAATCTTGTTTCTACAATGATTTATGTTATTTAATACTTCCAATTGATCATTTTATTCTACTCATATGTCTATGTATGCTAGAATAGATATTCATGTGTTTATCTTTAGGTTTTGTGTTATTGATGCATGTCTATGTGTGTTGATGCTATGAATCTAGAGATTATCAAAGCATGATACTTTAATGGAATACTTTTATGGTTTGTTTGATGGTTCACACTCATTTTTTGATGGATTGTGCCTCTACCTTAGTTTAATTAGTTTAATTTTCATATCCCTAGTTTAGTTATAGTGTAGTTGCCTTACTTTTTTAGATGGGGGGACAATCCATGCTTGTTATTTGATGTTCCATGCTTATGAATGCAAGTAGTATAATTCTCTAGTTTGTTAATGTATTTTGATTGTGAACTTAAAGGAAGGAATAATGCCTTAGTTTAATATATTGTGCTATTCATTAGGTTGTCTAGACAATGTATACTTAATTAGTCATCCATGCTTGTTGATTCAATCAATCACACATATTAGTATTGCAACATATATTTCCCCTCATTCATTACACATTAAGCGTCTAGAAAGGTGATGTTTAGTGGTGACCTCTAAGTCTCAAGATCCCTCTCTCTTATTCTCTACCCCTTATTTACTTTAATTGTTTTGTATTGAATTTGTTTAACATTATAGTTTAATTAACCAATCAAAACATCTTTGACCACTCGACCTACTAGTCCAACGTTGTTTCCATATTAATATTGCTTCTTTTCCCTTGGGACGATCCTTACTCACCTTAGTTATATTAGTAGTTAGAGGAAGTAGTGACACTTTACAAATTCAAAGTTGGCCACTATTTAATACGTTTTAACTTGTTGGTTCACGACGACACACCAACGTATAACGACCCGAACCCGTGGGTCCGTATCGTTAACCTGGTCCTTGCCCTGACCCGAGGTCAACTAGGTCATACATTCATTTCTTGTGTCCATGGCCATCCTACTAGCCGATCCTAATCTCAAAATACTTTAGGAAAATAGCCCTACAGAGGAGTCCAAGTGGTATAGGTGAAAAAAGAAGGATTAGCCGGCTGATGGCCCTTCATCGATGCCATCAGCCGGTTGACAGAACAATTTCAGTCGGCTGACCTATAGGGTCGGCCGGTTGAAACGATGGAAAAAATGCAAGCTCTCGGGACTTTCACTGTAGGGGCGTCGGTCGGTTGATAATAGGGGTTCGGTCGGCCGAACCTAGGGTTTCGGTTGGCTAATGGTGAGGGTCAGCCGCCGAAACAAGGCCCCTAAACCCTGAACTCACTGGAGTGGCATTCTGGCTGAGCTTAACACATACACAACCTATACTGGACCTATTATGCAGTTAGATTCTGAATTCACGGCAACAAAATATGGTATTACATAATTAAATGACCTCAATAGTAGATAAAAATATAATTTCCATTCCCATTCATCAACAAGTGTTTATATAGTCACAATTTCCTTCAAAATACCAACACAAGTAATAATTTACAATATATGGCGATGGTTTACAAAAAGAATACATTTCACTACGGTTTTGTGGTTTTACAAAAGTGTAATCAATATGTAATAGATGGTAAAAATAATTTCCTAGTCTTTCTTAAGCTTGTGAGGGATCGGCGTCCACTATCTCTTTTTCCGACCCTGAAAAATGTTAAATAAAATGGAATGAGCAATTTGCTTAGTAGGTGGTGCCTAAAACACACCTCTTGTGACCCCGTGAATCCAAACAAATGAATAGAATAATAGGGAGTGGGGTCATGCTAAGCCGGGGAAAATACAATATCAATTCCAAGTTCAAAACAAGTAAATGTCGTGCCATTAATGCAATATCATGCATGTCACTCCCCATTTTTAGAAGAGAAAAAAAAAAAAAAAAAAAACATCAATCACTTCACAAACTATTAATATAACCCGTCCTTTGGTGACTCTGCAGCGACATGAGAGAAGGGTTGGCTACTGTCTCTGACCCTTGGTACCCCTGCGGTGCCATTTGGGGCATAGATAGTTCAACCACGCTAGAGCAATCTCCCTAGTTCTCTCTAGGTTACATTAACACACCGGCCCTTTAATGACTCCGCGGCGACCGGGTTTTCTCAAAACCATTTTTCTCAAAATTTCTCCCTAAAACCCCTTTTTATTTTCTTATCAAAACACTTTCCCCTTTTCTTTCATGCCCAATGTCATGGATGTATGCTACATATTTTCCCAATAGTATGAAAATGAAGGAAATTTAAGCTTCATAATTTAACATGCTTCATCATAACAATTTTCTAACAATTTAGCGAATACAATAGGCATAAAAAATCAACAATTAGGCATGTTTTCCATGTAAATCAACAAATACACATAATTGCATGCTTCATATACACAATTAAGTCATCTAAGAAACAATCAATTCAATTAATCATGCTTGACCACAATTAAAGTAGAAGAACTCACAAAGGAATAAGAAAATTGAGTATTAGAGACCCCTACCTCAAAATTATGCAAAAAGCCCCAATTTGTGCCCTAGATCCCAAATCTACTAGAGTGCACCAAACACGAAATTGCTCCGATCAACTTATAGATCTCGTCGCGAGCTTCCATTTGCCCCAAACGGCACTCAAAATTACCAAGTATTGAGGAAGAAATCAAGAATTAAATCTTGAAACCAAGAGAAAGAAAAAAGAAGAGTATAAAATGGGAGAGATAGAGACTTATGGGAGTGAGAGGAAAGAATGAGAGAAATGAGACCAAAATTTGGTCTCATGACCATTTAAGAATGATGTGGGTCCCACCACTTTTCCTTTTTTTTTTTTTCCCTTTTCTTTTGTTTTCAATTTATACCACATACGCAAATAAATACATATTTAATTCACAAACACTTGAAACACATTAAATAAAATAAACGTAATGTAAATGAATCCAACTAAGGCCCCCCCCGGGCGGTAGTCGACAATTCCGGTAATGGGTCCCACATGGGACTATCCGGCCAAAAAAATGAAAAAATGTAAAAATGATCATCTTTGCATTTCAATGAGTCCTGAACTCAATGAAATACCCCAGACAACTCTAGGACATAACCGGTACACTCCACAGTGTCCGATACGCAAAACGGCAAAAGACAAGAATGCCTTTGCAACGACAAAAATTCCGAAAAAAATGAAAAATACCGAAAATTGAAAACATCACAACACGCCTCCATGAATCAGTTAGTTCGGTCGGTTTACATCGATATTCATCCAAATCATTTACACCATCTCTTAAAATATATATATAATTTCATTTCATTAGTGCTACCGATATTCACTTGATATATTCTAGTCCAACTTACTGAAAAATATAATAATAAAAAGAAATTACAATCCAATGTTAATCGTTGTATCCACAGCAGGGCAATTACTTTTGCAAGCATCACATTCGCGAACAAGTGTTGTCTCCCCTTTGAATTTCGGCCTATAAGCTTGAATATCAGTATCACAACCCGTTGCCTCGTCTACATCCATGTCCGTCAAGTCTAACAACTATATGAAACCCTAGCCTTGCAAAACAGGGAAACAGAATGTTTGGGAAACCTTTTGGCTTGTTGTTTTAGTATTTATAGTGGAGCATCCTAATGAAGTCAATTACCTTACCATAGGCAATTACCTTTGTAATCTGGAGTTTTTTTTTTTGGCTTACCTAAAATTAGTATAGTAAAAAAAAATACCCTACCTCCTCTCCTCAGATTTTTTAAAATCAAATTTAATGCTAGAGAGATAATGATGTATCATTTTTGAAAGATACATAAAGTTGTTGATATTTACATATTAGAGTGACGAGATAAAAGAGAGGAAAAAAGCCGACGTAAAAGAGAGGAAAAAAGGTGAAAATTAGTGACTCATACTACTCTAAAAATCAAACTTAGTAGTAAAAATCAAAATGTTAAATAGTATCATAATGTATCCGAAATGTATCCACAGAACCGAATCGTGAATTTTTTTCAATCTTGCATGCATGATTCAAAATGCAGTAATACACACTTTTGAACAATATAATCAAAATTTTCAGGAATATAACGGCGTTGTCAGGAATTCTAGAGATAAATTTTTGTAATATTATTTTTAAACCGCACTCCTAACTTAAATGATGTGTGTGTTGTGAGGTCGATAAGCGTACAATAAGAGAATAATATAATCGAATTAAAAATAAAATTTTAGTAAATTGTAAATGTAATTTATGGTCTATTTATAATAATTTTTAAACATACTTTTAAATATATTTTTACTAAATTAATCAACAATATATGATACATAAAGTACCGATTTGAAAGGCAAAAGAAATATATATATATATAGCATTCCTCGTATATTACGTGTTAACCAATTTATTTTAAGGCAATCTCCCCAAATATATTCCCAATGATTCAACATGCAAGTTTGCAAGATTAAGCAATTAAAAAGAAGAAAGCATATAAAGTGGTTTTTTCAATTTGATTTTTTTTTTTAAATAATAAAAAAAAATTGAGTTGTACCAGCTTTATCCCATTACTATCGGCTTTATGCAACGCTCTCAGAGGCTCAGAGCATTGACCACTTTAAATTGGCCAAAAGCAATAAAAATAAAAATAAAAATCATTAAAAAAATTGAGTTGTCAAGTCAAGAGTCCCACTACCATTAAGTATCAACCAGCTTTACCCAGTACCATCAGCTTTATATAAAGCTGTCAGAGGGATTAAACCATCTCAACTCTTTTTAGTCCAAGTGTGAGATAGTTACCTCTTTATATATATATATATATATATATTGGAAAGTAAGTTACATTTGAAAAAGGGAAAGTACAATGTACAAAGAGAGGCCCACAAAATGTGGACAGCCCAAATTATCAAGAAGACAATTAGAAGACACAGGCAAAGCCCAAAGAACAAGACAATAAGCCTTATACAAGCCCAGGCCTGTAGTCTAGCAAACTCTAGACCATGTCTAAGGTATACATTCTTCCGATGAGAACAGGAATTGACTATTATTATTTTCATTTGTTTAATGCTTTCTGTCTATTTTACACAGTATTTTAATGCATTTTGGTCACTTTTGCCTTCTATTTTATTATTTTCACTTTTGTCTTCTCCCAACAACAGCTATACTAATACAAAGCTCAAACAAAAAATAATAAAATAAAAAGTAAATAATGAGGTAAATGTACCACACTATTGCACATTCTTGAATAAAAAAATAAAAAAAAACTTATTGTGGCATTAGCTCCAAAAAGAGTTTGGAATACCATATCTCGGTTCTTGTATGATGTTGAACCAGAATTTGTTGATTCGAAGTATTTCTGTGCAGCTGCGAGGAAAAGAGGCTATGTTCACAATCTTCCAATTCGAGATAGGTTTCCTCTTCTTCCGATGCCCCCACGCACCATACATGAGGCGTCACCCTTAAAAAGGAAATGGTGGCCCTCGTGGGATACGCGAACAAAGCTGAATTGCTTACAAACTTGCATCGGCAGTGCAAAACTGACAGACAGGATCTAGAAGATTGGGATGGTGAACCACCACTGAGAGTGCAAAAGTATGTACTTGATGAATGCCGAAAATGGAATCTAGTCTGGGTAGGAAGGAACAAGGTTGCACCTCTTGAACCCGATGAAGTGGAAATGCTACTGGGGTTCCCAAAGAACCATACAAGAGGTGGTACAAGTAGGACTGACAGATAAAAATCTTTAGGCAACTCATTCCAGGCGAACATGAATAAATCATGAATATTGCAAATAATTCTGAAGTTCTAAATAATACTAGAATAAAGTGTTCTTACTTCCAATAAATTACGAAATTTAAATCATTTCAGTGACTGATGTCCTAAATGTTGAATTTGTGATATTCTTTATGGGATAAATTCTTTTCAGGTTGATACCGTGGCCTATCATCTCTCTGTGTTGAGGGACTTGTTCTCGGGTGGCATCAACCTTTTATCTCTTTTTTCCGGGATTGGCGGTGCAGAAGTAGCCCTCCATCGGCTCGGTATACCTTTGAAGAATGTTGTATCTGTTGAAATTTCTGAAGTTAACAGAAATACTGTCAGGAGCTGGTGGGAACAAACAAACCAGAGAGGGAATCTGATTGACTTTGTTGACGTTCAACAGCTAAATGCTGACCGGCTGGAGCAGTTCATAGACTCCTTTGGTGGTTTTGATCTTGTTATTGGTGGGAGCCCATGCAATAACCTTGCAGGCAGTAACAGGGTGAGTAGGGATGGACGGGAAGGTAAACAATCTGCACTTTTTTAGAATTATTTCCGTATTCTAGACTTGGTCAAAGAGATAATGGGAAAGCAATGATAAATTCATATGGAAGGACTTACAGTTTGGGAACTTGTATTTATTTAGATCTTTTAGGCCCTCTCCCCCAAAAAGGATTTTCGTTGAATCGACATCTTAGAGTTTGAATTGTAAAACATATTTTTTTAACCTATTTTTGAATACAATATTGACATTTTGGAGTTTGAATTGTAAAAAATTTTCATTTCCAATTTTGAAAACGATGTGCCGATTCTTGTAAATGGAGGACATTTGTGATTTTGGATGATACTCGCTAGTGTGTTGTTTTATTATGATATGATGCTTTTTTGTTATCAGGCAAACAAAATTGATCCTCTTGATATGTAGGAGTATTCCAATTTTATTATTGTGAACATGACTTTTAGGTACCTTCAACCTGTAAATTTGGCACTTTCCTATGCGTTAAAAGCTAATTATTAAATTGTTCTACCTTCTAAGCTAGCTTGAATTTATGGAAGGAAAATAAAATTATCCAATCGGATAAGTACAACATATTGGTGCTTTGGACGGATGTCTAGCCTAGGCTAATATATAGGGTGCTTACATTAGAGTTCTCGTTGTATAATTTATATCTTAAATAAATTTCTATCATACCTACCCAAAAAAAGTAGTTGAAAGAAAACAGACTAACGTTTTTTATTTTTTTTATTTTTATTTTTTTTTATTTTTTTAAATATAAAAAGAATGAGAAAAAAAAAAAAAAAAAAATGAGGCCCTATCATGTCCTATTATTATCACTCTTCTACTTCTCTCTTTTTTCTCTGGCTTTTTGTAATTTTTTTTAGTTAGCTTGTCAGATTCGGTTATTTGGTAAAGTAGATGCCACGTCATTTTTCTTTTTTTCCTTTTCCACAAAAAGAACGGTTGTAATCTATCCAATTTCATATTTTTGAAGCTATTTTGGAATACCGACGTCTTGAAATTGAAATGACGAGTTGGAACGGAGGAAATTCACAATTTGGAACAGGAGTAAATTCACAATTTCGATTTGTCGATCTGGCGATTCCAAAATGAATTCTCGAAAATAGAAGGCAATTAAAATGTACTCTCTTCTGAACTGAATTCAAAGGGAAAAAATATATATCCAATCATTAAAGTACAACAATATTTCGGAGAAAAAAATATTATCCAACTGTTTAAAAGTGTGTATTTTGAAAAATTGTTGCTTTAAATAGTTAACAAATTTAGTATTCATAATTCTTTTATATAATTAACAAATTTAGTTTTTTTTTTTTTTTTTCACTTGTTTTCATTAAATAATTTTTTTCATTTTATTTTTTATAAATGTAATAACACCTCTCCTTCGTTAACCCCCCCTAATAAAACTATTATTATCAAATATAGTAAAAGATCATATTTAAGGATATTGTTGTATAATTAGTATAAAAAAATATATATTTATTATCTCAAACGGGCTCTAAAACACAATGTGTCCTGATCCTGTGCCCTTAGACATTCTTTCCCACAAACAAAAGTTATAATCCTAATATAATTCTCATGCATAACCGCAAATAACTCACTCAACAATAAATATAATTCTCATGCATAGCAGCACGTAACTCACTCAACAATAAATGGATCATTTCCTGAAACTAATTGTATGTCACCTCATCTTTTTCTCCAGTCAACTTCTGTGGTAAAAAGTATGTCACCTCATCTTTTTCTCCGGTCAACTTCTGTGATAAAAAGGATCTACAGCAAATTAAAGTAAACTACTAAAGTTGAGTACAGTAATATGCATATCATAACGTTCATCATCGTCTATTCAACTTCATTGCAGCATTGACAGTTGGGTTAGAGTTGAGGTCATCATAACCGCATTTACCACACCCCAACTCTAAGAATGATAGGCACAATGATAATAGGGGATAGACATGAGCTCGATGTTGTTGGCTGCTCGATGTTGTTGGCCATCCTATTCCACTGCAAAATTTTAAATAAATCATTAATATAAAATTAATTAATAAATAATAAAAAAAATAATAGGTAATAAATCTATACTTACCACTCTAATCCCTAAAGGTAAGATATATAAACCGATAATAATAGAGTAAAATTCCACAAAATATACCCTATCTGCACGAGTGTCACAAACCCATAGGGATGTGAAGACCACCGTCGCAAGAAATACTGTTCCAAGAATACAAAGTCACTTTGTCCAAAAATAAAAAAAAAATTAAAATGTCACATGAAGCCTCCGGTAATATTTCCCTCCAAAGTAAAAAAAAGCTATAGCTAGATTAGAAGTACCAGAAGAAATGATTTTTAATACTATTTAAAAGTGGAGTAGATAGTGTAGGTAGATCAACAAGTATGATCAAAGAGTCAATAGATTCATGGTGGGCCCTATTTCTGTGTTCACCGTTATGCTTGCCTCGTCCCACCCACCCACCCTCCCCCCTACACACACAAATATATATATATATATATTAGGTTATCAACTTTAAAGTGAATTCCTATTTATGTGTTTTCTTTAATTTTGTCCTTCCTTGCTGAATCATCAACAATGTCAATAAAAAGGATAATAGAACGCGGACAAAGCTATAAAAGTTTAACAAGATGTATCAATACAAAAGTTGAGTGGTAGACAAAATTAAACAGACTACCTTCAAAATTAATTAACTATGGAAATTAAGTTGTTGCTGATGATACGTAATAATATGAAATTAGTATAATAAAAAAAAAATTGTAGTGGACTAAAACCCACCCCTACACCCGCCCTATGCAATAAGAAGTAATACAGATTTCATTAAATTAGAAGAAGACAGATACACTCCCTATGATCGTTCGGATCTATTCCATAAAATACTATTGGGATAACATATAGTAACTTCCTTTATCGGTTACACCGTCCCTTTAAAAAATATATATAATTTCATTAGTGGTGCTGATACTTGCATACGATGGCACAACTACAAGAGTAGGAAATAACCTGTTTCAATTCTCATTGATAACTTAGATTTAGTAGGAACATTGTAAGTATGTAATCACAGAACGTTTAAACCTGCCCAAGTGTTCATTAATGTTCAAAACACACAAAAGAAAGCCGGTCTTGATATTTACATCAAAATATGTTAACTTCACGGAGATTCTAAGAAGGGTATCCTCAATATGTGCAATGATTTTATTAAAGTTCAAGGCCAATAACCTGGCGAGGTCCTAAGAAGAGTGTCCTGCTAGCATGTGAAAGATCACAATTAACATAAAACGGATGGAGGATAAAAGGGAAACAATAGTAACCAAGCATTGCCGATCATATACAATAAATAAGATACAAAAAAAAAAAAAAAATCTAAAATCAGGCAATTTGGTCGAATGATCTCCTGGCTGGAATTTTCACTGGAGCTTTTTGTGTGTGTTTTTGTGTGTTTTTTGGGAGTCAATTACCCCTTTCTTGATTTCAGCATGAGGAATCAACTTTAGTAGCAGTGATTGATCATTGCTACAGAAAAACTGTGCCAATTAATACATAAAAACCATTAACTTCTGTTTTGTTTAACCCTGCTCTTGATTTCCATGTGATTGTACATTCTGATGGCAAGTGCTTTGAGCCTTTGATAGTATTATTAACTGAAATTTTAGCTGAGCCAACTTCAAATAACATCGATAATGGTGGTATGTATCTTCATATAAAAATAAAATGAAGAATTTAAATTATTACCTCAGGTCCTCAACCCACTAAAAGGGATCTTAATTTTCGTAGGATCTAAGAAAATGCAAAAAATTAAAAAATTATGAGGAAAACGAGTATCGCTGCTGCTGTTGTGAGACTCGAGTGGATTTAGGGAAAGGAAAACAAAAAGATTGTTTCATGCAAAAGGAGAGAGAAGAGAGAGGATGAACATACCATGTCATAAATACATATGATATTTCCCCTACTCCACTCATTCCCAAGCAGTTTCTCTTCTGAACGAGTACACCTAAAATTTGAGGGAAAAAAATAATATTTTGAAAAATATTTTGAAAAATGGACAATAGACGTTATAATCTTTCTTCTTTTCTTTTTTTTTTTCAGAATAAGGCAGTAATATAGTCAAATATAACATAAAATTGAAAAAAATAAATTATCATTATAGACCTGAAAATGCAAATTAAAAAAAAAAAAAAAAAACTAGTACTGAAATTAAGTACCTGAAGATTTAGGAGGCATGTGGTTCGACTATTTTTGATTGATAGTCAAAAATAAACTATTTTAGATTGATTACGGTGAGAAGTCTTCGATCTTTGTATCGATCAGTTAGTTGCAATGGAAAAAGGAGGAAAGGAAAGGTGATGGAGGGACGGGAGCAAGCTTGAGAGTTGAGAGACACAGGCTAAAGCTTGCGAACGGCGAAGCCGAGCTGGGACGGCGGACGATGGAAACTGAAAGATATGGGTTTTGATTTTTTGAACAAACTGAAATGATATGCCGCTGTGGGTTTTGAACTTTTGATTCTTGCAGACGGATAGATGAACTGAAATATATGGGTTTTGAACTTCCGATCCTTACAGATTTTGTAGTTTGCAGATGCAGAGAGAGAGAGAGAGAGAGAGAGAGAGAGAGAACGAGAATTGAGATGGAGGCGATTGGGGAGGCTGAAATGATTTGCCCTTAAAAGCAGGTTTGGTCAAATTTTCGGTCAAAAAGCTTTTGGTCAAATATTCGGTCAAAAAGTAGATTTGGTATTGGAGTTACAGATAGGGCTGATTTGATTCAGATACGGCTGATTTGATTCTGATACAATAATAATGATATCAAGTGTTTGAAGTTTTCTAACTCATGTACAATAATTTATCACCAAAATAATGCTGTAACTACTAAAGTTTCGAAGTACTGTATGGGCCTATAAATTTTGAAGCCTAGGCGAATTTATAAGGCCCTAGTCGATCAACTTTGCCGCCTTGGGTCAGGTTGGCCTTAAATTTATTTGGCTTGTGTTTTTATTTTAGTACAGTGATTGAGTTGGCTTGTGTTTAATATTATTAATAATTTTTTTTTTTTTTTAAACTAAGATAAAATTAGTGTAGTAAATTTTTTTTTTTTTTTTTTTTTTTTTTGAGTGGGTTCAAGTCAACCAAGTCCATCCCTACATTCGTCTTAGGAGGAGAAGTAGAAATTCAAAGAGGGTAGTTTAGGAAAGACATAAGAATTTTTGGGAGTTTTGAACCATATTTGGTTTTTTTTGACCTAAAGAGGGGTAGTTTAAGAAAGATATAAGAGCATCATGGTGGGAATAAATGTAAAGTAGATTTCTGGAGAGAGAGAGAGAGGGGGGTTGGTATGGGTGAATGTTAGAGTCCTTAATTAGTGGTTCTTATTTGTTATTGTCTATTTCATTCTTTACAGGTAGAAAATTCATATGAATAATATCTATTCATTTTATTATAATATTTTAATATATTTTTTTTTGTTAATTTTTAGTTCATTTTCTTAACATTTTTAGCTACAGCCCATCTTTAGATAATAAGATATTAATGTTGCATACCTCAAAACAATTTTCATTAGAAAAAAAAGTAAAGTATCATGTAATCATTTTTTATTTAAACTCTAGTTTTTTAAAACATAGTAGAGAAGGTGTATGATGATCATTACATGGTAGAGTGGCATCATACTGAGACGTTAAACATTTTCAGGGGCAAATAAGGATAATTTCCTCCTATCCGAAAAGTTCACAGGTCACGTTAAACACTTTTGTCTGCTTGTCAATCCAACGGTCAAGATCACAGATGGCAGATCTCAAGCAAGAGTTTCCCAGCGTAAATAAGTGACCTTTTCTCTCTCCTATTTAACTCGGCCATGAAGCTTGTCTTTGTCCTGCGAAGTCAGATGGTTGTTACTTCGCCTGCAACAATATATCAGATGGGTGTAATTAGTTACGTGTCCTTGGAATGCCTGACAACACGCCAACTTAAATGGGCCCACTTTATCTCCACAAATCGATGGACCACGATATCACATGGGTCTAATTAGTTACGTGTTCAACTGCTTTTAATGTGACCGTCCGAGATGCGTGTCACACAATGTACCTGGTGCTAAATTATTGCAGGGATGCATTTTCATGTCACATTGTGTATGTTGTTGGGAAATCCAAAGCACCAATGCAGAAGTATCTGTCAAACAATGGACACTTATGAGGTTGTGCATGCAGTACTTTATAATCCTTTCTGTTTTAATTTAAGTTTTGATTACGAAGAGTTGTAATTTTTAAAAGGGTGGTAAGGATATGTATGGTCTCTTTCTAAGTTTAAAATTTTAAACTTAAAAAATATATATAAAAAATATAAAATATACTATTTTAATTTTATTTTGTTCTTTTCAAATTTCTTTGATTTTTTTTTTTAAAAAAGTTAAATTTCTCTACTTCAATCAAATTCTTTTTCTTTTTTTTTTTTCTTTTTAAAGTTCTCATTTTTCTTTTCTTTTTTTTCTACTTAAAATCATTAATTTAGAGTTTATGGTTAGATGTTTATTAGTATTATTTTTTAAATTTTATATTATTTTTCTAATTAATTCATCATGTATTTTGAATGGCATTGAATCCCATTTTCTTTTTTTAAAAAATAATTACAAATTCACTCATTAAAAGTGCTCAATGTGAGTCATTTTTGTATCTATTATGTGTCTCGATCGTGTCAAAATAAAATAAAGTAAAAATTAAACACTTAAATTTCAGGATACTTTTAATTGTGTCGGATAAGTATTTGAATTGTATCTGCATGTGTAGACTCGTAAATTTCAAAATACTTTTAATAGTGTCCAATATATTCTCATAAGTATTTGAATCGTATTCCCATGTTCGACTCGTAAATTTCAAAATACTTTTAATCTAACTGTAACGGGTGGTCGCTTGCCCATTTATTCAAAAGCTCAAACTAGTGCTGCATGCATATTCATTTATACACACTTCAACCTCCATCAAAATCTGATGTGGACAAGTCCCACTTGTAACATTCTCTCCCGTGCAACGCCCTTATTGCAGTCGGGCCACCTTACCTATTAGGGGTCACACCTGGACGCCCTCCAGGTCAAGTGCTTGGCGTAACATCACATTAAGAATTAGGTCTGACTCTTATAGCAAATTGTAATGAGTGGACATTTGCCCATTTACCCAAAAACTCAAGTTATTAGGTAATGTTGCATACCCACTCATTCATACACACACTTCAACCCCTATCCAAATCCGATGTAAACAAGTTTTACTTGTAACATTTTTCTTGACCCGAATTCGCGCAACGCCCTCATTGCGGTCAGACAACCCTGTCTATCTAAGGTCAGACTCTAACACCCTCCGAACCGAATGCTTAACGTGACACCGAATTAAAAATTTAGTCCGTGTCTGGCTTTGATGCGTTGGATAAGTTTAAGTGCTTTTTAGTGCAACAGCCTCACATCTAAAATCAGATTAAGTAACCTTTCACTGGCGTAGATCTTGGAAGATTTCCATCATCCCTCTTTGGCTTGGAGACGTTTTGTGATTACCCCCACTGCAACACCCAACCAAATCTTCACTAATGTTGGGCTGGCCAATAGATGGGCCTCATGCAAAAATAATTTTTGCAACCATGTTAATTGTGACTAGCCTAATGGTAATGGCTATACCAAAAAGTGTGACCTCCACTTTATTTTTCTATCTGTTATCTTTTATAAAATAACGATTTCTATGTATAAATAGTCAAATCTTTTATTACCGTCAAATAGAATAATAAAATTTGTGGTGAACCAATTTACCAAAATATGCTGATGTGACTTGAAATCGGACTATATGCGTTGATTTCGGCAATATTAATTGCTAGCTTATGCTTTATCATCGATCATCTCTATCTTCATTGTCTCTGTTGCCTTCACTTTCATCCTCTGTTCCCTTAATTCTCACTTTCATCCCAATTTACCATGATTCGTCTCGAAATCGGACTATATGTGCTGATTTCGGCAATGTTAATTGCTAGCTTATTCTTTATCCTCAATCATCTCTATCTTCATTGTCTTTTTCGCCATCACTTTCATCCCAATTTCATCCTCTGGTCCCTTAATTCTCATTTTCATCTCAATTTACCATGATTCGTCGTATTAGTCGTCCGATACCATTACACGCCTTCATGAGTTAGTTGGTTCGGGTTTATATCGATATTAATCCAAATTAATTACACCGTCTCTTACAAAATATATATAACTTCATTTGATCAGTGCTACCGATATTCACCCTATATATTCTAGTCCAACTTACTGAAAAATATAATAATAAAAAGAAATCACAATCCATTGTCAATTGTTGTATCAGTAGCAAGGCAATTACTTTTGCAAGCATTGTCACGTGTGGTGTTGATTTGATCATGTTCATTGCTTACATATAATGGCACAACTACGAGACTTGCAAATAACCTGTTTTAATTCTCATTGATAACTTGGATTTGGTGGCAATAACACTGTAAGTGCAGCCTCACATGCATCATAAAATAGCCATAGAAAATTATAACTATCAAGAGGCTATATAAATTATGTTGTGAAATTACCCCAATCACTACACACAAATATAATAATGATGAAACAAACAAAATATGCAAGTAATGAGAGCAAGATTTTCCCTAGAAATTGTAAAATTATACAATATAAAAGATTACAAAGATACGTCACTTAAAATCCTGAACCCTTTTTGTACCCAATCACTCACAAAGAATTTTAAACAAGATTTTTCTCACACCACACAAAGTAGACCTCTCAAATACAATGAGAGTAACCTCTTTACAAAGAGTGATTGCGCTGCTCTGATATCTTGTGTTATGGATCCATGCTTTGATCAACCAAATATTTATAGCATCTGTTGCCGCCTTGTGTGATTTGTCTCCAAGTCTCTAGTGTCTTCTTTGAGAAGTTTATTAATGTGAAAGCTGTAATAATAACATGTGACTAAAGTACAAAGTCGAACTTTACTTATATTCCTTTTAATCACGTAACCAAATGAAGTAATTAAATATTTCTTAGCCACAAGTCCAACAAATTAAGTATGAAGAAACTCCATTGCAGACTTGCAGTTGACAAGTAAAAATAGAAAAGAAACCAAAAAAATAAAACACACACACACACAACAGTTGAGAACTAAACACAAAAATTTCAGAACAATCAAATCATTGATTTATGAAGCATGTTGTAATTACTGAGCTAAACACAATAATTTCAGAACAATCAAATCATTGAATTACATATGAAGCATGAAATCACAGAACAGCCAAAAAAAAAGGGGGGGCTTTAAAATAATTTGAGTTTCAGTTTCGGGTTTACAAAACTAGTCTCAAAGTGTGTTCAATTGGATTTAAACAATTTGGGTCTCTAATATTGTTCTGAACAGTGATAATCCTATTGTATTGACAGTGAAAGCCTTAGATTTAGAACATGAGTGAGAGAATTATATAAAAAACCCCCAAATGCATGTGTGCAGATAATGAAAACAATAAATCTTATACCACTAACTTGTATAGAATCACAAAACAAATGAAGAGATGTTCAAGGAATATACCAATATTTTTTCCGATACCCCTCACTTCGGTTGAGCTTTCTTCCCAACAAGTATACCTATAATCACAGGATTAAAGATGAGAAAACTTAAATTTGTTACTGAACTTCTATACATTTTGGAAATTCAACAAGTAATACTTTGGACTCAATAACTTGTGTTAATTTTTTGGCCATAGAAAAAACCCTAATTCTAAAAACCAAACGAAGTAGTAGTAGAAGTGGCCATGTTACTTACCAGAGGACTGAGGCGGTAAAGACTATAGAGAGGACTGATATCTGCAATAGAGATAAAACAAAAACACAGAGGAAGGAGAATATGAAGCTACACAGAGACAGGAGGTATATAACAGCATGTGTATTATTATAGATGCAGAAATCGCGCGAAAGATTTTGCTCAAATGCTTGGCTGAAAATATCCATATATATAAATACATATAAAAAACTGTAAAAAAGAAGGTATTACGAAGAAATAAAGCAGTAAATGAACTAGCTAATAGATAAATACATAAACATATGCAAATTGAAGGAGATTAATGTGATAGAAATGACAAAATTGAGTTTTTCTTTTCTTTTCTTTTCTTTTGGTAGGTAGGATGAAGAGCAACAAAAACCGAAAAACAATATATATTTAAAAAAAAAAAACACTTAATAGTATAAGGAAACCTATCAGCATAAGGATACTATAAAAGTAACCGCCTAACATTAAACTTTCTCTAAAAACTAAGAAAAAAATAAAACAAGACACCTAATGACTAAAAAAATATATATATACTAATTATTCAGGGAAGAGTTGATAAAACAGAATTTCATACCAGTTGCTTGAGGTTTTTTGCCCGTTTATCTTATTTTTCCTTCATCTCCATCCGATAATCGTCCTCGTACATATTTCTTAATGTTTCTGGCTCACTTTTCTTTCCCTTAGTTTCTAAGTCTTCGTTGCGCAACCTTTTATTATTAGGGTTGATTTGGACCCAACATGATTGCGGCTTGAATATCTTGCAGTGCAGTGCTTGCATTGTTTCACGTTGGAAATTATCAAATTCGGCCTTTGAAAGAGCTACTCCATGTCGATCTTCCCCGTCAGTGAGGTTGCCACCACCACCTTCGCCAGCCATCAACGTGCTGATACAACTGACAGAGGTGAAGCTATGAACGCAACTTTGAATCCGAGAAAATTGAAGAACAATTTAATATATAATTGATAATTTTTTATACAACACTTGACAGAGCAGAAGCCCGCAATTTGATATATAATTGATAATTAAATGAATATATATACACTAACTTACAGATACATGTATACTTCTAACAGATATTAGATAAATCTAACACAGTAAGAAAACTAACAACTATGGAACCTAATAACATAAGGAATGCTAATAGTTGACGAGGAAGCGTCAAATCTAGGTTGTAAAAAGTAAAACAAGGCCTACTAAAAGCATTTTTATCCATATTGAAAATAATAATAAGGGGAAAGTTGAAAAACACTTCTATAGTTTTAAATTTGTGCGAATTACACCCTTATACTTTAATTTGTTTATATAAATCCATACTTAAATATAAAAATGTGCAACTAAGCACCTCCGGTCAGAATTCTAATGAAAATTGGACGTCAGTTGGTCAGGTGTTTAAACCCTTTATTTCGGAATTGCCATTCCTTATATTTCTTTACTATCCCTCACCATATATATGTATATATATTTGTATATATAACCCTAATCTCTCTCTCCATCTCAGTCTCTCGCCTCTCTTCCTTCTTCCTCCTACAAACCCATTTGTATCTCTCACCCAATGCCTAATGAGTTCTAAACTAGGTGGTTCAAGAAGACCTCTTAATTCTTTTATATGTATTTATATATATATATATACTCCTTGTTTTTTTATGATCACAATCTATATCTCCAGATCAAATACTAAACCTCGTCCCAACTTCTACCATTGAGTTCTACTCAGTTTAATCAAATAAAAAAGTTGAAACTCAAGAAAATGTCAAGATAGACACATACACACTTATGAATGGATTTCGTGGTGGGTTCGTGATTTCCATTATGATTGAAATTATAGTGAAAGAAAAACAGTATTTTAGAACGCTCTTTTTATCACGATTTTAAAATAATCGTGGTAGAAAGTAACATATTTTACTACGAATTATTGTAAAATTGTGGTAGAAAAATTTTCTATCACGGTTATAATAAAATCGTGGTAGAAAGTAATTATAAAATAATCGTGATAAAAAGTAAATTAATTTCACTTAAATTCAACACGTATTTATTCAAATTTTTATATGGCTCTTTCTACCGTAATTAATAAAAAAAATCGTGATAATAAATTATTCTTCCCCGGTTCAAGCACCGTGGTAGAACGTGATTTTGGATTAACACCTTACGCGGGTCTAATTCCCGCTACTTTCTTAAAATATTTTAAGGCAAATCATTTTAGACCACACACACCATACCACACATGTTTGGGCAAATCATTTCAGCCTCCCAAATCGCCTCCATCTCTATTCTCGTTCTCAACTCTGAACTTGCCCTCTCTCTGTCTCTGTCTCTGCAACTGCAAACTACAAAATCTACAAGAATCAGATCAGCCTCCCAAATCGCCTCCATCTCTATTCTCGTTCTCAACTCTGAACTTGCCCTCTCTCTGTCTCTGCAGCTACAAACTACAAGAATCAGAACCCATATCGGCATATCATTTCAGATTGTTCAAAAAATCAAAACCCATATCCTTCAGTTTCCATCGCCCGCTGTTCCAGTTCGGGTTCGCCGTTCGAAAGCTTCAGCCTCAGGCCCGTTGTCGCTCAACTCTCAAGCCCTCTCTACTCTTTCAGAAGGATGACGTTGAGTAACGACTTGAAGATCAGCAATCGACCAAAATTACAGATCTCTACAGGTAAATGTTTCTCTTATATCTTTCATCTCAATATGTTGGCGAAATATTTATCTCCGTATGTGGATAAGTAATTGTGATGAAAAAGCAGTTGGGGATTTTGGGATTTGAGGATTTTACTAAATTAATTTGATGCAATTTATTGATTTTCTTGAAGCCCTAGGTTTAATTAGAGCTCTATTATGTTTTATGTTTGTGAATTAATTAAAAAGGATCTCAAAATTTCATCATCTCTCGTGCATTTTAATGTGAAAAGCCTTGTGAAGCTCAATCATGATCAATGAATTGGCATCTATAACTGTTGCTGTGATTTATGAAGATGTCTGATTTTCGGGGAGCTGTTTAGTTTCTGCCAAAGCATGATTCCGTTGTAGTGACCATAAAGGATTTTGGGTATTCCCACAAATTTGGTGTGTTTTGTTTTGCCATGTTAAATATGTTTTACCCTATCATGGTTGGGGAATTATGATATTTTGACTAGACTTCCACCTTTTGTAGATTAGCAAACCCATTTGGAACAATTTAAATTAAACTTATTCCATGCAATTCAATAACTTGGAGTAACTCGGGAATTTTTCATGAAAGATTTCATTCATTCAATGATTTGTTCCTTAGGATTATCAATTTATCTGGTACTGCTTAAAAGTTGAATGATGTCTATACTTCCCCTAATATTAGGCAATCATGATTTTTGATGATTTTTTTTGAAATTATTATTGCATTTCTTCACCACAACTATCATTGGAAATTTTATTTTTCTTTCTTTTGTTCTTTCTTTCTTTCTTATTTTATTTGATCAAGAAGGAGGGAATCCTTTTTAGCTCGGATTTGATGAGGGAGCCGCCGATACTATGCCATAAACAGATAACATCTACCTATAGACCCAGCATTCCTCTCGTGTCGGTGACTTGTCCTTCAACTGTGCCTCTGCGTCGTATTGTAACCCGAGTCAGCTTGATTACTTCATTCATCAGTGAAAAAGGGGATCTTTATCGCTGAAATGACCATCTGTGCAGTTTTCCTCCTGAAATTATTATTGCATTTCTTCACCACAACTATCATTGGAAATTTTATTTTTCTTTCTTTTGTTCTTTCTTTCTTTCTTATTTTATTTCTTTTATGACATTTTTCCTCGGTCAAATGATTCCAAATAAAAGTTATTACTTGGTGTAGTCACATTCTGCAAATTATGTCCAATGTTACATGGAAGTACGTCATGTTGAGTATAGACCGTATGGTTGTGTATCCAAGAGTCAGATACATCAAATATTCAAATAGATTGATACAAGGACACTGCTAAATGTGTCAAACACATGTTCAATAATCATGCCTGAATGTCATGATTCCTACAGGGGTATTTCATGTATCCTTGAAGAGTCCATGTAGCATATTAGACTTGTGTCTGGTCTATCACTTCTAACACACTCAAGTAATAGGGATCTCTTAATATCCTGAATTAATGAGGACCAACAATGGATAGTGGCTTTTGCTAAATGATTTCAAATATTGAATTCATTAATATGGTTTATTTATATCTCTATTTATTTTCCTCTAAACACATATATCTCTATCTTTTACCTATGATGTGAAACTAAAGTATTTAGGCATGTGAAACTAAAGTATTTAGGCATGTAACTCTTGAAATATGCACATCTTTTACTTTCAAATATTGCTTCAGTGTAATCGAAGCCAACTTAATGACCAATTAAATTTAACAAACTCTTATCTCAACTATGTTATGTGGAAATCTAAGACAGAATGTATTTTGTTTTATATTCTGCTTTGTATTGTTAGCTAATAACATTTTCAACTTCATTTTTATTTTAAACAATTGTTTGCAGGCAGCATGTTTGGGCGAATTTTTGCCTTTCATACCATAATGAAAAGTTACTTGATGAAAACTCTTCGCTTCAGGATCATGGCGTACGTAATAATTCTCAGGTATGCTTTCCAGTTTTCACAGAATATGTTCTGGATTGTCTGATTTATTTTCCTGCCATTACATATTGTTTGATTAGAGTAAGGAAAGAGTAAAGAGAAATCGTGAAATTCTCCCTCATAACTAGGAGAGAAAAGATTGGAGTGACTAGGATGGAAAATATTTACTTTTTGGTCCCAAAAAATTAACACCTTGAAAATGTTTTGATTTGATCAATTTGAAGAGAAGTACAATATTCAGTACAAATTGCAAGTAGATGAAAAAAATCATATGTAATTGCCATTATTTCTCTTCCCATCCTCTCTACACTCGTTGTCTCTAACCAAAAAAGTGGAAAATGTTTAACTTTTTCTTCTCTTCTTATATATATATATAAATATATAAATGTATATAAAATTTCATAGGCAGGTATTATATTGATGTCAAAAAATATGGCAATCAGTACAAAGAAGATCAGAGGGGGCATACCCCCACACTACAGACTCCAAGAGATCAGATAAGTACCACTTCCAGTACATAACAAAACTAAGAACAATATTTATGAAATTACAGCAAATAACAAAGTATCTTGTAACCTAAGGCCACCAACATCCAAACATTGGAACCGTGTTTTCCTTTCTCTTCTTCTATATTCCTTACTCCTTGTTTTCCTTTCTCTTCTTCTCTTAATTAACAAATAAAAGGTGCATTAATATTCTAACTATAATCTATCTCTATTTGCTAAAAAAGTTGTTACTGATGTTGCTTCTCGTTAATCAAGGGTGATATGAGGGATATATTGGGTATTGAGGGTTGTAGGACCAAAACTCTCCAATGTAGAGTTACACAAGGCCGTGATATAGACCTAGAGGGGCTGTGAATAGGTCTTGATGAGCTAGTTCATGGATTTTAATTAATTTTTGAACCTTAACTAAACGAACAACTTTTCAAAAACTAAACTATCTATCTACTAAGAAATCCAATCAATCTATCATATCTTATATGATTGTTCTCAATCAAAACCCATATCCTTCAGTTTCCAAATCCCGCTGTTCCAGTTCGATTGGGTTCGCCGTTCGCAAGCTTCAGCCTCTGGCCCACTGTCTCTCAAGCCCTCTCTCTGCAGCTGCGAACTTGTATGTATGGGTTTTGTTTTAATTTTTTTTTTTTCTAAATCAATTAATCAAGGTCTGTAATTCTTGTTTTGCAAACTAAATCCTATTTGGTGAAATTTTTTTACGATCTTTTTTATTATTTTGTGAATTTCAGTTATAAATGTTTGTGAAGATAATGACTGAAACAGGATCTCCCTATGCAGGATTTGAAAGACTAATTGGTAAATTTGGGTTGAATTTGAGTCTTGAACAAGCTGAAGGCCCTTATACTGGTAAGTCATTCTTCAATTATTCAATATAAATATTTTTAGGGCAAATCATTTCAGCCTCCCCAATTGCCTCCATCTCTATTCTCGTTCTCGACTCTGAACTTGGCCCCCCCCCCCCCCCCCCCCTCTCTCTGTCTCTGTCTCTGCAACTGCAAACTACAAAATCTACAAGAATCAGAAGTTTAAAACCCATATAATTCAGTTTATCTATCTCTTCAGCCGCTGGCCTGCTCTGTCTCTCAACACTCAAGCCCCTCTCTCTGCAACTGCTAACTTGTATGTATGGGTTTTGTTTTAATTTTTTTTCTTTCTAAATCAATTAATCAAGGTCTGTAATTCTTGTTTTGTGAGCAAGAAGTTTACACCTAGAAGAGTGGAGTAAATACTCCAGTTAAACTTCAGCTAACTATAATTCATGGGGGCACTTGTGAACTTCTATAGATACACTACTTATCTAGTACATTTAATATAACTATCCCTTCAAGACACCTAATCTACTACTTTCTTCTACTCTAGAGCAACTCTGCACCTTCATACATGCCTAAATAATATCTTTGAAATTATCCAATGGCACAGATTCTGGATACTCAGGAACTAATTTCCAAAAATCATGTTGAATTTCCAGCAAATACTGTAGTAGGAAATAAAAATAGGCCTCTGGTGCCCATCAATCAAATACTGATATGGAATGTGATATGTATGAAAACAGCTACACCTTCCATGTCTTCAGAAAACAGATCAGTAGAACATTTTTCATCCAATATAAGTTATGTTACATGCCTATCTATCACATTGTTTACTTTTTGAGCAAATTTTAAATGGAGGAAACATTGTATCAAGTAAAGACCTGCATGTATTGTTGAATTTCGGCACTGATGATTTGCTCCTCTTTCGCATATTCACGGAATCGCTCTACCAAATTTTGCATGCTGAAGCATTCAAGGAAGAAGATGTCATATATATAAATATATACATACACGTATTATTCTAATTGGAAGAAAGAGTACTTCTTGTGAAACATACCATACTTTACATCAATACATGAGAGAAAACTTATCTTTCTCGGTTTCTCCATCATCATGTATATGCTGTGAGGAAACTAATTTTAGGTTCCACAATCAAATAAACCCTGTACTTTAGAATTTGTCACAGATGTCTTTGACTCCTATTGCTTATTAGACTTTTTAATTTCAGAGGCCCTTTAATCCTATTTTGAATCCCCAAAGCTTCTGTTACTATGGCTAAGTAGTGTTTACATAAAGTTGAAAGTGAGAGAGCTTCTATCAGAACAAATATATACATCATTGAAATTTCTGAATTCCATTCTTGAATTTGTTATCTGATGACGTTATGAGGAACTTGGAACACGTTTGTTATTGCTAGAAAAGCAGAAGCTTCTAAAATGCCTGGGCCACTCTAACCAAAGAGAGTGAAGCAATGATAAATTACGTTATGCATTCATATAACTAAGTCGGGCACACATACAAAAATTATTGTGTGTATATATATATATATATAAATATATATATATATATATATATAAATACATCGGTATCATGATATTAAATTCACTTCTCTTTTAGTCTTCTTTTTTTTTTTTTATCACTGATAAGAAGTGTGGATCCTGCTAGTACTATATACCTTGTAAGAGATTTTGAATTTTGAATTTTTTATGATATTTTTTTATGAATTTTAGTTATAAATATTTGTGAAGATAATGACTGAAACAGGATCTCCCTTTGCAGGATTTGAAAGACTAATTGGTAAATTTGGATTGAACTTGAGTGTTGAACAAAAGGTAAAGATTCCATTTTATCTTCTTTCTATTTTTCCCTACTACTTCACTTTCCTTTGTAAGGTCTCTCTTTAATGAAGCAATTATGCCTTGGTAGTAGTAATATCTGTACTACTTTCAAATTATGACATAGTAGATAAAAACTTTATATGAATCTTGCAATCTAGCAGTAATAGTAATTTTTCATCGTTTAAAATAAAAGTTTGATGGTTGAAGTCTGTGTAGGATGCTCGTAAAATTCATAAATGAAAAAAGTGTTGCCAATTCATCCATTGTACTCATTTACAGGAAACAAGTTTTTATGTAGAAATCCAAAGTTACCTCCCAGTCATGATGCTGATTAAATTTCTTTCAAAAATTGATGGTAGTAGGGTCATGTAAGTGAATGATTATTGCCCAAAAAACAATATTAAAGGAACTGATAAATAAGGTATGAGCATTACCCATGCCAAGCCTCTTTCTTGTATACATACATACATACAGAGTCAGATCAAATGCTACCTATTCCATATTCTAATAACAGTTCAACCTTATTATGACTTCAGTATGTCCTTGGCAAAAGGATTCCATTCATTCTAAAGCTGTTGATAATACAAGCAAAGGAGTGCTTCACTTATATAACCACTGTAGTGATGGTCCATAAAAGATGCCCATCTCTAAACTTACCTATAACATATTTAGGAGAAATAATTTAATAAATGAACTTAGCTAAAACATTACTTTGAGAGTATATATGAAAATTAATTAGCAACTCAAGAGAGAGAATACCTTGTCATAGTTTCAACAGCTTGTAAATTGCATATACATTCTAGTGTACACTAAACAAGGCTAGCTCCACCTCAAGACAATTGAGGTGGTGGCCAAAGACTCCACTCGGAAGAAAAGCTTCCTAGGAACAGCATGCTCACTACATGAAGCTGATAAAACCAGCATGATTCCATTTTTGTAATATCAAAATGGTAATTACACAGAATTTCTTATGAAATTCTAGATACACATATAAAGCCTTTGATTTTGCCATTTTGGTCAATTTAAAAAAATAATAATAAAAAAAAGAAGAAGAAACCTTAGCTTGGTAGTAGTTTTAGCTTGACACACTGAACTTGCTTTGCTTGAGTTAAGACGATGTTAATACTTGCGTGTTGCTTGAGTTAATATGAAGAGTAGATCTTTCAAAGTACCTTTATTATAATGCTTGCTTTGCTTGGTTTAATTTTGGCTACTTTACAACTTGCTTTGCTTGGTTTAATTTTGGCAACTTTACAACTTGTTTCACATTAATTCTCTTACTTCAACTATTACATCTTTGTAGGCCAAAGCTAGGATTGCGGGTTGCGGGTTGCGGTTGACGTTACTTTTTTTTGTTGCCACTATATTTTTTGTATGGCTCATGAAGAAGTTATAAGAAGATATGAAGAATTTTTGTTTTATTTTGGTTAAGCAAATATATAAGGTGTGGATCATGTACTTCCTTGAAATTTGTATATGGTTAATTTTTGTATAAAACAATGATTTGGAATTGGTTATATATACATATACATGTGATGTTGTTGCTCAGTTGTAAATTATTTTGGTTATGATATTTTTTATTTATTTAAGGTTTGCTTACGGGGTTCTTGTAAGACTAGTAGTAGGTAAAAAAAAAAAAAAAGCTTTCATAAGGGCTACACTATTATTTTTAAAAAAATTATATAACACTTTCTACTACAGTTTTGCATCGTGGTAGGATGGAACCGTGGTAGAAAATAGACTTTCTACCACGGTGCGGAACCATGGTAGAAAGTCTTTACTTTACTACCACGGCTGTTTTTATCATGGTTCAAGACCGATTCTTTCTACCACGGTGGAAAGTCTCTACTTTATTACCACGCCTGTTTCTACTACGGTTCAAAATCATGGTAGAAAGCCTTTTTTATTGTGGTAAAAAGTTATTTTTTTTTGTAGTGTAGGGGTGGTGAAAGTGATGGTGGTGGAAGTGCGAAGTTGGTTTCTGGGTTAATTTCGGGATTGCTTCCATGAACATAAGGAGATGAAATTATGCGAATTGAGGAACCGAAACTCACCGGGTCACCAACGGGAGATTTCTTCTTAGTTTCCAACTTAGATCCAGAAATCTGCAGGCTCTGTTCTTGCATTTCTTTAATTGGCTCTCTCTGTTTCTATTCTTGCCATGGAAGTTTCTCTCTCAAAGAAGTGGGTTTGACAGACTGCAGTCTCCGTTCGGCATAGCACCTCTAGTCAAAGAGATCGATTAAATTTGATACAGAGAGAGATTATAATATTGATACAGAGAAAAAGTATAGAGAGAGAAATTGCAAAATTTGTATGATGAAATTAGAGAAATTTTAGTTACCAATCGACGGATTTTTCTAGCAGGCGAAGAAAGAGAGAAATTTGAGAAATCGTCGTTCACTCGATCGAGTTCCATCTTCTTCAACTTCAACGACAAGTACCCCACCATGCTTTGAACTCCAACAAAACAAACCCTAACTAAACTAAACCCTAAAAATTCTTGATCGATTGTACTATATATATATGAACGACAATGGATGCTCTCTCCTTCTCTTTAGAAGATTTGAGGTTTCTCTTTGAAAATCTAGATGATTATGATATTGTTGTTTTGCGATTAAAATTGAGGTTCAATTAAAGAAAGGGTTTGGAGAGATCTTTGTGATTAAAACTCGATTCTATCTTACGATTTTGCCTCGATCAATCTCTGATTTCATTGTTGAGATCTTCACGAGTCTTCATGCTAGGGTTTAGCAAATCAAAATTCCAAAAAACAGAGGAAAGCTCTGTTTCCATGGCGACTCTGAAGCATAACCAGAAGAAATCGTCACAACAAGGACAAAGCAAGCGGTTTACCGTGTGTGTAAATATGCCCTAACTCGAAACGACATCGTATTCACAAAGGGTTTCTTTGTCTTTTCCTATTTTATGTTATATTATTAGTTTTCTTAAATCATAGATAGAGTGCTATTTTAATCTTTTTGTAGCTCCAGTATCGGTCAATAGAGGTCAACGCCCAAAAGCACTAATCCGCACTACTTTTAAAGTATACGGGAGGTGAACAAACAATGGGGGGTTATACGCACTATATCGATACCATAGGGGTGTAAAGCGCACGCGAGCCTAATAATAATAAGTGAAAAATATACTTCGGTTCAATAAGATAAATTCTCACATCAATTAAAGTAATGCAAAAATATGCTATAATTGATAAGTGTGTGTGTGTGTGTGTGTGTGTGTGTGTGTTTATATATAGAGAGAGACCGATCGGATTGAGGAATGAGGGAGCGTCGACCGAGATTGATTTTGGACAAGGCTTCATAGCGAATGGGACGAATAAATGCCTCATCGATGGGAGTCAAGGAAGCCAACGAGACGAAGGGTGAAGATTTGGGCGGAGTTGAAATATCCTTTTCAGAAAGTAATATTGGCTCCGAACAGAAGCAATTGAAGTCACTTGATGTTCATATCGACTTCTTTTCTCCAACATAACACCGTTTCTTCTTCCATCTTCTCCGATTTCGGTGGAGTCTTGGAGATGATGAAGCTCGTTGTGTGTCTTCTTTTGCCGCCTTTTTTTTTTTTTTTTTTTTTTGCTTGTTAATATGAATGGAGTAATTAAACACACTTTGTTCTATTTCTCGCGTTAACCCACATTGTTTGCCAATTTTACAAGACCACCAATTCAAATCCTATGAAGAACTAACTAGAAGTACTCAGATATGGCTGGGACACGTGTCAAATACGATTAAAAGTATCCTAAATAGCAATTTTTTTTTTTTTTTTTTGACAGGACAAGAATATATTTTGGACACTTCCAAAACAGTTATTTTATATTTATTTAAAAAAATTGAAATTCAATACAATCTAAAATATATTATGTATTAATTAGAAAAATAATATAAAATTTAAGAAAACAAAAATTCCAAATTAGTGATTTATTTATAATTATATGGATAAAATGGAAAAAAAATTAATATACTTATATATAAATATATATTTATTATATTTTTTGACATATCATTACCGTATTCTATTTTTTTGAATTTTTTTGTATTGCCATGTCCATATTGTGTCGTATCTGATATTTGTATTCATATCCGCATCCGTACTTCATAGTTCATATCTCTTTTGTGGTTAATTAGGGAGTAATCATGTATGTGACCATGATAGTGACCAATAAAGTATGAAAAAGCTCCATTGACAAGTAATAATAGAAAAGAAACCGAAAAAAAAAAAAAAAAATACAACATTCGAGAGCCAAACACAAAAATTTCATAAATGAACAGTTGCATGGAACTGGAGGAGATTCCAACCTGGACCAACCAAACTTGACATCTAAACCAAAAAATAACTATGTAATTTAACACCAAGCCACAGTGAAAAAAATCCAATTTAAGTAGTAAATCATACTTAAATTACCAAGATTTAATTGTCATGCCTATCGAGAGTGACCGCATACATGAGCCACATTAGGCTATTAGCCAAACTTGCTGCGCATGGGAAGCCTTGAAGATTCCTTTGTCTACTCACTTGCCACTGTTCAAATGTATAAAGTGAATAATAGGACGAAAAAAATAACACAGAACATAGTGCCGTTTAAAAGGTTATAGATACTTACCACAGTGTAAAGTGGACATATATACATAACCACCCCCGTAATACAACATGCAATGCCAACTATTTCCAGCTTCTTCTCGGCGTGATAAGCCACAAGTGCAAGGATAGCAATAAATGCTACCATAAGCATTTCCAAAGCAAGCCGCAATCATCACCTAAATTTGAAATGACAATTAGATTGAATGAATATAAAATCAAAAGAAAAAATATTATAAATATGATAGATTTAAGTTTACTCACACGGCGAGTCGCGTCATGATACAGAAACACAATCAAATAACAAACCTCGATCGCTATCCCCGCAACACTCACTACACTGTAACACCTAGCCATAGGTCCCCTTAAATAGGGGAAGTGCATACAAGAAGAAGAACTCTGAGTTTAGATACGGGTAAGGCCTATGTCCTGTACTTCTTGTTGGGTGAGGATATTCCACACAGTCACCCTGAAAGTTGGTTAGTATTCATATACTAATGACTGTGGAATATCTATTTTCTTTTTTCCTATTTCTCTCGCCAACTCTCTTCTTTCATAAAAGAGACCTATATTATTAGGACAAAAGAGAAAAAGTTTTAAAAGCCTTAATAAACTTGTAAAACTTGCAAAACATATATTCTGACATTAAATACTAAACTTCCAAGTCTTTAATTCCCATTTCATAACAATATTATATATATGTATGTAGAAACAAAAACAAAAACAAAAAATCAGTATGTAAAACATGAATAAATAAATGTAACCAATTGTTAAAAATGCCAATTAAAATTTTAGAAAAAGTAAGAATTTGTTACTTGATGACTGAGGAGGCATGTTTCTTGAACCTTATTCTTGCTAAATGTTAATGCCCGATGCTAACCTAAAAATAAGAAAAAACTCAAGTTGTGAGGAAGATGTTTCACAATCTTCCTCAAAACAATTAAAACACCACCATCTAAGTACTATCTGTATCATGTATCAACCCAACCCAACTATGCTTTCAGTTAAAATGTTAGACACTTATCTGTAAAAAGAGGTGTGATTACAGATAGGTGTGATTAGCACATATTATACTAATCCAATAACAAAGTACAATGCATCAGTTTAGGAATAATCTTCAAAATTAACAGATCAATATCATGATATTCTGCATTCTAATAACAAAAGAGAATCAAAATTTGAAACTAAAAATATGGAAGAAAGATTGAATATATCATTCGTGCATTACACAGATTGTATTTCTATGTGAAACAAAACATCCAGGATTTCTCAATGGGGTGGGCTAAATCAAAATATATCAACCAAAATCAACTGTTGTTTAATTCAATTTTAGTTAACTAACAATGTTTCTTTAGACAAATGACTGATTAAGGCATCCTATTTGGGTAATTAATAAAAAAAATTACCAATTTATTTCCGAACAATTCATCACTCAGTACCTATCTCTTCTTTTGACCAATTTACTAATCTTGTTTGAAAATCTACTAGTGGAAGCAGAGTGTGAAGTGGTTCATGGCAAGCCCCTTCCAACACTATGGAATTCAATCAAAAGCATGCTTTTTGGAAGTATTTCAATTTCAAGAAGTAACTTTAGAGCTTTACCCTATATTAAGTACTTTTGCTTGTCAAAGTTCTTGTTATAATTTTTTTTTTTTTTAAGTACCGAAAAGATTTCCATCTTCAAAAAGCTTGGCATGTTGAAATAGAAGTTATAGAAATAAAAATATATATATTTGTTTTGCTGAAATAAAATGTAGATCAAATTTTGTTACTTTATATTGTTAAAAAAAATAAAAAAATTATTTAAAAAAGATCATAAAAAATTTCACCAAATAGGATTTAGTTTGCAAAACAAGAATTACAGACCTTGATTAGTTGATTTAGAAAGAAAAAAAAACAAAACAAAACCCATACATACAAGTTAGCAGTTGCAGAGAGAGGGAGGGACAAGCTTGAGAGTTGAGAGACAACGGCTGAAGCTTGCGAACGGCGAACCTGAGGGTTTTGATTTTTTAAACAATCTTAAATGATATGCCAATATGGGTTTTGAACTTTTAATTCTTGCAGACAGATAGATAAACTGAAATATATGGGTTTCGAACTTCTGATTCTTGTAGATTTTGTAGTTTGCAGAGGCAAGTTAAGAGTCGAGAACGAGAATAGAGATGGAGGCGATTGGGGAGGTAGAAATGATTTGCCCTAAATTTTTTTTTTTTTTTTGAGGCCCTTGCCTTGGGTGAGGGTCGGTTCTGGACTTATTTGGTTTGGGTCTTTATTTTAGTATGGTGGTTGAGTTGACTTGGGTTTGATTGGGTGGACTAATACTATTAATATATATATATATATTTTTTGGTCTAGGCCAAAATTAGTATAGTAAATTTTTTTTTTTTGGTGGGCTCAAGCCCACCCCTACATCCGCCCTTAATTCTCACCAAAACTTGACGCATAGTTTCATGCATATCAAAGTTCGATTAACGTTGGTTTGGAACTCACTAAACTCAGCCCTCAAAAGAGCTACTCCATCATGATCATCGTCGCTGGAGGGGTTACTTCCATCTCGTGAACCAGCCATCGAAAACAAAGGCGGATTTGGAACCTTGCTTTGATACCAACTACTGTAGCGGAAACTATAACCCTTGAATTCACAAAGAACACACTCACAAGAGAAACTGAAATTATATTAATAATGACGATGTTTGTACACTTACATCTCTTGCCTTTGTATAGCATATGAAAGAAGGTTTTGAACTTTTGATTCTTGTAGTTTTTATTATGAGTAATGATAGTTACACTGAAACCATACATCGAATAATAGATTTGGGTTTTTTTTCTCTCTCTCTCCTCTCTTATTTCATTGAACTCTAACTTAAACATAAATTTAATATTGGGCCCGAAATATTTACATCTTAAATGACCTTTTCTCTCTTTCTCTCTCTCTCTCTCTACTCTATATTCATGTTTTCCAATACAGCCTAACCAATATAGAAATTTAATATTGAGCCTAAAAATTTGTATCATTAAATAATTTTTTTCCCTCTTTCTTTCTCCCTCATTCATGTTTTTTTTTTTTAATAGCAGCAATAAAAAAATTTATGGTTAAGTTAAAATATTAAATATGTATTTAACATTATTGTTTGGGAAAGTGACGAAAACTTTACATATATTTATTTTTATTTTTCCAACAAGTCTTCTCCTCCCTCTCTTATTACAAGTTTACAGTGGTCTTATGAACGCACTTTTATTATATTGAAAATTTTGTAGGAGTATTTAATTTGGATTTTCTAAATCAGTTTCTATGATTTTTTTCTTTAATTTTATTTTAGTTTTATTAACTTTTGTTAAAATAAATCTGTGTATATATATATATATATATTTATATATTTTGTTTGTGAGTTGTGACTACTTTTATTTATATTGTTGAAAAAGTTATTTTTTATTTTTTTCGCTCTCCAAATTAGATCGGGCTGCCACTACCGACGCAACCGATACCGTATAATTCAACTGCTATGATTCCTGCAATGATTATCACTTATGTAAATAATGTACACCAAAATTCTATAATTCCAATGTAAAATTAAAACTAAATGAAGGTACTCAAATTTTCAAATCATCTGTACATGCTTATAAATATTACTTTATTCTTATCATTAATAAATCTTGTTCAGTGTTAGAGGGTGAGTTCAAAGCTGTAGAACTCTAAAAGTTGCACATAATGATAGCTTTCTTGACCTGGTTGAAAACATCAATTTTTTTTTTTTTAGAAAATTTTAATTTTCAATTCATTAATATTCTTGCATTTTTCATGTTTGAATTTCTTTAACATTGCAAAGACAGAACATCTATATATATACCCTTTTTATGTATTACAATTGAAATTTTATAAAAGCACAGGGCACTAAATATGGATGAGACGGTAACAAAAAATATATATATATATATATATATAACTAAACAAGAGCTAATAAAGAACAAGATATAAGGAAATCCAGTAGTATCAGAAGTGAAAACTACAGTAGTATCAATGGGAAAAGATGTAAAAATCTTACTAATTTGATTCATTTCAATTTTACGTAATTAAAATTTAATGATGTAAAAATGTATATTGGAAATATCAAGTGTTATACTAATACTCCATCATCATCTAAACGGACTCCATCATCGAAACCCACTTATAAAATTTGTAATTTAATAAAAATAGTATATCCTTTTATACATAATATATATATAGTATAGTATATAATAGATAGATATAAATATAGATATAGATAAGTACTGTAATTAGGCAGGTTGAAAAATATCGGATGGATAGTATTTACTATGACGGCGACTGTTGCCAAGGTCGAATCTCCACGAGCAGACCACGCTACCTAAATTATCTCCAACGGCTCAAAACGTGCCACGTCATCACGCCCACCCTCAGTCTTCAACACATTCGCAACGCTTATAAAATGCCAACTAAACCAATTTATAGCCTCTAATTTCATTCCCAAATCCCAAAACTACCCTTCAACCTTACGCCATATTTAGTTAATCACTCTCCCTATTTATAGCCATTTCCGTCATTTCCCCCACCATATGACATCTCAGCTCAAAACACCACTTTCTCTCTCTATATACGCATTACTCTGTTGTTTCTAATATTTTCATTTGTTCATCCACTTTCCCTATCTAGGCGCATAGCACAAAAATGGCGACTGGTTTGGTTCGGAGAGCAATATATAGCGTTCAGTCGTCGCCGGCGGCGAAACTGGTGGTGGCTCGAGCTAACGCGTCGGAGGCTCAAGCACAACAGGTGGAGCCCAAGGCCACAACCGCCACCAACTTCAAGACCTTCCAAATCTACCGGTGGAATCCGGACAATCCGACGAAACCGGAGCTTCAGGACTACAAGATCAACCTCAAGGAGTGTGGTCCGATGGTTCTCGACGCTCTGATCAAGATCAAGAACGAGATCGATCCTACGCTCACCTTCCGCCGATCGTGCCGCGAGGGGATTTGCGGGTCCTGCGCGATGAACATCGACGGCGGTAATGGATTGGCTTGCCTGACGAAGATCCCGTCGGGGACGTCGTCGACGGTGACGCCGTTGCCGCACATGTTCGTGATCAAAGATCTGGTGGTGGACATGACGAATTTCTACAACCAGTACAAGAGTATTGAGCCGTGGTTGAAGAGGAAGAACCCGTCTACGACTGGGAAGGAGTATCTGCAGACCAAGAAGGATAGGGCAAAGCTTGATGGGATGTACGAGTGCATACTGTGCTCCTGCTGTAGCACATCCTGCCCCAGTTATTGGTGGAACCCTGAGTCTTATCTCGGTCCCGCTGCTCTTCTCCAAGCCAATCGGTAATTTTCCCAACCTCTTACTCTTTCTATCTATCTATATATATAATGCATTTATATGTAGATGCACCCGGAAGCAATTACCAAGAGCATTGGGTGCTGAATATAAATCACAACAATGATTAATATGAATAATATAGGAAGTGAAATGTGGGGCTGAGCTATGGCAGTCTTAAGCTGTAGGACTGGTTGACGTTAAGTAAATATAGTAGCTCTTATAGATTTACCCTTGTGTCTAAACATTGAAGCCATTCTTCAGATTATGCGATCTCGAAACTAACCATTCTCTCAAATATGTGCATATAGTTTATTAAATTCTTACAGTAATAAAAAGTTAAGTTTGGCACATTCAGATTCTGTTAATGATATTAGCGTAATGGTAGGCGCAGACACTAGGCCAGGTGTTATTTAACCTTTGCAGTAGTATTAAACACCGAAAAATATCCACTTAATAAATTCTTTATGAAAATTATTTAGTACAAACATTGGATTGTTGCAATTAATTTTAGGATGGTGTTGTAGTTTGTTGAAGGACTTGTAGATGGTGTCTCTGTAAAGGTTGGTGGGTGCATACCATGTGCATTTTGTCCTATGCATTGTCCTCTACCCCCACTGAATTCTTATGGAAGAATCTATCTATATGTCTTTGTGCCTCAGAGTCATTGCACTTGTAGCATCAGAAATACATACTTTATGTTTGATTGCTTTGTCCCAAGTTGGAAAACTGATATAGGACTAGGTTGAAAAACAATCTTTGCTGTGTTTATGTGTTGAATCATAGGGTTTTTGGTATTTTGCTTTGAAATTGAAATGAGATGAGGGTTAAATTGAGAGGGATTTTGACTGTGGCCATCTTTTGTTGGACATCAAGATTCATAAGGCTGCGTACGTCTTTTGACTGCCCCCGTAGTGGCGGGAGTCTTGTGTACGGGTCTACCCTTTTTGTTTATGATAGAAGAGGATTAAATGCTAAAATGGTTCCAAATTGCAGTTGTTTGAATTATTAATGTGATTGATAGATCATCCTTAACAGCACATAACTATGTCCTCAATGAGTAGGAGATTCATCTGAGGTAGGACTATTAAACAAAATTTTGAGTATAGCTTTAGTCCCTGGAATAGATGTATAGAAGGGTGTGCCTTTCTATAGCTTGTGCACTATCTTTTATTTAAGTTAATGAAATTCTCAATGCTTAATTACCCACAAAAAAAAAAAAAAAAAAAAAAAAAAAAAGGAGGAAGAAGAAGAAGATAGAGACAAGACTAAAGAGCTTCTATGAAATTAAAAAATAGTAATAATTGCATTCTGCAGAATAGTTGAGACTGTTTAGTAAAATTTTTGTTCGAGAGAAGCCCAAATAGCTGTGTACTTCCATATTTTCTTAAAATTGTCAATAATAGCATCTTACTATCTTAGAAATGTGTTCTCGTATACTCCATCGCAAAACACTCTATCACCATTGCGAAAAATTAAGCAAGTCTAAAGAGACTAGCTTCCGGGCTCTATATTCCATTACTGATTAGTGATTACACATAAATGACACGAAGAAAAAAATATTGTTATGAAATAAAAGGACTCGTGGTAATTGCTTCCGAGTTTAAGCAAAAATGTGTGATATTTAAAAGTGGGGGCAAGTTGGATTGTGCTGAATGGATAAATTAAGGTATAAATTAATTAAAGAAGATACACAGTTGCATGCATATTTGATGGCACAGATGGATTGATATCCTTAAACCAAGATGTCATCTTTGCTTAAAGTTTATTAATAGTTTATTCACTAGATTAAAGTTTTTATATTTCATTTCTATACCGGTTGAAAATTTTGATGCTCTGCTAACCAAAAAATAGTAAAGAAAGCATAGAAAGTTAACAGCCGAAATGCCGGAAACCATGGATTGGAAGTGTCCTGGCTGTCTTAACCTGGAAATATATGCTACTTCATTACCTTTATACTTTGCAAGTATACTATTACAAGTATAGTGTATAAGTACAAAACAAAAATTATTATGGTTCTTTATGCATGCTCTATGTCTGTCATTCTTCTTCATACATGTTAAGCATTTGCTACAAACTTCCAAATATATGGGAGTACTTGTGTGGGGCATAGTGTCACGTGGATACTTGGGTGAAAGTTGTGTCTGATATATGATTATCATGCATAAATATTCAATTGGGCATGTCTAACGAAGGGATAGGAAACCATAATACAACTTTACTAGAAATGCCCTTTGCTACTTTTTTTAGCCTGTTCATTTAAAACAATGGATGCATTAAATTTAGTGAGGTGGTGTTGCCAAAAGAGAGATTAAAAAAAAGGAGAAATAGGTACCAATGTCAAACAGAAAACAGTGCATATAACCTTACTGCACCTGGGTCCGGGTACTCGGGGAGGTGGGTCATGGATGTACATTTTGTCACTTTAAACATTCTGCTTCTCATAAGATTTTAAGATATATATATTTGATATCATCATACCAAGATATGCAGCCACACTCGTCATCCTGCCCAAATCAATTCACCATGGTTTAGATACATGAATAGCCGAGGAAACAGCGGAGAACTCTTTCATGAACTTCTACCTAATGTTTATAGAAAGGCTATCTACTGAATGTCATATTGGTCTTGTTAACAGCAATAAGTTTTCCTTAAATCTGGTTTGAATTAATCTCTGCTGATTAGATGTCCCTCCCACTTGTTAATTATTAGATCTAATATCCAATTATAGGCGTCCCTTAAGTTGTGTGCGGTACTTTTTTTTTTTTTTTTTTCCTGTCAAAATGAAATTTAGTAATTCAAAACAGCCATACAATCAGAATTAGTAAGGCTCACAAGTCAGCTAGTCCACTGTCCACACATTCCAACTACCATCACCCATTTTATGCTCCAAAGCCCATTTACACAAAGCATGAGCAGTAGAGTTGCTAGTCCTATTAACGCAATGAAGTTTTACTATCAGGAAATCTGTCCAGCAGCACCCCTACATCTTCGATAACAATAGTGGCACACTCATTGGACACCTTCAAAGTTGTTACAGAGTGACAATCACCTTCAACTATCAACTTAAAGCGATTCAACCCAACAAACGCCTTTAGCACCTTGCACTTCAGCAGTCTCTGCATTAGCCACATTCTTCCAGAAAAAAATGTTGCAATTTTAATAGCCCGACCACTCCAATTCCTCAGAATAAAGCTACCACCACCTTCCATGGTTTCCTTACTGAACACAGCATCCACATTTACCTTGCTAACCAACCAACAGAAGCTGAAGAGGAAACTGTAGAAGATGAGAGCCCTTCCGTTTCCTTAGAATACATTTCATTATACATATCGAAATTAGCAACATCCTTCTCTATAATAAATTGAGGTTCCCATTTAGTACCCTAGAACATCAAAACATTTCTTCCTTTCCATAGTTGCCAACGAATGAAGGCTCACAAGATCAAAAGCTACCTTGAATTAGTAGCTCTTTCCCAAATGTCAACCTAGTAAGTCCACAATTGCTTCCGGGACACTCCAAAAACTTTGGTCATATCAATTCTCAAGGGACATGTTCTCCACACCAATTGCGCCACAGGACATTTACAGTAAAGGTGAACTAATGATTCTTCCTCTACACCACAAACCTTGCAAATAGTGTCAACCACCACTCCTCTATTGTAGAGCCATTCATCTTCAACTGTCCGGATATTTGGATTAGAACATACTGAAGTAATGCAGAAATTCTCCTTATTGGAGAGCCATTCATCTTCATAAATCTTCTCCTCATACCCAGAAGCCACTCTCTATTTTAAACCCTTCTATAATATTATTTTAGCTGCTCAAGCTGACTTCCACGTCTTGCAAGCAGATTCCAGAAAAATGTAATTGGGAAATTATTATTTTTTTTGAAAATCTATAAAATATCGAGTCCTCTCCTTGTTCAAGTCTCAGGCCAATTTAGCTTGCAAGGCTAAATTTAATGCCTCCAAATCTTTGAATCCCAGCCTCCCAATCTCCTTCCCATCATACATTTTCTTCCAACGAACACACTTAATTTTGGAATCTTTCTCGTTGCCACTCCACCAGAAATTAATCATTTCACTTCTAAGAGAGTTAAAAGTAGAAGGGAATTAAAGCATTGGAAAGAGGGCATTTCCTTTATTTGAGTTGTGTTGGATACTATATCCATTTTTCTTTGACTTGAGCGAGTGTAAAACTAGTAAACAAGAAACTTGAATGATGACAACGGCAAATTCTGTTACAATCGGTAAAGGTTGACCAGTGGGGGGAATCTGTTATCCGCAACTAGAGCAAGAAGGGACTTATATTTTGAAGTAGGCTGCCAAGAAAGCAGTTTTATTTGAATAGATATTTGGGCTTACTTGTATGACTTGTGTCTCTATTCCATTTCATTCCAATATATCAAGTGCCAGTTATTGTTGTTTTATTTTATATGATGTCTGTAAGTCTGTGGCGAGGATTGGAAAATAGACGTGGAGATTAGAATGGTTTAGGGTGCAAGAATGTCTTTTTAGGTTCAAGAAAGAATTAAGAGAATGATGATGATCATTCACAAGTATGGGTATCTGTTATCCATTGTATGACTTGTGTCTTTAGCCCATTTCATTCCAATATATCATGTTCCAGTTATTGTAGTTTTATTTTATATAATGTCTGTAACTCTCTGGTGAGGAATGGAAAATAGACGTGTGGAGATTAGAATGGTTTAGGGTGCAAGAATGTCTTTTTAGGTTCAAGAAAGAATTAAGAGAATGATGATAATCATTCACGAGTATGAGAATCTGTTATCCACAACTAGAGCAAGAAGGGACTTCTATTTTGAAGTAGGCTGTCAAGAAGGCAGTTTTCTTTGAATAGTGTGGGCTTAGTTTTATGACTTTTGATCCCATTTCATGCCAGTTATTGTTGATTTATTTTATATAATGTCTGTAACTCTGGTGAGGAATGGTAAAAATACAGGAAGATTAGAATGGTTTAGGGTGCAAGAATGTCTTTTTAGGTTCAAGAAAGAATTAAGAGAATGATGATGATGATTCACAAGTAATGGGCCCTTGTGGTAGTCTGCTATCCTTCCGAAGTCGCACTTTCAAGTTGGCAGCTAAGTTGTACAGATGTATTGAATGTTTATATTATGCATGATGTGCACAATACATATATCCTGAGGTCTTTATACTTGGTGGAACTAAATCAATTTCTTACCTAGGAAAAAATTAATTTTCAATTGCATTCATCCTTCAATCTAGTTTGTTGCTCTTCTGCAAATGGCTCTACTCTTTTTGTGATTTATTACCATCTTGGGACTTTCGCACTTTGAAAGTCATTGTTTCAGTTGGATACCTGTTAGTTTTTATATTGATTCCCATCATAAGCATGATTCTCTTTGATTATTTCCATGTGGTAACATCAATTGAAGGGTTAGAGAAGGAGCTGAACATTTAGTCTATGATTATTAAAAAAATTGTTTGGATATAACTTTGGATTTTCACAAGTTGCGGATATGAGTAACTGTATATTTGATACTGTTTCTTTCTTCTTCTTTTTTTGGTTTGTATTGCAGATGGATAATGGATAGTCGTGATGAATATACAAAGGAGCGCCTTGATGCGATATGTGATGAGTTCAAGCTATACCGTTGCCATACAATAATGAATTGTGCCCGTGCCTGCCCTAAAGGACTGAACCCTGCAAAAGAAATTATCAACATCAAGCAGCTTCAGCTTAAAATTTGAGTGTCTTTGGAAGTATGATGATGTGCATTGACTTATTCAGGGATTATTTTGGACAACTAGTATTTTCTGAAGTTAATAACGTTTGCATCAATTGTATTTGGTCATTTTCAGATCTTCTTGTACTTAAAAAGTTTGGGATATATTTTTTTTGTTTCAATAATTTTTATATAAACTGCTTTGGTCAATAGGTCTATATTGACCTGAACCGTGTTTATTAAACATGAGCATCTTCCCTTTAACTCCGTATGCAAGATGATTAGCTTGTGTGTATCAACTTTTAGTAGTAAAAATAGGAGAGCATGATTGGGGGTTTACTTGGTGGAGTTTAATGATGTTAAAATGAGATACAAGTTACCTCCCCTCATGTAGGCTATAGCCACTGTCTTGCCATATTATTCTCCTGTATTTATTGAGTGGGCAGATTTGCTTGGAATTAGCCTACTAGAGCAAGTACTAAAAGGGTTTCAACTCGCAAAGGGCACAGGCAGATCAGCAGCTGCCAGAGCCATTTGATTGAGATCTCTGCCTCAGTTTCGAGCCATTAGATTGAGATCTCTTGAGATGCAATCATTTTGCTCAGAACGCTAAGATCTCTGCCTCAGTTTCGAGCCATTAGATTGAGATCTCTTGAGATGCAATCATTTTGCTCAGAACGCTAAGATCGTTTTAAAATGCTTGTGTCAAACTTCATTCAGTGTAAGTCTATTTTTGGAAATTATGTGCCATATTCTTATTGTTGGTATTAAATTTCTATTTTAGAGGGTCAAGAGTGGATTGAGAGAGGCAGTATGCAAAAGAAAAATTCAACCAGACAACCAAAAAACTCTACCAGACAAATGGTTGTCTGATTAGTTGATGCAAACTCAACCTAACCAGTTTAGCTACATCATAGTAGAAAGGAAAAAGTTATCATGGGATGTTCTCAGTGGTTGGATTAAGACATTTGATTCATGGAACACATCGCAAGTTGTTTATACACAAACGAAACACATTACAAAAGAAAGAGCTGCAAGTGAGCTAGCTACATTGCTTCTAAGTTTCTCAGCCATGTCCATCATAACATACTTGTATACTGTTGAGACACATTCTATCACCATTCATTGCCCTTTTAGCCCTCAAAGGCTCATCAAATAAGAGAGGGCTGCAAGTCCCGGGAAAGGCCAAAAGGACTCAGAAGCTAAGGTCACACTAAATATCAGTGAACAAGTCTTTCAAAACTTCATCTTCAGAACGAAGAGCAGGGTCAATAAGGGTTTGCTGAGAAGAGATTTTTTTGGCCAACTTGTCACACTTGGCTCTAATAAGAGAAGCAGCTTTTGCCTCCACCCGTTGCAATCTTGATGAAATTCGTGCTGATTCTTGATTAAGTCCATGGACCTCAAGTCTAGCTGTAGTATCTGCGAACCTTTGCTCGAGCCATGACAGATCCAACCCGGCCAAGGATTTCCAATCCATCATTAGACCTCTAGCCACATTGATATCATCAGTAGTAATTTGGCTAATTCTTTTACCTGCCAAAGATTTGATGAGATGCGCAAGGGCGTCCAAGAACATCCCCTGAAAACATGCACTTTCCACTCTAAAACCATCAAAAGTCTTGGGGTGCATGTGAAATATGCGATCAAGATATGGAATGCTTCGGCCACTGCATTTATAACCACGCCACTGCACTAATTCATCACGGCCCATGTTCTCCTCTAGAGGTGGAGGAAGGGGCAGTGCCAGAGTGGTGTTGGTTACTGCTGAAGTACCTACTGATAGATCTAGGAGCCTGCTGCGATTCAATTGCCCACTTCTTGGTGGTATTAGCAGTGTTGGTAGACTCGTCGACTTCACTACGGCTAGGAGAAACAGGTGGAGAGACAGGAGCTTCATCAGTAGAGCCAACCTCAGAATTGGTTTTGGAGAGCTACAAGCAGGAAGTAGAGCAAGTAGTTATAAAAAAACACAAATGATTAGCAGACAAAGATGGTGAAAAGGTTAAACTAGTTTTGGAGAGCTATAAGCAGGAAGTAGAGTGAGGATTATAAACAAACACAAATGATTAACAAATACCATTCTCGTGCGCTTCAAGTTGGGTGGCCTTGGGCTGATCAATGGAGGTTGCCTTTTGCCGCAGCTTGTGGCATGCTTCTGAGGCTTTGCAGCCACAGAGCTACGTTGCTGATATCCCTTTTGAGCTGTTGTAGCAGTGGTGGTGGTCCTGGCTACTGCAAAATGGCTTAAACACCCTCGGGCTAAATATGGGGGCTTTTCCGGAGTTTTCAGTGAAATGTCATCTTCAAATATAGGGACTGGGTCTGGTGGTTGAGGCGAGCTCCAAGTGAAGGCAATAAACTTCTTCAAAATGTTAACCCAATACTCAAAAACAACATGCAACAATTAAATTCACCCCCCAAAAAAAAAAAAAAAAACCTGAAAGCAAGAGAAATAAGCCATGATGGCCACTCTCATCCCAGTGAAGATTCCCAACTCTCTCTTGCAAAGCAAATTTGCCCAGTTTATGAGCTATGCCACTTGAGGATCTAGAAGCCCAAACAAGTATGCAGCCTATAACTGAAGAGACCAAACCTGACATATCCACAACTAGAGTTTCAGTTGCAGCATCCACTGCTTGTAAACCCATCACTGACTGGTTATTCCATTCGACATCAACATCTCTATAACCCCATTTTAGGAGGAGAAGAAGACACTCTTGCAGCACCAGAGTCTCTGCAGTAGCAGGCACTAAACACTTCCTCATAAAAGACTGTAGCAACTCCAATCAACCTGCCCCAATGATCTCACAAAATCATGCCTCCACCACTCAAGGGACTGACAATGATAAGCAGCATCAATATTCATTTTAAACCGACCTTCCATTGGAGCACTCCACTGCTGAGATACAACCAGAGCAGAGACCTGAGGAAGTTTCTCTAACTTCAATTGCCTCAGCACTTCAGAGAACTTGTGGAAGAAGAACTGAGCTTTATTAATAATCTGAACCGGATCACAAAGAACTCCATTAAAAACCAAGCCGTTTTGGGATTTCCAAATTTGCCAACTTAAAAAAGAAGCCAGAGCAATTAAATTAGGAGCTTCAGTCATTCCTACCCATTGATCCAACAGCCACTTCCATTTTTGAAACCAACAGAAACCAGGAGCATCAACAACCAATTTCAAAGGACTAAGTCTCCATACAAACTGAGCAATACGAAATTCAAACACCACATGAGCAGTAGTTTCTTCAGCCTGACCACAAACTTTACAAACCTCAACATCAACCAAACCTCTCACCTTCGGATTTGCAAAGACTGGCAATTTATCATGGCAACACTGCCATAGAAAAAAAATCACCTTTCTTGGGACTGTTATCTTCCAGATATCCTTCCACAAAGGAATTCCTCTCTGCAACATAACTACAACCACCCTGAACAACCTTTTTAGTAGTTGAATGCATCAAAGTCGTGGCCAATTGGTATGCAGACTTTATTGAAAAATGACCATTTGACGTTGGTCCTCATGTTTTACAATCTTCAGTAGGAAAAAGACTCACAGGAATTTTTAAAATAAGCTGACGATCCCTAAAATTATATTGCTTCTTCATCAAAGCGATTCTCCATGAATGTGCAGATTGATCTATAAGATCAGCAACCGTTCGCAGATTAAAAAATCAGTCCTTCTAGAAGTGACCTGCTGACCAGATGAAGAAGGTAGCCAATTATCATCCCAAATTCTAATATTATTTCCACTCCCAATCCTCCATCTTAAACCTCTAGATAAAAGAGGCTTTGCTGCACAAAAACTTCTCCAGGACCACGATGCAATGCGCTTACAGTTGAGCATGCAAAATCAACCAAAAATCAAGTCCACTTTTGTAGCAATCTGCAATTGGTTTTGGGTTCAGCCCCTCTGTTCCAAATTAACCCCATTTAGCAAGAAAATCCTTATTCCTTGATTTTACTACAAGAAGATAATGTAATGTTATACTTACATAAGCAGAAGGCCAAGAAACACTAGCTCTAGCTATATCTTCAATAGTTTTGAAATGTGTAGAAGCTAAATGTACTGGTTCTTCTTGCATGATTGGCACAGCATCACTTCCCAATTTTGAGGTCCCAAGTCAATGCCCCTTACTTTTGAATGTGGTCCTTACAATAAATCCGGGGCTACTTTGACATCGGGCTTTTTTAGGCATAACAAAAAAACTTCACTTATGCCCCTATAAAAACAAAACGAATATTCAAGTTAATAACCATAATTCGAGATAAATTTAATGCATGTCACATTAGCTATATGATTAAATCAAAGTGAAATATATCAGATCATGACATTTTGATACTTTCGGTTTCATGATAGGAAGTGCAATAAGTCACGGTCAATTTACCCGTTGACCATCTATTTGTGCAGACCAATCTAACCACAGCTTAAGGGGCAGTAAGACTAAGAAACTGACCGTTCCTTAATGCACTACTATAACAATAATAGAGATGTACCAGATGAGCAAGAGTACAGTATTGCCGATGAAGTAAAGTAGTCGTCTGGTCTCAAGAGTGTGTAAGTCATTATGATGATAAGTAGTCGATTAGGAGAATTACACAACCACCTTTTAGAGGAAGGCGCTTCACCCATTCACTCTGGTCCTATTCTCAGAGTAAAGAAGTGACTATATTTTTCTTAGTTTGCCTAGTTGAATATTGTAATTGATTACTAAATGCATCTACCAGTCAACATTGTTAAAACTTCCCTTCTCTCAATATTCTTCCATATTCTCAGGGGAATAAAAAACACACATTTTCTTACTTTTATTGACCTTAGGATCCACAACCATTAGCAATGAAAGTTAAGCATGTGCAAATGACCCAAAGTACTCAAAAAAGTTCAAACAGATCTTACAATATCTTTAGTTCAGATCCAAAGAGAATGCCTTTCTGGTTAAAGAAATTAAAATATTCATAAAGCACAAAGTTAAAATGAAGGCAATGAAAAAACTTGTTAACTAGAGAACAAATATTTTTAAATCATTAAAATATTTTTGGACCAGATGGGTTTCTTTTGTTTCAAGCTCTCACGCATTATAACAGTTGATGAATAATCCTGTACATCGGTGAGGGGCATTATTCCTTGCTATATTAGATGGGAAGTTTTCATTATCTGCTGTCTTTTCAATGGCAGAGAACAAGCAGCATATTCTTCAGTTGGAGCAGTTTTTTGGTGTGGGTTATGTCCACCACCCATCCAGCCCTACAACAAAATGAGATTAAGTTGAATGATAAAAGATAATGAAGCTTTTGAGATTTATCATTTTGCTATATAGTTATCTGATGAGTATTAATAGGATCAGTTTGAGTGCTATATTGTTCAGTATTAGCAGCTGGTTGGTTTAGGTTATCTCTACCATACATCCGGCCCTGCAATTCAATTACAGTAGCTTCATTGTTTGCATTTGCTCCTTCAAATCACGCACTTCTTCCTCACAAGCCCTTCTAGCCTCTGAAGCCATCCTCATTGACTTTACACGACTAGGTGTTGTGCCCCCAAAAATCTGATGGAGAAGGACCCATACCATAAGTAATGAGCGATTATAGTGAATTCCTTAACTTTGTCTAATTAACACACATGAGGAGACCATTCTTCATCATATATCATGATATTGAATTTTTTGTTCAAAATATATCATCTCATGATTTTAAGTACTTGTGTTAAAAAAGCTTTACCAAGCTCACTTGATTTGATGAAAAATATTCAATAGTAAACTAGATAACTTTTGACCTTTCAATTAGTTTGTTGGCTATTAGAACTTTGATATCTTACACCAAGTGCTTAGTTTCCACGCTTAATAATCATATAATAGGGATATGAGCCCATTTTAATTTCCCAACCATGTCTGCCAGTTCTTTTGGCAAGTTATAAACAAGAATTTATTAATCTTATTCTAAGAATGAGGATATATATATATATATATATATATACACACATAATCTGGTATTTATCTCCCTCACTAGCTGATCATGGTTTAATTGTTTAATAATTATACACTCCTTGTGATAAAGAAAATCTTTGTCGAGTGCAGTCCAACAGAGGTTTTGTCCATGAATAAAATGATGTAAGCCCCTGTCCTCTTCCGGTCATCACTTTGAACTTTTAAGCACATGCAAGAGAGTGAATAACATCAACATTTCAATTTCAATACCTTAAGTGAACATTTGTGAAATATATTGATGACAGGGTCAGGTAGATGCAAAAGCCAAAGATAACTCTGCACATGAAATGTCAATTTGCCTGAAAAATTCAAGATGACTATGCACAAAAATGTTGCTGATCAGACATTAACCTTTTCCAAACCACAAAGAAATAAAAATTCAAAAACCTCCAATCCAGAGAGAGAAAGAACATCAGTAAGTTATACAAATTTGTGACAAAAATTCAGAGATTGTGCAACTTAGGAGTGAACTGAGAGATTAAGTTAACAAAATAACATATGAAATACAAACAGAAACAAAAATGAAATTGAAATTCTAATTTTGATTGAACGCAATGTATAGTTAATTAATTAGTTCGACCATAATAAAAATATATATACCCAATGCAGTAGTTGTAGTAGTGATAACAACAACAATTATCCCTAATCTGGATGAGCATTTGCCTAATTGACTTTCAAGTTGAATCATCTTGGGTGAAAACAATTCCTTGAGGAGGAGGAGCGGGGGCAACTAGGAAAAAAAAAATTTACTTGCTAGTTTGAATATGTCAAGAGTGTGGAACAGTTGCAATAAAAGTGACGTAATGCCGAGACATTGCAACAGAAAGATCAAGAAATATATTCTAATAATTACAGATGACATTGTTTACACAACAGTGACCATTGACATTACTTTACAGACAACGATAGCAGAAAAATCTTTTCTACAAATATCCAGAAAGCAAGAAACTATTCAAAGAAACCCAAGGGTATCAAATTTAGACAGCACAACAACAAATTAAGAAAATCAAATCATCACAAAAAATTTTATTCCTAAAATACAGGAAAAAAAAAAAAGTTTTAGTGAATCTAAAAAAAGGAAAAACAGAAATTTATCAGAAATTATGAAAAGTTTGGAGATACTACTCATTGAAGTACCTGAGCCTAGAAAATCCTCAAATTCATCAAAATCACGAACAGTAAGAAACTATGAAAAATAAAATATATATATATATATATTCACATTATGGTTCTGTAGCCACAAACCATAACTTATATAGAACAAGGATTCCAATATTCACATTGAAACAGGGCTCTAAAACCAGCTTCAAACTCTTAGAAAGCTAGGGTTTCGTACAATATTAACATCAATCCCCAAGTAAAGCATGAATTCCAACAAAAATGAAGCAAACAGATAACAAAGCACATGCAATTAGACAAGTCTAGGTAGCAAAATAAATTCAAACAGGTGTACAGACCTGACTTGAGGCGGTTAGCAGTGAACTCAACCACTTCGAACTTCTTAGTTTCGGCATTAAAGTTCGATTGCAGCAACTGGATCTGCGTGATTCCGATCTTGAAATCCTGTTTGATAATTGATTACATAAATATGATTTTATCAGGGTGAAATGCTGGAGAGAATCATGAAAGGAAGCATAAAATATATATGGATATATATGTACACATACATACGTCATATATCTGATCAAAGCTCGAGAGCGGCTACTCCTTACTACTTCAGTATGAAGCTAGGGTTTCGATTTCTCTCTGAAATGTAAATGAAAGGTTTGCATCATTGAAACGAAAGGTTTGGCGAATAGAGTTTAAGGAGCAAGAGTGAGGAGTTTAGAATTTGTAAATGGAATGGGAGAATTGCTGATTTTGAGAATGGGGAGAGAGTGAGGAGTTCAGAATTTGTGAACGGAGTGAGAGAAAAGTTCAGAATTTGTGAATGGAGTGAGAGAATCATTGATTTTGAGAATGGAGCGAGAGTGAGTTGTTCAGAATTTGTGAGCAAAATGAAAAAAAATAAAATTTTGCAGAGAGTAAAAAGGTGATGCTACGGCAGTCATGCAGCAATTATTAAAAAGTGCTGTAAGAAATATTTTATTAACAGAAGTTTTTAGTAAGTGCTGCTAAAATTTTGCCACCATATACCAATTTTTTTGTAGTGAACAATGACTTCACTCTGATTTTCTCGAGGGAATTCTACTAAATGGAGTTCAGCCTGCACATTGTTTACTCGTCATAGTAGCTTTTAGCTTTCAGCGCTGACAATTTTCAGATGTAGTCTGAAATGCAATACCACTTGTTTTTGTTGATCAATGCTGAACATCTGGGGATGTGCTCTCATAAACAATCATTTTAGGCTGTGAAGTAGACATGAGAGAATGAGTTGGGATTCGACTATTCTTTTTCATGGCATTCTTGGAGCCTCTGGTATTGGACGAAGAAGTCTGGCAAGCCAGAGAGCTTTGCATTGTGCTGGAACTTGGTTTTCTTCCTAGCTTGGGTGACTGAGGCTGTGACAATGGATTCTGCGAGAAGAAGGAAATAACATAAAAAAACCATCAATGATAATTCTGACCGCCACTAGGATAACGTAAGTTTCAGATATGAATTTTGCGTGCCAGAAATGTGAGGGTATATAAACGGATTTATTGACTTTATACAGGGAAATTATCAACTGAGAACAGAATTGGCACCTAGATGTTGGAGGATATAGATTTTTAAGTTACACCCTCTCTAATAGCTCAAGCTTCTGGTCAACACTAGAGTACCCTAATGGAAGTGGGGAATTGAAAAAGAACAATTTTGTATGAAGCTAAACACTTGGTGCTGATATTTGGAGCACATCCAAATGGATAAGAAAATCTGATGTGAGACTATATTGCAAATTTTATCTGGATCTCCATTATTGTTGAAGACACTATACTTGTTGAATAGTGTAACTTAAGCAGAGGAGACAACTATTTGAGGTTACTGGATGGATAGAGCTATCTTCTTTATCTGATTCTTTGGTGTTTCCTTGTCCTTGTAAAAGTCAAGGCAGCGGCCGCACTTTGTAGCAAGGTTTGACGCAATTTTCTAATTTCTGTTTCTGCATACTCCTGCGCAAACGATACGATTTTGTGTTAAATGTGGAGCCTAGTTTCTCTGGCTTAGTTTTGTACAGTAAAAAGGGAGAAATTTATACTCTGGATTGAAAATTTAACTATAACCTTGAAATTTTTTTGCATCTGCACTTTTTGTGCCTCCTTCGTATTGAATTTCTCTTGAAGTTTCTGGAAGTATTGAGTGAAAAATCATGTGACAACAAATAGCAGTGTTCAGTAAGGAAAATTATATTTGTAGCGACACATGGGGTAGTCTTAAAGAAAATTATAGGCATGTATACTATGATAGAACTTCTGAGTATGATAGATCATCAATCCCAATTTATGATCTTAACATATAGGGGTAGCTTTACAGAATTTTCTTTCTATTTGAATACCTAAAAACAAAAAATAATATATGTTGAATTGTTGCATTGTAGTGAACAATACAAGGACCAAAATAACATTGAAAAAGATTCTGATTTTAAAATCCGTAAACCCATATTTATGAAAAAATGATTGTAAGAAGTTGGAGTGTTTTTTTTTTTTTTTTTAAATTATCCTAAAATAAGTATTCACTTTAAAATGTCAATCCAAAAAGAGGTGTTTCCTAAATCATCTTTAAATTTAAAAAATTTCTTAATAAACATAGTATATTTTTGAGTACAAAAGGGGGGAAAATATGGAATACACCTCAATCAATTAATATTTTTGTGCTAGTATAATTTTCTTAATTATAGGAATTAACAATTAACCATTGATCGGGGTACTACATTGCTGGTGTTTGGCTACAAAATATTTTTGTGCTAGTGGAATGGCGGGCGTGCCAGAAATCCTGAAAATTCCAAGAGAAAAGACCAAACAATATTTTAGAATGGAAGATTGATGGATCAGGTGATTGTAAGAGGGTTTAGAATGGCCACCCTCAATACCTAGCATGCCTTACTGAAAAGTAGGGAATCAAAGAGAACAGTTTTCTATGAAGCTAAAGGCTTGGTGCTGACATTTGTGACGTGGACTATTTTGCAATTTTTCTCTGGATCTCTGTTATTGTTGAAGACACTATACTTGTCAAATCAGTGTAACATAAGCAGAGCAGACAACAATTTGATTTTACATGATAGATAGAGCTACCTTCTTTATCTGATTCTTTGGTGTTTCCTTGTCCTCGTAAAAGTCAGGCAGTGGCCGTGCTTTGAAGCAGGAAGTTTGACGCAATTTTCTAATTTCTGTTTCTGCTTTCTCCTACGCAAATGAAACAATGTTGTGTTATAGGTGGAGCCTAGTTGTTCACTGGCTTAGGTTTGTACAGTAAAAAGGGAGAGATTAATGCTCTGGATTGGCAATTCAACTAAAACCTTGAATTTTCTTTACATATGCAGTTTTCGTCCCTCATTCGCATTGAATTTATATTCAAGCTTCTGACAGTATTGAGGGCAAAATCATGTGATACCACAGCCTAGTAGATATATAATTAATTAACTGAACAATTTTTTATAATAGAATGTTACAAAGCTACTTACACTGCAGATAGGATGTGCCAGTTGTTTTGCTTTGTGAGAATGAGGGATCAAGCAGTGTGATATCCCTTCAGGTGTAGATGTGACAAAATATGTTTATATCAGTGAGATAATTTAATAAACACAATGCACCATTAGTTTGAAACCTGAAACTTCTTTTCAATAGATTCTTCAACGAATATTTTAAACCAGTTACCTCCTATTTTCTGAACTAGGTTTTGTTAAAGGATTGTGCATTGTCACCCCCATCCACAGATGCCTGCAGGTGAGAAAAGAAACTATTTAGCATGCATAACAAAAATCCCCAGTTGGAGGAACAAGTAGCAAATGGATTTCGGGAACAGAAAACAGGGCAGAGGAAAAAGACACACCATAATTGGAGTTACTGCAACAAATTAGGTTTTCTCATAGCAAAAGATGACAAAATAATTTTGTCACCAAGTTGCGGCGGAAGGTGACATAGCAGAAAGTTAAATCGCTACAAATTTTGAGTTTTGTAGGAAATCTAATTCTATTTACTAAAATTTCATTTTGTAGCAAAGGATAAGTCATTTGCTACAAAATTAAGCTACTTGCTACAAAATTAGGAATTCTCTTAACAATTGCCTACTATATGTGTTACAATCCAATTTTGTAGAAAAAATTTGTTTTCACACCAAAAAAAAAAAAAATAAATAATAAATTTAAATCAATGCAATTTCCAAAAGGAGAACAATGATTGGAAGGCTTGTAAAAATTCCTACTTTTATACAGTTTATAAGAAGTCTAATTTCCGTCTTATTACATCTTTTTTTTTCCCCTTCTGCACACACACGCACTATATTTTTCCCCGGAGCTTGAACACACGACCTCTTCTTTGGGGAGGAGAGCTTATACCATAGGCTAGTGCCTATTGGTGACCGTCCTCTTACCTTGCCAAAAGAAATTCATCCATTTTAGAATAAAATAGATTTTATTATAAACAAAATGTAGAATCTATGGCCAAGCAGGTTTGAACCGTAAATTATTTGGTAAAGGCATCTTAGAAGTATGCAAATTCCCCATCTTAAACAAGGAAGAAAAAAGCAATTTATTAACAAATACAACAGAAAAACTAATAAAGACATCAATATTGCTTACGTTATTTCTCTTTTAACACTTACCATTGCGCCAAATTCTACAGTTATATCCATCACCTTGGAAATTTTGAAAATGAAAATTTTCATACCTGTAAACTAAACCTGAACAAAGACTCACATTTTTCAGTTTTAAAAAGAAAAAAAATCAGTGTTGACCATTGAACTTAAACCTACAAGACTAGAATTTATCCAAAAATTCACACCCACAAGTGATGATCCTAATATATGAATAGTTTGGTAAAAATATAAGAGTCCCTTGATTTATTTCTACAGCTTGTTTTGCACAATATTCTATATGAATGCCTTGAAATTTGAGAATGAAACTGGTCTAAAGTACAAAACTACAACATGAATGTCAACAATTTCAATCTAGAGATGCAGATAGAAGCTCATCTTGAAATTCACATTCAACATTTTAAGCCAAAATTTATCAGATACTAATTTGAACATACTGTCAAAAAACAGAAGTTCAGGTTCTAAATCAAGCACAATATTTAACACCCTCCCCTCAAACTACATAAGATCGCAATTCTAAGAAACTCCTGGTTAATCCCCATCTGAAGCACTAAGAGGTCTAATTTACTAGACTAGCATACTGAGAACAACAGACATCGTCAAGTTGAACAAAAAGTTCACAGAATTGTCATTGTTTAGAAGCATACCAGAAGAAACAATTGTCAGTCCAAAGTCCAGAAGCTCCTCAGCTACTCATATTTAATAACTGTAGTAGAGATGTATGAGCCTCCATTTTGCTGTCCATTTCTCTTTGATTCATCTTTCAACTGAATTATACCAACAAGACATGGTGAGAACAAACTAACTCGTAAAGGATGCAGGAAATCGAACTTGGGGGATCACTGCCACATAATAAATCAAAATTGAGACAGAAGACATGAGCTGCCTTCTTCCCAGCATCACATGTGACCAAATATATAAATAATTTTTAGCAATAAAAGAGGTCTCATAACCAAATCAACCAATCAAAAGATGTGAAAATCCAACTTCTTAAAAGTTCCTACTGTTCACCATTATTCTCCCAAGTAATATATATATATATATAATTAAAGTTTCAACCGGCTAAAATAATTCAATCTGGCTGACCTATATATTGAATGGATGTCCTACATATTTATAGAAGAAAATAAGAAAAAAAACGTTTCAATCAAGCTGTCAAACAACTCTAATACAAATGACAAAGACAAATAACTCACCTGCCAAAGGAGCCTCTTTTGATATCTGTAGCCCTGATGAGTAAAAATCAAAGAAGCATTATTACATTACAGAAATATTAGTTCTGAGTTACAACAGAAACTATAAATACTATAGTCATAAAACTAATCGCATAGTAACCTTGCCAGTTCCATGGATGTGATCATAGTACATGAACACCGGCAAAGTTGCTCTGGCTTTGTCCACCAACATAATGAACTTTGACAACAAATAATCTTTGGGTGCCTTAGAGGAGTCACACAATCTTTAGGTGCCTTTGAAGAACTAGGAGCAACCCTTGAACTTTCAATCTTCTGTATTGCCGGGGGACTAAATTTATCAGATTCTTAGGCAGGAGTCAAATTTATCAGATACTTGAAGAATTGAAAGTAGTACCTATTATCGATTGGAAGAGGAGCACCTTTCAACTCGCAAACAGCACAGGCAGATCAGCAGCTATCATTTCCAAGCTGCCCCAGTTAGCTTGAAGCCATTTGATTGAGATCATTCTCTAGATTTGCTCAGAACACTAATCCTTTAGGATTGTTATAAAATGCTTGTGATATACATCTTTCAGCATGAGCCTACACTTGGAAATTATGTGCCAGATTTTTCTTGTGATTAAATTTCTATTTTAGTTAGAGGCTCAAGAATAGATTGAGAGATGCGGAATTGGTTTGAGGATCCGACATGAAGCAAGTATATAAAAAACTCTTTTAGTTCGCAGGAACTAGTGTCAAATTAGTGTTGAGCATTCCATTATAATCTCCTATAACAACTAAAGGATTATTTCCTTCAATCCTAGTTGTGTTATATATGATTCCCTTCAAATAAATTTGTAATCTATTTTACCACTTTGCAGGTATGCAAAAGAAACACTCAACCAAACAAGTTGATGCAAACTCAACCTAAATCAGTTTAGCTAGATCATAGAAAGCAAAAAGTTATCATGGGGTGTTCTCAGTTGTTGGATCAAGAAACTGGATTCATGGAACACATCACAAGTTGTTTATACACACACAAAATACATTACAAAAGAGCTGTGAGTGAGCTAGCTACACTGCTTCTAAGTTTCCAAGCCATTTCTATCATACATTAACATTGCTTATATGCCATCGAAACACACAAAAACGAATGGGCTGCAAGTCCCAGGAAAGGCCAAAAGGGGCCTAAAAGTTGAAGAGATATGCGATGTCATATCAAAAAACTAGTTGCTTAGGGTAGAGTTGAAGTTTTCCGGGTGTGAATGTTCAGTCAATAAGTCTTTCAAAATTTCATCTTCAAAACTAAGAGTTGGATCAACAAGAGCTTGCTGAGAAGAGATATTCTCAGCCAACTCTTCGCACCTTGCTCTAAGAGAAGCAGCTTTTGCCTCCTCTACCGCCAAATCACGACGGAGATCCATAACATATTTATCAGTATGTTGCAATTCTAACAAAATCTGTGCAGATTCTTGGTTAAGTCCATGGACTGCAAGTCTAGCATTGGCATCTGCGTACCTCTGCTCGAGCCATGATAGATCCAACCCCGCCATGGATTTCCAATCCATCATTAGATCTCTAGCAACATTGATATCGTTGGTTGTAATTTGGCTAATCCTTTTTCCTGCCAAAGATTTGATAAGACTTGCGAGGGCATCCAAGAATATCCCTTGAAAATGTGCACTTTTCACTCTAAAAGCTTCAAAAGTCTTGGGGTGTTTGTGAAATATGTCATCAAGATATGGAATGCTTTGGAAGCTACATTGATAACTGCGCCACTGCACTAATTTGTCAGGCCCAATGTTCTCCTCTCGAGGTGGAGGAAGGGCTAGCGTGAGACTGGTGTTGGGTACTGAAACACCTGCTGATGAAGTTGAAGCCGGGGCTACATTTACATTTTTATCTTCCGGCATGCTCAAGTCCAAGTTTAAGTGGCTATCACCAGCACTATCTCTGATCTCGACGAGGTTAGGAGATGCAACCTCCTCCTTAATAACATCATCCGCACACCCATATTTGGCAGCAGATACATCCCTCTTTTCATCATCTGCAAGGACTTCGAGTAATAGTCCAGAAGCACTTTCAGAAAGGAGCCAAGCAACAGGTTTGTTGTCATGACATACTAGAAGCTGACTGCTTAGTATATTATCAAGGAGCCTCAATCGTTCCAATTCAGGTGCCCTCCCCTGTTGCTCACTCTTTGAAGATGAGTTGCAGGTAATATTAGCAGTTTTCATCTCATCAAATCACAAATACATCAATATCTCCCAGGATCATAAAGACAATACCCTTGATTTATATAAAAATCAGTTCCTCAAATATATATAAAAAAATCTCTAAATAAATAAAATAAATCCGTAACACAAACTCTTCCGCCTACAACATCTGAAACTAGCAATTCACGTTCATTTTGGTACCTGAAACCCGAGGGTAGTGAGACAAAAAGTCTAGTAAGAAAAATCATGACAAAAATTTCATGAAAGTTTAACAAACAGGCTTCACAAATTATACACGTTCATGTGAATATATAAATAAAACACATATGCATTTAAATCAAAACATTTAATTAAAATTATTTGAAGTAAAATCACCCCCAAACCATTCAAGATGTTGAGAAACCTACACCAAAAAATAATTTCCTCACTGGACCATCCAAGCTTCAAACTCTCAACCCTCTCTGTCTTCTCTTGGACTCCTCTCTATACAGTACTTCTCTAATTTTCTGACTTTCCCTCTCTGTTTCCTCACCGAAGTCACAAAACAGATATTAATATATAAAGGCAAATTCACGGACACAATATCTCACTACTGCTCACCATCAGGCTAGACAATATATTTACTGGGTCCCGCCACCATTTCTTCCTTTACTTTTCCTTAATTCTTTTTCTTTCTTACATACTTTCCCTTTACTTTCGGCCAACCTGCCCAGTCTCCTCATTCATTCCTTTGTCTTCCACGTGCACCACCATCTCACCCATCAAACATTACGCGCGCGCGCACACACACGCATATATATATATATATATATATATATATATAAAAAAGGAAAAATTACATATAAATGGAATCAAAGTTTTATATTTCTCTAAAATGGATTGCTGAGGTGGCACATGGTTTTTTACTGTTTAAAAAATTGTGGTGCCAAAAATACCCTTCACTAACAAAAAAGTAGTACCTTCAGTGCAAAAAAGTAGTACCTTCGGAGAAAAAGTAGTACCTTCGCGGGTGTTTAAAAAACATGGTACCTGGACGCCAAAAAGTAGTACCTTCAATTTAAAAAAGTAGTACCTTCGAAGAAAAAGTAGTACCTTCGCGGAAGGGTATTTTAGGCACCACAATTTATAAACAGTAAAAAATCATGTACCGCCTCAGCAATCCATTTGAGAGAAATATGAAACTTTGACTCAGCCTCTAAACAAATATGAAACTTTGATTCCATTTATATGTAATTTTTTCCATATATAATATGTAACAAAAACCAAATTCTATATAAATGAATCCCACTAAAAAAACAAACATAAAAAGACAAAATGTAGCAAACCCCATTGTTCTCGCACATCAGCCAAAAGCAAAGGATTTTGGCCAAAAAATCATCTAGTGTGTGTCATCTTTACTTTTTCTTTTTCTTTTCTTTTCTTTTCTTCTTTTTTTTTTTTTTTTGTTTTCACGAATCTTTACTCCTTTCTTTTGCCTTATTTTTATATATTTTTTCTTTTATTAAAACAATCACTAAAAGACAAAATACCAATAACTTAAAATCAACCTTTATATATACGAGAATAAGCTAAACACAACGTATCTCAATTTCTGATTAAATAATCAATTTTGACAACTAAAAATAATGAAATAAATATAAATTAAAATTCTAAAAATTGGAATTCTTACAGCCTAAGAACTTGTGGTCAGAAAGAGTGCCAAGAGCTCTGCTAGCCATCTTGAAGTCACACCTTCAAGACGGCTAGGAGAAACCGGTGGAGACGCAGGAGGTTCATCAGCACAGTGATCAAGCCATGATTCAGAGAGCTACAAGCAGGAACTGGAGTAAGTAGTTAAAGAGAAACACAAACAGTTAGCTTGAAGCCAAATTAGTGTTGAGCATTCCATTATAATCTCCTATAACAACTAAAGGATTATTTCCTTCAACCCTAGTTGTGTTATTTATGATTCCCTTCAAATAAATTTGTAATCTATTTTACCACTTTGCAGGTGTGCAAAAGAAACACTCAACCAAACAAGTCGATGCAAACTCAACCTAAATCAGTTTAGCTAGATCATTGAAAGCAAAAAGTTATCATGGGGTGTTCTCAGTTGTTGGATCAAGACACTGGATTCATGGAACACATCACAAGTTGTTTATACACACACAAAATACATTACAAAAGAGCTGTGAGTGAGCTAGCTACACTGCTTCTAAGTTTCCAAGCCATTTCTATCATACACTAACATTGCTTATATGCCATCGAAACACACAAAAACGAATGGGCTGCAAGTCCCAGGAAAGGCCAAAAGGGGCCTAAAAGTTGAAGAGATATGCGATGTCATATCAAAAAACTAGTTGCTTAGGGTAGAGTTGAAGTTTTCCGGGTGTGAATGTTCAGTCAATAAGTCTTTCAAAATTTCATCTTCAAAACTAAGAGTAGGATCAATAAGAGCTTGCTGAGAAGAGATATTCTCGGCCAACTCCTCACACCTTGCTCTAAGAGAAGCAGCTTTTGCCTCCTCTACCACTAAATCGCGACGGAGATCCATAACATATTTATCAGAATGTTGCAATTCTAACAAAATCTGTGCAGATTCTTGGTTAAGTCCATGGACTGCAAGTCTAGCATTGGCATCTGCGTACCTCTGCTCGAGCCATGATAGATCCAACCCCGCCATGGATTTCCAATCCATCATTAGATCTCTAGCAACATTGATATCGTTGGTTGTAATTTGGCTAATCCTTTTTCCTGCCAAAGATTTGATCAGACTTGCGAGGGCATCCAAGAATGTCGCTTGAAAATGTGCACTTTTCACTTTAAAAGCTTCAAAAGTCTTGGGGTGTTTGTGAAATATGTCATCAAGATATGGAATGTTTTGGAAGCTACATTCATAACTGCGCCACTGCACTAATTTGTCAGGGCCAATGTTCTCCTCCCGAGGTGGAGGAAGGGGTGGCATGAGACTGGTGTTGGGTACTGAAACACCTGCTGATGAAGTTGAAGCCGGGGCTACATTTACATTTCCATCTTCCGGCAGGCTCAAGTCCAAGTCCAAGTGGCTATCACCAGCACTATCTCTGATCTCGACGACATTAGGAGATGCAACCTCCTCCTTAATAACATCATCCGCACACCCATATTTGGCAGCAGATAGATCCCTCTTATGGAGTTCGAGTAATTGTCTAGAAGCACTTCTAGAAAGGAGCCAAGCAACAGGTATGTTGTCATGACATACTCGAAGCTGACTTCTTAGTATATCATCAACGAGCCTCAAGTGTTCCGATTCACGTGCCAATTCAGATTCCGATTCACGTGCCAATTCAGGTTCCGATTCAGGTGCCCTCCCCTGTTGCTCACTCTTTGACGGTGAGTTGTTGGTAAGACCCAAAAATCTTAGTAAAATATTCATCTCATCAAATTACAAATACATTAATATACTGCCAGGATCGCAAGGACAATACCCTTGATTTATACAAAAATCAGTTCCTCAAATATATATATATATAAAATCTCTAAATAAATAAAATAAATTGGCAATGCCAGCTCTTCCCCCTAAATTCAAAACTAACAATTCACGTTCATTTTCAGTACCTAAAATTGAATGATGGCAAGACAAAAAGTCTAAGTAAAAATAGCCTGACAAGAATTTCATAAAAATTTAACAAAACAACTTCACAAACTATACATATTCATTTGAATATATAAACAAAATACATATACATTTAAATCAAAACATTTAATAAAAATTATTTGAAGCAACCCCAAATCATATCATCCAAGCTTCAAACTCTGTCTTCTCTCGGACTCCTCTCTGTACTTCCCTAGTTTTCTGACTTTCCCTCTCGGTTTCCTCACCAAAGTCACCAAACAGATAATAATATATAAAGGCAAATCCACCGACACAATATCTCACTACCGCTCACCATCAGGCCTCCATTAGATGTCAGACAATATCATCTCATTTGAACAAAATATTTACTGGGTCCCCACACCATTTCTTTCTTTACTTTTCCTTAATTCTTTTTCTTTCTTACATACTTACCCTTTACTTTCGGCCAACCTGCCCCATTTTCCTACTACTTTTTTTTTTTTCTTTCCAATTATTCTCCACCTTCAACGAATCTTTGCTCCCTTCTTTTCCTTATTCTTATACGAGAATCTTTCTTTTACTAAAACTAACACAAAACAAAATATGAATAATTCAAAATCAATCTTTATAAATATAAGCTAAACACAATATATGTGAAATTACATTTAACTAAGTTTTCAATTATAATTAAATAATTAATTTTGATAATTAAAAATAATAAAATAAATATAAATTAAAATTCTAAATATTTGGTTTATTACAGTCAAAGAACTCATCGTCAGAAAGAGTGCCAAGAGCTCTGCTAGCCATCTTGAAGTCACCTTCGAGACGGCTAGGAGAAACCGGTGGAGACGCAGGAGCTTCATCAGAACAGTGATCAAGCCATAATTCAGAGAGCTACAAGCAGGAACTTGAGTAAGTAGTTAAAAAGAAACACAAACTATAAGCCTACAAAAATGGTGAAAAGGGAAAATAATTAATACCATTCTCATGCGCTTTGAGTTGGGTGTGGATAGGTTACTTAATGGAGGTTGCCTTTTGGTGTTACTTGTGGCATGGTTCTGAGGTTTTGAAGGCACTGCCACAGCAGTGGTGGTGGCCACTGCAAAACGGCTTAAGCTGCCACAGGCTGCACTTGGGCGCTTTTTGGGAGCTGTCAAGGAAATATCATCTTCGAAAATAGGGACTGGTTCCAATGGTTGAGGAGAGCTAGAACGGAAGGCACAGAACAACTTCAAAATGTTAACCCAATAGTCCCGAAAGCGTTGAGTGTACCTACCTTGGCGTTTTAGCTGAGGGAATAGTGAAGCTTGCAGAATATTGACGGAGTGCGAGTTCATGACTGCTAAATCTAGCGCAGCTTGAAGGCCCTGGTACACCTTGGTCATAACCAAATTGGCGAGCAATCCTACAAGGGTTGTAGGCGATTGCTCCCTCTCCAGTCTCAGTTATGTAGGGAAGAGCACACTTGTACACAGTTGTAACGAACATGAAGGTGTTGATGTTGAAGTCATACTTCAACACTGCCACAGCATCTTCTGGGCCCCCACAAAAAGCTGGAAAAACAATGCCGTTGTGCTTCACAACATATGGACGGGCACAAAAGTTTTCAAATTCATCAATGTAGTCACCAAAGTTACAGCAAGTCATGAGGTAGGTCCATCTCATTGCATGACTACAATCTTGAGCCTGGCCATTTTCATCTTTTTCACTAAAGATTTTGGGACTTGGAGTGTTCGTACAAAAACAATGTCAAGAATGAGCAAGAAGCATAAGTAGTCACTTCATAACAACCGAGAGAACGAGCCCAATCTTCCTTCAGCATATCCAGCTTGTAGTACAGAGTACCTAAGAACATAGGGGCAAGAGGCAATTGGTGGCCACGAGAGAAAACCGCGGCCAAAGGGAACACTCTCTCGTTAATGCCACCTTCAGATTTGCCTTCAAAAATAAACCTGTCTAACCAGTAACATAAGAAGCCTGCTAGCTCATAACGTTTTCCATACTGACCCCCTGTGACACTTCTAGGGGAAAAAAGGCTATACCACTGGGCATAAGTTGGGTATTTTGACGGACATGGAGGAGGAAAAAAGGCTATACCACAGAGCTTGAGTCCCATTGTGCCGCCTCTATGGAGGCGCTATGCAAGGCATCAACAATTTCCTGGCCCTCTTCCGATACAACGGAAAGATCAGAATCAGCTGAGCAGGACATTGGAAGATGGAATAATACAGAGACATGTTCCAAAGAAGGAGCGAACTCCACCTCGAAAGGAGCACAGCTAGGCTTTCTGGATCAAGCAAAACCGTCAAAAATTGAAAAAGGCGAATCGATTGAAGGATATTAGCCCTGGTGAGAAGGTCACAATAATGCTTATTGCCGAGAATGTATGTGGACCAAAATAGCCAATCTGATCCTCGATTCGTATGAGTAGTGCTTGTGTATTGGACAGAGGAGTATGGGAAATCTCCTCTTTCAATCAAAAGACGCGGAATGGAAGAAGCTGTCAAATGATCGGTGGTCTCGCTCACCTCTATTTCAGTTTCCAACAGTAAGTATTTGGTGTCCGTATTGGTGGGTGGGTTAGATTTAGAGGAGTCGGGATAAGTGGTGACTTTGTCCCAAAATTGGTCGCCGATTTCAAGGTATGGAGCTCGGCGCCACTCCGATGGCGGAGGGGTCTCGAGAACAAGACCATCGGAGGCAGTCAGGACTTTTTTCCGGCATGAACGGACAGAGGGTGGAAAGGCAAAAGGAACAAGGAAGCAGAACAAAAGAGAAATACAGAGGAGAGAGTAAGAGAGTAGAGTAGGAGGAAGTGGCGCGAAGTGCTTGAGTATCTATTTATATAGGCATATATATATATATATAGGATTGGGATACCCTACGTGAGCTTCAATCATACTCGCAATATATAGGCATATATAATATTTGTTCGAGTCTTATATATATATTTTTTAAATAAATAAATAAATAATTTTTTAATTCCCAGTTGTATTTGAAGTAGGGATGACGACGGTAGGTATGCTAAACCCATCACATCCCGTTAAATTCCATTAATAGGATTTCATATCCGCATTTCGGTCCCATACAAACTCATTGTAAAATTTTATTTAAAGCATTTATGCAAACAATGTCCAGTGTCACTCACACACTGTCACACAGCAATGAATCACCTCAGTTTTAACTTTTTATAGAGGAAATAAAACTATATTCTTATTTTATCTCCTGGGAGGGCACAAAGAACGGATGGAATCAAACCAAATCAGAATCAAAATTGAAATCGAAGCCGCGGGTTCAATTCTGATTTTAATTTTTAGGAATCGTTGAGAACGATTTCGATTTCGGAGACTCTGATTTTAATTTTTAGGAATCGTTGAGAACGATTTCGATTTCGGAGACTCCAGAACCGTATAATAATTATAAATATCATATTTTTAATTATATAATTATTAATATATATATGTCTATTGTACATACAAAGAGATATATTTAATAAAAGTATGTTCTAATGTATAATATTATATATCAAAATGTATTAAGAATGGGTTTAGAGTCATTAAATTTAAAAAGAAAACACGAACCGGAATCGTGAAACTGGTTCGGTTCCGATTCGGTTTCAAAAAGCGTTGTCATACCTATCCCATTAGGGACAAAACGGGCCGGGTTACAAATTTCTGAACATGTTCAAGGTGCCCCGGTTAGGTTGGAGCCATTTGATTGGGATCACTTTCAGAGCACTAATCCTTTAGGATTGCAATAGAATGCTTGTGGTATACTTCAGTGTGAGCCTATACATGGAAATTATGTGCCATATTTTTCTGGTGATTTAATTTCTATTTTAGTTAAGAGGCTCAAGAATAGATTGAGAGATGCGGAATTGGTTTGAGGTTCTGACATGAAGCAAGTATATAAAAAAAACACTTTTAGTTCTCAGTACTAGTGGCAACATTCCATTATAATTTCCAATAATAACGAAAGGATTATTTCCTGTCATCCTAGTTGAGTTATATATGATTCACTTCCAATGAATTTGCAATCTATTTTACCACTTTGCAGGTACGCAAAAGAAACACCCAACCAAACAACATGGTTGTCAGCTTGGTTGATGCAAACTCAAACCTAAACCAGAAAGGAAAAGGTTATCAGTTGTTGGATAGAGACACTGCATTCATGGAGCACATCACTAGTTGTTTATACAGACACAAAACACATTACAAAAGAGCTGTAAGTGAGCTAGCTACATTGCTTCTAAGTTTCCTTGCCATTTCTATCATAAGTTGACATACATGCCGTCGAAACACACATTCATTCTGTCACCATTCGTCGCCCTTTTAGCTCTCAAAGCTTATCAAGAACGAGAGAGTTGCAAGTCCCGGGAAAGGCCCAAATGACCCAGAAGTTGAAGAGGTATGCAATATATATCAAATTACTACTTGGTCAGGTTAGAGTTGAAGTTTTACGGGTGTGAATAATCAGTCAATCAAGTCTTTCAAAATTTCATCTTCAAAACTAAGAGTAGGGTCAATAATAGCCCGCTGAGAAGAGATATTCTGGGATAACTCCTTGCATCTAGCTCTAAGAGAAGCAGCTTTTGCCTCCTCTACCGCCAAATCGAGACGGAGATCCATAACATACTCGTCAGTCTCTTGCAATTCCAACAAAATCTGTGCAGATTCTTGGTTAAGGTCACGGACAGCAAGTCTAGCATTAGCATCTGCGTACCTCTGCTCGAGCCATGATAGATTTAACCCCGCTGAAGATTTCCAATCCAACATTAGATCTCTAGCAACATTGATATCCTCAGTAGTAATTTGGCTAAACCTTTTTCCTGCCAAAGATTTGATGAGACCGCCGAGGGCATCCAAGAACATCCCCTGAAAATGTGCACTTTTAACTCTAAAATCATCAAATGTCTTGGGGTATTTCTGAAATACGCAATCAAGGTATGGAATGCTTCGGAAGCTACATTTATAGCTGAGCCATTGCACTAATCCATCAGGGCCAATGTTCTCCTCTCGAGGAGGAGGAAGGGGCAGCGCAAGACTGGTCTTGGGTACTGAAGCACCTGCAGATGAAACTGAAGCAGGGGCTACATTTATACTTTCAGCTTCTGGTAGGTTTAATTTGATGTCCTCCGAATTTAAATGCCTATCACCAGCACTATCTCTGATCTCGACCGGGTCAGGAGCTGCAACCTCCTGCTCAGCAACATCATCCGCACACCAACCTTTGGCAGCAGATAGATCCCTCTTTTCATAATCCACGCGGAGTATGAAACCATTCGGAGAAAGGAGACAATCAACAGGTAAGTTATCAAAGTGCCTCAAGCCCTGCGATTCAGCTGACCTCCCCTGTTGCTCGCTATCTGAAGGTGACTTCTTGGTGATATTAGCCGTGTCAGTAAACTCGTCCACTTCAAGATGGCTAGGAGAAACAGGTGGAGAGACTGGAGTTTCATCAGCACGATCAAGCGAAGAGCCAAACTCCGAATTGGTTTTGGAGAGCTATAAGCAGGAACTAAAGTAGTTAAAAACAAACACAAATGATTAGCTGACAAAAATAGTGAAAAGGGAAAATTAACTAGTACCATTCCCATGCGCTTCGTGCACTTGGATGGCCCTAAGTTGATCAATGGATGTTGCCTTTTGCTCGCAGACCTATGTTCCTGATATGTTATTTGAGCTGCTGAAGCAGTTTTGGTGGTCCTAGATACTGCAAAACGGCTTAAGCCGCCACGTGTTACATCCGGTCGCTTTTTGGGAGCCTTCAAGGAAATATCATCTTCCAATATAGGTACTGGTTCCAATGGTTGAGGAGAGCCAAAAGGGAAGGCAAACAACAACTTCAAAATGTTAGCCCAATACTTGTGAAAGCGTGGAGTGTAGCTACCTTCACGTTTGCCTGAGGGAATAATGAAGCTAGCAGGATACTGATGAAGGGTGAGTTTGCGACTGCTACTAAATCTAGCGCAGCTGGAAGTATATGATCCTTGGCAATTGGTAGGCCCTGGTACACCTTGGTCATATCCGAATTGGCGAGCAGTCCTACAAGGGTTGTACGCGATTGCTCCCTCTCCGGTCTCAGTTATGTAGGGAAGAGCACATTTTGACACAATTGCAATGAATATTAAAGTGTTGATGTTAAAGTCATCCTTCAGCACCGCCACAAATTCTTCAGGACCCCCATAAAGAATGCCATTTTGCTCAACAACATATGGGCGGGCACAGAAGTTTTCAAATTCATCAATATAGTCACTCAAGTAACTGGAAGTCATGAGGTATGCCCACCACATTGGGTGACTATAGTCTTGAGAATGTCCATTTCCAGCTTTTTCACAAAGGGTTTTGGGCGCATAGTTTGGGAAGCGCTTATACAAAAACAAAGTCAAGAATGAGCAAGAAACAAAAGTAGTGACTTCATAGCGACCGAGGGATCGAGCCCAATCTCGCTTCAACATGTCCAACCTGTAGTATAAAGTACCTAAAAACATTGGTGCAAGAGGCAACGCGCAGCCGCGAGACAGAGCCGCGGCCAAAGGGAACACTCGCTCGTTGATGCCACCTTCAGGTTTGCCTTCAAAAATAAACCTGTCTAACCAGTAAGATAAAAAGCCCGCTAGCTCATAACGTTTTCCAAACTCAGGTCCTGTGACACTTTCACGGAAAAGTTGAGCCGACCCCATCAGATTAGAAATTGGTTCATAATCTCGGAAAAAATGCCTATACCACTGGGCATAAGTCGGGTATTTCGACGAACATGGAGGAGGCGAATCGAGAAGAACAGAGCCTTGATAGCGTGAGCCACATTGTGCCGCCTCTATGGCGGCGCTACGCAAGGCAACAACTATTTCCTGGTCCTCTTCGGATACCATGGATAGATCAGAATCAGCTGCGCCGAAGACGGGAAGATGGAGTAATACAGAGATATCTTCCAAAGAAGGCGCGAACTCACCCCAAGACGCCACAAAGGTGTGAGTCTCGCAACTCCACCTCGAAAGGAGCACAGCTAAGCTTGGTTGATCAAGCTGGACTGTCAAAAATGGACAAAGGCGTAGCGAGCGAAGTATATTAGCCCTTTTGAGGATGTGACTATAACGATCATTGTTGAGAATATGTAGGGACCAGATCATCCAATCACAATCTGTATGACTGCCGTATTGGACAAACGAGTATGGGAAATCTCCTCGTTCAATCAAAAGACGGGGAATGGAAGAAGCTGGCAATTCATCAGCTGTCTCGCTTACCTCTATTTCAGGTTCCAACAGTAGGGGTTTGGTGTCTGTGTTGATGGGTGGGTTTGAGGATTCGGGATAAATGGTGACTTTGTCCCAAAATTGGTCGCCATCTTCAAGGTATGGTGCTCGGCGCCACTCCGATGGCGGAGGGGGCTCAGGAATAAGACCATCGGAGTCAGTCAGGAGTTTCTCCGGCATGGACGGACAGAGGGTGGAATTAAAGGGCAAGGAGAAAAAAGAAAGTATAGAGAAGAGTGGAGACCAGGAGAGGAAATGGTAGTGTCGCCAACTGTGTTGAGTACACTGTATATCTGCTGATATAGCCAAAATATTTGCGGTGGGACCCTTATATTCCCAGCTGTGTTTTGTCACCAATATATATTTATAATTTTTTCATATAAATTTATAATATTCGTCACGCCAAGAAAAAAATAATGCATTTTCACAATGTACTACAGGGTCAGTTCAATTAAATGTACATGTATAACAAAAATCACTTAAACATCTCTTGAAAAACAAAAACATTGTTTGATAGAACAAAAATACTAGAGAGAACATTGTTTGTTAACATTAAACTGTTTGAAAAAAATTGAACACAATAAAAAAACAAAAAAATGAAAAATAAAAAATTGTTTGGTAACATTAAACATACTTTAAAAAAAAAACTAGAGAATATTTTTGTTACCCTAAAAATTTGCATTTGCAAAACATGTAATTACCTCCCTTTACCATTTAAATTTTAACATTAGAGCAATTTTCTCAATTTACCATTTACAGGAAGAAGAAAAAAAATGGAGCAAAATTTCTCACATCTTTCAATTTATAGTTTGTAATGTAATTGAAGGTGAGAGCAAACGAGAGAAGGACGTTGCGAACTTGCAATGATTTTATTACAAAAAATAAGCTCCGGTAAAGCTCAAATTGCACCATAGAGACACAAATACAATAGGTAGGTATCATGTTTGAATTTACATGAGTTTAACTATGATGACTTCTCCATAATAATGTTTGTCGATACTTGCCGCGGATCTAGCATTTCTGAATGGGGTGGGCTAACTTTGGATTGGACTTACTTGGTGTGGGCTACTATTACTAATTTAATTTTTTTTTTTTTTTGGGGCTGGGCTTAAAGTAGAACGGTAAAAAAAAAAGGGATGGGCTTCAGCCCAACTTCACCTACCCTTGGTTCCACTTTTGCTTGTCTATTAACAAAAAAATCATAACTACCAATAATTGATCTTTGCTCTATTATTGATTGGAAGAAATCCTCCAATACTTATCATATATCAGTGTTTTTTAAAAATAAAAATAAAAAAATTTGGGGCTGCTCAAAATGAAGAAAGGAAAAAAAGAGCAATAAGATTCTAAAACTCAAATATGGAATTGATAAAAGATAATTATTAAGTATTGAACATGTACAAGGCTTTAAAGAGGCATACCTCCCCTGAAACAAGGAGGAAGATAAATTTCTGAACATGTACTAGTATGGACCTAAGAGATAATAATAACTATTGAATTATTGAACTTTTACAAGGCTGATCATATAAAATCTGAGCATGTACAAGAAAAATAATAAGTACCGAACCTAGTAATGCCATCAAAGATGATGACTTGCATCCAAGAATGCCACCAAATTTTGCAACCATTTCCGGCAACCATTTAAGTATGCAGGGAGGAGAAGAAAATTCCTTGCATGAACTGATACAATGAAGGATGACATCTGCAAGCATTATTACTGATACAACTTGCCAAATTGGTCTACAACCAACTCAACTTGGTTTCCATCATTCATTATGTCATCTGCAACTGCAAGCATGAAGTGATACTAATAAGCAACATTATACACTAAACAGACTTGAAAAAAGTGCCATCCTGATACATTGAACAATCAGACACTAAGAGAATTTACCTGAAGAGAATTTGAAGAGCAGTGAAAGACATTAGCAACACAAATAGAGAAGAACAATATCAAAATATCATATCACTTATGGTTATAGTGCAACATCAAGAACATAATCCCCATTCCTCACCAAGAATCCTTATTCCCCTTCATTTTGATAGGTAATGAAAATAAAGAAGAACCAGTGGCTCACATAATCCCCATTCCTCACCAAGAACCAGTAACACAAGTAATAAAACAGAGGAAGAAAATGCTAACTTGCAGAGCCTAAAGTAAAGAGACCCGAACACTCCTAGGTTAGTATTCTATTAAGGGACAAAGGCATTAAATAAGAATCTCAGACAAGACTCATGCATGCTTCTCTGAAATTATTCAAAGGTTTAGCTAAATTCAGAGAATAACTAAAAATTATAAATCTCAAATTGACTGAATTCCACTGAAATTTCGGAAGGATGCATTTAGATTCAAATTGTAGTTCACAATCAACCCTAAATTCACAAACGACAAACTATAATCTTGATAATTCATGCTTGAAAATAAACAAGAGAGATGAAGCAGCGAAAAAAACAAATGACAAAACAAGTGCTAAAACCATGAAAAAGAAAACCTATATCACACCTGACTACCTCAAGAACAAAAATCAAATCTGAGCTGCTCTCAGCTCAATCAGAATAACTAGAATAGGCTATAACAGTTATGAAAATAATATTGAAGAAATAAGTTACAAGGTACAATTATAAACGCACAAACCTAAATTTACCAAATCAAAAGACTCCAATTATTGATTAAGCCATCCAGAGAGAGAGAGAGAGAGAGAGAGAGAGAGAGAGAGAGCAAAAGCTTATAAAGATGAGCCAAACAACATGAGGGGCGTTAAGAAGTTGGATTTAGAAACTGTATTCATGGAACACATCACAAGTTGTTTACACACACAAAATACATTACAAAAGAGCTTTAAATGAGCTAGCTACATTGCTTCTAATTATACTAACCATGTCCATCATAACATACTTATATGCCATCAAAGCACACATTCATTCCGTCACCATTCATTGCCCTTGTAGCTTTCAAAGGCTCATAAAAAAAGAGAGGGCTGCAAGTCCAGTGAAAGGCCATAAGAGACCCAAAAGCTGCAGAGGCCATGTGATGTGGTATCAAATTACTATTTGGTCATTTCACAGGTTGTGGACTCTAAATCCCCACCGGGTGTCAACAATCAGTCAATAAGTCTTTCAAAATTTTCATCTTCAAAACCAGGAGTAGTGTCAATAAGAGCTTGCTGAGAAATATTCTGGGCCAACTGCTTGCATTTGGCTCTAAGAGAAGCAGCTTTTGCCTCCTCTACCGCCAAACTGCGATGGAGATCCATAACATACTTATCAGTCTCTTGCAATTCTGACAAAATCTTTGCAGATGTTTTGTTAAGTCCAAGGACTGCAAGTCTAGTGCATCTGCATACCTCTGCTCGAGCCATTATAGATCCAACCCAGCCGAGGATTTCCAACCCATCATTAAATCTCTTGCAACATTGATATCGTAGGTAGTAATTTGAATAATCCTTTTTTCTGCCAAAGAATTGATTAGACCTGTGAGGGCATCCTAGAACATCCCCTGAAAATGTGCACTTTTCAATCTAAAATCATCGAAAGTCTTGGGGTGTTTGTGAAATATGCAATCATGGTATGAAATGCTTCGGAAGCTACATTTATAACCGCGCCACTGCACTAATTTGGCAGGGCAACTGTTCTCCTCTTGAGGTGGAAAAAGGGGTGACACAAGACTGGTTTTGGGTACTGAACCTGTTGATGAAACTGAAGCGGGTGCTGCATTTACATTTTCAGCCTCTGGCAGGTTCAAGTTAATGTCCTCCGAGTTTAAGTGCCTATCACCAGCACTATCTCTGATCACACCTCAAGAACATCATCCACGCATCCACCAATGGCATCAAATAGATCCCTCTTTTCATCATCGGCAAAGAGTTTGACTAATTGTCTTGAAGCACCCTCTGAAAGGAACCAAGCAGCAGGTTTGTTGTCAAGACATACCGGAAGCTGAGTTTTTAGTATGTTATCAAGGAGCCTCAAGAGCTGCGATTCAGCTGCCCTTGCCTGTTGCTCACTCTTCGAAGGTGAATTTTTGGTCATATAGCAACTCAGAGCCCCTTCTTAGTGTGTGGCACATATGGCTGCCATAATAGACTTAAAGAAATGTTCAATTCAAATCTTGTTTTCAGGGGGAAAGAGTTGGATAAAATATGCACATAGAAATCTTTCGAAGCTTGTTCTCATTGTTATGCACAAATGATACAAGAGAAGTTCAGGGAAATGTTTATATGCTAATTATAATGTATTTGATTTCAGGAGTTTAGTATGCCTCCTAGGCAGATCCTTAAAGATACAGAGTTCTGATTTCTTACCAATTGTGTGTGTGGTGAACTAAGACATTGATGTGTATATTCAAAGTAGTTCTCTTATGTTGACTGGATCATCCTATATCATAGTTACTTTAGTGCTCCACCAAGTGAACCTCTGAACAATTAATTTTTGATAATATAAAGTTACAAAGCTACTTACACTAAAGAGAGGATGTGCCATCTTGGTCCAGTCGTTTTGCTTTGTGAGAATGAGGGATCAAGTGGTGTTCTATCCTTATATTAGTGAGAGAATTTGATAAACACATGCACCATTAGTTTGAAACCTGAGACTTCTTTTCTATGGATTTAGATAAAAATTTAACCAGTAACCTCCTATTTACTGAACTAGGTGTTGTTAAGGGATTGTGCTTTGCGATCCCATTCACACATGCCTGCAGGGGAGAAAAGAAATTAGGGTAAATTACACTGACCTCCCTTGTAGAATGCCTAAATAACGGGGACCTCCCTTATACTTTCAAAAATAACATTGACCTCCCCTGTAGTTCTGGTCAGAGTAATACTCGCCTCTCTTGTTATAAAATCGGTCAGTGTTGTTTGCTGATGCCATGCCAGAAAATTTGAAAACTCAATTTTGTCCCTAGAACGCTTGAAAAGACATTTATGTCCATATGTTGTAATGGTAAAAGTATAATGGATGTAATTGTCATTTCACATCTTCGATAAACTGACAACACTTACAAGAGAGGTCAATGTTATCTTTTAAACACAGGGGAGGTCCCTATTATTTAGACTTTCTATGGGAAACGTCAATGTAATTTACCCAAAAAAACTAAATTAGCATGTATAACAAAAATCCCCAGTTGGAGGAACATACAGGAAATGGATTCTAGGAACAGAAAATAGGGTAGAGGAAAAAGACACACCATAGTTGGAGTTACTGCAACAAATTAGGTTTTCTGCTACAAAACTTTCTAGAGAAAAAAAAATTTGCAAAAGGTGGAGTAGCAGAAAGTCAATCGCTTCAAATCTAATTCTAGATACTACAATTTCATTTTGTAGCAAATGATAAGCGATTTGCTACAATAGTAGGACGTAGCGATTCTCTTTAACAAATGCCTACAAATATATTGACTTATGCTACAATCCAATTTCGTAGCAACTAATTTGTTTTTCACAAAACATAAATAAATAAATCTGAATTTAAATCAAATCAGTTTCTAAAAGAAGTACAATAATTGAAGGGATTGTAAAAATTTTACTTGTATACAATTTATAAGAATTCTAATTTCCGGAACAAAACTAAAGTACTCACACAGTTTATTAGAATTCTAATTTTCGAATCAAAACTAAAGTATGTACACAACAAAAATAAGAAAGGTCAACAATAAAACTCAAACTCAACAATTAGCCCTGAAAGGTGCAAACATAGCCTGGATCCTCTCCTCTATCAAAGAGTGATCCTCTGCTCAACCTTAATAACAGTTGAAATCCGAAAACAACAGTGAAACACCAAGTATAGCTTGATAAATAGACAACAATACAATATGCATCTAAATGATGTACCATGGTCTATGAAACTTTAATAGCAAAACTTAACTGACGATGGACTTGTGTTAAAGAGAACCTCATAATAAGGTACTAATGAGATTTAGAAATATGAGCATGAGATGTAGACATATGAGCATTAGTTACAGGTATTGACTTATGAAAGAAGCAAAAAACACAATAATGAGACATGGACCATCGCCTTACCTTTCTATGGGAAAGAGAATTATAACTATCCAGGCTAGTGCTCATTGGTGACAGTCCTCTTACCTTGCCAAAAGAAATTCATCCATTTTAAAATATAATAGATTTTATCATAAGCAAAATGTAGAATCTATGGCTGAGCAGGTTTGAAAAGTAAATGATTTGGTAAAGGCATCTAAGAAGTATGTGAATTCCCCATGTTAAACAAGGAAGAAAAGGTAATTTTTTAACAAATACAACAGCAAAGCTAATAAAAAAATCGTTATTGCTTAGGTTATTTCCCTTTTAACACTTACCGTGGTGCCAAATTCTACAGTTATATCCATCAACTAAAATAAAAAAGTCCATACCTGTAAACTAAACCTGAACAAAGACTTACATTTTTCAGTTTTTTTAAAAAAACATGATGTGTTGACCATTGAACTTAAAGCTACAACACTAGAATTCCTAAAATTCACACCCACAAGCTATATGAAATCCGAGCTGAACAGTTTGGTAAGAATATAAGAGTCCCTTTATTTCTTTCTACAGCTTGTTTCACACAATATTCTATATTAATGTCTTAAAATTTGAGAATGAAACTGGTCTAAAGTACAAAACCACAACAGGACCATCAACAATTTCAATCTAGAACTCGAGATGCAGATAGAAACTCATCATGAAATTCACATCCAAAATTGATGAGCCAAAATTTATAAGATACTAATTTGAACATACTGTCAAAAAACAGAAGTTCAGGTTATCTTGGCAAAATATTTAACATCCTCCCCTCAAAGTACATAAGATTGTAATTCTAATAAACTCCTGGTTAATCCTCATCTGAAGCACTAAGAGTTTCTAATTTACCAGACTAGCATAGTGAGAACAACAGACATCGTTAACTTGAACAAAAGGTTCCACAGAGTCGTCACTATTTAGGAGCATACCAGAAGAAGTAAATGTCACTCCAAAGTCCAGAAGTTCCTCAGCTAGTCATATTTAATATCTCTAGCAGAGATGTATGAGCATCCATTTTGCTGTCCATTGCTCTTTGATTCATCTTTCAACTGAATTACACCAACAGGAAATGGTGAGAACAAACTAACCCATAAGGGATACAAGAAATAGAACTTGGTGGATCACTGCCACATAATAAATCAAAATTTAGACAGAAGACCTGAGTTGCCTTCTTCCCAGCATCACATGTAACCAACTAAATAAACATTTTTTTAGCAATAACATAGGTCTCATAACCAAAACAACCAATCAAAAGATGTGAAAATCCAACTTCATAAAACTTCTGAGTTCCCACTATTCACTATTGATCACCCAAATTATTAAAAAATAATATTAATAAAGTTTCAACCAGCTATAATAATTCAATCAGCCTCTGGTTGACCTATATATTGAATAGATGCCCTACACGTTTATAGAATAAATAAGAAAAAAAGTTTCAATCAAGCTGTCGAACAACTCTGATACAAATGAAAATGAAAAATAACTGACCTGCCATAGGAGCCTCTTTTGATACCTGTAGCCCAGATGAGTAAAAATCAAAGAAGCATTATTACATTACAGAATTATTAGTTCTGAGTTAAAACAGAAACTATAAATAGGTATAGCCATAAAACTAATTGCATAGTAACCTTGTCAGTTCCGTAGATGTAATCACAGTATGAAAACACTGAAGCAAAGTTGCTATGGCTTTGTCCACCAATATAATGAACTTGACAACAAATAATCTTTAGGTGCCTTAGAGGAGTTCTAAGAGGAGTCACACAATCTTTAGGTGCCTTCGAAGAACTAGGAGCTAAGAGCAACCCTTGAACTTTCAATCTTCTGTATAGCTGGGGTTACTAAATTTATCAGCTGGTGGGAGTCAAATTTATCAAATACTTGAAGGGTTGACAGTAATACCTACCATCAATTGGAAGAGGAGCCCCTTTCAACTCACAAACAGCACAGGCAGATCAGCAGTTACCATGTCTGAGGTGCCCAGTTAGCTTGGAGTCATTTGAGTTGATCACTCTCTAGAGATGCAATCATATGCTAAAAGCACTAATCCTTTAGGATTGTTATAAAATGCTTGTGCTATACTTCTTTTAGTGTGAGCCTATACTTAAAAATTATGTGCCATATTTTTCTTGTGATTAAATTTTGATTTTTGTTAGGCTTACGAATAGATTGAGAGATGCAGAATCAGTTTGAGGTTCTGACATGAAGCAAGTACATAAAAAACACTTTTAGTTCTCAAATACTGGTGTCAATTTGGTGTTGAGCATTCCATTATAATTTCCTATAATAACTAAAGTATTATTTCCTTTCATCCTAGTTGTGTTACATATATGATTCACTTCAAATGAATTTGCAAACTATTTTACCACTTTGCAGGTATACAAAAGAAACACTCAACCAATCAACATGGTTGTCAACTTGGTTGATGCAAACTCAACCTAAACCAATTTAGATGGATCATAGAAAGGAAAAAGTTACCAAGGAACACATCACAAGTTGTATATACAAACACAAAACACATTGCAAAAGAGCTGCAAATGAGCCATTTCTATTATAAGTAAATGCAAGTGAGCTAGTTACATTGCTTCTAAGTTTCCTAGCCATTTGTATCATAAGTTAACATACGTATATGCCGTTGAAACACACACTCATTCTTTCACAGCATTGCCCTTATAGCTCTCAAAGTTCATAAAAAACAAGAGGGCTGCAAGTCCTGGGAAAGGCCAAAAGGGGCCAAGAAGTTGAAGAGAGATGTGATGTGGAATCAAATTACTGGCTGGTCAGGATAGGGAAATTTTCTGGGTGTGAACGATCAATCAATAAGTCTTTTAAAATTTCATCTTCAAAGCTAAGGGTAGGGTCAATAATAGCTTGCTGAGAAGAGAGATTCTGGGCCAGCTCATCACACCTAGCTCTAAGAGAAGCAGCTTTTGCCTCCTCTACCGCCAAATCATGACGGAGATCCGTAACTTTTTTATCAGTCTGTTGTAATTCTAACAAAATATGTGCAGATTCTTGGTTAAGTCCATGAACCGCAAGTCTAGCATTAGCATCTGCGTACCTCTGCTCGAGCCATGACAGATCCAACCCCGCTGAGGATTTCCAATCCATCATTAGATCTCTAGCAACATTGATTTCGTCGATAGTAATTTGGCTAAACCTTTTTCCTGCCAAAGATTTAATGAGACTGGCAAGGGCATCCAAGAACATTCCCTGAAAATGGGCACTTTTCACTCTAAAATTATCAAAAGTCTTGCGGTGTTTGTGAGATATACAATCAAGGTATGAAATGCTTCGGAAGCTACATTTATATCCCTGCCATTGCACTAATTCATCAGGGCCAATATTCTCCTCTCGAGGTGGAGGAAGGGGCAGCGAAAGACTGGTCTTTGCTACTGAAGAACCTGAAGATGAAACTGAAGCAGAGGCTACATCTATACTTTCAGCTTCTGGTAGGTTCAATTTGATGTCCTCCGAATTTAAGTGCCTACCATCAGCACCATCCCTGATCTCGACGGGGTTAGGAGATGCAACCTCCTTCTCAACAACATCATTCGCATACACACCTTTGGTAACAGATATATCCCTCTTTTCATAATCCGCACATAGTTTGAATAATTGTCTTGAACCACTCGGAGAAAGGAGCCAAGCAACAGGTATGCTGTCATGACATACCACAAGCTGACTTCTTAGTATGTCATCAAGGAGCCTCAAGCGCTGCGATTCAGCTGACCTCACTTGTTGCTCGCTCTCTGAAGGTGACTTGTTGGTGATATTAGCAGTGTCAGTAAACTCATCAACTTCAAGACGACTAGGAGAAACAGGTGGAGAGACAGGATCTTCATCAGCACCATGATCAAGCGAAGAGCCAAAATCCGAATTGGTTTTGGAGAGCTATAAGCAGAAACTAGAGTAAGTAGTTAAAAATAAACACAAATGATTACCCAACAAAGATGGCGAAAAGGGAAAATTAACAAATACCGTTCTCATGCTCTTCATGGACTTGCATGGCCTTAAGTTGATCAATGGAGGTTGTCTTTTGCCGCAACTTGTGGCATACCTATGTCCCTGATATGTTTTTTGAGATGCTGAAGCAGTGGCGGTGGTCATGGCTTTTGCAAAACGGCTTAAGCCGCCAGCTGTTACATCTGGTCGCTTTTTGGGAGCTTTCAAGGAAATATCATCTTCCAAAATGGGTACCGGTTCCAATGGTTGAGGAGAGCCAGAAGGGAAGGCAAACAACTTCTTCAAAATGCTAGCCCAATACTTGCGAAAGCGTAGAGTGTACCTACCTTCGCGTTTGCCTGAGGGAATAGTGAAGCTAGAACACTGATGAACGGCAAGCTCGCAGCTGGAAGTATATGATCCTTGGCAATTGGTAATCCCTGGTACACCTTGGTCATATCCAAATTGGCGAGCAATCCTATAAGGGTTGTATGCGATTGCTCCCTCTCCCGTTTCAGTTATGTAGGGAAGAGCACGTTGGGACACAATTGCAATGAATATTAGAGTGCTGATGTTGAAGTCATCCTTCAGCACTGTCACAACATCTTCAGCACCCCCACAAACAATGCCATTTTGCTCAAAAACATATGGACGGGCACAGAAGTTTTCAAATCCATCAATATAGTCAGCCAAGTTTCGGGAAGTCATGAGGCAAGTCCACTTCATTGCACGACTATAGTCTTGACACTGGTCTTTTTCAGTTTTTATACAGAGGGTTTTGGGAGCGTAGAGCGGGAAGCGCTCATACAAAAACAAAGTCAAGAATGAGCAAGAAACATAAGTGGTCACTTCATACCGACCGAGAGATCGAGCCCAATCTTCCTTCAGCATATCCAACCTGTAGTATAAAGTCCCCAGAAACATGGGGGCAAGAGGCAATGCGCGGCCACAAGAGAGAGCCGCAGCCAAAGGGAACACTCTCTCGTTAATGCCATCTTCGGGTTTTCCTTCAAAAATAAACTGGTCTAGCCAGTAGGATAAGAATGCAGCTAGCTCATAACTTTTTCCATACTCAGGCCCTGTGACACTTCTACGAGGATGTTGGGCAGAACCAATCTCAATCCCATTAGAAGCAGGTTCATAATTTCGGAAAAAGTGTCTATACCACTGGGAATAAGTTGGGCATTTTGACGAACATGGAGGAGGCGAATCTAGATGAACAGAGCTTGAGCCCCGTTGTGCCGCCTCTGTGGCGGCGCTGCGCAAGGCATCAACTATTTCCCGTTCCTCTTCCGAAACCACGGAAAGATCAGAATCAGCTGATCCTAACACGGGAAGACGGAATAATACATAGACATCTTCCAAAGAGGGCGCGAACTCACCCCAAGCAGCCACAAAGGTGTGAGTCTCGCAACTCCACCTTGAAAGGAGCACATCTAGGCTAGCTGGATCAAGACAAACAGATTGAAGGATATTAGCTCTCCTGAGAATATCACAATAACCCTTACTGCTGAGAATATGTATGGACCAAATGAGCCAGTCCGATTGAAGGGTAGGAGTAGCATGTGTGTATTCCACCAAGGAGTATGGGAAATCACCTCGTTCAATCAAAAGACGAGGAATGGAAGAAGCTGGAAAATCATCAGCGGTGGTCTCGCCCACCTCCATTTCAGGTTCCAACAGTAAGGGTTTGGTGTCGGTGTCTGTGTTGGTGGGTGGGTTAGAGTTGAAGTCGTCGAGATGAGTGGTGACTTTGTCCCAAAACCGGTCGCCATTTTGAAGGTACGGAGCTCGGCGCCACTCGAATGGTGGAGGGGGCTCGGGAACAACGCCATTGGAGGCGGTCAAGAGTTTGTCCGCCATGGATGGACAGAGGATGGAAAGGAAAAGACAAAAGGGAAAAAATAAATTAGAGGAAGAAAAGAGAACCAGGGAAGGAAGAAGTGGCGCCAAAGGTGTGGGTGTACGAATCAGATGACGTGGCTCAATGAAAGACCAACAAGTGTTATAGAAACAAAATTATATAATATTAAAAAATTGAATTAGACCCTTTAACGGGTTAACACGCTAGAGTCCATCTGACAACAGAAACAGTACAGCAAAAGTTGGAATATGCGTTATGATGCCGATCGAGTGTTTGATAATATGGCTTGGACAGATTTAGCTTATTGGAATGCTCATGCTATAACTTGTTATGACTTGATGACAGAATTATTCTTTTGTTCTTAATGCTCCGGCACGTTTTCTTGGTTAAATTTTTATTCCTTATGATTTAATTCTATCATTTTCATACTTTCATTTTTGAATTCACTCTTACTTTCACTTTCGTTTTATGTAAATTAGGTCATGATCAATGCAACATGTAAGACTTTGCATCTTGATCTGCATACTTTTCTAATAATCTAGTGATTAGGGATTATGCCTATGTTGAATGCGTCTTTTTTTAAAATATAATTATGCTCAGATGTTGGTTAAATACGAGGAGTTGTGATTAGGATTCATCTCACTTAAGTTATTTTGATTGTGAGGAATTTTTTCTATATTTACTATTGCAATTTTTTGTGGCTGATTGGGATGGAGAAGTTATCACTTCCTGAAAACTTTGCCATCATGTACATACATACCTGTGATTTATGAATCCTAAACAATAAGGATGAATTTACTAAATAATGTCTCATGGTTACAATTAATCAAATACAACAGCCTTAAAGTACTTAAGACACTCATAAATGTGACAGAAAAGTATACGAGGGTCCCTCAAATAATAACAAAACAAAACAAGAGGCAAAACAAATTCAGAAATGTAACAGAAAAATAACATAAACTTTTCATGTAAAAAAATTTGTCAAATCAGATATTGGAGCACGTTACTGAGTTGTGCTCGAATTTGCTTTCTTGCGACTCAATTATGGCAAAAAAATAAAAAGCAAATTGAGTACAGTCTTGGCACGTGATTACCCTGATATATAAGGGTGTTAGGATTTGTAATTTTATAGAGAAAATTTTGAATGTGTAAAAATAATAATTCAGTAGGAAAAAAAAGACGTGTGCAATGCACGTTATTAAAACCCTATGATGAATAGATAATTAATGAAATGATATAGTAATATTTTTTACTACAAAATTTAAAGCTTGATAAACATCTAAAATGAATATACCTATAAATTACTTGGCATATATATATAAGTTAAAGAGAAATATTTACTTAAAGCAACAAATAATTAGTAGGATGGGAAATTTTTATTTGCCCATGTTTCCACTTGAATTATAATTTATTTATTAGGAGTATATTTTAAAATAAAATTTTATCTTCAATTTTGACTTTCTATCAAGTTCTCATTCTAGGCTCTTTTCTTAATAGTTTAGTAACAATTTAGCAATTAAAAATGTTATTACAGCACAATTGTTGTTACTTCTTCTCATGATTACAATTAAGCCAAGTGAGTCGGTGACTTTGCTCTACTTTTTCCAATAATGGTGTTCTATCACCAAAATAAAAAGCCCATGACTAATTATCGATACAGCAAAACCCAATACCGAAAACACCCAAGCCCAAGCTAGAAGACTGGCCCAACTAGCAACATTTCAAATGAAAAATAACCGTTGCAACAGTTCAAACCCCAACTATCAGATACATTAGTGAAGTCTTGGCTCCTCAAATTGGTTAGTCCGGAGGTTATGAATTACACAGAGAGGGAGCTCCCATTCACTTTCAATTCGTCTGGCAATCGGAAAGTCGATGAGGGAGCTGGAAATTTGCTTTAAACGAACTGGTTCCAGAGAGCAATGCAGAACTGAATTCGCTGATATTCTTTTCTTTTTGAAGATCCTACCAGGGTTTCTCTCACACCAAACATTATAGACAAGGGATTCAAGTGCAAGTCTCAATGCAGAAGCCCCGTAATTCAATGAATTCCCACTCCAATGATGGTCTCCCCATGCTACCAAATCTGACCATGAGGATGGGAGGATATGAAATGCACAAGGTGTTTGTACAAATGTCCACAAGGGAGCCACAAAGGAGCATTTGAAGAATAGATAATCATGGGATTCAGTTTATCGTCATAAATTGCTAGTGTTATACTTCTTTCAGTGTAAGCCTATACTTGGAAATTATGTGCCATATTTTTCTTGTGATTAAATTTCTATTTTAGTGAGAGGCTCAATAATAAATTGAGAGACAAGCAGAATTAGTTCGAGTTCAACATTATGCAAATATAAAAAATAAAAAAAACCCTTTCGGTTCTCATATATTAGTGTCGGATTGTGTTGAGCCTTCCATTACAAAACACATTACAAAAGAGCAGTAAGTGAGCTAAGTTGCTTTTAAATCTCCTAGCCATTTCCATCATAAGTTACATCACAAGTTGTTTATACACAGTTATACACACAAAACATATTACAAAAGAGCAGTAAGTGAGCTAGCTACAATGCTTCTAAGTTTCCTAGCCATGTCCATCATAAGTTAACATACTTACATGCCATCAAAAAACACATTTATTCTGTCAGCATTCATTGCCCTTTTAGCTCTCAAAGGCTCATCAAAAACAGAGAGGGCTGCAAATCCAGGGAAAGGCCAAGAGTGTCCCAAAAGCTGCAGAGGTCATGCAATGTGGTATCGTATTACCGGTTGCTCACTTGCCCTTAGCAGGTTGTTGATGATCAGTCAACAAGTCTTTCAAAATTTTATCTTCAGAACTAATATTAGGATCAATAAGAGTTTTCTGAAAAGAGATTTTCTCGGCCAATTCCTCACACCTGGCTGTAAGAGAAGCAGATTTTGCCTCCTTTGCTGCCAAATAGCAACGGAGTTGTGTAGCATACTCATTGTTCTGTTGCAATTCTGACGAAATCCGTGCAGATTCTTGGTTGAGACCACGAACTGCAAGCCTAGCTGTAGCATCTGCGCACCTCTGCTCCAGCCATGATAGATCCAACCCCACAGATTTACAATCCATCATTAGATCTCTAGCCAGATTGATCTTATGCATAGTAATTTGGCTAAAGTTTTTTTCTGCCAAAGATTTGATGAGACTCGCCAGGGCATCCAAGAAGATCCTCTGACAATATGCACTTTTCACTCTAAAACCATCAAAAGTCTCCGGGTGTTTGTTAAATATGCAATCAAGGTATGGAATGCTACCGAACCTACATTTATAACCGCGCCACTGCACTAATTCTTTAGGGCCATGGTTCTCCTCTCGAGCTGGAGGAATGGGCCGTACCAGACTGGTGTTGGGTACCGAAGCACCTCCTGGTGATGTTGAAGCCGGGGCTACATTTTTATTTTGAGCTTCTGGTAGGTTCAAGTTGATGTTCTCTGAGTTCAAGTGCCTATCACCAGCACTATCTTGGATCTCGATGGGCTTGGGAGATTCAACCTTCTCCTCAACAACATCAGCAGCACACCCACCTTTGGCAGTATTTAAATCTCTCCTTTCATCATCCGCACGGAAAGAAGAACAAAAGTCTGAATAGGTTTTGGGGAGCTATAAGCAAGAACTAGAGTAAGTAACTAAAAACAAACACAAACGATAAGCAGACAAAGATGGTGAAAAGGGAAAATTAATTAATACCATTCTCATGCGCTTAGACCTACGTGGCTGGAATGTTTCTTGAGCTGCTGCAGCAGCGGTAGTGGTTGTGGCTACTGCAAAGCCGCTATCATCTTCGTATATAGGGACTGGCTCCAATGGCTGAGGAGAGCTCGAAGACTTCAATATGTTAGTCCAATACTCACAAAAGCGTTGAGTGTACCTACCTTGACGTTTACATGAGGGCATAGTGAAGTTAGAAGGATATTGACAAAGCATGAGTTCACGACTACAGCGAAATCTAGCACAGCTGGAAGTATATGATCCTTGGAAACTGCTAGGCCCTGCAGGTACACCTTGGTCATATCCAAATTGGCGAGCAATCCTACAAGTGTTGTAGGCCATTGCTCCCTCTCCGGTCTCAGTTATGCAGGGAAGAGCACGCTTGGTCACAATTGCAATGAACATTAAAGTTTTGATGTTGAACTCATCCTTCAACACTACCACGGCATCTTCAGGACCCCCACAAAAGCTTGGAAGAAGAATGCCGTCGTGGTTAACAGCATAAGGACGGGCACAAAAATTTTCAAATTCATCAATATAGCCGCCCAAATTACAGGTACTAGTGAGGTCAATCCATCTCATTGCGTGACTGTAGCAGATTCCGGCTTCTTTACAGAAGGTCTTGGGACGAGGGGCGTAGTTTTGGAAGTGCTCATACAGAAACAAAGTCAAGAATATATAATAACTAGTCATTTCATAGCCACCGAGGGATCCAACCAGATCTTCCCTGAGCTGCATATCCAGCCTATAGTACAATGTACCCAAAAACATGGGGGCAAGAGGCAATGCATAGCCACGAGAGAGAACCGCGGCCAAAGGGAACACACTCTTGCTAATGCCACCTTCAGGTTTGCCTCCAAAAATAAAGCTGTCTAACCAATAAGATAAGAAGCCCGCGAGCTCATAATGTTTTCCATACTCAGGCCCTGTGACACTTCTACGGGAATGTTGTTGAGCATTAGAAGAAATTGGTTCATCATCTCGGAAGAAGTGTCTATACCATTGGGCATGAGTTGGGCTTTTTGATGATGAACATTGAGGCGGCGAATCCAGAAGAACAGAGCCTTGGAAGCGTGAGCCACATTGTGCAGCCTCTGTGGCCGCGCTACGCAAAGCCTCAACTATTTCCTGGTCCTCTTCCGATACCACGGAGAGATCAGAATCAGCTGAGCCGAACATCGGAAGATGGAATAATACACAGACATCTTCCAAAGAAGGTGCAAACTCTCCCCAAGAAGCTACAAAAGTGTGAGTGTGGCAACTCCACCTCGAAAGGAGCACAGCTAGACTCGCTTGATCGAGCTTAACAGTCAAAAATGAACAAAGGCGGACCGCTTGAAGGATATTAGCCCTGGTGAGAATGTCACGATAATGCTCATTGCCGAGGATGTACAGGGACCAAACTAGCCAACCAGAACCTGGACCAGTATGACTCGTGTACTCGACGGAGGACGGAAAATCTCCTCTTTCAATCAAAAGACGGGGAATGGAAGAAGCTAGCAAATGATCAGCGGTCTGGCTGAGCTCTATTTCAGGTTCCAACAGTAGGGGTTTGGTACTGTTGGTGTTGGTGAGTGGGTCAGGAACAAGGCCATCGGAGGAGGCGGTCAAGAGTTTGTCCGGCATGGATAGACACAGGGTGGAAAGGCAAAAGGGAAGTGAAAGTCAAAGGAACAACAGAGAAAATGGAAAATACTGAGAAGAGAGAAGAAAACCAAGTTAAAGTCAGAGGAACAAAAGAGAAAATGGAAAATATAGAAAAGAGAGAAGAAAACTAGTAAAGAAAGTCAAAGTCAGAGGAACAAAAGAGAAAACGGATAGTACAGAGATAAGAGAAGAAAGCCAGTAAAAAGGAAGTGAAAGTGGCTCCAAATGTGGGAGTGTCTCTCTCTCTATAGAGGCTCTTATATATGGGACACACTATACACAATATGTGGGGGTCAAAGGTCAATCCCAATTCCAAGCTTATTTTACATACTTACAAGAAGGAGGTTTACAGTGGGCTTCTGTATGACATTAATTTCTTTCTATTTTTGTGTTTTGTCTTTTACAAAAGAATCTTCAAGACTTCTTTAATTGAGCGGAGTGCTGATAGGTATGTGTGTGTGTGTGTGTATATATATATTTGGACTTTCAAATATATTATACATATATATAGTTTTATGAAAACTGATCATGTTGAACACTATGATAAGGCTTAATTATGTTCATGTTTTTCAAAATTCAAATGGCTTCATGTTATCTTCTTGGCAGATTTTGATCTTGTTTGAGTGAAATATACCACTCCCGGAGCTTGAACTCTGTCCTCCTCTTTGAGAATGGATCTTATTCTAAAAGCACAGGGTGATATTAGCAATCTGGATGGATGATTGAAATGAACTTTTATCTAAAAAAAAATCAGCATAGCAAACTATCCTTTTTAAGTTCTATAATTTCTACACATATTGCTGCTCCTTTGAGTTGCAAAGCAAATAAATTTTACAATATTTCCAAATCTTCTGAACGATAACATATTAATGCTGAACGAAGACGTGAAAACAATGACTTCGCTCTTATTTTCAAATGGGAATTCTACTATGGAGTTCAGCCTCCATGTTATTTACTCGTCATTGTAGCTTTTAGCACTGAAAAATTTCCAAGACCATTTTGCCCTAGAAGTAGCCTGAAATTCAATACCAGTTGTTTTTTCAGATCACTGCTGAACATCTGGGGATCTGCTCTCATAAATAATCATTTTAGGCTGTGAAGTCGATGTGAGAGAATGAGTTGGGAATCAACTATTCTTTTTCGTGGCATGTTTGGTACTGTGCAAAGGCGTCTGGCAAGCCAGAGAGCTTTGCATTGTGCTGGAACTTGGCTTTCTTCCTAGCTTGGGTGTCTGAGGCCGCGTCAATGGAGTCTACAAGAAAGAAGGAAGGAGATAATATAATGAAAATCATCAATGATAATTCTGACCACCACCAAGGATAGCATAAGTTTTCGATGAGTTTTCAGTGCCAGAAATGTGAGGGTATATAAAAGGATTTTTTGACTTTATACAGCAGAGTTGTCAACTGAGAACAACATTAGCACCTAGATGTTAGAAGACATAAATTTTAAAGTAATAGACACCCTATCGAATAGCTCAAGCTTCTGGTTAACACTAAAGTGCATTCATGGAAGTGGGGAATTAAAAAGAACAATTTTGTATGAAGCTAAAGGCTTGGTGCTGTCCATGGCCTTGAGACTTGGTGCTGTTCTGGGGAAAATTGTGGGAAGGGGGAAAAATGCTTTCGGGGAGGAAGCTGCGTGATAATGTTAGCATAATCAATGAGCTAGTTAGGGGGTTCAAGTCTTCAAAATTGAAACCAACAATGGCCAGCAAGATTGACTTGAAAAAGGCCCACCCATGACTCTTTGTCATGGCCTTTCCTGTTTTCTATTCTTCAAACTTATGGATTCAGAAGGAAATGGATCGTTTGAGTTAGGGGTTGTCTTGGTTCAGCGTGGTTCTCTATATAAGTGAATGGGTCTCCTGCAGGTTTCAGCCTCAAAAAGGATTGAGACAGGGATGTCCTCTCTCCACGTTGTTGTTTACATTGGTAACTGAATTATTCTCCAGTCAATTGCAGAAAATGGTTCGAGGATGGGAAATTTCAGTTGTGCAAGGTAATTCAGAAGAGTGGTTTGCAGTTCTGTCACTGTTTCTTTGCACATGATCTCATATTAGTCTCAAAGGCAGACATTAGTACAACTAAATGCATAAACCAAGTGCTGCAGGATTTTCACTCAATTTCTGGTTTGGCTGTGAGTTTTGAGAAAAGCCAAGTTTTCTTCTCTGCTGCTGTCAAGAGACCAAGAACTCTGAAGAATTTTTTGAAGATGAAGTTGTGTGAGCTTCCTATGAAATACTTGGGGTTGCCCATGGTGGACAGAAGAATAAAACACTCTGACTGTTCTGAGTTTATGGTTAAAATTACAGCTAAGTTTAGCAGCTGGAACTCTTTTAACTTGTCTCCTGCAGGAAGGGTGGAATTGGTTAAGACAGTCATATCCTCCTTTTTCTATTATTGGTGCTACGCTTTCAGGATTCCTGCCTACACTTCTGCTATGATTGATAAGATGATGAAGTCCTTCATCTGGGGGAGCAGAGAAAATGCAAAGAAAATACATCTAATGAAGTGGATTCAGGTTAGCAAACCTAGATCAGAAGGTAGTTTTGGCATCAGGAAGTTAAGTAATATTAATAAAGCTACTAAAACTTCTCTATTGTGGGACTTTATTCAGGGTAAAGACAGGTTGTGGATTGCTTGGTTCCAATCTTTGAGGGCTGCTACTCCATCAATATGGAGCTGTACGTGTAGCAGTAAATTCTCTATGTTGTGGAAGAATCTACCAGATAGTAGATAACATTTAATACCCAATATCCTTTTTAAAATAGGGGATGGTCAACCATTTAAGTTGTTCTTGGTGGAAGGGGTCAACTTTGATTCAAGCTTTTGGGTATAGGCGGTGAGATGGTCTTTCCAAGAATGCAAGTGTTAATGACATTATGCAAGGAAACAAATGGTTGAAACCTCGATTCTTATCTAGCGAGGCTGAATTAATTTGGATTAGGTTTTAACTATTAAGATCCATCAAGGAGCAGATCAAGTTCTATGGAAACTTGGCATCTTGTTATTCAAATCAACTCGGAAGAATTTGAGAGGTAATCAACCTAAAAGGCAGTGGTATAAAGTTTGATGGAATCAAAGTAGACCTGCAGCATGCTTGACAACTTGTTTTGTCCTTCAGAACAAAATCCCCTCCCTTTTGAATCTACAATTGATGGGTATTTGTCTATCTTCTGTTTGTCATAACTATTATAGGCTATGTTACATGGACTCGGGTACGTGTGTCAGGCACGGATATGTATCCACGCATCAGACGTGTCAACTCTCCAACCAGATGAACACATGGACACTATGTTCTCATTGTTATCCACAAATGATACAAGAAAAGTTTACGAAAATGATAATTATAATTTATTTGATTTCTGGAGCTTAGTAGGCCTCCTAGTTAGATCCTTAAAAATATGCTGGATTCTAATTTCTTACCAATTGCGCTGTATGCTGAACTATCACATTGGTATATATTTTCAAAGTAGTTCCCTTAAGTTCACTGGATCATCCTACATCATAGTTTCTCTAGTGCTCTACCAATTGAACGCTCTGAACAATTTGTGATATTAGAGAGTTACAAAGCTACTTACACTGCAGATAGGATGTGCCAATTTAGTCCAGTTGTTTTGCTTTGTGAGAATGAGGGATCAAGTGGTGTTCTACCCCTGTAAGTGTAGATGTGACAAAAATATGTTCATGTTAGCGAGAGACCATTCAAAACACAAGCACCATTAGTTGAAAACGTGAGACTTATTTTCTATGGATTCTTGGATGAATATTTTAAACCAGTTACCTCATATTTTCTGAACTAGGTGTTGCTAAAGTATTGTGCTTTGTTACTCCATTCACAGACGCCTGCAGGTGAGAAAAGAAATTAATATTTGCATTCATGACAAAAATCCTCATTTTAAGGAATGTATAGGAAATAGTATTCAGGAACAGAAAGCAGGGTAGAGGAAAAAGAGACACCACAGTTGGAGTTTTTAGAGGAGTCACACATTCTTTAGGTGCCTTTGAAGAACTAGGAGCAACTCTTGAACTTCCAATCTTCCGTATAGCTGGGTACTAAATTTATCAAATTCTCTGGCATGAATAAATATATCAGATACCTGAAGGGTTGACAGTAGTACCTATTATCAATTGAAAGACGAAACCTTTCAACTTGCAAACAGCACAGGCAGATCAGCAGTTACCATTTCCGAGCTGCCCCAGTTAGCTTGGAGCTGTTTGATTCAGATCATTCTCTAAAGATGCAATCATTTGCTCAGAATGCTTATAAAATGCTTGTGTTATACTTCTTTCTATGTAAGCCTATACTTGCAATATGTGCCATATTTTTCTTGTGATTAAATTTATATTTTAGTGATAGGCTCAATAATAGATTGAGAGATGCAAAAATTGGTTTCAGGTTCTGACATGAAGCAAGTATATAAGAAAACTCTCTCAGTTCTTGGGTATTAGTGTCACATAGGTGTTGGGCATTCAGCTATAATTTCCTATAATAATTAGTGGATTATTTCCTTCCATCCTATTTGTGTTATTTGTGATTCACTTCAAATGAATTTGCAAACTATTTTCCCATATTATTCTAATATACATTGCAGGTATGCAAAAAAAAAAAAAAAAAAAGAGAAAAAAAAAAAAAAAAAAAAAAAACTAAAAGAGAAAAACAACATGGTTGTCTACTTAAGTTGATGCAAACTCAACCTAAACTAATTTAGCTAAATCATAGAAAGAAAAAAGTTATCATGGGGTATTCTCAGATGTTGGATAGAGACAATGGATGATTCATTGAACAATCACAAGTTGTTTATACATAAAACACATTACAAAAGAGCAGTAAGTGAGCTACACTGCTTCTAAATCTCCTAGCCATTTCCATCAAAAGTTACATCACAAGTTGTTTATACACAGCTACACACACTAAACACATTACAAAAGAGTAGCAAGTGATCTAGCTAGAATGCTTCCAAGTATCCTAGCCATTTCTATCATAAGTTAACATACTTACATGCCATCAAAACACAAGCTCTCAAAGGCTCGTCAAAAAAGAGAGGGCTGCAAGTCCAGGGAAAGGCCAAGAGTGTCCCAAAAGCTGCAGAGGTTTTGTGATGTGGTATCAAATTATCAATTGGTTAGTTGCACTTGGCGGGTAGTTGATGCTAAACCCCCCGTGTTTAAGTTTTCCGGGTGTGGATCATCAGTTAATAAGTCTTTCAAAACATTATCTTCAGAACTAAGATTAGAATCAATAAGAGTTTTGTGAAAAGAGATTTTCTTGGCCAATTCCTTGCACCTGGCTGTAAGAGAAGCAGTTTTTGCTTCCTTTGCTGCCAAATAGCGACGGAGTTGCGTAGCATACATATTATTCTGTTGCAATTCCGCTGAAATCCGGGCAGATTCTTGGTTAAGACCATGGACGGTAAGTCTAGCTGTAGCATCTGCGTACTTCAGTTCCAGCCATGATAGATCCAACCCCACAGATTTGCAATCCATTATTAGATCTCTAGCCAGATTGATATTATGCATAGGAATTTGGCTAATGCTTTTTTCTTCAATAGATTTGATGAGACTCGCAAGGGCATCCAAGTACACCCTCTGAAAATATGCACTTTTCACTCTAAAACTATCAAAAGTCTCCGGATATGTGTGAAATATGCAATCAAGGTACGGAATGCTACGGAACCTACATTTATAACCGTGCCACTGCACTAATTCGTTAATGCCAATGTTCTCCTTTGGAGGTGGAGGAAGGGGCGGCGTAAGACTGGTGTTGGGTAGTGAAGCACCTGCTGATGAAGCTGTAGCGGGGGCTACATTTATATTTTCAGCTTCTGGCGCATTCAAGTTGATGTCCTCCGAGTTTAAGTGCCTATTACTAGCACTATCTTGGATCTTGATGGGCTTGGGGACCTATAAGTAGGAACTAGAGTAAGTGGCTAAAAACAAACACAAACGATAAGCAGACAAAGATTGTGAAAAGGGAAAATTAAGTAATACCACTCTCATGCGCTTCCACTTGGGTGGCCTACGGTTGATCAATGGAGGTTGCCTTTTGCGCTTTTGTGGAGCTTTCAAGGAAACGTCATCTTCGAATATAGGGACTGCTTCCAATGGTTGAGGAGAGCCCGAAGGAAAGGCAAACAACTTCAAAATCTTAGCCCAATACTTACGGAAGTGTGCAGTGTACCTACCTTGGCGTTTACATGAAGGCATAGTGAAGCTAGCAGGATATTGACTAAGTACAAGTTTGTGACTACTGCGAAATCTAGCGCAGCTGGAAGTATATGATCCTTGGCAACTGGTAGACTCTGGTACACCTTGGTCATATCCAAATTGGCGAGCAATCCTTGTAGGATTGTACGCAACAGCTCCTTTTCCAGTCTCAGTTATGTAGGGAAGAACACATTTGCAGACAATTGCAATGAACTTCAAAGTTTTGAAGTTGAAGTCATCCTTCAGCACTGCCACAACATCTTCAGGACCCCCACAAATCCTTGGAAAAACAATGCCGTCTAGCTTAACACCATAGGGACGGGCACAGAAGTTTTCAAATCCATCAATATAGTCGCCCAATTTACAGGGAGTGGTGAGGTTGGTCCACCTCAATGCACGACTAAGGCTCCGAGTCTTGCCATTTTCATCTTTTTCGCAAAAGGTTTTGGGAGGAGGGGCATAGCTTGGGAAGCGCTCAAACAGAAACAAAGTCAAGAATGAACAAGAAACATAAGTAGTGACTTCATAGCGACCGAGAGACCGAGCACAATCTTGCTTCAGCATATCCAACCTGTAGTATAAAGTACCAAGAAACATGGGGGCAAGAGGCAATGTGCGGCCACGAGAGAGAACGGCAGCCAAAGGGAACACTCTCTGGTTAATTGCACCATCGGGTTTGCCTTCAAAAATAAACCTATCTAACCAGTAAGATAAGAACGCAGCTAGCTCATACCGTTTTCCATATTGAGGCCCTGTGACACTTCTACGGGGAGAACCAATCTCATTAGAAATTGGTTCATAATCTCGGAAGAAGTGTCTTAGCCACTGGGCATGAGTTGGGTATTTTGACAAACACGTAGAAGGTGAATACAGAAGAACAGAGCCTTGGAAGCGTGAGCCCCATTGTGCCGCCTCTGTGGCGGCGCTACGCAAGGCCTCAACAATTTCCTGGTCCTCTTTGGATGGTCCGTTAGCTATGCCGAAGACGGGAAGATAGAATAATTCACAGACATCTTCCAAAGAAGGTGAGAACTCACCCCAAGAAGCCACAAATGTGTGAGTCTCGCTGCACCACCTTGAAAGGAGCACACCTAGGTTTGCTTGATCAATCTGAACCGTCAGAGATGAAAAAAGTTGAACGGGTTTATAGATATTAACCTTATTGAGAATGTCACGATAAGCCTCATTGTCGAGTATATATCGTGACCAAAATACCCAGTCAGATTCTCCTGGACGACTGGTATTGGTAGTAGCAGCAGTACTTGTGTATTGGAGAAAGTAGTATGGGGAATCTCCTCCTTCAATCAAAAGACGAGGAATGGAAGAAGCTGGCAATTGATGATGAGCAGTGGTCTCGCTCGCCTCTATTTCAGGTTCCAACAGTAGGGGTTCGGCGTCTGTGTTGATGGAGGATTCGGGATAAGTGGTGACTTTGTCCCAAAACTGGTCGCCATTTTCAAGGTTTGGAGCTCGGCCCAACTCCGACGGCGGAGGGGGCTGATCAGGAACAGGACCATCGGAGCCGGTCAAGAGTTTAACCGGCATGGATGGAAAGAGGGTGGAAAGAAAAAATGAATAACGGCCAAAGGAATCAGAGAAACAGAAGTGGAAAAGGAAAAATACAGAGAAGAGAGAAGGAGGGTCCTACTCTGTCACTGTGCGTCTGCCAACTTGGAGATGCTTTCTGTAAGTATCTCTTGGTAGTTGGTCTGTTTGTCTTGTCAGTTGTCATTCATAAATTTCTTGTTGATTGATTCATTTATTTATTTTTGTGTATTTTCTAAATCAATAAGTTGAAGCAAATACATACTTAATTACCAATAAGTTATCGTTAGGAAGTACAAATACACAATACAAATATACCACATGACATGATAATAAACAAATTTAAAGAAAATAGAATACAGATCAATATAATAAAAATTAATAAATTATATTTTTATATCCAAAATATTAATTTTTGGTCAACTTTTCTAAATTCAATCACTGTAGATTAAAAAACAACTAAATATAATTTTTTACCACACGGATCATGGATTCATTCATACGGTGGTGAAAATAATTATTTTTTTTACTTTTTATGTACATAAAATGATCATATCTGAAATGAAAAAAATGAGATTCATGTAGAAAATTTCAAATAATTAAAAAATGACTTGTTTATTGTAAAAATGAGCGTGTTGAATTATGTTCTTAGATTTAGTTATCTATCTAATGTTTTTTTTTTCCTCTTTCTTTCTTTTTGGTTTCTGTTTTTTAATATTTAAATACCATTTTCATGTCATGTTATCATATTGTGATCATGTTCAAATGAAATATACTACATGTGGAGCTCAAACCCTTGCCTTCTGGTCGAGAATGATAGGTCATACCACTTATGCCAATGGTCCCGTAATAGAATTACTCGATCGATCTTAGTTCTAAAAGAATTCCTATCAGAATGCAACCATTTTGGGTAGCTCAGTCTTGATGTACAGTAATTATCATGATCCATAGTATCTATTAGTAAAATGCAATACCACTTGTTTCTACTGATAAACAACCATTTTAGGCTGTGAAGTGAGAAAATGGAAAATACAGACAAGATTGAAGAAAACCAGACAGCGGAACAAAAGAGAAAATGGAAAATACAGACAGGATGGAAAAAAACCCAGTAAAAGGAAGTGAGAGTGGATCCAAATGTGGGAGTATCTTTCTCTCTCTATTTATACATAGGCTCATTTATGGGTATATGACACAATATGTGGGGTGGTCAAAGGTCAAACCCAATTCCAAGCTTATTTTACATAATTATAGGAAGGAGGTTTACTGTGTCGTTCTGTTTTAGTTTTTGTCTTTTGCAAAAGAATTTTCTTAGACTTTTAATTTGCATTGCAATTGATTTTGTTGATATTCCTTGGCATTTTTAGTTATGTTCTTTATGTAGTACTTTATTTTATGACAAGGTTGAGAATTCAAACCTGCTAAATGTGTATTAATATAGTGTTTTATTAAAAACGATGATGTTGATGATGTTGAACTCTGTGATATGGTTTAAATTATGTTCATGTTTTTCGATATTCAAATGGCTTCATGTCTTCTTGGTAGATTGTGATGGTGTTTGAGTGAAATATACCACTCCTGGTTGCTATGATTCTGGATGGATGATTGAAATGAGCTTTATCTAAAATTTATTAGCGTGTTCGCACGGTTTTTGTTCCCTACGCCGGTCGATGGACTCTTCGCGGGCGTGTCAGAGTATTTGTACAAAATACCCAAAATATGTAATTGAACACCAGCCTATCCCTTTTTCCGATGGCTGACTCTCAAGCGATTGTGTGGGAGAGAGACTAGTAAGAACTTCCACCAAGGTTCTTTTATGCCTTGTTTGTAGCAAGGACTTTTTAGAGTGTCTAAAGAAATGCAACGGCTGATGAATGTTTGAACGGATGGAATGGCCGAGTGAAGACAGGCGGCAAGAACTTAATCGATCGCCGGCCGAACGTGATGGCGAGAACTTAATCAATCGCCATCAGCCAAACACAATGGCAAGAATTTAATCGATCGCCACTGAAACGTGATAGCAAGAATTTAATCAATTGCCATCAGCCAAGTAATGACAAGAATTTAATCAATTGTCACTACGATTCAATGGCAAGAATTTAATCAATTGCCATTGAATTGAAAGCTTAACTAAAATTGCGTAATTAAAATTGGCATAATTGAAATTGAAAGAAAGTAAATGGCTGAATTGAAATAGTTGACAATGATCTAATCAATTGCCATTAAATTGAAATAAAGAAATTGATAGGAAAAAATGACGTAGAGTCAATTGAAAACATTTTTAGTTGAAATGCATGTTTTGTGGTGGTGCTGAACGAATTGGAAACGGAGTACAATACTTCTATTTATAGAAGTTCTATCTCAACTTATTTTCCTAATTAATTGCTAGAAAATCTCTTTTGCTTCAATCATTTTCTTTTGAAATTCAAACTGAGCTACGGCCCAACATTCCTCGCCTTCAATATCGATGCTCCAGTTTCAATGGGAAAGTCTTTACTGAAATCTCTCTTTTCCTTGATTTGCTTTACTTTGTTGCTGAAAATAGGTCGTATTCCAGTATTCTTTCACGTCTCTTCTCCTCTTGTTTCGTCTTGCTTCAAATAGAATACCTTTGTTGAAGAAAATATTGATTGCTAAGAAGTCGGTAGAAAGCTGCTGGAAGATTGCTAGTAAGTTGCTGATTTTTAGCAACTTCTTTCTTCAAGCTTGACTGAAATATTTCCCTTAAATGGCTGGAAGACCATTTATAGCCTTGACCCATACACTCACGTGGCTGCCCCTTCTTTTTGAATTTCATTTCCATAAGGATTCAATTTCCTTTCTCATAACTAAATCCCTATTTTTTAGGAACTTAATTATGTCACCTTAGCCAACCTCTTCCAATGTTCTATTTCTAATGAAATTTCCTTTTGAAATTAATACAAGTCTCAGTTGTTTAGTAACAACCCTTTTGGTGAGGTGGCTGAATATATAGATATCCTCCTAAATCTTCTCCTACTATTTCTCCATTGGCCGACCATTCTTGGACATGCTCAACACTTATCGGCTTCCCATTGGTCCACGTCGCTGCTGAAGTGGCTGCCAAGTTTTGGTGCCAACAAATGCCCCCTGAATTTCAAATGCTTTTATCACTTATGATACGAAGCGTTTGAAATTTGAATCGGCCTAAAATTGTAATTCAAATTTTGGTAATAAATCCTTTTCCCAACCACCTGCTTTAATGGTTATCTTTCCCAATTAAAGACTACACTAATCTGCTATTACATCCAGCAAGTATTTAGCTTGATGCCCTCTAATCCCTAAAATCATTCTTCTTCCCTTAAACTTTCTATCTCTGAAATTCTTTCTCGGCAAAATCGTTCCTGACGTCCTCTATGGCTCCTAAGAAAACTAAATCAACTGATTCCACCTCTATCCCTCAACCTTCCGATCCTTCAACTCATGGCAACATCATAGAAAAATCCCTAAAAACTCTATCTCCTTACAAATACTGTCTCAATACCCTTATCGATCTTCGTACTGATTTCAAAGGCTTAGGTCCTGCTTTCCTTGACGAAGCTCCTTCATCAATCTCACCTTTCTATCCTTCGGCCGACGTTCTTCCATTCCTTCAAACCTTCCCTCCTAATGAAAATGGCAGTTTGCCACACTTTCATTTTAGAACATGGCATAGCCCAAATGATGCTTGGATCAATTGGGTCGACCGGGTTGGAGCTGTGAAGGGAGAAATATGGAAGGATTGTGGCATACATGATGCCATTCAGCTAAGTAAAACTAACATCGCCCAAGACAGAGCCTTGATGATAGCAGCCATGTTTAATTGGTCGACCACCACCAACTCCTTACACTTGAAGTGTGGCATGATGGCTCCAACCATTCAAGACGTGTGCTATCTAACCGGCCTCAAACCCTTTGGGATTGATGTAAGTACCTTATTGGTAGAAGAGGATTCTCCTTTCATCTTCCCTTCAAAGCAAACTGGAACCAAGTCATCTGAATCCTCTTATGGCAAATACTTAACTTACACCATGGATCCTCGCGTCCCTGTGAATGATACTGAACATATTGCCTTCTTGTTGGCCTGGCTGAACAAGTTTCTTTTATGCGTACCGGCCTTTCAAGTCATAAAGGATTTCATTCATGTGGCCGTTGCCCTTTCAAGAGGTAAACACCTTGCTCTTGCCCCCTTGGTGCTTTCTCATTTATATAGAGGGATGACTTGCTTACCTCCAACTTCGGACACTATGGTGGTCCCCTCTGGTTATTTCAAATTTGGCTTCAAGTGTACTTTCCTGAGCTCGGACCTGTGGTGAGGCCTTCAGCCAATGACCCATTACTTTCTGTAAGTTACGCATCGGCCGTACCTAAATCCCATTCGTTTGGAGATTGCTTCAATTTCTTTTACTCCGGTTGTGAACAGAGGACTATCAGCCAATTCCTTCCATTTTCTCATTGCTCACAAGCACCTCGATGGCTGACTCCTCCTCAAGGAGTGTCTACCAAAAAATCAGCTGATAAGCATTCGGCCATGTGGGTTAGTTTCTTACTTTCAAGAGACCTTCACTTCAACACTGGCCCTCTAGGCACAGTAAACTCAAAAGTTGGAGTTGAGTTCTACAATCCAAACCAACTTGCTAGGCAATTTGGTCTGACTCAAATGATCCCCATGCCCCCTTATTTCTCTTTCAACAAAAACTTCCATAGGCGTGTGGTATTTCCAGATGACTCCTATGTAAAGAACGTGTCCTCCCGGTTCTCAAATCTGCAAGCCGGATTCCAATTCCAACCCTTCATCAAAAACCCAGCCTCAGATTCTAGTTTTGATCAATGGTGGTCTTCTTACATTACTTCTACAAAGACGGCTGATAGCCAGTCACTTGTTGTTAAAATATTGGAATCTTTTAAGTTCATATCTGTGGCCTTTGAAGGGGCATTCATAATTTCCCGGGCCGTTACTCCAAAGAAAATGCCTCAAAAAGATCCTCCCAAAGATAAAAAATAAACGGCCAAGAAACTCCCTTTCTCTCAGCCAGCAGATGCTCCAACAAGGACCAATAAAGAGAGAAAATCTAAGGCCAAAGCCACTGCCAGCCTTCTCAAAGGTACGATCTTCCTTTACTTGTATATATATATTAAAAACTTTTAATTGAATTTCTCTTACCCCCCCCCCCCCCTTTTTTTTTTGCAGATTCAGACAGTGGAACTTTATCAGCCTCGCCTAATCCAGAAAACGTTGAGCCCTAAGATGATGAAATTTCCTCCAGCCAACCTCCTCAGCCTTCAATAACTGAATCAGCCATCATCCCTGATGTTCCTCCAATTCCTCCAAAGGTAAAAGTTTTATCTATTAACATACAAAGATAATCATATCGGCCCAATTATTAAAATATTTAGCCAATATTGATTTCCAATTCTCGGCCACAACTATTATTGGCCGAGACAAACTTTAATAAAGCTTCCATCTCCAGGGAAAAAGAAAGAAAACAACTGCTCATGGCACTTTAAAAAAAACAAGATTGAGCAAACGTAAGAAACACGAAGTGGAAGAAAATTTAGAAAACCCACATCCTACAGAAGACATGGCCGATGATCCCATAATTAATGTGGCTGACACTCCTTCTGATCATTCCTCAGATGAAAAAGAGGTAAAGATAACTATACTTGAAATTTCCAAACTTTTCAATTAATATGGTCCTTAATTTCTTCTCTTTTGCAGCAATCTCCTCTTCTTGACTTGGTCTATAGCCCAGTTAGAAATTTCAGCCCTCTGAAGGATTTTCATGATCCCATTGAGGTGCCCTTCAATGTTCAAGTTACTCCTGCTAAAACTTTATCCCAGGGAGATAGCACAGCGGTTTAGCCAGAATTTCCTCCTCCAGAAACTAGTCATCAGCCACTCTTAGTGACAGACATAGCCGAATCATCTAAGGTATTGACTATCTCATATCCCAAAAAAAAAAATTAAGATCTAATCTTTCCTCATTTTGTCAGGTGATGTATGAGAAAACTCAAATTGTTCCTTTATTTCCTCTACAAAAAGCTCCTGTTTCATCTCTACTGGCCTTGAGCAATTTCTTTAAGGATGTGGTGGCTTCAGTGACCGAAGAGAAAGAAAGTGAATCTTCTGGAGCCACCCCAGTCACTTCAGCCAATATCCCTATATAATCCTTAGAAGAGACCAAAAAATCTTTACTTGAGATTTTGAAAAGAGATGCTGCTGATCTTCCTAATTTTGAAAGTGAGCTCACAGCAGTGTTTTCTACACTCAGCCAGTACCCAGACTTTCCGGTTGATCTTCAAGCCACTATTGCTACCTTTAAAGGCCAACTACCAACTCTGACCGATGATATTTTCCAAGCCAATGAAGCAATCAACCAATTCAACAAGAGTAAAAACAGGAAGGATACCCTTGCTAACCAATTGTTAATTCAAGCTTCCTCCTTTGAAAGAGTGAATACAGAGTTCATCGGCCTTGAGGAAAGAGAACATGTCCTTCAGAAAGAGATCGACCAGATCCATGCTCGTAAGGCCATCTTGTCTGCTGAAGCTGCCACATTGCAGTTTGAAGCTCAAGACCTTGCTCACGAGCATGCAAATCTTCGTGGAGAATTACCTCAATTGGAAGAGTCAAAGAGGCAGGCCATGGTGGCCTTCAATCGGTCCTTAGTTATTTGAGCCGATTTCAAGGAAAAATTTGCAAGCATATGAATTTTTTTTATATTAGCTTCCTTTTGTGGCCATCTTAGTGTATGATCTTTAAATGATGTAATCTTTTACACTTCAATGAATAAATGGCCTCTTTTGTTACTCCAAACAAGTATCAACATTTTAGCGAGAAAATTTTTATTAAAATAGCCAAATCAGCCTAGAAAAATAGGCCGATTTTTATTACATAAAGGTACACATGGTCAGCCATTAGTACTGGCTAACACTAATTTTCCCTTTCAAAGATTGCCGGTACGTACCTCTTGAGGTACTTGCCATTAATGGGATAGTCATGTAATCGGCCACTGAAATACTTCAGCCTATATGCTCCTCCACTTAAGACTTGATGGACTAAGTATGGCCCTTCCCATTTTTGGGACCACTTCCCATATTTCCTATCGACTTTACCCACTGGCAAAACAACTTTCCAAACCAAATCTTCTTCAGCAAAAGACTTAGGTTTTACCCTCTTGTTGTGGATCCTCATCACCTTCTTCTTGTGAGCTATGATATGATCCAAGGCATCCCTTCTAACTTCATCCAAATCTTCCAATTCTACCAACATTGCTTGAGTATAATCAGCTGGAGTTAGATTATTTTGAAAAGCAACTCTGGCTGATTTAACCTTCATCTCCATAGGCAGAACAACATCATGACCATAAGTTAACATGTATGGTGTAACTCCTGTGCCTATTCTTTTTGAGTTCCTATAAGCCCATAAAGCTTCAGACAAAGTCTCATGCCACCTTCTTGGCTTATCTTTGATCATTTTTTCAATGATCTCTATTAAAATTTTGTTTGATGATTCGGCCTGGCCATTTGCTTGAGCATAGTATGGCGTAGAGGCTGACATATGAATATTCATGTTGTGGCCGAATTGTAGTACATCAGTTGCCCTAAATACTGTTGCATTGTCTGAAACAAGTGTTTCTGGAATCCCAAATCTGTGGATGATATTTTGTTCCATGAAATTAATCACTGTTTGCTGATCAACCGCTTTGCAAGCCTTAGCCTCAACCCATTTAGTAAAATAATCTGTGGCAACAATCACCTAGTGATGGCCTTCGCTTGATGGTGGATTAATTTTACCAATAAGGTCAAGGCCCCAACCTCTGAATGGCCAAAGTTTGATTATTGGTTGTAATTCTTTTGCTGGTACATTTTGAATCGGCCCGTGTCTTTGACAAGCTTGACAACCTTTTGAGTAATCTATGCAATCTTTCCTCATTCTTGGCCAATAATATCCATACCTGCGAATCAACCATCTCATTTTAATCCCAGCTTGGCGAGCCCCACAGCTGCCCTCATGTACCTCGGCCATAACCTGAAGTGATTCCTCCTTGCTTATGCATTGTAGTAAGAGCCCATCTTCTAACCCTTTTCTGTATAGATCCCCATCTAGAAGCACAAAGTTGATCGCTTTTCTTTTAATACTTCTATCAGCCTTGATGTTTGGATTTCGAAGAAACATTATAAATGGTAACCTCTAGTCATCGTCGGCCAAATCTTCTACATCAATTGTCCAAGTATCAAACAACATAGTATTTCTCAATTCGGCCCATGGCAAAGATCTTCGTGTTATCTTTATCAACTGATCTTCTATTCCGACTGGTACTCTTATTCCTGAGGCTGCTTGGGCCATGCTGTTGGCCTCCTTATTCTGCCCTCTCGGCCAGAACTTAAGTTGAACATTATCAAATTGATTAATTAATGAAGTGGCCAGAGAATGAAACGGCCTTAATTGCCAACTTAGGCACTTAAAATCTTCAGAAATTTGGCTAAGGACTAAGTTTGAATCTCCCAAAATCTTTACATCTCTAACAGCCATTTCAATTAAAATCTCCAGGCCGATTATAAGCGCTTCATATTCGGCCTGATTATTTGAACATTTAAAATCTAAAAAGAAAGAGAATGAAGCCTTTCTGCCAGCTGGCAAAATAATAACAATACCTGCTCCTGCTCCATCAGCCGTGCTTGATCCATCAAACATCAAGATCCAAGGAGTTAAGAATATAGCTGATGACTCCAATTCATTATAAACCCATGGATCAATATCAGTTAAAGGACGATCGGCCAAAAAATCAGCCAGAACCCTTCCTTTTACTGATTTTTGTGGGACGTAGATAAAATTGAATTCCATCAAAGCCAAAGCCCACTTACCTATTCGGCCAGTGATCAATGGCCTTGATAGCATATACTTGATCACGTTAGTCTGACAAAGAATGTAAACATCAACAGGCCGCATGTATACTCTTAACTTCATGGCCGAATAGTACAAAGATAAACAAAGCTTCTCAATTGAGGAATATCTGCATTCTACATCAGTTAGTACTCTACTCAGGTAGTAGACAGCCTGCTCCTTTCCATGTTCATTGTCTTGTGCGAGCATACTACCAATTGATTCTTCTGCGGCCGATAAATAAAGCTTTAATGGCCACTTCTTTCTTGGAGGCATTACAACCGGGGGGTTTGCCAAATACTCTTTTATTTTGTCAAAAGCCTTCTGATGGGATTCGTCCCAATGAAATTTCTCATGTGACTTTAATTTTACTAAAGTCGAAAAGACATGCACTCGGCCAGCATGGTTAGAAATGAATCTTCTAAGAAAACCTACCTGGCCGAGGAACCTTTGCACTTGTTTTTTGTTGGCTGGGGCCCTAGCATTTATAATAGCTTTGACCTTGTTCTGATCAACTTCAATACCTCGTTTGTGTACCAAGAACCCCAAGAAATTCCCGACTGAAACTCCAAATGCACACTTCAATGGGTTCATTTTCAATTTGTGGACCCTCATCCTTTCAAAGGCCCTTTTCAAGTGTTCCAAATGCTGTCTCTTGGCCGATGATTTCACAACTACATCATCTATATAAATTTCCATGAATCGGCCAATCATATCATGAAAGATAGAATTCATTGCCCTTTGATAAGTAGCCCCAGCATTTTTTAGGCCAAATGGCATCACAATCCACTCAAAAGTACCAATTGGCCCAGGACATCTAAAAGTCGTTTTATGAACATCTTCCTCGGCTAACTAGATTTGATTATAACCTGAATGGCCGTCCATAAAAGACAATATTTCATGCTTAGCGGCCGAATCAATAAGTTGATCGGCCACAGGCATTGGATATTCATCTTTTGGAGTGGCATTATTTAAATTGCAAAAATCCACACAAACTCTAAGTTTGCCATTCTTCTTCGTTACCGGAACAACATTAGAAAGCCATTCAACATACCTAACTGTTCGAATAAATCCTGCCTTAAGAAGTCTCTCAATTTCTTCTTTAATTTTGAGCATTACTTCCGAAGACATCCTTCTTGGTGGTTGTTTATATGGCTGAAAATCTTTCTTGATCGGTAATCTATGTTCTACCAATTTTCTAGACAGGCCAGGCATCTCTTCATAACTCCAAGCAAAGCAATCCTTATATTCATTTAATAATTTAATCAAATCGGCCTGGAATTTAGGCTCAAGCAAAGCACTAACAAATAATGGCCGATTATCTTTATTAGTACCAACATTTATTTCCAATAAAGGATATTGCACCTCTACTTTATTATCTTCCATCCTGGAAGGGGCTGACTCCAAATCTTCAAGTTGGATTGCATCCAGCTTTTCGAAACCTTCTTCAATTATATCGGCCGTGCTGGCCGATACCTCTTCATATAGCTGTTCTTCTCTGGCCAGTCTCTTCTCAGCCAGATATGCTTTCAGTCTTATGCAAGCGGCCCTGAAAGCTTGCCGCTTCTTTTCTTCATTGGTTTTGTGATCCATCAGTAACATCTTCAATGTCCTTGATGGTCGACCTGAAAATATCAATTTTCGGCCGAGCTGCTTCTGCCAATAATTCTTTAATATCAGCATTAATTAAATTCTTCTTCATTGTTGCTGCTGCTGGTCGTCCCATCCTGTTAATGCCAACATATTTGATAGGTACAACAGTTTCATCATAAAGAGCAGCCTCAGCCGAATACACCCTAGCTATAAAGGGTTTATTATCGGCCTCAACAATTTTTACCTCATTTCCATCCCAAAAAATCAACATTTGATGCAAGGTTGATGGGATGCACATGTTAGGATGAATCCAATCTCGGCCTAAAAGGAGATTATAGGCCGCGGTTGAATCAATGATAAAGAAAGCCGTAAAGGATGTCTTACCGCCAATAGTAATTTCCAAAGGTAGAATACCTTTAGTGTTACTAGATCCTCCATTAAAACCACTGATGGCCACGTCGGTTGGAACTACATCATCCATGGTTTTACCCAATTTCTTCAAAGTAGTTGATGGAATGACATTCACCACCGAACCATTGTCAACCAAAACCCTATTGATTGGCTGACCCTCAACCCATACTTTAACATACAACGGCCTCAACTGCTGTGTCATGGACAAAGGTGGTTTTTCAAAAATGATTTTATCGGCCTTAGATGGCTGATCCTGAGAGATCAATCCTATCCCGGCCGATGAACTTGTCGAATCGTTCTTAATTTCTGAAGATTCAGCCTTTTCTTCCTGCTTGGCTGACTCAACATCCCTGTTCATCGTTGGTTATATCCTTGCTTCAAACACAGAAGGCAAAACAAATACCATGTTACAATTTACCTTATCCGGGAGAGAACCAAAACGAATTCTGTACTTGGCCGCGTGTTTTGGATCCTGGTCGGGCTGATCATCTTTTTCTTCATAAAAGCATGCATTATTCTCAAATGATGTAGCGACCTCCATGTCTTCAGCCACCACTGGTTCATTTTTCCTTTCTAGTTGATCATGGTCGATCTTGTCTTCTTTCCTTTTGAGTTCTGCATTTTTCCTTTGCATCCTCCTTTTTTGGGTACGTGTAGGAGGCTGCTTAGGAAACTTTGGGTGACTTACTCGAGTCCATCTGCCATGGCCAACCAAAGGAGGTCTAACCGTTCTTACACGGCTAGATTCTTCTCCTTTTTGAACCCATATTTCTGACTGAATTGTTGGTTTCCTTTTGAAACTAGGATAAAAATGTTGTTCTGGCAGAACTCTATCGGCCACCGATGACCGAATGATTCTCACTGCCCTCGGCCCATTTTCACTAAATATTGATCGATTGATTTCTTCGTGATTCTGTCTAGGCTGATGGCCTAACCTTTCATGGACACTGCGCTTTCTGGTTGATTGGAAATAGCCCCTCTTGTCTGAGTCATTCCTTCGGCCTTTGCAATTTGGACAACAACCATGGTTGATGAGGGCAATTTGAGCTTCTCTTAACTGAATTTCCAAGTCCTTAACTTTCTGCTCATCATTACTGACCGATGAACTACCAAGAACTTTTGGTAATCTTTCTTGTCTACCATTATCAGCTGCTTTTTCAGTTGCCAGGCTGATTACATTGGTACTGACAATATTAGGGAATGGATCGCCATCGACCCCCATTACATCTGGCTTCTTTTCAGGGAATTTCAATACACCTTCATCGATAGACTTCTGCAATACATTTCTAAATATATAACAATTGTTAGTAGTATGATTCCATGAATTATGAAATTTGCAAAACTCTCTTCCTTTTAAATCATTGGTCGATGGTATATTGTGTCCTTTTGGCAGAACAATTTGTTTGTCGGCCAACAAATGATCAAAAATTTGTTCTGTTTTGGCCAGATCAAACGTATAAACCTTACCAGTATCAGCCGTACCCTTCCTGGCCGATGAAGTCGATGGCTGAGTACCACTGGTGGATACATTTGGTTTTGTTAAAGCGTCACATACATAAGGTTTCTTTAGAATGACTTCGGCTAAATTAGCTTCAAAATCTTCCTCTTCAACCACATCAGTTGAATAAACTTCATAGTTGGGGTCCCTATAGTACGTACCTTTAGAGGAATTTTTTCGTTCTTTCTCCTCTTTGAGAACCAACTCATACTTGGTAGCTTTCTCGGCCAGGTCATACATGTCACGAAATGGAACTCATTCAAACCTCTTTCGAAGTTCAAAATCAAGGCCGTTCAAAGCCAAACGAATGTACTCCTGTTCTGGAAGAGGTACACGACATCTTAATCTTGCTCTCCTGAATCTTGCAATGAATGTCTCGACCGATTCACTAGGCAATTGACTTAGTCTGGATAAATCGGCCAGAGTAGGTTCTGTCTCCGTACGGTAGAACTGATTGTGGAATAATTCCTCCATCTGTGGCCAATTAAAAACAGAGTGAGGAGGTAGACGAATATACCATGAAAAAGCTGCCCCTGTCAAAGAGTTAGGAAAAAGTCTCAATTTCAACCACGGGCTAACACTGGCCTCTCCACATTGAACCGTGAATCGGCCAATGTGTTCCACGGTCGATTGATTCCCCTCTCCACTAAAGGTTATAAAGTCAGGAACTTTATATCCTCTAGGGAACTCAACTTGGTCTACCACTTCTAGATAAGGAGTTCTATAAATTGGTCGGCCGGCACCTCTAAGTTCCAGGCCATATTCTTCTGTGAGTAAATCAGCTAATTGTCTTCTATCTAACATGACTTGAGGTGGCTGATTTAATATTGGTGGTACCTGATTAGCCGCTGGTTGATAGCAATTCGGCCAATCATGTGGCTAATTAGCCATATTCTACCCCCCGACCCTACCTGTGGCGGCACATGAGTATACAGTGGGTTCGGTGGCCTCCACCTGATCTGATTGCCCCCCGAGTTCAAAGGCATCCGAGGAGGGTTTGGTAGAATTACCTGTGGCTGCGAACCTACTACTGGTGGCTGATTAGAACCTGCCAACGTAGGCTGAAGATAGCTTTCTGCCCAGGTGAGTAGCGTATGAACCGGCTGACTTGATGTTGCACCTGGTTGGAGTGTCACTACTGGCGGCCATGGCTGTGATGTTTCAATGGCCCTCTCTGGCCGAGCAGCTTGTGATAGATTCGGCTGAGAAGCCGATTCCTGATTGTTGGAGCTGCTAGCTTGAGTCGGCTTGTTCAAAATAAAGGCTGAGAGTTGGGACATATTTTCATGCAAGTCGTTGTAGCGTGCTCCCATCCTTCCCATTACATCTACCAAGGAGCTAACCTGTGCCTGAAGTACGGCTAACTCATCAGTAGGACCTGCTGCAGAGTTCTCAGCCTGTACTAGCTGATCGCCTTCCTCCAAATCTTCATCAGTAGCCACGGCCTTAGAATTTTTTGTGAGCCGCGGCATATTTGCCTCTTTTATAACACTCTAGTAGTGGTCCCACCGGGCGTGCCAAAACGTGTTCGCGCGGTTTTTGTTCCCTACGCCGGTCGATGGACTCTTAGCGGGAGTGCCAGAGTATTTGTACAAAATACCCAAAATATGTAATTGAACACCAGCCTATCCCTTTTTCCGATGGCTGACTCTCAAGCGATTGTGTAGGAGAGAGACTAGTAAGAACTCCCAGCAAGGTTCTTTTATACCTTGTTTGTAGCAAGGACTTTTTAGAGTGTCTAAAGAAATGCAACGGCTGATGAATGTTTGAACGAATGGAATGGCCGAGTGAAGACAGGCGGTAAGAACTTAATCGATCGCCGGCCGAACGTGATGGCGAGAACTTAATCAATCGCCATCAGCCAAACACAATGGCAAGAATTTAATCGATCGCCACTGAAACGTGATAGCAAGAATTTAATCAATTGCCATCAGCCAAGTAATGACAAGAATTTAATCAATTGTCACTACGATTCAATGGCAAGAATTTAATCAATTGCCATTGAATTGAAAGCTTAACTAAAATTGCGTAATTAAAATTGGCATAATTGAAATTGAAAGAAAGTAAATGGCTGAATTGAAATAGTTGACAATGATCTAATCAATTGCCATTAAATTGAAATAAAGAAATTGATAGGAAAAAATGACGTAGAGTCAATTGAAAACATTTTTAGTTGAAATGCATGTTTTGTGTTGGTGCTGGACGAATTGGAAATGGAGTACAATACTTCTATTTATAGAAGTTCTATCTCAACTTATTTTCCTAATTAATTGCTAGAAAATCTCTTTTGCTTCAATCATTTTCTTTTGAAATTCAAACTAAGCTACGGCCCAACATTCCTCGCCTTCAATATCGATGCTCCAGTTTCAATGGGAAAGTCTTTACTGAAATCTCTCTTTTCCTTGATTTGCTTTACTTTGTTGCTGAAAATAGGTCGTATTCTAGTAGTCTTTCACGTCTCTTCTCCTCTTGTTTCGTCTTGCTTCAAATAGAATACCTTTGTTGAAGAAAATATTGATTGCTAAGAAGTCGGTAGAAAGCTGCTGGAAGATTGCTAGTAAGTTGCTGATTTTTAGCAACTTCTTTCTTGAAGCTTGACTGAAATATTTCCCTTAAATGGCTGGAAGACCATTTATAGCCTTGACCCATACACTCACGTGGCTGCCCCTTCTTTTTGAATTTCATTTCCATAAGGATTCAATTTCCTTTCTCATAACTAAATCCCTATTTTTTAGGAACTTAATTATGTCACCTTAGCCAACCTCTCCCAATGTTCTATTTCTAATGAAATTTCCTTTTGAAATTAACACAAGTCTCGGTTGTTTAGTAACAACCCTTTTGGTGAGGTGGCTGAATATATAGATATCCTCCTAAATTTTCTCCTACTATTTCTCCATTGGCCGACCATTCTTGGACATGCTCAACACTTATCGGCTTCCCATTGGTCTACGTCGCTGCTGAAGTGGCTGCCAAGTTTTGGTGCCAACACATAGCAACCTGTTCTTTTTAAGTTCCATAATTTCCAAGTCTTCACTCTTATTTTCATGAGGGAATTCTACTATGGAGTTCAGCCATCATGTTATTTACTCGTCATAGTAGCTTTTAGCACTGACAAATTTCCAAGACCATTTTGCTTTAGAAGTAGCCTGAAATGCAATACCACTTATTTTTTTCTGATCAATGCTGAACATCTGGGCTGTGCTCTCATAAATAATCATTTTAGGCTGTGAAGTCGATGTGAGAGAACGAGTTGGGACTCAACTATTCTTTTTCATGGCATTTTTGGTGCAACTGGTACTGGACAAAGTCGTCTGTCAAGCCAGATAGCTTTGCATTGTGCTATAACTTGGTTTTCTTCCTAGCTTGGGTGTCTCAGGCCACGTCAATGGAGTCTGCAACAAAGAAGGAGATAACATAAAGGAAATCATTAATGAATTCTGACCACCACCAAGGATAGTATAAGTTTTGGATATGAGTTTTCAGTTCAAGAAATGTTAGGGTCCATAACCGGATTTGTTGACTTTATACAGGGTAGTTATTGATAAGGAACAATATTAGAACCCAGAGGTTACCCAGACTTTTTGGCTCGTGGAAAAAAAAAAAAAAAAAAAACGATCACCTTGGTCTACGCATTGGTTATATTTACAGACTCATAAACGAAAAATGTTCAGAAATCAAAGCCAAAAAACAGGTTAGGAATCAAATCAGCACCACACCCTCTAGTCAACGCTGTTGTGATAAGATTCTCAAAGAAACCTGGAAGATTGGATGCTCAACAAGCAAATCATATCCCAAACGATCTTTTAGCTAGAAAAGATTCAAATGGAAGAAAGGAAAGAAGCCTGTTCAGCAAAAGAAGTATATCAAACGTAATACTTCAAAGTCCAAAGCGAAAGCGCTTGCAAAAAAGAAAGGATGCAAATGCTACATCTGCGACGAAGAAGGCCACATCGCTCCTAATTGCCCAAAAAAAGGTAAAGGAACATCAAAGATGATTAAAAGGATCAAAACAAAAGATCTTTGTGTTACTACGACCTGCTGAAATATATATAAAATGCAATGGCCTCATTTGGCCTTAAAACTAATCTATCTTGTCCCAACGCACAATGCAATAATATACAATATCCCCAAAATCAACACATTCATACAAATGTCCCGTTCCTCCATCTCCTCCAAACAAGGAATCACTTTAATTAAATTAAGTTACGGTCCATGAAATATATTTATTTACACAAATTCTACCATTACAACACTATACAAGTTACACCTAATTTTTTTTTATTTATAAAAGGTACATAATCATGTTTCTATACAAAAGACAACAAAATAAGAATTCTAGTCTAGTCTTAATTTGCAATGCGTTGTCGCTCGCCCCTTCTTTTTCCAAACCTGAAAAAAATGTTAAATAATGGAGTGAGCTAAAAGCTCAGTAGGAGGTGCCTAAGGCACACCTCTTGAAACCCCGTGAATTCACATAACGAATAGAAATACAGGAATTAGGATCATACCATGCCGGGGAGAAAATAACCACAATATCAATATCTACAACCCAAGTCAAGAATGAACATGCCGTGAAATGGGATGCAATGTCATTCCTCATTTCCACAACCATTTCCCAAATTTATTTATTTATTTATTTATTATTATTATTTTTTTCTTTCGAAGGCTAATTTCCCTTTTTTATTTCTTTCAAAGCCAATTTTTTCTTTCCTTCCCAATGAGTGCATGAATATTTTATACATTTAAATGACATGCCAACAAGAAATATCATTCTATGCAAATCAAATATATTCACAATATACATGCTTTATAGAAAATCATCAACATTTTATATCATGCTTCTAAATAACAAAATTCAACTCATGTAACATAATTGACATGAAATATAAACATTTTAGCATGCTTTCTCACACAATACGAACTAATACACATAATCATATTTCCACATACAACAATTTAGTCACTTTAAAGGAATCAACACAATTAAAGCATACTAGGCAACAATTTACACAAGATAACTCACAAAAATCTAAGAAGTTGTGAATTAAACACCCCTACCTCAAAGTAATGAAAAATCCCCAATTTCCAAGCCCAAAACCTTAGAATTCGAAAATCCTATGGGTGACCAAACAAGCAATTGCTTCTATCAATGCATAGATCTCGCCGAGCTCTACGTTTTGCCGCAAACGGCACTTAAAAATTCCAAATGGCTGCAGAGTAATTGAAGTTTGAAAATTGAGAAGAAAAGAAAAAAAAAAAAAAAAAAAAGAGAAGGGAAAGCGAGAGCTTACGGGAGAGAAAAGAAATGGAGACCAAATGTGGTTTCTTGACCACTTAATGGAATTAGTGGTGGGTCCCACCAAAAATCTTTTTAACTTTTTTTTTTTTTTTTTCATTTACCACCACACATATATGCACACACACACTAAATCACATCCACGTAAAACACAATAAATAAAAAATAGATGTGATGCAAATGGACCCAACCAAAACTCCCATACGCAACAATTCCGGTAGCGGGCCCCACTCAGGACCGTCCGGCTCAAAAAACAGAGAAATGCCGAAATGGCAACCGATGCATTTCCATGAGTCCTGAACTCAATGGAATGTCCCAACCAACTCTAGGACACACCCGGCACACCTCACAGTGTCAAGCACGTAAAACGAGAAAAGACGAAAATACCCTCGCAAAATCGAAAAATTCCAGAAAATAGAAAATGGCGAAAATTGGAAACATTACAAATATTCTCTACAAAATATCTAGTGAATCAAAATCCGACGATAGTGATGAGGAAGTTTATATGATAAATTTTACTTCTCATCCTGAAGAATCCTCTAACATTAAACTCAGCAATGTTATTGGAGAAAAAGTACAGTTTACGAACGAACAGCTCATTCAGTTCGCTAAATTCCAAAAGCTGAAGAAGGAAGATCTATGCAAGACTTCTAAGTTGTCACAAATCTTTTCAAAAAAGATTTTTGAACAATTCAGCAGAAATACCTCGATTGATTACACATCTTCCAATGGTATGCCTGATTTCAACATCTTTAGCAAAGAAAAAGTTGCTAGATGAAAAAATCAATTTCCTCATGCTAGATATATTCATATAGGAATGGTCCAAATCAAGATCACTTCTTTGTTCAGAAAAGGAACTAATCAACCCATTCTTGTTCTTGTTATGGATAACCGACTCTATAACCCGGTTGACGCCTTAATCGGCGGTGTTCAATCAAATCTGGTTAACAATGTTATTTGGTTTAAACTAACGCCAAATTATTTTGTTTCCATCGATGATCCAAACATTGAAAAAGTTTTAAAAGTCAAAATCAAACTTTTAAATCTTCAAATGGATCGTAACTCTCCAAGTTTAGGAATTCAATGGAAAGTTCTCTACGAACTGACCAAAGAACCTGAAACTTCTACTCTTCCGATTGACCCCAAACTGGTCACTCTTTTTGAACCTCGACCCTTCGATTCAATAATTGAACCAAAATTATTGAAATGGACAGACCTCAAAATACCAAGAAATTGGCTATTCGAAGGTATCGACACAGAAAAGAAAGTTCGAATAGAGGAACGTACAGTTACCACTATTCAAGCTTCTAGTTCTAATCTCTATATTAAAAATATAGAGAAACCTAACATTCAACGTTCAGTCTATGCACGACATCCTCGTGAACCAACTGGATGGGATAAACTACTCCCTCCTAGACTGTCAAACATCCAGCCTTCAAATCTACCTCCTAGATAATGTCAAACATGTTGATTGGAATTTGTTATTCCAATCGTTAACCATGTCAATTAAAAAGTTTATTCCTGCACCCATATGGTTTAGATGTTAGAAAAGGGTTTAAGTTACACCCCCTCTAATAACTTAATCTTCTTGTTAGCACTAGAGAGCCTTCGTAGAAGTGGGGAATTAAAATTTAAAAATAAAATAAAATTGTATGAAACTAAAGGCTTGGTGCTGTTCATGGCCTTAAGAAATGGTGCTGTTCAGGGGAATGTTGCGGGAAAGGAGCAAAATGCTTTCATTAAGGGGAGGAAGTTGTAGGATAATGTTATCATGATCCATGAACTAGTTAGGGGGTTCAAGTCTTCAAAATTAAAACCAACAATGGCCATCAAGATTGACTTGAAAAGGCCCATGACTTTGTGTCATGGCCTTCCATGTTCTCTCTTCTTCAAACTTTTGGTTTCGGAAGGAAATGGATTGGCTGGGATACGGAATGTCTTGGTTCACCCTGGTTCTATATAATAGTGAATGGGTCTCCTGTATGTTTCTTTCAGCCTAAAAAAGGATTGAGACCGGGATGTCCTCTCTCCCCTTTGTTGTTTACATTGGCAACTGAATTCTTCTCCAGTCAATTGCAGAAAATGGTTGACGATGGGAAATTTCAATTGTGCAAGGTAATTCAGAAGAGTGGTTTGCAGTTCTCTCACTGTTTCTTTGCAGATGATCTTATATTAGTCAAAAAGGCTGACATTAGTACAGCTAAATGCATAAACTAAGTGCTGCAGGACTTTCACACAATTTTTGGTTTGGCTGTAGTTTTGAGAAAAGACAAGTTTTCTGTCAAGAGACCAAGAAAGCTGAAGAATATTTTGAAGATGAAGGTGGGTGAGCTTCCTATGAAATACTTGGGGTTGCCCACGGTGGACAGAAGATTAAAACACTCACTGCTCTGAGCTTATGGATAAAATTACAGCTAAGTTTAGCAGCTGAAACTCTTCTAACTTGTCTCGTGCAGGAAGGGTGGAATTGGTTAAGACAGTTATATCCTCATTTTTCTATTATTGGTGCTACGCTTTCAGGAGTAATGCTTACACTTCTGCTATGATTGATAACATGAAGAAGTCCTCTATCTGTGGGAGCAGAGAAAATGCAAAGAAAATACATCTAATGAAGTGGAGTCAGGTTACCAAACCTAGATCAGAAGGTGGTTTTCACATCAGGAAGTTAAGTGAGATTGATAGAGTTGCTAAAACTTCCCTACTGTGGCACTTCATTCATGGTAAAGACAGGTTGTGGATTGCTTGGTTCCAATCTTTGAGGGGTGTTGTTCAATCAATATGGAGCTGTATATATAGCAGTAAATTCTCTACGTTCTCAAAGAATCAACTAGATACTAGAGAACATTGGATACCCAATATCTTTTTAAAAATAGAGGATGGTCAATTAGTTAAGTAGTTATTGGATCCTTGGTGGAAGGTCAACTTTCATTCAAGCTTTTGGGCATAGGGTGGTGACACGGTTTGATTTTTCATAGATTTCAAGTGTTAATGACATTATGCAAGGAAACAAATGGTTGAAACCTCGATTCTTATCTAGTGAGGCTAAATTCATTTGGAATCTGGTTTTAACCATTAAGATCCATCGAGGAACACATAGAGTTCTATGGAAACATGGTTCCTTTTCATTCATATCAGCTTGGAAGAATTTGAGAGGTCATCAACCTAAAAGGCAGTGGTATAAAGTTTGTTGGCATCAAAGTAGACCTGCAGCATGCTTCACAACTCGCCATGTCCTTCAGAACAAAATTCCCTCCCTTTGAATCTGCAATTGAGGGTATTTGTCTCTCTTCTATTTGTCATACTGTTATAGGCTATGTTACATGGACTTGGCGCGTGTGTTAAGCACAGATATGTATTCATGCATCAGACGTGTCAAATCTCCAACCAGATGAACACATGGACACTGCTAAATATTCATGTTATTTAATATTTTTATTTTTTATCTAAAGTAAAATAATGTTTTCATGCAACATGGTGTTCAATGCAGCCATTCCACTCATTTTGTTAAGTGAGGGTATGCCCTCTCTCTTGGCCTTGTAGTTCAGTTTCTTTGGTTAATGAAAGTTTACTTGGAAAAAACAAAAAAGGCTTACTGCTGATATTTTGTGTAGCAGGTCAAATAGATAAGAAAATCTGATGTGAGACTATATTGCAAATATTCTCTGGATCTCCATAATTGTTGAAGACACTATACTTGTCAAGGCAGTGTAATTTAAGCAGAGCAGACAAGAATTTGAGATTACATGATAGATAGAGCTACCTTCTTTACCTGATTCTTAGGCGTTTCCTTGTCCTTGTAAATGTCCGGTGGCCACGCTTTGTAGCAGAAAGTTTGACACAATTTTCTAATTTCTGTTTCCGCTTTGTCCTGCGCAAACGATAAAATGTTGTGTTATAGGTGGAGCCTAGTTATTCTCCGGCTTAGTTTTGTACATTATAAAGGGAGAGAATAATGCTCTGGATTGGCAATTGAACTATAACCTTGAATTTTGTTTGCTTCTGCACTTTTTTTGCCTCCTTCGCATTGAATTTCTCTTCAAGCTTCTGAAAGTATTGAGGGATAAACCATGTGATACCACAGCCTAGTAGATATATATTGGAGTAACGGACAGAGAAAAAGAGGAATAAACAAGGCAAGAATTGCCTGCTTCCTTCTTGCAGCTCCTTCCTCTGTCCTCAACTTTAAAGGAGTGGATAATGTTGGCAACTGTAATTTGTTTCAGCAGGCACTAATGGACTTGGAACTACTGGCATACAATAGCAACAAATCATATAGCAGCTCTTTCTTAGCAAGTGACTCATATGGCTGCTACAATAGACTTGACAATGTTTCATCTCTTGCTTTCAGGAGGAAATACTTCAATAAATTTGTGCATAGAAATCCTTCAAACAAACCAGTTATGTTCTCATAGTTATCCACAAATGATACAAGAAAAGTTCAGGAAAATGTTAATAATAATTTATTTGATTTCTGGAGCTTAATAGGCCTCCTAGGCAGATCCTTAAAAATATGCTGGATTCTGATTTCTTACCAATTGCGCGGTGTGCTGAACCAACACATTGGTATATATTTTCAAAGTAGTTCCCTTAAGTTCACTGGATCATCCTACATCATAGTTTCTCTAGTGCTCTACCAATTGAATGCTCTGCACAATTTGCAATATTAGAAAGTTACAAAGCCACTTACACTGCAGATAGGATGTACCATTTTGGTCCAGTTGTTTTACTTTGTGAGAATGAGGGATCAAGTGGTGTTCTAGCCCTGCAAGTGTAGATGTGACAAAATATGTTCATGTCAGCGAGAGAAAATTCTAAACACAAGTACCATTAGTTGGAAACCTGAGACTTCTTTTCTATAGATTCTTGGATGAATATTTTAAACCAGTTACCTCATATTTTCTGAACTAGGTGTTGCTAAAGGATTGTGCTTTGTTACCCCATTCACATATTCCTGCAGGTGAGAAAAGAAACTAATATTAGCATTCATGAAAAAGAATCCTCATTTGAGGAACAGAAAGCAGGGCAGAGGAAAAAGAGACACCGCAGTTGGAGTTGAGGATTCACACAATCTTTAGGTGCCTTTGAACAACTGGGAGCACCTCTTGAACTTCCAATCTTCCGTATAGTCGGGTACTAAATTTATCAGATTCTCTGACAGGAGTCAAATTTATCAAATACTTGAAGTGTTGACAGTAGTACCTATTATCGATTGAAAGAGGGGACCCTTTCAACTTGCAAACGGCACAGGCAGATCAGCAGTTACCATTTCCGAGCTGCCCCAGTTAGCATGGAGCTGTTTGATTGAGATCATTCTCTAAAGATGCAATCATTTTGCTCAGAACGATAATCCTTTAGGATAGTTATAAAATGCCTGTGTTATACTTCTTTCATAGTAAACCTATATTTTCAAATTATGTGCCATATTTTTCTTGTGATTAAATTCTATTTTAGTGAGAGGCTCAATAATAGATTGAGAGATGCAGAAGTGGTTTGAGATTCTGACATGAAGCAAGTATACAAAAAAACTCTTTCAGTTCTCGGGTATTAGTGTCACATTGGTGCTGGGCATTCCACTATAATTTCGTATAATAACTAATGGATTATTTCCTTTCATCCTATTTGTGTTATATGGAATTTGCAAACTATTTCCCCATATTACTCTAATATACATTGCAGGCATGCGAAAAAGAAAATGAAAAAAGAACACTCAACCAAACAACATGGTTGTCTGCTTAAGTTGATGCAAACTCAACCTAAACTAATTAACTAAATCATAGAAAGAAAAAAGTTATCATGGGGTGTTTTCAGCTGTTGGATAGAGACAATGGATTCATGGACCGCATCACAAGTTGTTTATACACAGTTACACACAGAAAACACATTACAAAAGAGCAGCAAGTGGGCTACACTGCTGCTAAGTCTCCTAGCCATTTCCATCAAAAGTTACATCACAAGTTGTTTATACACAGTTACACATACAAAACACATTACAAAAGAGTAGTAAGTGACATAGCTAGAATGCTTTTAAGTATTCTAGCCATTTCTATATAAGTTAACATACTTACATGCCGTCGAAACACATATTCATTCTGCCAGCATTCATTGCCCATTTAGCTCTCAACGGCTCATCAAAAAAGAGGGGCTGCAAGTCAAGGGAAAGGCCAAGAGTGTCCCAAAAGCTGCAGAGGTGCAATGTGGTATCAAATTATGGGTTGATCAGTTGCACTTGGCAGGTGGCTGATGCTAAACCCCCCGAGTTTAAGTTTTCTGGGTGTGAATGATCCAACAAGTCTTTCAAAACTTTATCTTCAGAGCTAAGATTAGAATCAATAAGAGTTTTCTGAAAAGAGATGTTCTCAGCCAATTCCTCGCACCTGGCTGAAAGACAAGCAGTTTTTGCTTCCTTTGCTGCCAAATAGGGACGGAGTTGCGTAGCATACATATTGTTCTGTTGCAATTCCTCCGAAATCCGTGCAGCTTCTTGGTTAAGACCGCGGACGGTTAGTCTAGCTGTAGCATCAGAGAACCTCGGCTCCAGCCACGATAGATCCAACCCCACCAATTTGCAATCGGTCATTAGATCTCTAGCTAGATTGATATTACACATAGTAATTTGGCTAATTCTTTTTTCTTCCACGGATTTGATGAGATTTGCAAGGGCATCCAAGTACAGCCTCTGAAAATATGCACTTTTCACTCTAAAACTTTCAAAAGTCTCCGGGTGTCTGTGAAATATGCAATCAAGGTATGGAATGCTACCGAATTTACATTTATAACCATGCCACTGCCCTAATTCGTTGTGGCCAATTTTCTCCTCTCGAGGTGGAGGAAGGGGTGGCACGAGACTGGTCTTTGGCAGTGAAGCACCTGCTGATGAAGCTGAAGCAGGGGCGACATTTACATTTTTAGCTTCCGGCAAGTTAGAGTTGATGTCCTCCGAGTTTAAGTGCTTATCACCAGCACTAGCTTGGATCTCGATGGACTTAGGAGATGCAACCTCCTCCTCAACAACATCAGCAGCACACCCACCTTTGGCAGCAGATAGATCTCTCTGTTCACCATCCACACGGAAATCAACTTTAGAGCCAAAGTCCGAATAGGTTTTGGAAAGCTATAAGCAGGAACTAGAGTAAGTAGCTAAAAACAAACCCAAACGATAAGCCGACAAAGATGGTGAAAAGGGAAAATGAACTAATAATACCATTCTCATGCGCTTCCACTTGGGTGGCCTTGGGTTGATCCATGGAGGCTGCCTTTTATAGTGACTTTTGCCACGCTTCTGAGGCTTTGAAGGTGCGGCTTTGTGTGCCGCCCTACGTGGAAGGAATGTTTTATGCGCTGCTACAGCAGCGATGGTGGTCGTGGCTACTGCAAAACGGCTTAAGCTACCACTAGTTACATTTGGGCGCCTTTGGGGAGCTTTCAAGGAAATATCATCTTCGAATATAGGGACTTGTTCTAATGGTTGAGGAGAGCCGGAAGGGAAGGCAAAGAACAGCTTCAAAATGTTAGCCCAATACTTTCGAAAGCATCGAGTGTACCTACCTTCGCGTTTGTCTGAGGGAATAGTGAAGCTAGGAGGATATTGACGAAAGGCGAGTTCGCGACAACTGCTAAATCTAGCACAGCTAGAAGTATATGATCCCGAGCAATTGGTAGACCCTGGTATACCTTGGTCATATCCAAATTGGCGAGCAATCCTACAAGGGTTGTACGCGATTGCTCCCTCTCCAGTCTCAGTTATATAGGGAAGAGAACATTTGGACACAATTGCAATGAACATTGAAGTGTTGATGTTGAAGTCATCCTTCAACACTGCCACATCATCTTCAGGAATCACACAAATCCTTGGAAGAATAACGCCGTTGAGCTTAACAGCATATGGACGGGCACAGAAGTTTTCAAATCCATCAATATAGTGACCCAATTTATGGCGAGTGGTGAAGTAGGTCCGCCTCATTGCACGACCAAAGCATTGAAGCTTGTCCTTTATGGGAGGAGGGGCGTAGTGTGGGAAGCGCTCGTACAAAAACAGAGTCAAGAATGAGCATGAAACATAAGTAGTCACTTCATACCGACCGAGAGATCGAGCCCAATCTTCCTTGATCATATCCAGCCTGTAGTATAAAGTACCCAAAAACATGGGGGCAAGAGGCAATGCATGGCCACGAGAGAGAGCCACGGCCAAAGGGTACACTCTCTGGTTAATGCCAACTTCAGGTTTGCCTTCAAAAATAAACCTGTCTAACCAGTAACATAAGAAGCCTGCTAGCTCATAACGTTTTCCATACTCAGGCCCTGTGACACTTCTACGGTGATGTTGAGCAGAACTAATCTCATAATCTCGGAAAAAGTGTCTATACCACTGGGCATAAGTTGGGTTTTTTGACGAACACCGAGTAGGCGAATCGAGAAGAACAGAGCCTTGAAACCATGAGCCCCATTGTGCCGCCTCTGTGGCGGCGCTACGCAGGGCATCAACTATTTCCCGGTCCTCTTCCGATACCACGGAAAGATCAGAATCAGCTGAACCGAACATCGGAAGATAGAATAATTCACAGACATCTTCCAAAGAAGGCGCGAACTCACCCCAAGAAGCCACAAAGGTGTGAGTCTGGCAACTCCACCTCGAAAGGAGCACAGCTAGGCTCGCTTGATCGAACTTAACCGTCAAAAATGAACAGAGGCGAACCGATTGAAGGATATTAGCCCTGGTGAGAATGTCACGATAATGCTCATTGCCGCGAATATATTGTGACCAGCATCCCCAATCAGATCCTCCTGGAGCACTGGTATGAGTGGTGCTTGTGTATTGGACAAAGGAGTATGGAAAATCTCCTCGTTCAATCAAAAGACGGCGAATGGAAGAAGCTGGCAAATCATCAGCTGTGGTCTCGCTCGCCTCTATTTCAGATTCCAACAGTAAGGGTTTGGTGTTGGTGTTGATAGGTTGGTTAGAGTTATAGGAGTCGGGATAAGTGGTGACTTTGTCCCAAAATTGGTCACCATTATGAAGGTATGGAGCTCGGCGCCACTCGGATGGCGGAGGGGGCTCAGGAACCAGACCATCGGAGGCGGTCAAGAGTTTCTCCGGCATAGATAGACAGAGTGTAGAAAGGAAAAAGAAAAATACAGAGAAGAGAGAAGGAAAGCAGGAGAGGAAGGTGGGGGTTTACTGTGCGCGTCTTTTCAAATACTATACCGGGGAAGCGTCTGCCAATCAATCTCTTGGTATCTATGCCTTGTCATTCCTTGAGATTCTTTTTTCAAAAGAAATTAAAGCAATCATACACTAATTAATAAAATTATCTATTCATTTTTTATTTGATTAAATTAAATAAAATAATTACAAATTTATTAAAAATTATTATTAATATTTAAAATACCCTCTAAACTTTTATTTCAAAATATCAAAATATATTTTTTTAAATCACATAATTCCAAAATGCCAAAAAAATTAGCAAAACTATCAAATATGCTGAAATTGGTGGTTTATACGCTTTTTTATTTTATTCTATAATTTTGTGAATTTGGTCTCGTCCATATTATACATACAATTGCTTTGAACAGATAATTTGGGACAAATTTCTTTGATATTCTTTATTATTATTTTTTGATAGTTAAGCAATTTAATTTATTATAGAAGAAAACAAACAGACAACTAAAGAGGCATGTGATATTTTGTACCTATATAATTTTAAATAATTTTAAGAAGAATATTTTGATATTTTGGAATAAAAGCTTAAAGGGTATTTTGGACCTTAAAAATAATTTTTAATACATTTATAATTATTTTGTTTAATTTAATCAAATTGAACATTTAAAATATACTATTTTGTTATTTTACCTTTTTTTAATATAACATTTTATTTTATGAATGGAAATTATATGACCTATTCTCTTCCCGTGTTTGGTAAAAACAATATTGTGAATGTGAGTATGTTTAATTATGTAATGTTATGTTTTTCCTGATTCTTTTTGTTTTTTTTTTTTAATATATAAATACTAGCTTAATGTCTTGTTAATTGTTATCATATTGTGAGCATGTTTGTAAATTATATTAGTTGTTTATATATATATATATATAAATACTAATTTAAATGTTTTTTTTTTTTTTTTCTTCGAAAGATGAGGGTGATTTTATATATTAAAAGAGGTAATACAAACGGAGGCAAGCCTCCACTTTGGGCCAAGTCCACGAATGATGGGCTTGCCAAATCACAAAAAACAAATGAGTATACACAGGGCCTAACCCAAAAGATGAAGACATTTCTAATTTAATACAGGTGAACTAGACTATTCTTGTCTGAGGGCAAAACATAACGCTTGAAGCGATCACGTTCCGGTGTGACCATTTAGGGCAAGAACCCTAATACTCGTGATCATGTTGGTAAATTATATAAGTGTTGAAAAATATATGCTTCATATATTATTTAAGATTAATCATGTATTATACTAACACGCTTATGAGATAAGGAATAAAATCATGAATATGCTTACATAATTAATTAAATACTCTACTCTAAATATTTAATTAATATTTACAGTAAAGTAATAAATAAAAATATAAAGAACCTGAATGGAGTGTAATACTATGTTTATACCTGTTTGGTGCTAAATAATCTAGGCACTTGTCTCCCATGGTACAACAGTTTTTTCTTCTACCGATAACACAACTATAAATCAATGGATTCAAATATTCTTTCTAATTTGACTCAAAATGCACCTATACTATAAATCAATGGATCCAATGATGAATAGTAGAATGTTTTAAGAGCCTTGACACCATCATCGATAAAAATAAATTAAATTAAATTAAATTGAATTTTTTCCTGAATATATATATATATATATGGAGTATATTTTATTGTATATTTTACCTTTTCTAGTATATTGTTTTATTTTTGAAAAAATAAATAAATTTTTGGATCAACTGGTGTCACAATTATTGAGTTTAACTTTCTAAGATGAGAGACACTCTATTTTTGTAACATTACTCTTCAAATTCAAGTTATTGGGCAAAGTGGTGGTTTTCATTGGTGATCAAATGAGAGAAGGTGGACAACAAATATTTATTGTTGGGATCGGTGCAATTTGAGTGGATGAACTGAACATAACCCAATTTTTCATCGGTTTGGACAAGTATTTTTATAATTAGAATTGGGTTTCGAATTTAATTAGGATTTATCTTAATCCACCCAAATTCTAATATTATTTTTATACATATTTTATATTTAAATTTTATACTAATTTAATATTTTAAATATATTAAGCTTCAGATATCAATTATCAGTGCCCGAAATGTGAGGGTATATAAACGGATTTGTTGGCTTTATACAGGGGAGTAATCGACTCAGAACAGCATTAGCAACTAGGGTGCCTTGGTGGAAGTGGGGAATTAAAGAGAGCAATTTTGTATGAAGCCAAAAAGGCTTGGTGCTGATATCTGTGTAGCAAGTCCAAATGGATAAGAAAATCTTGTGTAAGACCTTAATTGCAAATTATATCAGGACCTCCATTGTTGTTCAAGACACTGTACTTGTTGAAACAGTGTAACTTAAGCAGAATAAGCAACAATTTGAGGTCACATGGTAGATAGATAGAGCTACCTTCTTTATCTGATTCATTGAAGTTTCCTTGTCCTTGTAAAAGCCAGGCAGTGGCCGCGCTTTGAAGCAGAAAGTTTTACGCAATTTTCAAATTTCTGTTTCTGCTTTCTCCTGTGCAAACGAAACAATGCTATGAATTTGCAAACTATTTTCCCACTTTGCAGGTATTCAAAAGAAACACTGAAACAAACAACATGGTTTTCTGATTGGTCGATGGAAACTCAACCTAAACCTGTTGAGCTAGATCATAGAAAGAGGAAAAATTTATCATGGGGTGTTCTCAGGTGTTGGATAGAGACATTGGATTCATGCAACACGTCACAAGTAGTTTATACAAACACAAAACACATTACAAAAGAGCATTAAGTGAGCTAGCTACGTTGTTTCTAAGTTTCCTAGCCATTTCCACCATAAGTTAACCTACTTCTATGCCGTCGAAGCACATTCATTCTGTCACCATTCATTGCCCTTTTAGATCTCAAAGGCTCATCAAAAACAGAGAGGGCTGCAAGTCTAGGGAAAAGGCCACAAGTGAGCCAAAAGTTGCAGAGGTTGTTGGTCAGGTTGTTGGGTGTGAAGGATCAGTCAATAAGTCCTTCAAAATTTCATCTTCATAACTGAGAGTATGGTCAAAAAGAGCTTCCTCAGAAGAGATGTTCTTGGCCAACTCCTCGCACCTGATTCTAAGAGAAGCAGCTTTTGTCACCTCTACCGCCAGGTCGCGACGGAGATTCGTAATATTCTTATCAGTCTCTTGCAAGTCTGACAACATCTGTGCAGCTTCTTGGTTAAGTCCACGGACCGCAAGTCTAGCATTAGCATCTGTGTACCTCTGCTCGAGCCATGATAGATCCAACCCCGCCAAGGATTTCCAGTCCGTCATTAGATCTCTAGCATCATTGATATCGTCGGTAGTAATTTGGCTAATCCTTTTTCCTGCCAAAGATTTGATGAGACCGGCGAGGGCATCCAACAACATCGCCTGAAACTGTCCACTTTTCACTCTAAAAGCATCGAAAGTCTTGGGGTGTTTGTGAAATATACAATCAAGGTATGGAATGCTTCGGAAGCTACATTTATATCCGTGCCACTGCACTAATTCATCAGGGCCAATGTTCTCCTCTCGAGGTGGAGGAAGGGGCTGTGCAAGACTTGTGTTGGGTACTGAAGCACCTGCTGATGAAGCTGAAGCCGGGGCTACATTTACATTTTCAGCTTCCGGCAGGTTCAAGTGGATTTCCTCGGAGTTTAAGTGCCTATCACCAACACTATCTCTGATCTCAATGGGGTTAGGAGATGCAACCTCCTCCACAACATCATCATCCGCACACCCACCTTTGCCAGCAGATAGATCCCTCTTTTCTTCATCAGCACAGAGTTTGAGTAATTCTCTAGAACCACATGGATAAAGGAGCCAAGCAACAGGTATGCTTTCATGGCATACCACAAGCTGATTTCTTGGTATCTTATCAAGGAGCCCCAAGCGCTGCAATTCAGATGCCCTCCCCTGTTGCTCGCTCTCTGAAGGTGACTTCTCAGTGATATTAGCAGTGTCGTCGACTTCAAGACAGCTAGGAGAAACAGGTGCTTCATCAGAACCATGATCAAGCGAAGAGCCAAACTCTGAATTGGTATTGGAGAGCTATATGCAAGAAGTAAAGAAAGTAAATAAAAACCAACACAGATGATTAGCAGACAAAGATGGTGGAAAGGAAACTTGATTAATACCATTTTCATGCGCTTCAACATGGGTGGCCTTAGGTTGATCAATGGAGGTTGCCTTTTGCCGCAACTTGTGGTATTGTTTTGAAGGCGCGCAGACCTACGTGGCTGAAATGTTTTTTGAGCTGATGCAGCAATAGTGGTGGCGGTGGCTACTGCAAAATGGTTTAAGCCCTCACGGGATACATCTAGGTGGTTTTTGGGAGCTTTCAAGGAAATGTCATCTTCGAATATAGGGACTTGGTCCAGTGGCTGAGGAGAGCTCGATCGGAAGGCCAGGAACTTCGTTAAAATGTTAGCCCAATACTCGCGAAAGCGTTGAGTGCACCTACCTTGGCGTTTACGTGAGGGCATAGTGAAGCTAGCAGCATATTGAGAAAGGGCGCGTTGGCGAAAACTACAAAATCTAGCGCAGCTGGAAGTATATGATTCTGGACAATTGGTAGGCCTTGGTACACCTTGGTCATATCCAAACTGGCGAGCAATCCTACAAGGGTTGTATGTGATTGTCCCTTTTCCGGTCTCAGTTATGTAGGGAAGGGCACATTTGGACACAACTGCAATGAAAATTAAAGTGTTGGTATTGTTGTCATCCTTCAACACAACCACAGCGTCCTCGGGACCCCCACAAAATGTTGGATAAAAAATGCCGTCGTGCTTAACAACGTATGGACGGGCACAGAAGTTTTCAAATTCATCAATATAGTCACCCAATCTACAAGGAGTCGTGAGGTTGGTCCATCTCATTGCATGACTATAGCATTGAAGCTTGCCATCAGCTTTTTCACATAAGGTTCTGGGACCAGGGGCATAATGTGGGAAGCGCTCAAACAAAAACAAAGTCAAGAAAGAGCATGAAACATAAGTAGTCACTTCATACCGACCGAGAGACCGAACCCAATCTTGCTTCAGCATACTCAGCCTGTAGTATAAAGTACCAAGAAACATGGGAGCAAGAGGCAATGCATGGCCACGAGAGAGAACCGCAGCCAAAGGGAACACTCTCTCGTTAATGCCATCTTCGGGTTTGCCTTCAAAAATAAACCTGTCTAACCAGTATGATAAGTAGGCCGCTAGCTCATAACGTTTTCCATACCCAGGTCCTCTGACGCTTCTAAGAGAATGTTGATCATAATCTCGGAAAAAATATCTATACCACTGGGCATGAGTCGGGTATTTTGTCGAACATGGAGGAGGCGAATTGAGAAGAACAGAGCCTTGAAAGCGTGAGCCCCATTTTGCCGCCTCTGTGGCCGAGCTACGCAATGCATCAACTATTTCCCGGTCCTCTTCCGATACAACGGAAAGATCAGAATCAGCTGAGCCGAAGATTGGAAGATGGAATAATACACAGACATCTTCCAAAGAAGGCGCGAACTCACCCCAAGAAGCCACAAAGGTGTGAGTGTGGCAACTCCACCTTGAAAGGAGCACATCTAGGTTTGTTTGATCAAGCTGAACTGTCAAATTTGTAAAAAGGCGAACCGAATGATAGATATTAGCCCTAATGAGAATTTCACGATAACGCTCATTGTCAAGTATATACCGTGACCAAAGTACCCAATCGGGTCCTCCTGGAGGACTGGTATGAGTAGTGCTTGTGTATTCGACAATGGAGTATGGGAAATCTCCGCGTTCGATCAAAAGACGCGGAATGGAAGAAGATGGTAAATGATCAGCTGTGTGGCTTTCCTCTGTTTCAGGTTCCAACAGTAAGGGTTTGGTGTTGGTGGGTGGGTTAGAGGATTCGGGAAAAGTGGTGACTTTGTCCCAAAATTGGTCGCCATCTTCAAGGTATCGAGCTCGGCGCCACTCCGATGGCGGAGGGGGCTCAGGGACAACACCATCGGAGCCGGTCAAAAGTTTCTCTGGCATATTGAGACACACGGAAAATACAGATGAGAGAGCAGGAGAGGTAAGTGGCAGTGAATGTGAAGCCTAATAAATAAGGGTGGAGTATCCACTTAAAAATGTAAAATTATAAGCGTTTAATTTAATTTGAAAAGTACTTGTATAGAGTCTGAGTGATTTTTTTTTTATTTTATATATATATATATATAATTATCCCTAAATAAATGTATACTTTAAATTAACATGGTAAATTTTTGAGTTAAGTGGTATGCTAGTACTGGAATTTTAAATAAAAACAAATTAATTCCTTGAAAACTTGGGAGCATCCAGAAGGGTAAAAAATATTAAATGGAGGTAGAACTCCAAATGGAATTATTATTGTTATTATTATTTTTCTAATAATAGAAAATAGTCATTAACCCTTGGTCAGGTAATACATTCTTCGTTGACAAACAAGTATTATAATTGCACATGAGCTTGTTGCATCAAGTTTAAGGTTCAATTTTCTTTGGTGCAAATATTGGTGAATTGTAATTACCCTAGCTGATGTCAAAATTTTAAAAAAAATTCTGTATAACCTCCCCTAAAAATGGGCCTTCAACAACCTGTCCCAACACATAATAAAATTAATATATTTCAACATCCCATCCATCCGTTCATTAAACCTCAACGTGGCTCATCTCATGGTGGAACATCTACATACCGTTTAATCCAAATTATCATAATTACAGTCCCAAAATATAGTTACAATAACAAGAGTTCACGAATCTCTATACCAAATATAACAAACTAAGATTTTACAAAAATATGGGACTTAATACAAAAATAGCAAAAGAAGTCTTCTAGTTCAGATTAGGCCTGTGGTGGAAAATCATCCGCCATTTCTTTCTCGTTTCCTGAAAAAAATAATAAGTATGCAGGGTGAGCTATATGCTCAGTAGGTGACACTTAAGACACGCATCTTGTGTCCTTGTGAATCCATACAAAGAATAGATCAATAGAAATGGGGATCATACAGTGTCGGGATAATACAACATTTCAACCAAACTCAAGTGCAAACAATGCAATGCCATGGAATGCAAATGCATGCCGATGTCGCTCCTCATTTTCATAATCCAAACATCATTTCCAAACCGTTAATACAGCCTGCCCTTTGGTAGCCCCGCCGCGACACGAGAGGAGGATTGGCTAGTGTCCCTGACCCTTGGTAACCACGCGGCGTCATTATGGGGCCCAGCTGGCTCAACCACGCTAAGGCGTGTAATACCCTGTAGTTTAAAAAGGGCTTATTTAAATTAAATTAAATTATTTCTGTATATTTAATGTGATAGTTATTCATCTATTATTGTGTATGTTAATGTATTAAATTAAATTAATTTAATTGTGCATGTATTCATATTTTATATTTTTATTTATTGGTAAGGTTTGTATTAAGCAGTATTAGTTACTTAAAGTAATATATTTATATGGTAAAGTATGATTATGATTGTAATGTATTCTTATGTAAAATAAAAAAATAAAAAAATAATAATAATAATAATAATAGTTATAATAATAATAATAGCTATAATAATAATAATAGTATTAAATCATAATGTCATGATGAAATTAGAGATTAGGATAGGATTTCATTAATGTTTATGGGTAGACTTGAAGCCATATGGTTAGAAATGTGGTTACATGACTTGAAGCCATATGGTTGGGAATGTGGTTAGTTAAATGTAAAATTAGATATTTGTAATATTTATATTATATAAATTGTATATAAATTATTTAGCCTACCTTAGAATGAATGAACGGGAGTTAGAAAAAGTTATAGCTTTCAGTGAGCCATTGTAAAAGTGTGGAAAGGAAGAGAGAGAAAGAAAGGAGCTTGGACCGGTGTAGGAGGAATTTACCCGACTACGCGCAACCGGCGGATTTATTTTAAATCTAAAAGGCAAGTTATTATCTATTTTTCCCCTTTGAATCCATAAATTAATTGTTTAAATTATTTAAATTATTATGGAGCCTTGAGAGCATGTTAGGAGTTAATAAATTATTATTTTTAGTTTATTTAATTAATAAAATTTTAATTATTTAGGATGGTAGATATTTAATTATTATCCTATACAATTAAATCTAGCTAAAAATAATTATTTAAGGCTTCAGGGATTTTTCTAGAATTTTCTAGAATTTTTCGGTAATTTTATGCATTTTCCGGCGAGGCTCCGGCGAGATTTCCGGTCGCCGGCAGCGCGGAAGAAGACCAGAGCAATCCGGTGTGTTGCGGCGCAAGGTAACCCGTGTGCGCATGGATCCATGACCGGTTGATGGAAAATTGATTAAAAGAGGGATTCGGTGTAGCGCGGGCCACTATATGATGGTGCGCGCTAATCATCAGCCGCAGGATGAAAGGAACATAGGTGGATTGATCCGGTGTGGCGCTCATGTAGGAAAGATGATGCAGCCAACCAACCTGAGGACGCCGCGTCAACAAGAAGCCATCAACGCGCGCGTGGGAGCGCGTGCATGCGCGTGGAACTCTCCAGACGCGCGTAGGAGCGCATGCAAGCGCGTGGGAGAGTGGGGAAGGTTGGGCTACGCGTGGGGAAGCTTAGGGCAGCGCATGGGGGCGCGTGAAGGGCCCTTTCAGCTGCTAAAAATTACCAGACTACCCCTAGGGCCATTTTTGTGAATTTCAGAACCTTAAACTTTGATTTTTAGGGCCTGTGTTGGTATTTACGGGTTTGCGGGCCACGAAATTATTATTTTATTACCCGTTAATTATTCTTATGGCCGATTAATCTTTTCTAAGCATTTATTGGCTCGTTTACAGTACGGATATGAATGTGATTTATTTAACGACATTGTTAAATATAAATAGTGTTATTATCTTATTAAATGGTATCAAACATTACTGTTAAATTAAATAATGCCATGGTTTTAGTCATATAAATTATCCATGATATCTTATGGGATGTTTATACTGTTAAATGATATATAAACCATGATTATTATGCTGTGTGCATTTCAGGAAATAAATAGACTGTTTAATTATGTCGCATTTATATTATATGGATGTGTTGCCATATAGAACCATGTGAGCTGGCTAATAAGTTTAGACTCATTTATACCTTATGCATTCATTGCGATAGACAGATGTGTGGCTGTCGGGGTATGTGGTTTAATATTATTGGCATGTGTTGCCTAATTGACGTACTCAGTATATTTAGTAATATTATTGGCATGTGTTGCCTAATTTATATGCTCAGTATATTCATCAGTACTTTGAGAGGTGTTATCACTGTGTAGTTCGTTATAGTCTGTGTTGTCAGTACCGTGCACCATGTATAATAGCTGATTTCCCGGGTAGGGAAAGGAGACACTTAACCACCTAGTGTGAGTCTAAGTGATCACCGTCTATTCTGGTTGAGGTCATATTATACATTGGGTAGTTCCCTTAGGATGTATACAGATATAGTACTCATCCAATTCATAATGATTAATTTATTTGATTCTCTGATTTGGGTCACAGTAGAGAGGACTTGCTCGTGGGGTTGACCCACCATTGTTGTTATTTCAGGATACGGTCAGTACCCGTTCCAAGGTTGAGGTTAGCAGTGTGGGACCACCATCCGAACTCATCTACTCTTACGATCCAGTTCAGGGTAGAAGTTTTATGTATTACTTCAGTTTCAATTTTTATTTACTTTTGACGTTGAACTCTCAAGTTTATATTTAGGGATCCTTGACATAGGATTTCCAAGTTGTAATGGAGTACTGTATTAAGTAAAGGATGGATGGATGTTGTATTATTTAGTGTTCCTTTCATGTCTAAATTCTTTTATTATTATCATTTTGTATTCCATGCTTGTATGTTGCCAATTGTTTTTGATATCCCTCGTTTTTCGTGTATAAGCCTGATCAACTTATGCGTGGAAAATGTGGGGGTGTCATAGGGCGACTCCCTAGTCCCCTCTAGGCTATATTAACCTCCGGCCCGTTGGTAACCCCGCAGCGACCAGGTTTTGCATAAAACCATTTCATCAAAAACACTTCCCTGAAATTCCCCATATTTATTTCAAGAACAATTTCTCCCATTTCATGAAAACCCAATGGTATGTACATGTATATATATCCCATGCTTTCAATACTATGGCATTTAGAATTTTATACCACATAATTAAGCATACATCATATTTAACATCTCTAAATGAATTATCAACACATTAAACACGACAAGACAACACAAAATTTTACACCACAAAATTAAGCATACATCATGTTCAACATCTCCAAATGAATTATCAAAACATTAAACACAACAAGACAACCTCTAAGCATGCTTTTCTACTCATATTCATAATCATGAATTTTCCTAAACATCATTTATATAATCATTGAAACAATTAACTTCCAAATTTAACATGCTTGTCACAACAAGAGAGATATAATTCACAATGGAGCAAGAAAACATGGATTAAGAGCCCCTACCTCTAAATTGAACCAAACCTTTGAAATTGGGTCCTTAAATTCGAGCTCCCAAAGAGGACCAAAAGATGGAATTTCTGGTACTAGCACGTAGAGCTCATCGTGCTCGTCGTTTTGCCTCAAACGGCACCTAAATCCGCCAAGAATTGAGAGAGAAATCAAGGATTGAAGTTGAAAAAGAAAAAGAAAAGAAAAAAAAACAGAAGCAGCGAGAGAGAGATTTAGCTGCCCGAGAGAGAAAGCAATTTAGGATTAAATGGGTCTGTAATGACCCTAATAACTCAAGTGGGCCCCACAGTTGAAAAGTCAAAAACTTTACATTCTCCCCAACTTTAAAAAAGATTTCGTCCCCGAAATCAAGACATACCTGGAGAAGAAAACAACTCTGGATACTTGGAGCGAACCTCCTGTTCGAGCTCCCAAGTAGCCTCCTCGACTCCGTAGTGTCTCCAAAGGATTTTCACCATGGGTATCGTCTTGTTCCTCAACACCTTCTGTTGTGTGTCAAGGATATGAATTGGTCCTTCCTCGTAGGAAACATCCTCATCAATGTCTACATCAACCCAACTCAAAATATGACATAGATCTGGCTCGTACTTCCGTAACATCGATACATAGAAAACATTGTGGACCCTATCCAACTGTGGTGGCAAAGCAAGTCTGTAAACAACTTCTCCTACACGGTCCAAAATCTCAAACGGTTCAATAAATCGTGGCGACAACTTGCCACTTTTCCCAAATTTCATCAAACCCTTCCGTGGAGAAACCCGAAAAAAAACGTGGTCTCCCACCTCAAAGGATAACGGCCGTCTCCGCTTATCTGCATAATTCTTCTGTCGGCTCTAAGCTGTAAGTAACCTCTGTCTTATCAACTTAATCTTCTCAGTAGTCTCAAGCACAATGTCAGGTCCTAAGGCGGCTGTCTCGCTTACCTCAGTCCAACAAACAGGAGACCTACAAGGTTTACCATACAATGCCTCAAATGGAGCCATCTGAATGCTCGCCTGATAACTGTTGTTGTAGGCAAATTCAATAAGTGGAAGGTGATCCTCCCAACTACCACCCAAGTCAAGCACACATGCCCGAAGCATATCCTCCAAAATCTGGATAGTACGCTCCGACTGACCGTCAGTCTGTGGATGGAATGTCGTACTCAGGTGCAACGCTGAGCCAAACGCTACTTGAAGTCCTTCCCAGAACTTCGAAGTGAACTTAGCATCCCTATCTGAAACAATGATTACTGGAACTCCATGCAACCTTACAATCTCCTTCGCATAAAGAATACCAAGCTTTTTTGCATCATCTGTTGCCTTAATAGGCAAAAAGTGAGCCGTCTTGGTCAATCTGTCAATGATGACCCATAGGGACTCATTGCCCCTTCGTGACCTTGGAAGACCTGTCACAAAATCCATAGCAATATGCTCCCATTTCCATTGCGCTACAGGTAATGGTTGCAACAAATTGGCTGGTCTCTGATGCTCGGCCTTCACTTGCTGATAGGTAAGGCATCTAGCCACAAACTGTGCAACATCTTTTTTCATCCCGTTCCACCAATATTGACTTCTCAAATTGTGATACATCTTGGTACCACCTGGATGAACTGCAAAGCGGGAAGTGTAAAACTCCCGTAAGACGTCCTCACGACAAACAGTAGGAACCACCAACAAACCCCTGAACCGTAGACCCCCATCTGTATACAAAGCCCAATCTTTCACTGTCTCACCACTGGAGATCAAAGCGTGAATGGCATCTAAATCCGGGTCTTGTCTCTGTGACTCAATCACTCGTACAACAAGAGTAGGCTGAGCCATAAGACTAAACAAGAATGCCGACTCGCTGTCAACATCATCATCAAAACAATACAATCCCATCTCTGCCAAATCCTTAAGCGTCTTCCACTTCCGAATAACCAGACAGGCCAAAGTTCCACGAGATTTTCGGCTTAAGGCATCTGCTACCACATTTGCCTTGCCCGGATGATACTGCAAGTCAAAATTATAATCTTCCAAGAATTCAACCCATCTTCTCTGTCTATTGTTTAAGTCCTTTTGGGAGAAAAGGTACTTGAGACTTTTATGATCCGAGTACACCTCGAATCTTTCACCATACAAGTAGTGTCTCTAACACTTCAAAGCAAACACAACTGCCGCCAACTCCAAATCATGAGTAGGGTAGTTGTACTCGTGAGTCTTCAACTGTCGAGACCCATAAGCCACTACTCTACCATCCTGCATCAACACACACCCTAAACCATCACGTGAATCATCACAATAGATCACATAACTCAAGCCACGCTCAGGTATCACTAACACAGGAGCCGTAGTCAATCTTGTCTTTAATTCCTGAAAAGATGACTCACAGGCTTCATTCCATGCAAACTTAATCCCTTTCCGGGTTAAATGAGTCATAGACGCTGCCAAACGGGAGAAATCTTTCACAAATCTCCGGTAGTAACCCGTTAGACCGAGAAAACTACGGATCTCAAACACATTCTTGGGTTGCTCCCAATTCAAAACAGCTTCAATCTTTGATGGATCAACTGACACTCCGCCTTCTGAAACAACATGTCCCAAAAACTTCACCTCTTGTAGCCAAAACTCACATTTCTCATATTTGGCATACAACCGGTGCTCCCGCAAAATCTGTAAAACAATACTTAAATGGATCTCATGTTCCTCCCGAGATCGTGAATACACAAGAATGTCATCCACAAAACTACCACAAACTGGTCCAAGTAATCGTGAAAGACACGGTTCATTAAGTCCATGAATGCCGCTGGAGCATTAGTCAAGCCAAAAGGCATAACAAGGAACTCATAGTGTCCATACCGTGTACGGAATGCTGTCTTCGGGATATCCTCATCCCTAACCCGCAACTGATAATAGCCAGACCTCATGTCAATCTTGGAGAAACAATTGGCTCCCCTCAACTGATTAAATAAATCATCTATCCTTGGCAAAGGATACTTGTTCTTGATGGTGGCGCGATTCAACTTCCGATAATCGATGCATAATCTCAAAGAACCATTTTTCTTCTTAGCAAACAAGACCGGTGCGCCCCATGGTGACACACTCGGTCGGATGAAACCTTTCATCCTCAAATCATTAAGCTGTCTTTTTAATTCCTCCAATTCAACTGGTGCCATAGAAATCGGCGCGGTACCTGGTATTAACTCAATAGAGAACTCCACTTCTCGGTGTAGAGGCAACTCTGTCAAATCCTCCGGAAACACATCCAGAAAATCACGAACAACTGTAGGATAATATTCTTCCACAACATCATCCTCTTCGACTATAAGGGTAGCCAAAAAGTAATCACCACGACTCCGTCCACGAATTTCATAAAACGATGAAATGTGGGAATCACTCCGATCTCCCGCGAAAAAGAAACAGTCTCCCTCGGGAGTACAAACTGTAACCCTTTCTTTGAAACAGTCGATCGTGGCAGGAAAAGAAGCTAACCAATCCATCTCGAGAATGACATCAAAGCTAGTAATTTCTAGGAGGATAAGGTCAAACATAAAAGTCCGCCCGGCTATCACAATGGAATAGTCCCTCACGACTCGGCTCAAAGACACTGAAACTCCAACTGGCGTATCAATACATAACGCCCGATCCATAAAACTGACCTTTAACCCCGATGCAAGTGCAAATGATGATGAAATGAAAGAATGAGATACACCAGAATCAAACAAAACACGGGCCCAAGAACCAAACACTGGAAATATACCTCGGAGAACTGAAGATCCAGGAGATGCATCAGTCGGTGCAAGGGTAAAGACACGCCCCTGCGGTGCTTGTGCCTGTGAACTACTAATCTGAACACCAGACTGTTGTGCCGACACAGTAGGAGTATCCCTCCTAACTGGTCGTGAACCCTGAGAAGACAAGGCAGGCTGTGGTGGTGGCGGTGGTCTGAAACCTGATTGAAACGTAGCCGACTGTAACGGCCTCTGCCGTGACCCTCTGCCACTAGTGGTGTCTGCTCCCTGACTCGGACAGTCCCGAATCAAATGGCCCTGCTGGCCACACCCATAACAAGCCTTCGGAGCTGAAGAAACTGAAGTCAATCTCATAGGACAACTGGACTTGTAATGCCCAGGCTGCTGACATTGAAAGCAAACAACTGCATTCCTATCAGACCTAGCTGGCAACGGAGTGGTAGGAGCAGATCATGCAGACTGCTGTCCCTGAAACTGAGATGGACCGCCCCTGTTCCTTTTCCAAGAAGATCTTTTTGAAGATAGCCCTACACCCCTCTTTTGCTTCAACTGCTCTCTTCTTGCATCCTTCTTTTTATTATCAGCTTCCAGCATCAAAGCCCTTTCCACTGCTTCAGAGTAAACCTTAATGAACTGTGCCGTGATCAACGGCCTCATCCGATCATTAAGACCAGAAACAAACTTCCGAGTCTTGTTAACTTCATCTCTCACCATTTCTGGAGCAAAGCGAGAAAGTGAAGTGAACTTGTTTTCATATTCTACCACTGACATGCTCCCTTGGATAAGGTTATGAAACTGGTCTTGTAACTCCCATCTTTTGGAAAGCGGAAAGTACTTTTCATAAAACAATTCCTTGAACTTGTCCCAACTCATCTCTTCTACCTTATATCGGCTCGTAACCGACTTCCACCATAATTTAGCATCCTTAGCAAACTTATAAGTAGCTAGGATGATCTTCAAATGATCCTCTGTCACATCCATAGAAGTCAATTGAGTTTCAACTTGCTCTATGTAGTCATCTGCTATCATTGGATCCGCACCGCCCTCAAACATAACCGGCATCAGCTGAGAAAACCCCTTAATAATCTTGAGACGCTTCTGAGCTGGCGTCTCCTCAACTTGAATTGTAGGTTGTGGTGCCGGCTGCGACTGAGCAACAATCGTTGCCCTCACGACATTTTGCAACAAATGATTAAACTCCAGTGCTACAGAACCTTCACCCACTTCTACGGGTGCTTCAACATTATCCCTCCTTATAGGGACAGTTCTCGGGGGAATCAAGTCCCTAAGAAGTGTGTCCTCATCATTTAGCTCCTCCGGATTGGAGCTGGAGCTCTCGCCAACATCACTCCTAGTCGGTCTAGGGCCAACTTCCCTGATTTCCTCACGCCGTGACATCGTTCTATAAAACAAAGGAAACAATTCAATAACAATAACACTAAGGTCCAACCGTGAACAACCCAACGCAAAAACATACTGTACAAACATTTAGCATGTAATATTATGCAATGAACACATTAATGTAAGCATATAAACACATAAGCACGTAAGCAAGTAAGCAGTTAAGCATATTTTTTTACATAGCAAAACACTTTTCCAAACAAGGAAATAACAATGCAAATGACTTCTCAGACAACCCTAGGCAAGCCTCTACCCGTTATCCTAATGGTATTCGAACCATCGCTCTGATACCAAATTTGTAACGACCCTAGCTAATGCCAAAATTTTAAAATTTTTTTTGCATAACCTCCCCTAAAAATGGGCCTTCAACAACCTGTCCTAACACATAATAAAATTAATATACTCCAACATCCCATCCATCCGTTCATTAAACCTCAACGTGGCTCATCTCATGGTGGAACATCTACATACCGTTTAATCCAAATTATCATAATTATAGTCCCAAAATATAGTTACAATAACAAGAGTTCACGAATCTCTATACCAAATATAACAAACTAAGATTTTACAAAAATATGGGACTTAATACAAAAATAGCAAAAGAAGTCTTCTAATTCAGATTAGGCCTGTGGTGGAAAGCCATCCGCCACTTCTTTCCCGTTTCTTGAAAAAAATAATAAGTATGCAGGGTGAGCTATATGCTCAGTAGGTGACACTTAAGACACGCATCTTGTGTCCTTGTGAATCCATACAAAGAATAGATCAATAGGAATGGGGATCATACAGTGTCGGGATAATACAACATTTCAACCAAACTCAAGTGCAAACAATGTAATGCCATGGAATGCAAATGCATGCCGATGTCGCTCCCCATTTTCATAATCCAAACATCATTTCCAAACCGTTAATACAGCTCGCCCTTTGGTAGCCCCGCCGCGACACGAGAGGAGGATTGGCTAGTGTCCCTGACCCTTGGTAACCCCGCGGCGTATTTATGGGACCCAGCTAGCTCAACCACGCTAGGGCGACTCCCTAATCCTTTCTAGGCTATATTAACCTCCGGCCCATTGGTAACCCCGCAGCGACCGGGTTTCGCATAAAACCATTTCATCAAAAACACTTCCCTGAAATTCCTTATATTTATTTCAAGAACAATTTCTCCCATTTCATGCAAACCCAATGGTATGTACATGTATATATATCCCATACTTTCAATACTATGGCATTTAGAATTTTACACCACATAATTAAGCATACATCATATTTAACATCTCTAAATGAATTATCAACACATTAAACACGACAAGACAACACAAAATTTTACACCACAAAATTAAGCATACATCATGTTCAACATCTCCAAATGAATTATCAAAACATTAAACACAACAAGACAACCTCTAAGCATGCTTTTCTACTCATATTCATAATCATGAATTTTCCTAAACATCATTTATATAATCATTGAAACAATTAACTTCCAAATTTAACATGCTTGTCACAACAAAAGAGATATAATTCACAATAGAGCAAGAAAACATGGATTAAGAGCCCCTACCTCTAAATTGAACCAAACCCTTGAAATTGGGTCCTTAAATTCGAGCTCCCAAAGAGGACCAAAAGCTGGAATTTCTGGTACTAGCACGTAGAGCTCATCGTGCTCGTCGTTTTGCCTCAAACGGCACCTAAATCCGCTAACAATTGAGAGAGAAATCAAGGATTGAAGTTGAAAAAGAAAAAGAAAAGAAAAAAAAAACAGAAGCAGCGAGAGAGAGATTTAGCTACCCGAGAGAGAAAGCAATTTGGGATTAAATGGGTCTGTAATGACCCTAATAACTCAAGTGGGCCCCACAGTTGAAAAGTCAAAAACTTTACATGAATTTTATCTCCACTTGCATGGCTCATATAGTTCTTTTCTTCGGAGATGGCAAGGGGTGTGAGTACCATTTAAGGGAACCAAAAAAAAAAAAAAATTGTCTATTTTTTGAAAATTAGAAGGCAAAAAAAAAAAAAAAAAAAGGGGTGCGTGGCCATAAAATATAGACATGGCAAAGACTAGTGACATGGTGGAGTGAGTGTTACAAAAAAAAAAAAAAAAAAAGTGCTGCAAAATTTGGGGTTTAATGAAGGTGGATTAGAGTGGTGATGGATTCTGTTGTTTCGGAATCTTATTCTATATTGGTGAAGGGAAGTGGAAGGGATCTTATGTGGCTTCTAGGGCACTTGGCTAAAATGGAATCACTTGTGCGAAAATGAGAATGAGGGTGGCCTGGGGTTTTGGGACTTTGAAGCTTTTAATATAGCCTTATAGGGAAGTGTTGCAGAGAGGTATAAGGTGGAGAGTTGAGTTGGTACAGGGACATGCCTGGTTTCAAAGTTTTATTCACTTGCCCCGCAGACTGCAATGTCTATAAATTGGAACGCTCGGAATGCTGAGTTTATTTATCAGTTGTTTGGTCAGGAAGAGGCTGATTTTTTATTTATTTAATTTTTTTTCCTTTGGTTTTATGTATGATAATCATATTATTTGGAAATGCATATGTTCATTATAGCGTTGTCAGTTGCATGATTATCACATTGTTTGGTTGGCTGTCGTAGTTCAGTTTAGAGGCTGGAATGCTCAGCTTACATAAATTGCTGCTCAGTTAAGTTACAAAGCAAATAAATTTTACAATATTTCCAAATCTTCTGAATAGTAACAAACTAATGCTGAAAGAAAACTGATCAAGGACAATAAATTCACTCTGATTTTCACAAGGGAATGCTACTATGGAGTTCAGCCTCCATGTTATTTACCCGTCATCGTAGCCTTTAGCTTTCAGCACCTACAATTTTCAGTCGTAGCCTGAAATGCAGTAACACTTGTTTTTACTGATCAATGCTGAATATCTGGGGATGTGCTCTCATAAATAATCATTTTAGGCTGTGAATTGAGCGAAAGAGTTGGGATTCGACTATTCTTTTTCAAGGCATTCTTGAAGCCACTGGTATTGGACATAGGCGTCCGGCATGCTAGAGAGCTTTGCATTGTGCTGGAACTTGGCTTTCTTCCTAGCTTGGGTGACTGAGGCCGTGTCAATGGAGTCTAAGAAAGAAAGAAGGAGATAACATAAAGAAAATCATCAATGGTAATTCTGACTACTGCAAAGGATAGCATAAGTTTAGGATATGAATTTGAGGTTACATGATAGATAGAGCTACCTTCTTTATCTGATTCTTTGGCGTTTCCTTGTCCTTGTAAAAGTCAGGCAGTGGCCGCGCTTTGAAGCAGAAGGTTTGACGCAATTTTCTAATTTCTGATTCTGCTTTCTCCTGCGCAAACAATACAATATTGTGTTATAGGAGCCTAGTTATTCACTGGCATAGTTTTGTACAGCAAAAAAATGGAGAGTTTAATGCTCTGGATTGGCAATTTTAACTATAACCTTGAATTTTGTTTGAATCTGCACTTTTTGTGCCTCCTTAGCATTGAATTTCTCTTCAAGCTTCTGAAAATATTAGAGGGGAAAACCATATAATACCAAAGACTAGTAGATATAATTAACTGAAAGAGAAAAATAAGAATAAACAAGCCAAGACTTGCCTGTTTTCTTCTCGCAGCTCTTTCCTCTGTCCTCAACTTGAAAGGAGAAGATAATGCCGGTGACTGTAATTTGTTTCGGCAGGCACTTATGGACTTGGAACTACTGGCAGACAAAAGCAAGCAATCATATAGCAACTCTTTCTTAGTGAGTGGCTGCTCGAATAAATTAGGGGATGTTTAATTCAAATCTTGTTTTTCAGTAGGAAAGACTTGGATTAATTTGCACATCAAAATCCCATTGTTATCCACAAATTATACAAGAAGAGTTCAGGAAAATGTTTATATGCTAATTATAATTTATTCGATTTTTGGAGCTTGGTAGGCCTCCTAGGTCTTATTTCTTACCAATTGAGCTATGTGGTGAACTAAGACATAGATATGTCTATATACATAATAGTTGCTCTAGTGCTCTACCAAGTGAACACACTGAACACTTTGTGACAATAGAAAGTTACAAAGCTACTTACACTGCAGATAGGATGTGCCATTTTGGTTCAGTTGTTTTACTTTGTGAGAATGAGGGATCAAGTTGTGTTCTAGCCCTGCAAGTATAGATGTGACAAAGTATTGAATATAAGTGAGAGAGAATTTTATAGATGTGAGACTTCTTTTCTGCAGATTCTTATAAACCAGTCAGTTACCTCTTACTTGCTGAACTAGGTGTTGTTAAAGGATTGTGCTTTGTTGCCCCATTCACATGTGCCTGCAGGTGAGAAAAGAAACTAATATTAGCATTCATGACAAAATCCCCAATTGGAGGAACATAGGAAATGATATTAGGGCAGAGGAAAAAGATACCATGGTTGGAGTTCTTAGAGGAGTCACACAATCGTTAGGTGCCTTTAAAGAACTAGAAGCAACCCTTGAACTTTCAATCTTCCGTATCCCCGGGGTACTACTAGCTTTATCGGATTCTCTGGCAGGGGTCAAATTAATCAACGAATGAAGCGATTTTCGAGTTGATCTCTTCTTATCCGTAGAGGCAATTTTAGGGTCCACTGTGATTGGAGTGACATTGTTTTCCTTTTGGGGATGAATGGAAGCCATGTGTTTGGCAGGTGAACTCGGAATTTTAGATGCTCTACGATAAACTGATGACTTTAGGGAAGAAAGTGCTGATTTCTTCTTGCTCATCACTGGTGCAACATCCTGGTCAGAGTTCAAATTCAACTGCATCATCATCATCATTCAATGAAATAATTAGTTGGTGTGACTATGTTAGTATCATAGCTCAAAATTAAAAATTCATGGGCATCAAACTGTTTTAAGTGTTACCTCTAACAAAGGTTTCTCCATTTGGCGTGGTCCACTAAGCTCCAATTCAGAAACCAAATTGTCATTCTCAGCATTCTCAAGCTGGTTTGATGAAGATTCATTGTTGGTGAAATTCTCCATTTGAACTTCCCGCTCTTGTCCTAGTTCATCTAGTGTAACACTTGAATTATGCCCATTAGCATTGGCAATGAAATTGGCCTCAACATTTGGGGCCTCGACCTGAAGCTGTTCACCAATAATTTCTTGGGAATCCAAAATCATCGGATGAGAATCTTGGGGGACAGTGACATGATCACAAACCGTGTCTTCACGCTCTTCTTGTTCCGGTGCGTTGTTATTAGCAGCATTTGCTTGCTCAAGCAAGGCTGCTGCCTTTTGTGCAGCAATTCTCTTGTAGTGAGCTTCGAAGAAAGCCTTCTTCTGCGCGACTGAGCCTGGCTGCGCGTATCTCTCTGCCTCCTCGACGTAGCGGTTGTGTGAGAAGGTTGACCATTTTTCCCAAGCCAAGGACTCTGTCACAAATCTCCCAAAAGAAACACTCTCTCCAAGAGCATGCATTGGGTTCCCCTGTAAGACACACAAAGTTTATCCAACATTTTCATGGTAGAATACTCAAACCCCAAATCACATTTTACCAGTCACACCCTCAAATTGAACACAGAATTAACAAATATCAATCATATGATAAAAATATGACAAAATGAGGAATGTTCAAGCAAGAGACTTTGAAGTTTATTAAACTGACCTGTTTGGATTCATTGGAAATGCCAGGAGCATAAGAGAACGTAGGCATGAGACAAGTTGATTCTCCCATGTCTTTGCAGTATGAGAAGCTCAATGATCCAACTTTGAGTATTTTTTTTTTTCTTTAGTCTATATGGTCTCTGTTCAGTGTTCTCTAACAGCACTTATAAATTTGAAATTCAAATGAAGAGCTTTGGGCTCTATGTTATGGAAAAGTAGGCCACATGGAGGACAAGGGAGAAGTGTAGTGTAATTCTTTATTAGGTGGTGGGGTCTGCTAACCATGTAAAGGCAAGCTTTAGTCTTTTTCAACTTGGTTCATGTGGTCCCCACTTGTTGAAAACTATTATCTCACCCCAACGTTCAATTTTTGAAATTTCAAGAAGAAGATGATATCATGATTATTCTGTCAGCTTGGTTTGTGGTTGATTAATTTGAATAAGACTATAAGAGCTTGATAGAGAGACTCAAGAATCTGCTTTACTTACCTAAATGCTAGGCTGGTTCTTGGTCTTGAATGTGTTTAAAATTGAAATAAGTGTTGTGCATGGTGTTTTTTAAATGAGAAGTTGGACACATTTATATATTTAGAGACACCCGTTAAACAAGTAATATTAGTTGTAATAAAAAAGTAAGAAACAAAGTGTGTCAATAAAAATAAATTATTAAAAATGACTTTAGAAAATTAAATATAATTGGTAGGATAACATGTAATCGAAAAAATTAAAAATAGAGAATTCATGTAGCCAACCTTATTTATATGAAATTAAGATAAGACTGATAATGAAGAGGAGTATATGAAAGGATAGTTAATGGACTCTTAAGAGCTCTATTGTTGTAGCAAATATTTGTGTTTGTGTGTGTGTGTGTGTGTGAAAGAGGGAGAGTGTTTATTAAAATTGTAGAGGACCAGAGGTTGGGGATGTAACAGACTGAACAACCAGTTGTTGCAACATCACATTGCTGATCAAATGGTTATGGCCTAATGTGTATCATATAGTATAGTGCTCAGCCCCACTACCAGCTAGTGTGAGAAAATCTCCTTGCCCAAGGCCTTGAATTGGGGTGTGTGTGTGTGGTTTTTATTTATTTATTTTTTTTCTTTTTTCAGGAATTCTCAATCATAATTTTTTGTTGTCCTCGTGAATTGGGTACATTAATACATCATTTAGTTGAAGAGACTAACCTAATGAAACATGTACTTTTGTATGAGCGAAGAAAAATGGAAAAATGTTCATGAAAGCATTAGAGTACCAAACAGAATCATCAAGACTAATTTTCTGATACAGCAACACCAACAAATTCAACAATTAGAGAAAATAAATGGAAGTTGCAACAAAGAGCCACCTTGAACAATCCTTTTTTATTTTTTTAATCCTGATATTGTCGTGTGCAACTCATATATAAAAGATCTTAACTATGAAATTGTGATCTGAATTTTGTTTCGACTAAGATTGTATTGCGATCATGATTTACCATATCGTTCAATACGTGACCCTTTTTCAAGGCCGATGCGAGCGTATCGGTCAGTTTACACTGATTTTATCCGAGTCCGTTACCACGATCGTGATCGTGACCGATTCTGCGAAACCATGATTGCGATATGAAAATGACCTAAATTTTTTAACCTATTTTCTTTTGCCAGTTGTGAATTACTTTCTTATAAGTGTTGTAAAGGATAACATTGAAAGCCGAAAGAGGGGGTTTTGGAGCCGAACCTTGTAATCTCATATTTTTTGCATAGCGAATGAACCATGTTCTTTATATTCTTTATGTGAAGTGTGTTTATGCTATTGATTCGCAGCTTTTGTCCTAACATTAATAACATAGTGAACTCCAATTTAATTTTTATGAACCACTTAGAGAAGCAACTTGATGATCTAAGTCCAAACTTACAATAATTAACATCGAGAATTAATACTATAAAACAAGAACAGAATACAGAGAATTTTTATGTGACGTCAATTTTGAGTCCAATCCAATCTTATTAGTTCAAATATGTTACTGCTACTGAGTACTGATAGTAGCCCAACATTCTTATTGGACTCATCTACACAGATACAACCATTGGGCTTTACTATATCTTCTGTGTACTGATTTAAGACCAATAACATTATTGGGCTCATCTATACATTTTTAACAGTTGGGCTTTGCTATATCTACTGTGTACTGATTTTAGCCCAACAAGGTTATTGGGCTCATCTACATAGTTATAACCGTTGGGCTTTTCCATCTCTTCTGTGCACTAATTTTAGCCCACCGAACGACAAAACAATAAAAACTTTTTAAGAGATCACTGATCTGTGGTATTAAACAATTATCATAATACACTAATACTATTCTTTCTTATTAAATTGGAAGTACTCCGAAAAATGATGCCTTACACATTGGTGAGTAAGAAATTTTTTTCACACCAAATATAATCACCGTTAAATATGATTTAAATATAAAAAATAATTATTATAATGGAGTAATAAAATGCAGCAATCTATCTAACATCGTGTAAATAAATTTCTTATTCATCGATTATTGAGAGATTATTTCCGTTCTGTCATTATCTTTCTCATTACTATATGCATGTACTTAGCAATCAGAATGATGATCGCTAGCCACCAACTTGATTTTGATGGAGCATAAGATATTTTATTAGCATAAGGGAGTACTCACCCACTAAGTTCAATTGGACAGATATAAAATTTTGCAACCATTTGCAATTTTATTATTTTATTGATCATAATCTTCTTTTCTGTTGTGGCTGTCTAAGATGCTGTGTCTATTTTTGACAAATAAATGTACAAATATTAGGTTTGTTCTGTTCTGGGGGCTAGGACAAATAAATTTGCTAGACTTAAAACTTCAACAATTAGTTTTTAAGATGCAGAGGAGATATCATTAATTTATAATTATTCTTGATTGTGTCAAACATGTACTAAGTCTACTTCATTTATCGTTCTCATCTAAAATAATATATATATATATCTGTGTAATCGTCTTTTTTTTTTTTTAACTTAAAATCAAATATTGTGACAATGTCAAATTTGATCTTTTGGTATGATTTGTATATTATATGGTGTCATTTTAATTAAGAGGTCGTGGGGTGTCATTGGATGTTAACCACCCGAGTCTATGATAATGATATTTCCTCTAAACTTAAAATAAAAAATAAAAAATAAAAATCATTGAAGTTTTAAGTCTAACAACTTGATTATGTTAAGCATGTGCTAAGTCTATTTCATTTATCATTCTCATCTAAAACAATATATATATATCTGTAATCATTTTTTTTTTTTAACTTAAATTCAAATATTGTGACAATGTCAGATTTGATCTTCTGGTATGATTTGTATATTATATGGTGTCATTTTAATTAAGAGGTCGTGGGGTGTCATATTGGATGTTAACCACCCAAGTCAATGCACTGTAAAATATTTATTCAGTTCATGCAACTAAAGTAAATAAGAGCTGTCAAAAAGAAATAATAAACAAAATACAAGAGCTGAAAATTGATTTGTCTAGTTAAATGTTAGTGCTTGACACGAACAATTGTCAGAAAGTTGATGTAATACAGAGGCCACTACTATATAGGTCAGTATTTATATGGATATAAAATATTTTAGAAATACATCCAACAATTCAAGTACTTTAATGACTAATAATGATTCTTGCTGACATTCACATCGATTGGTGTCCCTACATTGGATCTTTTGACACAAAATCAATTACTTCTTGGAGGCTTCGGACGATGATAACGATGAAATCTTCATGGGATGTCGAGTTTAAGTTATACAGAATAATATGAGAAAATGTGTTTGTTTATATGTTTTAATTTTCATATATATCAGATTATGAAATATTTGAAAAATATCAAATACGAATTAAATATTGAAGTTTATGTTTGCGCGTATATGGGAAGTATTGATATTCAACATGGTTAATCGCTAACAAGCAAAACAATAAGTCTTCACAACTAGAGACATAAGAATAACACAAATTTAATCTGAATAACAATGAAACAATAAGCCGTCACAATGATCAACTAGAGATATCAACGAGTATTATTAGTTCAAATGATAGGATTTCTCTTTTTTGAATGGGAAGTTAAGGCCTGTTTGGCTAGTGTTTTTGTTTTGTATTTTTTGCTTTTGTTACTGTATTGTAGCGAAGTAAAAACACGAAACATGATTGGTAATATTTGCTGTCATATGAATAATACCGAAACACTTCTAAAATTGAGACCAAAATCGAAAGCATCAAAATAATGTTTTTGTTTCCTTTAGCAAAACACTGTTAAAAAAAAAAAAAAAAAAAAAAAAAAAATTTAAACTAATCATTCAAATTTTCAAACTTGCAATACTTTTTACCAAACATGTTTTCATGTTTTTGCTTCTAAAAATCTTCTAACAAATTTACGTTATCAAATAAACTTCTAAATAGTTTTGAGCACACTCAAAAGTAGAAACATTGTTTCTGCTTCGGGTCAAAGCAAAACACAAAGCAACCGTGGTTGTCAAGCAAGCCCTTAGTGTTCGAAAATTGTTAGAACTTAAAAGTAACATCGTGACTGTGATCATTTGCTTAAAAAATAAATAAATAAAAACCACAACCAAGTAGAGATTAATGACACTAGTCATCATAATATGATACTCTTTTGAAGATTGATATAGCAAATTGAACATGGTGAAAGAGAATTGAAAAAAAAAAAAACCTGTGCCAAAACAAAACAACTGAATCAGCAGATAGGTTTCAGTGGCTATTATCCAAAAAGAAAAGTTCGTCTTCAAGTTGATTGAAACCATCCCATGAGAGCATTGAATCCACACTATCAACCCATTGCTGTATAGAATCTTGAGTACCCATTGATGATGGGTTGATAGAATTTTCCAAAGAAAATGTAGGACTATAATATGAATTGGAGGTGTTTGTTTCTTGGTTTACCCCTAATCCCACATCCAAACTTGGACACAACATCTCATAATTATGTAGAAGGTCATCATGATGATCAGTTGATTCATTGGAGGTCACCATGATCTTGTTGACTTCGTTTTGTTTCTCATCAATTGTTACTTGAACCTCACACTGAGCATGACGACAATCCTTCATTGATGTAACCTCCAAACTTTCCTCTTGTTCTATTGATGAATCCAATTCTGGATTAGTTTCAGTCTCCTCAATGGGTTTGTGGGTCACAGGGTCTAACCCTAGGATCTTTAGCCTCTTCTTAATCTTGGTGTTCCAGTGGTTCTTTATTTCATTGTCAGTACGTCCCGGAAAATGTGAGGCAATCTTCGACCACCTACACACAAAAAAAAAAAAAAAAAAATGCAGAAAACACGATTTTTATTCAAACGCACTTTCAAATTTCTAAAAACAGTGGATATTAAAAAATTAAAATCATGATTTTGCTTTTGAGAAAAGCAGAAGCATGAATGAATTCCTAGTAAACGGACCTTAGTATGTGTTTTTCTTTTATTCCAAATTAAGAACTTTAGAGAACTTGCAATCCTAAGACATTGCTGCAAAGTTCTTGAATTAAAATTCAATAATAAAAAATAAAAAAAATTTAATTAATTCCCTAAAATGTGAGGAAATATTCGACCACCTACAATAAAATTAAAAAAAAAAATTCAAAAACACAATTTTTATTAAACGCAGTTTCTTTGTTTTACTAAATCTGATTTTACTTTTTGTTTTAGACCCGAGTTTGAGGAAAGCAGAAGTAAAAATTACTTCCTGTTAGTAAACAGGCTCTTTAATGTGCGTGTATGTGTTTTTTCCGAAGTTCTTGAGTTAGGCCATGACCCTATTGAAGTAGTTAAAATTCAACAATTTTCTATAGGAAAATGGCCTAAAAAAAAAAACTATATATAAAGGCATAGAATTTTGGCTAAACAAAGACCTGTTACCAAAACAAGCATGAAGTTGTATAATCTGATTCTCCTCCATTTCTGAAAGTGCCCCTCTTTTAACATCTGGCCTCAGATAATTTATCCATCTCAATCTGCAACTCTTCCCACATCTTAGCAAACCTTCATGATCACACCATGTAACAATGCCATCATTTTAAGTTCACACATTGAATTAAAACAAACCAAATGTGTGTGTGTGTGTGTGTGTGTGTGGAGATAAACCTGCAAGCTTGGGAACCATTCGCCAGCAATGGATGCCGTTGTTGACGATAAAGTCCGTGAGCTTGTGATCTTCTTCAATGCTCCATGGACCTCTCTTCAATCCAACTTTGTCACAACATGGTTGTCTTCCCATTTGATCACACAATGTTCCGAAATTCGAAACACAGAGAAATTAACCCCTCCTAAAGGGTTCAATATGCAAAGATTAATGTTAAGGGGGTGTACTAAAAAGCAACATAATTAAAGCAGAGATTGATGCTGACAGATCATCCGAACATAAATAAAGATATGTGCTTGTTTAAGGGGGGTATAAATGATTGAATCAAAAAGGGTACATTTGAGTTTATGGCTCAGAAAGCATGGAGGATATGTAATAATAAAAAATGGGCACCACCAAACTTTGTTAATTAAGACAATGTCTTCTTCTAAGAAGGTCTCTACCGGAAGGGAAGCATTAAACGTGCGGATTGATAGTCTTTATTTGTTGAAAAACTCTATACTTTGCAGCCAAAGTCCTCTCTCTTATTAGTTTTCTTTATTTAATTTTTTATTTTTATTTTATGTAATAAGTGAAAGAAATATTAGTGTTGTTGGGATTCCTTGGTCCCTTCGATGCCAGTTTTGTCGTAGGAGGCAACTCTTCTCTCTTTGAGATATGTGTGTGTGTGTGCGCGCGCGCGCACTATATAGAGGAAGAGAGATGCCATTGCCATGATATGGAAGTGCTTGAAAATACCCACCATGGATATATTCACTTGATGAAAGCTGGAATGCCAAACAGTAAATCCAAGAGGCAACACAACAAGGACACTTGGGAGGAATGTACATTTGATATGCCTCCACACTAGAAAAATTAATTTTTGTTTGTCATATGAGGAAAAAAAAAAAATCATTTTCATTTTGGTCACATTTTCACTAAAGACCTAAAATATCACAAAAAGGTTTTAATTAACTAGCGTGAGAAGACCCGTTCAAACTAAGAGTAATGTTACAATTTACGTAGATTTTTTGGCAAGTAATATTACGATTTGAATAAATTTTTTGACGAATTTAATAAATAAATAGTGACCAACAAGGATTTTTATACGCTAATCAATAAGATAGAGTTTCTCTTCTTTTAAATTACAAATTGGGAGCAGACTAAATAATTGATTAATTATCATGAGACTTAGGGTTATTTGAACGAAAATATACAGTTATAGATTATTGGTTTTTGGCAGATTGTGGACCAACCGTTTCATTTGATATGAAAAACACAAAGTACTAATCAAAGAGCAGAAAAATAGACAACTCTGGACCGCTTTAGAAAAGTGTTAAAAACAATATAGGGACAACATAATGTGTTCTGTAGAAGATGAGGACCAGATACTGGACCATTCAAGGACAAAGTGCCCTTGGGGGAAAATTAGAATTGGTGATCCCTACACTCCACTTTTGCCTTGCTCAAAATAATAAATTATACACAAGCTTTAAACACACAAAGCACCCCTCCCCAAAAAAAAAAAAAAAAACACACACACATAGACCAAATCATTGTAAATGGTCATTTTAAAATAATAAAAATAAAGAAAGAAAGAAAGAAAGATTGAGTATGACCTGACCTTTGTGGAACTCATATATAATTTTCTTATACATAATACTCTTTAAGGATACAAATGATGATTTCTTTAGTATAAATACAAGTCCTGTCATTGGTTCATGCACATAGCTTTCATGCCTGCAAGTCGAGAATATTCTCTATAATTTATTTAAGGCTCATTCAAGGAATTTGAGATTATATTTGCAACTTTGTCAACTAATTATTAAAAAATAAAAAAATAAGGAAATGATCTCTCTCTCCAAACACACACACACACACGTCTATTTCAATTACAAGCATAACATGCCAGATGTTCAAACGGCTGTTTCTTCATTGAATAAACTCAGTATAAGCAGTCATTCAACAACAATCTATGTATACAATATTTATTTCGAAGATGTAACATCTGTGCAACATATTACATCGAACTGCAACACTATTAAATCGAGAACTCAAATGTATTTTCATTGTTGAATCATCGATTTAATAAAGTAGCAGACTGAATCGGATGTGTATTTAGAGAGGATCCAGGATTCTCATGCTATAATGCATCTATGCCAAATAACAAATATGTAACTGAAAATATATGCTACTAGATTTTCCAAACTGACAAAGATAAAACTGAGGTTGACAACGATTTGAAACTGCTCACAAAGATAAAAAAAAATATGTAAGGATGACACAGAAATTTAAGGTATCTAGGAATCACCAAATTAGATACTTGCAACGGCTCAAAAAAATTGTCATTTACACAAAACTCAGATCAATATAGGACGCTAGGAAGGTACAGACAGAAACTTCCAAACTCACGGGAAAAATGACACACACATGATGCTTCGACTGATGTCTTCTTCAACTCCGGCATCTGTTATCATAATAGTAGAGAAAGCCAAGTACTGTAGTCAAATTTAGCATTTGTAATGATTTGTGATGGTCTAAGCGTTTGATATACACCTTTTCTGAAGAAATATTCATTATATACCTCGCTGTTATCAGTAAATTACAGACTTTTACAACAGGACCCAATGATCCAAATACAACTAAGTGTAGAATGTACTGTGTTTAGGAGAAGCTTTTAGTGTATATGAGAATGTTTTTGACTTCGTAAATTTGCATCTCCTTTCTCCCTATTCCTTTTCTGTATGATCCTGAAAGTGAAGGAAATTACTCCAGTGGTAGCCATGGCATAAAATACTCTGTAAGGAACCAAGGCCAAGCCTGATAGATAGGAATAATATCCAGCAAGCAGGTAGGTGAAGCTCAGTCTTGCTTCCCACCCAAGGTTGCCCGGGAAAGGAAACAAGAAACTAAATTCGGGTTCTGAATCACAGATACCATGGAGGATGACACCAATACAAAGAATTGAATCCAAGACCGATGGAAAACTTTGACTCGTAACTTTTCTCTGCACGCATGAAGAAGGTTCTATATGAGTGCCAGCAAGAAACCAGAATGCATTAAAAGAAAACCTTACCCCTTGTAGATGTCATACCAGCATTTTACCATTATGATGCAATGCGTCAACTTTTCTATAATTTTCTATACTTGTTTTGATGGTAACTTAGATATACATATATGCGCAACTTATAAAGACGATTGATTTGTCTGGTCAAAGATCCAAGGTTATTTCGCGGGTGTTGTTCTAGATTTAACATTCCATCCAGACTTATGGGCTTTAGATAGTAACATGATCAATTTTCTTTATGTAGACGCATCCCAAAATGAGAATGCAGTACTCTCATATCAGACAGCATGGATACATCGTCTTTACCTGAAACCAAGCCACAAGCGAGGGAACAAACATGACTGCTGCCAGAAAATGTAACATCAGTAAACCATGCCAATGATGGAAGATCCCTACTTGAGTCTCACGGAAGCTTTTTGCTGAGTCTGGACTGCTAGAACAAGTCTCATGCATAGAGGAGTGCGGGTTCAATCCACCAACAAATCTGTATCCACTTTGGTCAGACCCATTATCACTTTCTCTTTTGGAATCAGATAACTCCTTAGTTAGGGCAACGCTGAAAAAAGAAGCCATTAAAGAACTGTTACTGTTAAGAATTTATATATTTAAGTTACACCCTCTCTAAAAGCTTAAGCTTTTGGAGTAGATGGTTGTTAACATGATATCAGAGCCAAAGGTTTCGAGTTCAAACCTCACCGTCACCCTAATTAAAAATTGAAAAACACATGTTGGACCAAAAGAAGGTCACACGTGAGGGGGCCATGTTGAAGGATTTATATACTTAAGTTACAACCCTCTAACAGCTTAAGCCTTTGGAGTAGATGGTTGTTAACAGTTACAAAAACAAGGAAGCACTCCAGCATCAACAGTCACATGTGACATGAAATTACAAACTTACACAACTCTCAATAGTACAAATACATCGAGAGAGGGAGCAGAGAACATTGATCTGTTTTGAGAAAAAAGAGTTTAATGTTGACTTGATTTTGTCATCTATTAGAAATGCTGGGCAGGGAACAGGTCTGTTTGTTTCTATCATTTACAAGCATCTCATTAGACTTACTCATAATTAAAATATTGAGCGTTACAAAGAGAAAAAATAATAAAAATTTGTTTCACAAAGCCAAAACACGCATTTAAACTGTCAATAAAGTATAATCTTTCATGGATTTAATACAATGAATCATGCATCCACTTTGTGACAATACTGTGAAAGTACTATTGCTTTGGACTAATACCTGGACAGTGCATTGTGACAGCACAAAGCATGAGACAAGGCCAATATGAACAGACCCAAAGCTGGATGAACAAAGCACACCAAAATAATTGCAGCCAGTGCTTTAACAAGTGATGGATGGATCCTTAAGACCCATAACACCTGTTCCATGAATGCATCGGTTCAAAGAGAACAATTCAAAATGTCAAACTTTGCTCCCTCATAAGAGGGAAAATAAGAAAGAGAACAAAATAGGGGTGGGAGCTGGGGTTCAAAGGAGTTAAGAAAATAATAATAATAAATTAATTAATTAATTAAATTATAAAATAATATCTTTTGGTGTGGTGGGGGTGGGGAATTTATTCATCAATTTTCTAACAGCAACGTACAAGTAATGTCAATAACTTATCCTAGAAGAAAATTGAACTCTTTTGTCTTAAGCTACTAATGACATCACAACTAAGAACTTACCTTAAATGATAATAAACTAGTGGAAAGATTGAGCAACCAGCGGACACATGCAACACAAAAGTTTCCTTCACATATTTTCCACCTGCAAATATTACCTGTTAGGGTCAATAAGCCTTAGGTCGGCATATTAAATAAAACAAAACTGTAGTCTGTAACTTCGTTTTAATTTCTAGCTTAGATTAGAAATTTTCAAAAGTCAGTGGTTAATTGTTACTGCTTACTCATGGTTGGAGAAGGAACTTGAAGCGAGACACGAGTAAATGTGTAATCTTTTACACCAAGGGTAAAAAGGTAATTCAACACTTTGATGTACTCACCGAATTAGGGTTTCTAAGATTTCATGATTTAATTTGAATATCAAAATAATTTTTGATATGCATAAAAGTGTTTTTGAGAACTTCCTACTCTAAATTTTCTAGTTAAAATAATAATAATAATAATAATAATAACCTAAAGTAGACTTTCATTGGTCGAGCTATTGATCGAGGGTGACTAGAGTTGTGTCGTTCAATAGACCAACTCTTTGATCAATCAATCCATGCGGAATTGCAGTTTCTATTTCTATAAAAACACTGACAATCTTATTCACTCTATACCCATGCTTTGTGTGTTTTCACTGTGTTGACATATATTATTGAGCATTGCATCTGAAGAGTTCAACATAATACTGGATTCAGTTTGCGTCAACTACATCCTGTGATTTTTCTAAGTTGGGTTTTCTACTCTCCTTTTTTTTTTTTTTTTTGTGTCCATTGGTTTACCACTATTATTGTTTATTGGATCCTTGGATGATGGATTAAGTAGATTTTAATTTTTTGTTAAGATTTGAATTTAAATTTCTTTTGAGTCAGTTTAAATTCAAAAATCTCTTAAAATTCGTTAATCCAACCGACAAAACCTATTCACCCCCCTCTACATCTAGATCACAGACCTTGCGCAACTCACTATAAAAGCTTCGGTTTTGGTCCTACGAACTTTCATTACTGATTGTCTTTCAACTGATAAGAAGGGGCACTTCAATGACATTAACCATTGTTATTGAAATACTAAACAATGGCAAAGAATTGTGGTTAGAAGGATGTCTGTAAGTCAGATTGTTGTGACCCTTTTTTTTTTTTTTTTCCTGTTCTGTATCACTGAGTTGCTAGAATCATTCATATGGCGAAAGAATTACTGACTAACAACATCTCGTTACCATTTTACACTGCAATATTCAAAGTTTTCTATACCTGACCTGCATCAATTCTATTTCCACCTTTCCACAATCCACACCAGATATCCAGTTTACAGCCTAGGTCACCTAGCCCACACACACAATCCAAATTACAGCCAAACCACTCACCATCTATCAGACTATCACCATTCTCCAGTTGATTTGAAGGCTCAATACCCTTTCAAAACATCTTCGGAAATACTAAACATCACAAATTTAGGTGTAGCTGTTTGCATATTGTATCCGAAAGCCTTCCAGCAGATCTACTGTCTACACTCACAATAGAACCCTAGATAAGGCCCCAACAGCGTTGGTGCCAGACACTATGTGAAGTATAATTTTAAATCCCAATTGAGACCATAAAAGATGTAATATTCAGAATATGATAGTTTAAGATCTCATGTATGCGCCTAAAATGATATTTATTATCTTTCTCCAAGAAAAGCAATACAATTTATTTCAATCACCAAAGTCAGTAAGAAACTATTTGTCAATATTGAATACCTGGAAGGATTTCAGAGAACAGGTTTGAGAGTGATTCATAATTCTTTTTTTAAAAAAAAACTTTTGCCAAAAGATATAATCTAGTCTCATTAAAAAAAAAAAATGGAAATTCTTACAGATTAGATCATTAAAGTAACTAAATGACTTGTAGAGGAAAAAACACAAACCTTTTCTTGATGAAAATATGAATGCTGGAAGCCACGTAGAAGAAAAAATGGGAAATCAGAATCAGAATGATTACAGACCCATTTGCAAATAAATAGCAAATGGTTGACAAGGTGATAAAGCTTACAAATGGAGGGAACGGCTGAGACATTAGAAAGGAAAGGAATAAGGCAATCATAATGGGTACAATGGAAAGTAATAGAAATGGCAATGGCACTCTAATATTTGATTCCACAGCTGACAGCATTGAGGGTATGGGCTGGTCAAACTCTCGCGCACGTGCTTGCCGCATCAAAGCAAAAAAGATAACAGCAATGGAGAAACCGACAATCTGTGTGAAAGCAGTCTCGTATAAGCTAAAAATCACATAATCATATCCAAGATGGTACATAAGATACTGCCGCATTGAATAAGCTAAAAACAAATAATCATTACTATGCATAATAACAACTAAGTCGGGAAAAAAAATAATAAAATAAAATAAAATAATAATAATAATAATAATAATAATAAAATCTCAGTTAAACCATAAAACCAGACATAGTAAAAAGTAATAACTATATGAAAGAATGAGTAAATAAAAATACAGAAACCTGGTTTTATCTACATTATCATGAATAACTTGATGCATGGATGTACATGTACAAAAAGGAAGCTCATGCATCCACGCATTTTAAATAAACTGGGATTAAGAAGTTTGTAGCTATTCATTACTGTGATTTACATTCAGAAAATATCAGGTGCATCTTCTCTTTCACTTGTGGACTGCGGGAGGCCTCACAATTATGGAGGGCAATTGAGGGTGCGTCTGGAAACAAAATCAAGTTTGAATGGCTTCGAATGGCGCCACTTGAGCTCTATAAGAATTTTGGTTGAGGATGAAAAGTTTTCTTGATAAATATAAGTTTTGTATTAGAAAACTATTTTAGGAGAACAGAACCAAACCAGGCCTCATTCTTCCTTCTTGTCTTTTGCACAAACACAATATGCTAATGGTGGCCATTTCATCTTCTTGCATAAACAGTAAAAGTATACTTCTTAAACATAAGTATGCTAATATTAAAGGGCATCAACTTTTCATGAGGACTCTTATACGAGTCGTACCAAAGCACGAATTTTTACTAAATATGTTATTGAGTTTCCCAAGAATTATTCAAACATTTATTAATTCAAGAAAAAAAAAAAAAAAAACATGGGAAATAATACGACAAAAAGGAAATGCATGCATCAAGATCTTAAATTATAATCTATAAATTCAAAAGTGTGATGCTATCCACAGTGTTCTACATAACGATCAGAGTAGGAAAATGTAAAACTGGAAAGCCAGATGCAGCAATCAAATCAGGGCTGTTGAATTTTGTCACCTGAGAAGAGTATGAAAGCAAAAATCTGCTTGCAGCGATGGTGGCCGGGACTGCAATCCTGGTTCTATATGAACAACGTGGGTCAACCTGTGGAAGAATGCAAAATCAAAGCCTTTAATCACTATATGTTGGATATATTAACTCTAAAAGTTGCAAATAGTCACTGCTGATCTCATGCCAACATTGACAAGAAACTTATTTAAAGGTTTGGTGACTACCAGCAATAAAACAGTGGTCCTCTCAGATCCTTGAATTGAACTCCAAAGGGCTGGTGAAGAATCCACCACAATTGTCTTAGAATACAAATTGGGGAATATATGAAATCCGGAGGTAGTATCCCAAACAAGTGCAACAGGTGGAAAACAGTGCAGCTTGCAAAATCCTACATTGGAAGGAGGTAGATTAGCATAAAATAGAAAGGGAAAAAAAATCAGAAGAAGAATTATGATAATGAACAAATTCAAAGAAACTTAAATTAAATCAGTTCAAATAAGCACCTTTGGTCAAGCTACCAAATATTAACCCTAAAGTTTATGACAAGATGAGCAAACACTGAAAGGAAGGCATACAACACTTGCCATATTACTACCCTGTAATAGTGAATGTTCTGATCTAATGGAAACTTACCAATCACTAATCAAACTCCACTTTAAAAACCTGACAAATGGTGGGAACAACACCATCATAAACTTTAGAAACAATCTGCCAACTGTGGTAAAGGAGATCTACTTAGAATGCATCTTTAGCACCATCCCCATTCTCCATTACCAAGAATTTCGTTCGAAATTATAAATCAAAAAGAAAAGTGAGAATTTAATTATGAAGTTAATTTCAACAAGGACTTCATTAAAGATTAATATGGATCTCAAATTATTTACAAAATAAATAAATAACATACAAAAAATAGAAGGTAACAAATGAAAGCTAACCTAAAACAGAGAAGAAAACGCAGATAAGAGACGAAATTTTATGGACCGACTATAGTTATGTCGTAACATCTTCCTTTTTACCTAGAAACTCCAGAATCTATTATCAATATGACGATGATGATAAATTATCATCATCGTCATCTTTGCCTTTATCCCATAAAACTCAAAATCTTTTATGTTCTCATTAAATAATCCAAAACTTCACTATTCAGGGAGGGGGGAGAAAAAAAGAAAAAAAAAAAAGGGATATGATATAAATAAAAGAAAGTTCTGGTAAGCTTGACTAAATTTCTAGAATGAAGTAAACAATATGCAGGTTGGATCGCCAATTGCCAAGGTACTGGAAATTTATAGCACCTCCAGGCGAGAACCTAGTATGCAATCTCATAATCATCAACTATTCTCCAAACACGCAAGATCACACATTACCATATGAAGGACATATACAGTGTAATAAATATGAGATACTAGGTTGACTATAGAAGGAAAGACTGAGATATAAGTTGATAGTTGACAATAAAAATTGAATGAAGAAATCCTTACGGCTATTTTCTGGGTCATCAGCTACTTCGACTGGAATCTCAGACCTTATTTTTCCACAGCCTGTATTTTCCAGAGACAATTTAACAGGGAAAAGGCCCAAGCTAATAGTGAAAGAAAGATTGAAAGCAAGAGGATGATCCTCCTTCAATACCATGTCCTGTATAATGTTCGAGTCGCGCAACAGTAAAAGTCAGCCATGTTGACTGTTTAAACTAATTAATACAGATAGCATCCCAAACTTCTTAACTTTACGAATTCCAGAAAGTAAAACAGCGGCTTTATGAAACTACTAACCTTTTGAGAATAAGTAGAGAGAAACAGCAATAGAGGAGAGATCTCTTTCTTCCCTTCTTCTGGATTAAGGAACTGCCCAATTGCCATGGAAGCTGCCAGTTGAGGTCTGCCTGAAACGGTCTGGGCACCAGAAAATGACTATATGTACAAATTTAATTTAAAGGAGTTCAAGGTAATAAGCTTATTTATCACATTCAAATAAGAAGAGGAAAAGTAGAATAAAATAGTAACCAACCCCAAGTTTAAATTAATACGACCCATTATATCAATCTGTTTGAAATTCATGGCGATAATGACCAATACAAGCTGAAACAGTCCGTTAGGACACCAACCCGTTAGTGTAAGACCATAAAGGATATAACCCGAAATTTGACCAAATTTTCCAGCTTCATTTTCACAATTTTAGGTTCCAAACCCTCAAAAGCACGCTGTAGTTTTAGTTCTACCACCCAACACTAATAACTTGGAAATTTTCACGTAATTTTCAAATATTTTTCATTTTCATTTTCATTTTTCAATTTTAGATTCATTTAGCTCAAATCTTACCTAATATTTTATTATTTAATCTTAGATCTTAAGAGATTGCTGGTGAATCAATATTCCATCAAGATTTAAAATATAGTTATTTTTCCTTGAATTTGTAAACTATAATTGCAAGTCGTATATTGTAAGCTTGATAATACTTTTTTTATTATTTTGTAATAAAATTTAGCTTAAGAACGGAAGAACACTCTGTAATCTATAACAAATAGCATAAGAACAGACTAACAAATATAACGTAAAAAGAAGACAGAACAGAAAATGGAATATCACATACACTTAAATATAAACCCTCATGGCCATGGCACACGCTGGGTTCAGTCAAATAGATCAAGGGTTGCAGTCTTCTATTGAAAAATGATGCGACTGACCAACCAATATTTCCATAAGAAATTCTTCTCAAGGAAATGCATGCAAATACTTCAGGCAAATTGCTTTTCAAAAAAATACTTCAGGCAAATTTTGTTATGAATCTTTCTTTTATTAAATTGACACCGTTACAAACAGACATCAGCACAAGGAACTTAGAATATCATATATTACCACATTATGGAGTGAACATCACCATATCTTATATGTAACAAGATAGACCATAAATACTGTTAGTATGACAAATAATATCAATGCATACCACTGGGGCACTGAAATCTTAAAAAATTTCCTTTCTTTGCTACCATATCAAGATCATAAGTTGCAGTCAGAGTCTTGATATATAATTACATTGGTTACAAAGTCTGATAAAACCAATAGAAACTGAAAGAGTTCCAACACTATGGATCTCAATACGTTGGAAGATGTTCTCAAAACATACCTGAGATTTAACCAAATGTAATTTCCAAATGATTAAGAAACGGAAGAGTTTTTATCAATATTAATATTACCCATACCCCACAAAAAAAATAAAAAGTAAAAGATAACCAATGATAAATAAATAAGTGAATAATGAAATTGAGGTTCTAGTCAAAGTTCCCTTTTCAAAAGATTCAAATATCCCCCAACAACCAAGGTTTATAGCCTTCATCATGTTGAAACATTCAAGAACATCAGTGTTCTCTAGGCAACTCCAACCGCACATAACCTTTCTATATGAAAGATTGCCTTTACATTGTGTGGAGCCATAAAAATAAAAAAATGTCGACACAATCAAACTTCGGAAACTCATGAATATTCCAGAGTGTTGGAGGCCATCATATCTTATCTTTATAAGTTAAAGCCAATAATCCATTGCCTTCAACAATCATGGAAATAGGAAGGTAGCCAAAAATAATGATTTTCATTATATATTCAAGGTTAGAAAGGTGCAGCAAACAATAAATTCAGACACAAATATAAAGGAGTAAAAGAAATTTTTTTTTTTAAAAAAAAAGAAGAAAGAAAGAAAAGAAAAGGCAAGCAAGAGTAACATCGATGCAAATTTGTTCTTTCTGAAAGAAAAAAAAGGCATTCAAAAGGCATAAGTTTCTCCATTTCTTCTTCCTCTGCAAGGCATTTCCATTATAAATATTAAATTGATAGCACATGTTACCAACACATTGATTGGCAAATGCATTGCTTAATTCTGAACTATGCTAAAAAGAAATTTACATTGGTGAACTCGTGAGACCAATCCATATACAGATAGACATATATAGAGAAGAAGAAAAAAAGGGAAACAATACCAGATTAGGGGCAACTGAGATGGTCAAGAATCTGAAACCACGCATTTCCTCAGGACTCAACCAAAATACAGCAGAAGGCGCTTGTTCAGTCTGATGACCTGGTTCAATCTGCAACACAAACAACATATTCAGAGTTTGTTGATCAAATCATCTATAAAATCTGCTACTCCAAACAGGCTCAGGTGGCAACAATATCATCCTCCACTTTATGAACACTTCTTATAAGGAGTCAGGATCAAATGGAGAAGAGAACAATGCATAAAGTGATAAAATCAAAATGTACAAGAATGCAAGTAAAAACAATGTCCTGACCACAGCATCTAATCACCTGTTTCGGAGCTGGTCCGGACGGAATATGCACCATCTTTGATGTCAGTTCCACAATCCTTCTACTAACAGGCAAGTCTGAAGCGGATATTTCCCTTTCAGGCCAAAGATGAAGTCTAACACCAGAACATGGGGCAAGATTTGTGACAAATACAAAGTGGCTTTTTCCATTTGACCCCTAAATAATTCAATGAAACTATGAGTTTTACTATTATAGCTTGGTATAAAAGACAGAAGTAAAAGTATTAAGGTAAAAAGCACCGATGCACAAGAAACCAACCAACAACAAAAAGACTGTTTCCCAACTACAGCACAAAATAACAACCCTTGGATCTTTATTAATTCTGCTGCAATGGAAGCCACAGAAGCATGGTTTCTAAATCCTTGAACTTAAATGAAATTTCAGGAATATATAATCCATTAACAACAGTTACATTTATTGTGAATCTATGTGTATAATTTAGTCTAAGACAATTCAGAAAATTAATCTCCCAGACTGACCAAGTTTAAGCAAACACTGCAGTTTAAAACCACGCCCGAAAGCATGAATCGTGAAAAGAGGACAGAAAGAAAATCATCACATCCAAGCATCTAACCGTAAGAATAAGATTAAAAATGAACAAAATAAGATGCTGTTATCCTAAACCGTGGACAGGGAACATCAGTAAAGCTACCAGTTTATGAATATCCAACCACCGCCTCCTCCCATCCATTGCTAAAATAGTGACAGTGGCTTCCTCAATGAATAGGTCCATTCCAAGGCCATCATCGCTCCAATGAACATTACTGGGACAACCAAACAAAGATTGCAATTGAGATCCTGCAAACATCATATGTCAAAGTTAGGCAACATATATACATACATACATACATATACCATACTCAATAAAAGCATGCATAATTTATTAAAGTTCCGTAAGATTTGTGTGAGCCTAAAAAAAGTTCCGTAAGACTTGTGTGAGCCAAATAATTTTAGGCCATTTAAGAAATATATTTTGACCTCTAATTTTATTACAAACTGACCAGCATATGTATTTCTGTTACGACAAACTCATCAGACCAAGAACAAATCACGAAACACAACAAAAAGTAAACATGCCACACAAAGAACACAAAGATTTAGCGTGGTTCAACACAAGTTGTGTCTACGTCCATGGTGAAGATCCAGCAAAAGACTTCACTATGCAAAAATCAAGAAATTACAAGTTTCAGTCCCCAAACCCTAGCTTTCACTCTCACACTCTATTCTGCAATTTCCAGTGCCTCGCTCTGATCCCACTCCAAATGCTAAGCATCCTAATATACCGGGCTACAAGAGAGTACTAAATAGGGTCCACAATCCTCAAGCGGAAAATGGGTCAAAAATTTTCATCGGGTCTTCAGCAATAAATTGATTAAATGTTCTGAGTATCCAAACCACAAAACTGGACAGTCAATTTGTGGTAAGGCGTGGGGTTACTAGGGGTGGTTGGACCACAAAATTGAACTGGACAGTTCTCATGGACTCAATTTGTGGTAAGGCATAATAAAAGGATGGGATTGTTGTAATGTTATCGATTTTCCCTATTTTCTATTTTCGGGAATTTATTTGATTTTTCTGGATTATTTTAATCTTTACCTCGTTTTGCATGCCACGTGAGCCCCGAGGGGCGCTTTGGTCATTCATCGAGCCGAGGATCTTGGAAATTTATTTTTTATCAACTTAAAGTCAATTAGAAGTTACGGAATCATTTTTAGAATTTTTGGGAAGTCAGGGCGATTTCCAAACTAGGGAACTTCTCCCAGTTTTCTCATTTTAAGTGAGTGGCATTATAGTCATTTCACATGCATATACATATATGTGTAACTATATATTAGAAAGATATTTTATGGGATTCAAATGAAAGGAATTGTTGAAGTGAGGGACAAGATGGTAAAATGACCAAAAGTTGATTCCACTCAAAGCTTGACAAGTGGCACATTTAGAACTATGGAATGAATTACAAAAAAAATCAACTAATTTCTCTTCCTCTTCATTTGGACGAAAATCCCTCTCTCTCTTTAGTTTTCTTCCTCCTCTCTCTATATATCTATACATCTATATACACGTCTCCATTGTTGCAAACCTTGATTTGAAGGGTTAGAGTGAGATTTTGGAGGTGACCAAGAAAGGGAAAGTTGGAGAGCTTGGAGAGGTCTTCCATTTGGCACCCATATTGCTAGGGCTTAGAAGGGTTTCGAAATTTGGGGCTTGCTAAGGCCTTGTTTGGTTTGCTATCTTGAGGTAGGGAAAGTTTAAATTATGAGTCCTATGGTTTTAGTGAGCTTCTATGTATATTCTTACTTGAAATCTTGTTGTTGTGTAGCATGCTTAGTTTTGTAGAGACTTGGGTTGTGGTGTTCAAGCATGATATACGGTTGATTTATGTGGTTTGAAATGTGGCTAATGTGTTTTTATGCTAATTGTGCATAATATGCTAATTTCTATGTTGAAATGTGGAAATATAATTTGTATGATTGTCTTATGTTTTGTATATCATGTATAATGATGTTGATTTAAATTCATGAGTAGTATTTTGATGATTAATAGCATTAATTTCATGTATTTTTCATGGGGAGATTGGGCTTGTGAAATTGAAGTCATGACGATGGGAATGAAGGATGAGGAGGGAATTGATGTTGTGGTGTAAGTTGGGTTGAGAACTGAGATGATGGTTGTGAAAGATTTGATAAGATTTGGGTTGGAAGGAAAGAGGAGGGCAATTGCATCTTATGTGTTGAAATGATTTATGAATTTATTGAATTTAATGTTTGAAGTTATGGTTGACATTCCCATGACCCCTTCTTCTTATTCTCCTCTTCTTTGGTTGTGGTTTACGGGATTATTAGGAATGTAATTTAAGCTTCTTCTACTGAGCTGTTGAACTCACCCTATTCTTATCAACATTTTTTAGGAAATTTGGAGATTAGCTGGTGAATTATATGCATTCATGGATATTGATGTAGTTAGGATTTCATTTTATTTATATTAAAGTTATGTAATTTCGGCCATGGAAGCCTCATTTTCTGTATTTAATCCTTTAGAAACTGTATAAAAAAGGGATTTGTATAATTCGATTTTTAAACGATGTATTGGACACGTATTTAGTTTAATGGAAGGCACGGGAATTTAATTATGTTTTACACACTTCGAATGCATGCATTGGAATAGGTTTAGACTTTAAATAAAGTCATCAAGGGACCAAGGGAGTACCCATATGCACAAATGCTTAGTTTTAGGCTTTTCTAGGCTATTTTCAGGGTTCTGGACTTCTGGAACCGGTTCAGCCCTTGTGGAACCGGTTCAAAGGTGTTTTTGGTTCGCATTGTGACATTCTGCCCATGTGGAACCGGTACCAAGATTTGGGAACCGGTTCCAGCCCTCCAATGTACATTTTTGCCTTGACAGTGTATCAGCTTTGACCGCCTGACTTCGTTTGGTCATAACTTCTTCATTCCAAACCCAAATAAGGTCATTCTTGCGTCCATCTTCAAGGATTTTTAGTTAGCTTTCCAATGAGACTAACCTCATCCTCAAATTCCATTCATGTTGAGAGTTATGGTTGTTTTAATGAAACAGTGTCGGGATTTCTCTTGAACCGGGTAAGGGGGAATCACATCCAACGACCGTAGAACCTCTTCAAATGTCACGGAACGACTAGAATGATTGTTTTCAACTTTATTTGACTAGTTTGAAGCCAGGTTACCCTCACATATTGTAAAATGAACATTTTACCCCTAGTGTGTCCTCGAGTTCGAATAAGGACCCGGTTAGTGATTCGGACCCTGAGTTCGGGTCGTTACAATTGTTTTGTAAATTTGATTACTCTGGGGGACACAGAGCAAGTTTCTGATCTGATAAATGGCACGGAAATATTACATTGGGAGAATCCCATCCAAAATTATGTAGGATTACAGTAGACAAAGATGCATCAATAGCATATTACATTTTACAAGATACCAATGGTGCAGCTTGGAATGGTGGATATAAGAAAGCAGCAGCCTCTTGGAAGGCTAAGGAAATAGTGGACTTGTTAGAAGCTTCCAATGGAGTAGTTAACCTGAGAGGAGACAACGAGGATGAATAGGGTGCTTTAAAGTCTAGTAGACTAGAGGTAAAATCACATTTTGAAGTATTTTCTATACCTCTATAGTCCCTTTGCTTGAAAAGGCAAAAGGACAACTGAAGTTACTTCCAATATGGTGCATCTCATTTAATGTAGTTAACAGTTTAAAGAAAGATTCTCACAATCATTATCTAAGCAAGGAGAGGACTCTTTGACCAAACTAGTTTTGCTTGTCTATAGAGCGAGGAGAATTAATCTCCTAATTCATTGTAGACAAACTGAGGATGCTTGCTCTTTTATCATTGGACAGTTTGGAGTGACTTGGATGTTCCCTAGAACAGTGTCACCTTAAACATAGTTAAATAGATGGAATCACTTCGAGGAAAAAGAAATTTTTTAAAAAGACCCTTTCTATTCAACATGGTGTGTTTGAGGGAAACAAGTCACAATCTTTTGAAGGAGCAGAGAGTGAGACACTGATTCATAAGCTGAAAAGCAAGTGTTATGTTAGGTATTTGGCAAATGAAAGAAAGTGAGAAGTCTACCTTGACTTCTTTGGAGTTTATAGGAAATTGCCAGACAGAGGTGTCCGGCAATTTCATACTCGACCATACATGGATTGCACCTCTCTTGGCATTTTGTAGCGATATTTACCTACAGTTGCAAATAATACTTGCCTCCTGCCCTGTCAGAAGGAACTACCTCCTGATGGTTGACCTCGCCTAACAAAATTTAACTTCCATCCCAAAGTAAAGTAATATTAAAATAAATAATAATAATAATCAAACCCTTTTTTAATGGGTTAACCCAACTCATATCACGAAGGGCCTTGTGGCCCAATGGTATCTCCTCTACCTTCCAAAGTGGATGGTGAGGGTTGAGTCTCCAAAGGAGCAAAGTGGGTGTACGTGAATTTTTTTGCCAATGAAAACAAATAAATAAATAAACTCATATACATTCTATATGCAAAAACCCTAATCACAGTTACTCCCTACTCTCCGCTGCCACCACCACCGCCTCTCTCTCTCTCTCTCTCTCTCTCCCTCCCTCCCTCCCTCCCTCCGCTTCCCCCTCTCTTCTTCTTTCTATATTGGAGTTTATATTAAACATACTTTTGTAGCATCAAATCTGGGTATCTTTGCCCGAAACAGAGGCTTCATCAACAATTCTCTATCATCCCTGCATCAATACCACCACCAACCTTGGTTCGTTTTGCCATCATCCATGTCTCCTTCAAATGCAGCCCTTTGTTATCTTCTCTTACAGTAAGTCTCTCCATTCCACAATTCACGATCCTCTTTCTTGAGAGTCAAACAAATTGATTGAAAGTTCTATTAGAACGTCTGTTTCTAGCCAAATCTGGTACCATAGAGGGAGAGAGAGGGCAAATGGACGGTAAGAATGAAAACTAGGGTTCTGGTGTGTAACTTAAGTTCTACCCAGGTTATCCAGTTAAAAAGGGGTCTAATCCATTTTTTTAATTTAGGACATGTGTTTAATTGCACATCACTATCTTAAGAAACCTCCTCCTAACAGGGCCGGAGGGAAGTATTGTCCTTTACTTTATCAAAAAAAAAAAAAAAAAAAACCATTATCCTCTAAGTCCAACCAATTACATTACATAAATAATACCCTCTAGGCCCCAAGAAGGATGACATTTAAGGGTGTGATTTCTATAAGATCTTGAAACTTGAAAGTCAGTGGTGACCACTCAGATCCTATGATGACTGCATCCTAAGATCTTTAAATGATGAAGGATCCTAGGATGATTCAAAAAAATTCAAAGTTTTTAGATCTAAATGCCAAGAGACCATTACAATCACTTCTTAAGCAAGTTGCGTTTGAAATTAGAAAATAGATTTGACGGACATGGAGTAGGGTGTGGGTGTATTATAGTTTTGTTAATAAATAAAGAGTGGACATTGATGATACCAGCTACGTCTCTGCTATCCAGAATAGGGCTATCCAGAATAGGACGATGTGATGACTGCTGAGATGATTGTGATTGCCTTAACCAGTTAAAACTCTGAGGCAATCTGCTATGAAGCATTTTTGTGAATATTGCAAGTCTTTTTCGTGGATCAGAAAATGGTTGACCTGTTTCAGAATCTACTAAATTAAGAAGAGTGTGTGACACCTGAAATAAGGATACAGAATTTTAGAACCATCTATAGTAGCATTTGACATAAGCTGAGGAGAAATTTTACTCACTTGAACAACTAGTTGATTACACCACAAAATAACTTGATGCTCCATTGACAACCACACATTCTTCATGCTTGTACTACTGATCATAAATCCATGGGTAGGAGGCACAATACCATCAAGGGATTCTAACTTTGAACGTACCTAAGATCAGAAAACAAATGAGTTGACAGCTCCCACATATTCAAGTTACACAGAAAGCATGCAACAAAAAATAGTATGACAAGAAATGTTCAAATGTGCCAAATTCCAAAATGAATTGTGTTTATGTAAACTTCAAATTTCCAGGATGATACTAAAAGAACTTTGAATTGATATGGATGAACATAAAGCAAAGGATTCGACACACACCCACCAAGTCAATTGACACGTGAAAATGTTGATAGCATTAAAGGGTATTCTGAATCTCTGATCATAAGATTTTTATTTTTGTTCTTTACGTTTTCATCTTTTGTATGAAAGAAATTAATTTTCTCCATTGTCTGTCTTCCTCTTCAACCTCTCGCGACGTACTTTCTTCAACTACTGCATTTTCACATGGTATCGAAGAAATTTTAGTCCTGTTGGATCTCTTGAACCTTCATGATCATCTTTAAGTTCACTATGATTTAAAGGCAAACTTACTGATGTCATTTGATATCAACTTAATTCCTATTTTAGTTCCATGAACTCAATCAATTTATTTTGACAAACCAACCAGGAAGGTCTCTGCCACATATTTTAGCTGATGTAATAGAGTGTAGAAGGATTCCACTTAAGTTCTGAGGACAGGATAAGAGTCACCTCTCTTTCTGATAGTGTAAATTTCAGACAAAACAGAGATTTTGGTGCACTTCAGTCAACCATTTTTTTTTCATGAATATGATAGTCAACTTTTAGATGCTTCCAGCCAATAACGAATTTATTGTAATGTGCAAGAAGCTACATCAGCTCTTATACAGAAAAATTACTCCATATCCGGATTTCACATATTCTGTAAGCAGATAAAATATAAATATTGGAGTTAACCAAATGGAAGCAAAACTGCTTTTAAAATGCACTATTCACATATATAATACGAAAATTTAGAATGTTTTAAGTATCATTCCCAGATCTCCTCTTGGAAATGATCTTGACTAGCTCAGACCAAAATGGTACAGTGCTCATAATAAATGTACAACATAGAATGATGCATCAAATCTTCAGCTCCTTTGTGTATAATATAGCTTTAGTGTGTTAAAATTAAACACATGAAGTACCTATTATGATTACAACAGATTTTGCCTAATTAAATTAAACAAGCAGCCTAAAGAGTCTGTTACGATTATGACAGAGTAAGATGCAAAAGGAACGCCTACCTGGTAATCATTAGTACCACCAGAAATGGAGATAACAACAACAGGAGAGAGTAGAGGATCAGACACATAATGTCCAGTTCGAGAGGGTTGTACCTCATAACCCTTTCTCCATTCCTGATTTACATGTGAATAATAATGACCCAGTGATGGCTGCAATGCCACAGGAGGTGATCTGAACAAATAAAGCGATTCTCACTAATAATAATGCATGATATTTGAAAACCACGATGAAACCACTGAATAAATCACAAAGCTCACTGGTGTGGTGTTGAAAGCGTAAGAACAGTTTCAACTGCTGACTTCCTTAAATGAGGATGGAGAATGGCAGCTCTAGCAACAAAACCGCCCATGGAGTGACCAACCAATATCACACTTTTTGGAAGATTCCTGTAGATGGCAGCACCTTCTTTTACTCGAACTTCATGAGACTCTTTATATTGATCTAAAATCTACATTGATGGGCGCATGGAAACAAATCATGTAAGTAAAAAGATGTGAACTTTGAAAAAAAAAAAATCCATGCAACAAAACAAGCAAACTTTAAAATGCTTGAGTTTCAAGAAAAGTTAAAGAATCATAGAGAAGATTATTTTTGGAGAATATGAGAGAAAAATCAACCAAGATATGTCATGTGCCAATAAGAGATATTGTGTAGATTTAAGTCTAAGCTGCAAAAACTTAATAGGAGAATTTACATTTGTTTTAAAACCAATGGGTATTATTCCAGATGGTACGAGACTCCTCCACAAAGGGGAGGCTGAGTGTTCGAGCCTTGCTATGGGCAATATTGTGGTTGTGTGCACATTTATTTTAACTTTCAGGAAAAAATAATAATAATAATAAGTACTATGTCAATAGCAAACAACACGCAATGTTCAACATAAGTTTTAAAATAATAATAATAAGATCCACTGAGATATTTATATAAAATAAACAAAATCCAATGAAAGACAAAACCCAACCACCAATCCAGAACAATCCAGATAAAATTAAAACCTACTCAAATCAAAATGACAAAACTGATATCTTGTAGATGGCATATACTATAGATTTTGTATGTTCTTTGACTGTCTGATCATCTAATATGATTTTGAATGACAAAATTAAAGTATCAATATGATAATTGACCGTATCTAAAGATTAAATTGCATTCTTAAGTACCCAAAGCATCCTTTTGCACATAAAATTCCACACCAAATCATTTTGAAAACTCATGTTCAGCAGTGTGAATTCAAATGTTACTTAGCACAAGAATCCAATGCACTTCATTCCAAACAATAGCATAATATTCCAACCTACAAATGCTACTTCATTTCAGGCAATTCATACAAATTGATAAAAGCAATACCCTGTGAATGGCATGTACTACATATTCTGTTTGTTCCTCGACAATCCGACCATCCATTGCAGAATGTTCATCTTCAAGATCCACAGCAAACCAGTCTAGCATGCAACTGTATTGTTTGGGTAATGGTAGGCTCGCCATGTCAAAATTTACTCCACCCTCTTCAAAAGTTAATGAAGCTTCTAGGTAAAATTTCTCTTCAAGTGGGCCTCTTCCATATGCCCGATCAGATTCTGCTGCTAAGGATCGTACCTGTGAGAAGGGCAAAAGTACAAGAAGAATGATAAGGGCAAAAGTACCAGAAGAATGATAAGGGCACACATTTTGAATATTAACAAGATCCACAATGCGGTACAAAAATGTATCAAGCATCATACAATTATGTACTATTACCATGTATATTACATAGTTATGAGAGTGTCTATATAGGTATAATTATAATATCACCGCATATTACCATCTATATCTAATTTGTATCAATAGGATATGCATTAAGTTACCAGTACGTGTAACATAATTTTTTTTTTTATGTTTTCATTTAAAATACAATTTATCAAATTTAGGGAACAAAAAATTAACCCACACCAAAACATGTCTATTCGTTTTTGAATCAAATCCAGCACATTTAGATTGTGAAAAGATAATTGAACCACAATTCCTTACTGCCTTACATATCAAACAAAATAGATTAACTGGTTGAGTGATATTAATTTAACCCTGTTTGGATGCCCAGGAAAATTCACTATTACAAGAATCCTACCTGCCCTATATGAATAAATGTACTCTAAGCCAACAACTATATCCCAGAAAAACCAACCTTACCGGCTTCTTTACCAACCTAATTAGTATTTTTAATAATAATTAAATGATGCTGAACTTTCCAATCAGGATAGGCTTGGGCACTCAAATTTATTCTACTAATTATGGACAACTTTACCAGGGATTGCCAAAATATATATATTCATGTTGTGTGTTCTTTGTTAACAATACAATTTTAGTAGACAAAACTAAATTAAGAAAAAATTTACTTACTTATATGGAGAAATATTGTAAACCCATATGGAAAAATTGTTCCGTGAGGATTTTGTAAAGTTAAAAGTCTATCTTAATTTGTGTTCATTCAGTGATTTATATGGTCTATCTTAATTTTAGTAGACACTGTTCTAGGGAAATAAACAGCATGTGGCTTGCTTATTTTGTTGCCTGTTGGCAGACAAAAGGGGTTGACTAAATAGGAAATCAGAACCATGTGGAGAGCAACCACACTTTGCCTATTTTGGTTTATATGGAAGGAGAGAAACAGGAGATATTTGACAAAGTGGAGATACAGGGTCACAAAACAAGCCATGTTTATTTCCATAATTTTTGGGTTTCAAAAGGACATTCTGTCTGTCCATGCCTCTGTAAATTTCCTAGAGATATAAGTAGGTACCCCAGGAAACAAACCTGAGTTCATTTCTTTCTGTTTTCTTTGCTTTAATGCTCATTTCATTTAGACAATAAATAAATAAATGAAGACAATGTTCAACAGATAGATAGAATCTCTTTCTTTATAGCAGCTGAGTAGAATAAATCCTTTGGCAGGGTTTCTACATCTAAAAGAAGCCACCAATATATGCATCAATGAGAGACTATTTCATGTTACTTGAAGAACTCCCCCTCCACCAAAAATCTTTTATCACAAGACTTTCTTCCTTAGAAACATATAAGATTATATGCACAAATTAAAGGTGGAGAGTTGGATGGTGGATAAAATGTATTTTTCTGCCATTTAAGATTATTTAGCATCCAAATCAGAACATCATATCTCTCAATTCTCAAATATCCACACCATAAATATACTCTATAACTGTGATACAGAAGAAGTTTGGTTGGATTTTCAAAAAATACTAGGATTCTATAGATGTAGAACTTCCTGTTGTCTTCAATGTGCCAATAATAATATATAATACTTTCCATTACTTCGGTGAGATACTTTGATTGCAAATTTTCGTGTGTACAACTAAGGATTAGCTGTTTCTTAATTAGGGGCATAATTGCAGCTTTCCTTATTTATGTTTTCCTTATTTTGTGCTATTGAGTGGTATATATTCCCACCCTATACTTCCTTTCATTTGTGAAAAATAAAGGGAAAAATAGATTTTAATGACCAAATCTAAATAAAATTGTTTTAAAGTGACCTAAAAGTCAAGAAAAGATACCAAATTTAAAACTTGAATACTAAAAAGTGACTTTTCAAGGATAATTTTGTCAAACAACTTAGTTGTTCACATAAAAAAATTAAAAAAATAAAAAAATGAAATAATTTCTGAGGGCCAAATTACCCTCCAAATATCTCCCCCAATCCTCTCTCTACTCCAAACATTCACTCATCTCCATCCTCCTCCTCTAAGGCACCTTTCTTTCTCTCTCTCAAATGGAGAAACACCCAAACACCATCATAACCCCTTCATCTCCAACACCAACAAACTTCGTTCAAGCAGACACTAAAACTTTGTAGAAGCTTACCCTACTCTCTTTATACCCTAATCAATGAGTTATAGAACAGACAGTAAAAAGGAACCACTAAAAGTGTGAAAGGGTAGATTTGCTTTTAATCAATGGAGTTTTATTATATGAATTAAATAGGTTTGTCCAGTTTTATGCAATGACTGATCTAATTATACCCGTTGATTATATGACTTAAATAGCTATGCATTACCCAAAACAAAAACAAAAACAAAACGAAAAAAATCCATTCTTGAGGGTTTTAGAGAGATTATACCCTTTTACACTGTCAATACATCATAAAACTCTATCATAACCCCAATCATTGATTATACCCTTTCACACTATCAAGAGAGAAAGTGTTGTGATATGAGGCTTGTAAACTTAGCCTATTCAAGTCATTTGCAACATTACAGTTTTATAACCTTTCTTTCTTTTTTCTTTTTTCTTTTTATTTTTAAAGGCAAGAATATTAGATTAGAAGTTAGACGTGCGAAGGCTCAAAACTGGGTTCTCAAGGACAACGGGGAGCAACCCAACCACTGGGCTACGAAGGCATTCGCCAGTTTTATACCTTTTAACAGTTTCAAAGTATGACATTGAATATAAACATTTAAATAGTCTTGTAAAACTTTTTTTTATATGACTGTGTGAAAGGATTAATTTGTTCAATTAGAAAATAATTTATTGAAGGATATTTGCGTAATAAATCATCATATGATCACTTAGTAACATTTAAGTTTTAGATTTGGTGACCATCCATCTTTTCTTGACTTTGTGGTCACCTAAAGCAATTTTGTTTAAATTTGGTCACCTAAATCTAATTTTCCCAAAAATAAAAGGCTATTAATCTTCTCTTCTAAGATTGATTTCTCAGTTAGCTTGTATTTCAACACAAATGTTTATAACTAAAGCCAAGCTGAAATACTGTGTGCAGCACTGAAGTTTGCAAAATAAATACCAATAAGGTTTGAGAATAAATAAGTTGAGACTTGCCTGTTTATAGCTACCAGCATTGCCAGGAATGAAAAGAACAGGAACACCACTAAGCTTCTTAAGGTGCTCATTAAAATCAATCTTCCTCCATCCTTCATGGTACAAATATAGCCCATACTTTGTCGATGATGCATTTTCAGGTGAGGAGACTCGGATGTATGTAGGATACATGTATGTCATGGAACAACCATTTGAAATTGGTTTTATCAAAGCATACAAAGCAGCAAGAACAATCCATATAGAAAAAATAACCAGAGCCACTACTCTAAATTTCGCTCTGAACTCGCGTGATGATGAACTAACTTTTACTCCAACTCCCAAGTCACTTTGCAAATCATTCAGTGCCCGTGGAAAGATACGTCCTTCAATGACAGGCAAATAATTAGAAATGAAGCTTGAATCAAGGAAATCCTTTTAGCAACAATATGAATTTCTACCCAAAATAAAACCAGTTACCACTAAAATCAACTTGTTCAAGAAGAAAACATTACCACAGAATAAGCACCACATATAATATAAATGAGAGAGAGAGAGAGTGAGAAGAATCAGTAATAAGCATGATCAGTATTTAGTTGACAAAAGCCAAACCACTAGGGTCAAGTGAACCGTGACAGCAACAACATGGCAATAGCACAATATTCAACACAACATACTCCAAATAATATCAATTCTCTGCAAGAAATTACAGCATTTTAAGGTATTGTGAATAGTTATGGGCTTTAGAAATAATCCTATTCATACTCTTATAGAAGAAGAGGGCGAGTCTTGGTGCAACAATAAGGTCGCTCCATTGTGACCAAGGTCACGGGTCCGAAGTGCCTCTCTGCATGCGGAGGTAAGGCTGCATACATTTATGCCTCCCCAGACCCGCAATGGTGGGAATCTGGCGCATTGAGTTTACCATTTTTATACTCTTATAGAAGATCCGTTAGTCTCTCCACATATGAAACATATTCTAGTCCTTGTATCCCTCTAGTCCTTGCATGCACAATATTTACAAGTTTTATAAGGATTTGTTACTCTATTAGCTAGAAATGGAATTGATCGAACTTGGAATATGGTATCATGCCCTGCTGATTCCAATGTGGACTTTGAGTTCCAGTGATAATTTTGTGAAGAAACCCTAGATGTTTCCAAGGGTTTTAGGTTCAAATCAGACCAAATTGCACAAGCTGAGTAATGTACAAGCAAGATAGAACCAAAATCACGGAGAATTAAGAGGGGTCGTAGTATGATAATCTGAGCAAACGCAGATCTAACTAACTGACCTTGGAGCTGTTTTCTGTGAACTTGAAATCTGTTCAGCAAGAGAGCAGCAAACGTCAGAGCATCCTGAGAGAGAGTAGTGAGAGAAAGTACTCGTAACATTGGCCTGCGTCCTCGCTGGCGATCCATCGATACTTGCCGGACGTGATGTCGCCAGTGGTGGTTGCAGCTGAGATCAGGTGGCTTCAGTAGCAAAAGATGGAGGTGACGGTGTTAACAAGTGTCCCATATTTGCCCACTGTGTGTGAGAGAGATGGCCGGTGGCTGTTTCAGTAGGTAATGATTTCTGTTGTGCAGTTTGGTTTTCCTTTTGTAGAGAGAGAAACTGGTAGAAAACAGGGAAGAGAGAGAAAGGGAGGATTTCGTGTGAAAGTAGAAAATTACTGGACTGTAAAGTTCTACAGTTCCAGAATTGTACAGCATTGTACAATAAGAAAATAAAATGACATTTTTGGAGTTGGAACCAACGCTTGAATGGACTTTAATCCGAATTTGAGGTGGATCTTCGAAAAATACCATCATATTTATTTCTTTAGGTCAACACAAACAAGTCTGAAATGGTATTTTTAAGTTCATTTATTAAGCTACTTCGATATAAAAAAGTCAAACCGAAACATATGAGACGGTAAGAGCTTGAGATTATGTTAAAAAAGTCAAAATGAAATGATTTTTTTAAGTTCATTTATTAGGCTATTCTATTTATAAACAAACAAGTCTGACCTAAAATATTATTTTTAAGTTCATTTATTAAGTCATTTCAATACAAATATGTTAAATGAAATGGAATAATATTTCCAAGCTCATTTATACTAGTATCATTTTATTACCAATAAGTTAAGCAAGGGCTCCTGCCTCCTGGCATTCTGCCAATAAGTTAAAATTTATTTTTTATAAAGTTTCTCTAAAATCTTTCGATCATTTCATTCTTATTCTTCTCCTCTCTTTTTTTTTTAAATAAAAAATAAAAAAATTCAAAATATTTGCATTACCTTTTTTCAATCAAACTTTTACCGATTGTTTTTTTTTTTTTCTTTTAAAATTTCTCATACTTTTTTCTTTCTATTTTCTTCTCTGTTTTTTTTTCACTTTTTACAATTATTGTAATTAAACAACTGTAAGAATTTTTTTTTATAGAAAATCAGTATAATGTAAATTCCATTTTTTAAAATAATTCAAACATTTTTTTTTTATGAAATATTGTGCAACAAGTTAGCTACGGAAACATGTTTTTGTTTTGGCATAAATTACACCACCAAAAAAATATATTACAATGTGTGTTTCATATGAAATCGAAAATGTAAAATACAATTTATTGCCAAAAATACTCTTAGTGGACATATTTTATGTTTCCGAATTTATTTTCATCAATTGTTTTAAAAATTATTAAATAATATATGAATTTTCAATATTACACCATCACTGCATTTCTGTTCCGTCTTGTTGTCTTGATTACCGTTAGTTAATAAAAAGTTATCTTATCATAATTAATACGATGCCCCTGAAACAAATTTCTCCATTCATACTGAAACAAATTTCTCCATTCATCTCTGAGGGTAAAGAGCCTTGAGGATAAAATCAAACTAAAATAATATTTGTAAGTTCATTTATTAAGCTATTTCAATACAAACGAGTTGAACTCTGAACTCCTACAAAATAGTATTTTTAAGTTCATTATTAAGTCATTTTATGTCAAACCACTGGAATTAAAATAATAATTTTAAGTTCATTTATTAAATCATTTCAAAACGAACAAATCGAAGTGAAAAGGTACTTTTAAGTTCTTTTATTAAGTCATTTTAATACAAACAATGTTGAACCCAAATGGTATTTTTAAGTTCATTTATTAAGCCATTTCAACAAAAAAATCAACTAGTCATAATAAAAATGCTCATAAGTCATAAATAAAGTTTGAAAATGCAATCCCCCAAAAAAAAAAAAAAAAAAAAACAAACAAACAAACCAACCAAGACTATTTCTTTTGGGTTTTGTTTATTGACCATGATGAATATAGCAAAGTTATAACTAATGCGAGATATAGAACAAGAAAATATTTATGACTGAAGAACATTTCATAATTACTTTTTATATTCATGAGAAATGGTACAACTTAATACACACGCCAAAATGTTAACAAGGACGTCCAAAATCCAAATGTGGCGTGCATTGCTCTGAACAGGAGATACTCAACTAAGTCCTACCCTTGAACAAATTTCTCTATTTTATAAAGATACAGCGCAAAGAATATATATATATATATATATAAGAAAACTGTGGTATAACCCAGGAGCTAGAGCCAGAAACAACCAACTCAACGAACTTCAATCCCCGAGCCATGCAATGATATCGATAAATGGTAGTCCTGCAGCAAGTGTTTCTGGACTTGTTCTCCTACTTAATAAGAAAACTCGTGGCCCCGAAGTGAGATGTACTTCTTAGCCCAGATAGCAATGTCCTCTGCACAGGCCTGAGCTTGGGGGGTCCTAAGGAGCATGTCAAGAGTTGCAAATTCATGAACTGCATCCTTATATTCGAGAACAGGTGCATCAACATTTACCTTCCGGAGCTCCTCTGAGTAAGCAATGGCTCGGTCCCTCATCCAGTCATGCTCTGCTACCACTGTCAGTGTAGGGGGCATGAGCTTTAATGGTGGCACTCTACCCGGGATAAGGGGGTTGGCAGCAGAGTGGTCCAGGCTGAACTCCTCCTCAGGTAAAAAGAGTTTCCATGCAAGTATGCACATGGCCTTGTCATAGAAGTAGGAGTTTGCCAATTTTATCTCAGAATGTGTAGGAACACTTCCAGTGAAGAAAGGATACATCAATACCTGCGCCACCACCTTGACTGGATCTAAAAGTTTCGCTGCCTCCACGGCTTTCCGAGCCACATAGTCTGCAATGTTTGCACCACAGCTCACCCCAAGAAGAAGACATCTGTTTTAAGAGTATCAAATTGGGTTAGAGGTTTGATGGCCCTGCACAAATTCTAAATTCCTTTTTCAGCCTTTGGGCTGAGAAGAAAGCAAGTTCACACAAGCATACACAAATACATTACTATATTCTGCACATTATAATGTTTTAAGAGTATCAAATTGGGTTAGAGGTTTGATGGCCCTGCACAAATTCTAAATTCCTTTTTCAGCCTTTGGGCTGAGAAGAAAGCAAGTTCACACAAGCACACACAAATACATTACTATATTCTGCACATTATAATTGAGCGCATCTGTTATTTAGTAAACAATGCTGTCCTGTTCCTAAAGCTGGCAACAGGCCAGGTCTGAGTGGGTTGGTTAACTTTGTTTCGTTGGGATTTACTTTAAGAAGATACATAACAACTACACCACCAACCTTATTAAAATACAACTCAGCCCAACATTGACAAGCATGAAACCACCACATTGTTAACAGAAGAATGACATAATCACACATGCATGAGTAAGAAAAAATAAGCAAATGGAGTGAGTGAAGAAATTAAAATAAAATAAAAGGACCCAACCTCAACATATAAAGAATAAACGTGGACAAAAAGAAAAAATAAATAAATAAAAAAGCAACTGCAATTGTAGTAAATGTTGCAGAATTTCTGCTGCTTTTACTTATCAAAAAAAAAAAAAAAAAATGTTGCAGAGAAGGAAGATTAACGTAACCATAAGGCAGTTTATCTGTTCATTCCAATGATAGTTATAATGGAATAATTATTGGATGGCATCTTGCTGACGAAATGCCTCACTAGCAAACTGATATTCCACATAGTTTTTCATGCATGACTCAGTAAATATGGATAAGATGTAAGAGAAATAAATCATTTACAAGATCTTCATCTCTTTCCTACAACAGTCTGAGTCCCTTTCATTTGACGATTTAATGACCAATTATTAGCATAACCTAAATTTATTCTATTTTTCTTAAATTATAAATTGAGGTTTGATTCCAAAGTAAGGTCGACACAACCAACTCACTGACCCTATAGGAGTCCTCCTTGAAACTAATCCTTGCCGACCTACAAAAACTCTGCTTTAGTTTCTACTCTGCTTGAGGCTTTGAGCTAAAAGCCCACCCCAAAATAAATCATTGCCAACTTACAATTACCACCCTCTCCATTACCCCAGCAAAAAATATAAAACTATAGAAACAAAAATATAATTAATTATGATTTCAATCTTCAGTGGAAAGCAGATAAACTAGTGTACCATACTTTCTTTTGAAAGCTTAAATTAATGGCCTCTATAGCACTGGATCTTGGCTTGCTCCAAAGTGGAATGACAATCAACCCCCTTTTTTTTTTTTTTTTTGAACAGCCCATATTGAACACAAATGAAAAGATCTGTAACTTTGGGATTCAAGAAAGTTATTTTAGGTAAGAAGAAGTAAAGAAACAGAAGGAAAAACCTAGGGAATAATGGAAGCCCAAGTCTAAATCCTTACCAATTCATTTCTCTTTTGTCATTATCTTGCTGTTATTCATTAGTTGCTTTTCTTCCAAGGATTTGGATCCTAAAGTTATTGGTTTTCTCAGTCTTCTGCACATACCAATTGTATTATGTCCCCTCTGGTACATTTCAATGAATTCTAATTGAGACAATAATTGTCTCCTTCCCTCTTCTTCCTTTCCGTATGCTTTTATCATACTTAATTCTAGGAATATCGTAGGCGGCACTTCTGCTCGAGAACAACAACATAGTGCTTTGTAGTTCATCAGTATAAAAACTGCTTGGAAATTGACCAAGTGAGGGGGGGCAGTTCCTGGGTCACTGGTACAACCATTGTGTAATAGATTGAACCACTTCTTAAAAGGATATGTTATTTTGATAGGTATTAAAGTAGAGTATTCATATATGAAAGGAAAAAAAAAATTAACTTGCATGAATATTAGCCCTGGAATGAAATTACCAAAGGTCGGTCTAAATTAGTAGTTGTGTAAACAACATGCAATGCATTGTACAAGCTCTAACTAAAGTTTTATTTTTATTTTTTTTTTTTTTTATATTACAAAAGAAAGCAATAGTTGCAACCAGTTCAACTTTACACCAGTAAACCAGTTCAACACAATCCCTAAGATTCTCCTTGTCAGTTCACACTAGTTTGATAAAAATCAGATGGTTCCTGATTTGACCGACAGTCCAATTTGGTTCCAGTAACATAGTAAGGTTACTCCTTTATGACCTGAAGGTCAAAGGTTCAAAACAGGAAACAGACTCTCTGCAGGCAGAGCTAATACTGCATACACTACCCCTCTCCAGACCCCGTAGGAGGCCTCGTGCATTGAGCTGACCGTTTTAATAGTACTCCACAACCAAGCAGAACTTTGTCACTCGTCCCACCAAAGCCAGGAGAGGTAGAAAGTAAACTAAATAGATGATTTCTAAACTAACCCATACAATGTCTGACACACTGAAAGGAAGAACTACTTCAGAGATTCCAGGACATTGCTGAAAAAATCATTGGCTATTCTGCAAACATGGAAGGAAGCCTTTTGCTGTTATTTGCTAGCATCTGCACTGTTGAACCAACTGTTCGTGCTAATGTTTTTAACCTATAGAGGAACTTTGGGAGGAGAAATCAACTAAAGCGGTACCAGGCTCCTACTTTCCAAAGGGAGGTCAGGGGTTAGAGCCTTGGTGGAGGCATGCGGGTGTGAGTACCAATTAAGAAAAATAAAAATAAAATAAATAACTAAAGGGAAAGGAAAGAAATTAAATATTGAAGAATTAAACAGAACGAAACAAGTAAGCTACAAGAGAATTGGTAAATAATCTTCGACGCCAAACCCTCTCATCCTGACAGAGAGGCAAGATACATCTTAAACAGGAAATATTAAGAAAGTTCCCAAACTTCAGCATCATTACAATTTTTTATGTTAAAAAGTCTAAGGCAGAAACAATAGAAATCAGACATCTAGTAACATTATGAGTCTATCCCCACATAAAAAAGAAAAAGAAAAAGAAAAAAATTCAAGGTGAAAGCATGAGGTGCACCAAAAATTCTAACTAGACTTGATAGTCAATAAAGATTTCAAAGGGTATTCTCCACTATGTATTGTCGTGAGACTTCATAACAGGCCATGCAACATGGTGCCACCTATAAAGAAAAAATAAAGGAAGAAGCATGCGTGCTCCTATTCAACTATAAAATTTAACAAGTGTACAGCACTTTGAAACTCAAAAAACTAATTCAAAAAGTGAGGAAGATATATTGTCTTTACCAATGTGTCATTAGCCCAACGGTATAAACTCTCCTCCCTCAAAGGGGAGGAGAGGGGTTCGAGCCCCGTTTTGAGAAAAAGAGAAAAGGGAAAATATATATATATATATATATAATGCCATCTCTTTTAGTAGAACTTTCTTATTCCAATTTTTGGTATTGCCTTTTGTATCTTTTCCCAACACTAAAAACTATTTTCTGTAGGTTATGAAATTGAATCTTCATTGGTGTAGTTGAGAAACTATCATAATTGAACCATGGCTACATTGTCCAAAAAAAAAGGTTGTCCCAGAAGTTCTAAATCAAGTGCAACAAGAACCTCCTCAAAGAGGGAGTTGAGGGTCAAGTCCTAGTGAAGGCATGTCTGTGCAAGTAAATTTCCTATCGAAAAAATAAATAAGTAAAAATAAAAAATAAATTTTTGGGCAGTAATGCAAAAAAAATTTAAAAGCTTATCCAACTAAATCATGCATTGTGCCCATTTGCATATAGTTATAAGCACAGGAAATATGAACTACACAAGTAACACAAGTAATCAACTCTTACAATAATTCAAATCAACTTGTTCATAGTTCACACTCCAACAAATCAAATAAGACTCCAACTTTCTCTGTAATTTACAAACACGATGCATTGAAAACTTGAAATGTAAGAAAAATAGATCAGAAAATGCGATCAAAAGGTTACCTGGAAGGATCTCCATGAACAGCCAACCAAGGCTCCACCGTTGAGGCCCCGAATGCATCTGCAATATGCCTATGAACATCTGATCTCTTCAATTCCGCTCCACCGCCCCGTTTGTTCCCCAATGACCTGCTACATTCCGCCAAATTCGCCTGCTTTGCCAGCCAATGCAACACCTTAAACCCATCTTCAAAGGCCGCCGGATAACGATTCTCCGGCGCAAGCCTATACCCGACGGCGAGAACAATCACATCACACAATTTTGCTATCCGCCGACAGAAGAAGTCGTTCGCCACCGAATCATTGCTCCCACTCACAAACCCCCCGCCGTGAAATTGCAACATCACCGGCAATTTCCGACAATTGTCAATCGACGGCGAGTAGCCTCTGTAAACACCACTCTCCGACTTCGAATTCAAATCTTCATTACTACAACTATAACTATTCCTTCTATAATTCTCCGTATGATTTGGATCATTCGGAGCAGATCTCGTTGTAGCCCTAACCTTAGGTTTCGATTGCGACTTAGAATCTGAATCGAGCGAGACTAAGCACGAATCGGGAAGGAAGATTCGGATGGAGAGAGAGGTAAAGGGGTCGATGTGGATGTCCTTGGTGGCGACACCGTCGGTAAAAGAAGGGTTGACGGCGGCGATGGACTCCTCGGGCCGCGACGTGACGCCGAAGGGGTGGTCACTCTCATCCTGAGAGCTCTGAATTCGGTTCTGTAAACGGTGTTTGAGAAGGAATTTGAAGAACACGCTGTAGAGCTTCACAGCAACGCTTGGCATTTCTGTCTGTCTCTCTCTCTCTACATCTGCACACCTGCTCTCCTCCTCTCCCTCTCTAGAATTTCTGTGTTGTGTGATGAATTTCTGATGATGATAAAGTTCAAGGCTTGTTACAGATTACAATTCCATTGATTTTGAAGTAAAGCCAATGAAAAATTGAGTTTTCTATAATCAACCTTTCACAAAAGATTACTTCAATCCAATGTTTCAATGGCGGAGAGAGAGAAAGATGGAGAGGCTAGAGAGAGAAAGGGGCTGACGTGTGCTGAGGTGCGTGATGCCCACACTTATACATGCATACATACATACATGCAACGTTACGCCAATTGATTGGTGACAAGTCACATGTGATGATCTCGTGAAGGGGTTGCTATCCTCTGCAACCATTTTCTCTGCAATGCTGGAGTCTTTTAAATGAAAAGACTAAAAAGTCCTAATGTACATCCCGAGATGGATGAATTTGCTACACCTAAAAGGTGAGAAATCCGAATCGCAATCCTCTAATGTGTCAGTTAATCACTCCATTTAGTTCGAAACTTAATTGTGAGGTGAGGAATCCGATAATTTCTTATGTAATAATTTCATATCACTTATATAATTGTATCGTTTATATAATAAATTTTTTATGCATTTATACTAAATATAGTGATACACTAGTGACGCAAGATCAAGACACATAATTCTCTCTTGGTCTCGAAGGGAATTCAATTTTGCCATGTGATGATGATAGAATGTAAATATAGATCACTTATACATGCACATGTTACATGGTGTTGTATTTGAGGATTCACATAATGATGTGAATTTCGAATATAATAATTGAGTAACGTGAATAGTTGGATGTTGAATCCAAACTATGCATTATAGAATTATATTTAATTATAGAATGTTTGGGAAATTTTAAGGATTGCCAATGAATCAAATCATGTTCCATGTCGTGTTCTGAAATTATAAGCTTTTAATACTAGAAGATATCCCATCATTCTCTGCATTATTACTTGTCTCCAGCTCAAACCCCATTCAGATCCAGGGTCAAAATAGTCACTCAAGTGGCACCACCTCCTCACTCTCTCTCACGTCGCATTCAATTCTTGATTTGTAAAGGATATTGTAAGTTGAATATTCCGAAATGAACCATATTATATACCAATTAATCTTCTACGTATTTCTATATTTGTAAGTTTTGTTTTGGATTGAGCTCAAATACAAGTTGGACATATTTTATGGATAACCTAACTAGTTGTTCATGGAAATTAAAATTTAGGTTGAATAAAGCTTTGATTTTTTATTCAACAAAATTTATATAAGTTGTGAGTAAAATATTTTTTTAAAAATATTTTTTTATTTTTTTGTATTTGATTGTCGTAAAATATTTATCAAAAAAATATATATTAAAATTTAACGAAAATAATTTATTTAAACAATTTATTTTACACTTTCGATAGACTTGACTTTAACCTGGACATAAACCTTTGCCTTTGAAAAATAAAAATACAAAAAAAATTACATAAAAAATATTTTTTTTGAATAAAAATATTTTACGCCAAGGCTTTATTCGTGAGGTCTAAAAATAATTAAATAAATGCAATTTTACTCTTATATGGAGAGATTATTTTTGATTTTGAACTTATAATTTTTAACCTCCTCTACCTTCCAAGTGAAAGGTAAAAGTTTGAGCCAACGCAAGGGATAAATAACTCGAGTTTCTTAAAAAAAAAAAAAAAAAAAACTTCGAATCACAATAAATATACATACAAGAGATCTATTTGGTTCAGCCTAAGAATAACCATTTAATCCTTTTTACCGTGCATACTATGTATTATTAGTAAATGGAATATAAGTGCTTTATTGATTTAATAAATTATAGAACAAAACTGTTATTTAAGAATAAGTTGTAGAAGAGAAGGATCTAAAATTTGGATTAACTTGTTTTGGCTTGCATAATTAACTTGTCAAAGACAATTAATCGAAGATTATATATTATCAAAAGATGGATATATTATCATACAAAATTTATTAGCTCTGTAATATGTGAATATGGGAAAATCAAATTACACTTGGCCATCAAAAATTTTTTATTTTTTATTTATTTTTTGGTGTTTAATTGTCGAAAATATTTATGAAAAAAATATATATTAAAATTTAACAAAAATAATTTATCCATCAATTTTCCTAAACCTTGAACAAACACCAAAAAAAATAAAAATAAAAAAATATTTTACGTCAAAACAAAACAGAACCTTAATAACAAGTTTTTGTTGGACATATGTTTAGGTTGACATCATAACCTCCTAGATTATATTAGAGATCTATTCAGATATTTGATTAAGATTAAAATACAAGTCATGAATGGGACAAATACTTGCCATCCAATTAACTTGCTAATTAGATGCGTAACAAATGTGATGAAGTTGATGCTACCCCTTTATATATATAAAAATAATAATAATAAATAAAATAAAATAATTTAAAAAACCCATAGGTTGCCTAAGGTGTTCATATTAATATAAAATAAAATGAGAGTACCTTAACAGAAAAAGAGAGCTTTTAAAATTCATCTACTAGTGAGACAAGTAGCTCATGACCTGCCAAAAAGATAAAATAAAAAAAATATTATTATAATAAGTAAATAATTAAAATAAAATACTAGTAGCTCATGCAATATTGTTTACAGTTCGAATCAATTCAGTTTTATCAAGTAATCTACAAACAAAATCATAATTAAGTAACAGTCCCTATTACAGAAGTAACATAGCATGATGACACCTCTATACATGTATATATATATATGTATATATATATATATGTATATGTATAGATAATTCAAAATCAATAGTACATTAATTAAACCAAATTCAAAATCTGCAAAATGAAGCTGTATCCATGTCACCCTTTTAAACACTAAATACAAAATGGCCAAATTCACTAACCAAATATTCTCCCTAGGGGTGTGCAAAGCAGCAACATGAAACCAATTTACTTTGTCAACCAATTCCATATATACAGGCCTCCCCTCTAATCCGAATTGGGCGAGTTCGTACCCTGACATTGGTGTACTTTCACCTTGCGTGACCTGATAAACAAAAAATTCCAGAATGAACAAACACCACCTGGTGATAGACACCTTTTAAATCATGATAACCATTCTTTCGTCTCTGATCTCTCTAGCCAGACAGGGTGTGAGGCATCTTTCGCGGCACAAGCACTGGTTCGTTACTTGCAGCTTTCATTGCAGCAATCTCTTCTAAGCGTTTCCATGTGGCTTCGCGTTTCAACTTAACATCTTGTTCTCGGGCTTCATCTTCCTGAAACTTCAGCGAGCACTCCTCAAAGAGCTCAGGATCAATGTCGGAGAAGATTTTGCGGACATTTAATGTTAAGCTCTGTACTGCCTGATTCCAGTGGTTTCTTGCATTTCTCTCCAAGGCAGGGAAGATAATTGGCAGTATAACCTTGCGGTTTTGCTTGATTAGGTTTTCAATGTGATCATTGTTCCATAAGAACAAAGCTCTCTCTGCCACCTGCAAATACAGGAATTGAATAAAATGACAACAAAATTCTCTAAGTGCACCATCAAACAAGTACTACTATATATTTGGTTTCATGAAATTGTGCAGCAGCAGTGTCGGCATGTGTTTCGGAGCAAAGGTACCAAATGTGGTCCTCATTAATCAAAGGTGCTGGGAGGAGAAGTTTGGAAACAAATAAATTAAACTCAGTAAACCATTTTTCAAGTTGGTATTCTTGTTCACCTTTAAGTTTCTGAAATGTTTAGCGTACAGCAATGAGAACAACGAAGGATACAACTAAGTGACCTGCTGTGAAGATCATTAACTAAGGGGCTGAAGTGACTTCTACTAGAAATTGATAGCCATTTCCAAAATGAACATAATGGAGGTGAGACAGATATCTCTCTTAATGACCTTGTCATGTTCTACTTAAGGTCCGAATTTTTTGTGGGCTTAGAGGAAGTTGACGGGGTCTCAGCCAAGGAGATGATTCCTTTTTCATCTTCACTCTTCGTTATTGGGATGAAAGCTTTTGGTAGGTTACTTACAAAAGCCACCATTGGTTTTTGGTCTGATGAAGAGCAGTGTTCGAGATTGTCTCTCACTTGCACCCTGCTCGCAACTGTCTTTGCAGTTTGGAGGCAAAGCAAGTTTGTTGGTCAAGAGTACCATTGTCTCACTTTGAAGAAAATTTGTGTTGTAAGGTCAACTTGTCAAGATTGAGTTGGTGTTGGTGCAAAGAGCTGGAGATGTCATACGCTCTTGTGGTTCTCTCTGGATGTCCAGTGGAGGGAACATCAGTCTTCTTATCTTGGGTTATGATTGTGTGTGTTATTCTGAAATCCGAAGTAAAACCAGTTTAAAGTTTGATCACTGAGAGAGTGAAAAGGAGATTGAGCAGTCAAAAACGAGTCCAGAAGTGGCAAGCTAACTTGGGTTCAAATGACATTAGCAAGCTTGCCAAATTGCTCTGAATCTGAGTTGAAGGTTTTCATGCTATAGCTGCTTCACATGACTATAGTATGGTACTGACAGTTTTAACAGCATGATACCAACTATCATACTGAGATTCCAAAATATAAAAATACCGATAAGGACATGGATTAGAGATCAAGAGAAGGCACTTGCAAGCCGTGGTAGACTTGAGACACCACAAAAGGTACAAGAACAACGATAAGTATAGAAATTGTGAGAATAAAATGGAGATCAAATGAAATTTGGAAAAATTGAAACAAAACCTTGAATTCATTGAAATTAGACTGCATCAAGTTAAAATCAAAATATTGCAATACCAGTGCATTAATAGCCCAAGCATGCAATATATGGGTTGTGGATCAATCAATGTTAAACCACTAATACTTAATTAACTACAAGTACCAAACATAGTTAGTAAATTATAGTACACAAGAATACAGATATTTTATGGTATTTGACCACACATATACTATTTTTCTTCTCTCATGTCTCGTATATTTGCATTTCAATATTATAAAACTAGATATAAATTATAATAAGGAACTATGGAGTGTTGTAGAGAGGAAGGATTCTAGAACATGAAAGAATTTGTAAAAGTTGGTAGATCGGAGAAGATTTAAGAAGATATGGAAGTGGATAGTTTTATACTAAATCTTAACCATTGACTATAATGCATCATACCCGTCCATTAGCAAGGAGATGCCTGTAGGATTATCATTTGTAACAACAATAGCAAATTTGAAAAGTTTCAAAAAGAAATGAATGTAACAAGACTGGAAGTATGTTTTGTACATTTGAAAAGAGTCACAAATTTACTAACTTAGTATGACTAGTGTACGTGAATTTACTACTTAGGTACCAAATAATCACTCAGTCGTACTAAAAAAAAATTATTTGTCTCAGCCTTCGGAAGTTAAAACAATACACTACACATGTTGCCGTTAGGAATTAAAAGCTTGTCCAAAATTACAAATGGTGACATCAAATAGTACCAGCAGAAAGTTATTTTTCAAAATTGTATTGAAGATATCTGAAATATCACTCAATATCTAAGACATAGTCGAGATTTAACTACATGGTCCTTGTCGTAGATGGGTAGACAGTAATCTGTTGCCAGTATGTTTTCTAATAGATGGCATAAAAAGTAAGTTGTTCTAAATTTTATTAGAGAAAAAGCTTATGGAACCAAGTTTATATCCTATGACTGAATATATCCTTGTTCATAATCAACAAGTCCTACCAGATACCCATAGGATATCTAGAATGGAAAACGATTCAGATTCCATATAGCTTTTAGAAGTAGGGTCTATTCGTATGATATTAAATCAAGTGTTAAAATAAATTTATAAAAATAAAAAAATAATAATAATAAACAAATAAAATAAAAAAGTATTAAAATGATATTGACAAACTTGGGAAAAAATCACCAATAAAGTTCTGCAATTTGGCAAAGATATTAATTATGATTGCAGAGAGTTGACGCATACAAAGATGACCAATTTTTTGGAGGAGAATATGATAGTGTTTGTAATATGGGGGAAAACAATCCTAACACTACAGAACTAGCTTGCTTAGAGTTATTAGTCCCGGTTAGCAAATTGTATGGATCCACTGCATGGACCATCACCTTTATATTTCAGATTTCACCCCCCCTTACCATGTACATTCCCACATAATAACCATCTTATTAAATTTCTCAACCTCATCTCTCCCAAAATCCAAATTATATTCATCATTGAACGATTAAACAAATAAGAAGACATCAAGCAAGCGCCCTGTACCCAGGAAAAGAATGAGATACTAGATCAACAAATGTTGAAGCCAAAGTCAACAATCAGCTGCCATCTCATAAACACCTAAGGCAAATGAAATTAACATGGAAACAAACACATGCATCAACATGAAAAAATGAAAAGTGGAAAAGCACTTGAAGAAATATAGGCAATAGAGATAATTAACCTCTCCCTCTCTCTCTCATAGAAATGCAGGTTTTAATAAAATTAAAATGTATAAATCCGGTTGAGATTTATGGTAATATAAGAAGATTCAGAACATATGCTAGACTCACTGCTGTACGCCAGTCTAGAATTTAATCAAAATATCTTTGACTGATTTCAATATGAACTCTATAAAGATGGAAAATAGACATTCAGATCAGTTAAGTTTCTTGAGAATCTAAGAAGTTTCAGAACATATGCTGAGCCTCCTTTACCATAAGGTAGGACAGCCAAAGTTTATAATTAGTACTTCTCTGAGTGATCTCATAACATTGATCACCACTTAAAGAGAAGCAGACAAAATTCATTATACCAATCTTTTCTGATTTCCAAATATTGCCAATTTTAATACTGTAATCTATTTACACCAACTTCTAATACTTAGCTCAAACAAGATTTCCAATTAAAATGTGACTTCAATTTGTATCAATCCCACTTTTGAAATAAGCACCAGTGCACCACCACCACCACCATCATCATCCTTGACTTTTCAAAAAATAAGCACCAACCTACCTAATTAGCTCAAATGGCTGGATGGCTGTCGGAAACCATCTTATTTCACGTGAAACTGTTTCATATTTAAACAGTTTTGAGTCTCAAAAATTATGAAGCCATTACTAGCCCTTCAAAACAGTTTTTCAGCTTGATGCCACCATTGTTAGTTGTATCCCACTGTAGTTTTTATTTAATCTGATCCCTGCAACCCATATAACCAATAAATTTCTATGCTATATGATCGGTTTTATAAGTTTTTACACTTATTAAAAAAAAAAAAAAAGAGAGAGTTTTATAAGTTTTTATACCTTCAATATAAATGTTATATTTCCCCTATTGGAGATCAAATCTGCTTCCCTTTGTGACATCTTAATTTGCATTTGGATTATTAGGAATAGATCTTAGTGACGCATAGCCCACTAGTGGCCGAGCAATATTAGGTTATTTCTGTTATTACCATCTGATGTGTTATTTTATTATAGAAATCCAGGTGTTGTCACAAAAAATTACTATAGCAGAGAATAATGTAACTGTTTGATTATGGAACCATGCAATCAAAAGACTAATTCACTAGCTAAAACTTAACAACCTATTCTGTTACCCAGTAATTTGCAAAACTAAAGAAGTTCATGAGCTCATTTTCTTAAGCCCATTTTTGTGTTTATTTGTTCTACAGGTTGAGAATCTCATCCTTCTCCAAGGGTCGCTTTAACAGACAAGAAGAGCATCCTACCCATCAAAATATTGTAATAGTTATATATTCAAGGTAAAGCATGAGCACCTACCATCATCTTCCGTCTTCAAACAAGCAGGAATTCTAAACTCCTCTTGCAACCAACTCGAGTTTAGAGGTGGTTTCAAAATATATGGGACGTATAAATATTCATTCCTAATTGGGACATAATTTAAGGGCTATGTTTAAAACGGTTGGTATAATTTCATTATATTGTTCGCTATTCAGAGTAATATTGGGTCGAAATTTCTTAGATTTGATTCCCTTACATATAGCTTCTACTTTCTTTGTAATTTTGTAAACTACAATCTGTTAAAAGCTGCATTGTTAATAGAATTTCAGGGTTTCAATAATTACACAACACATCAACAAGAAGCCAAGTTAAATTTTAGCAAAATTTGTTTTCAGTCTGCTACTGATGAATGCATAAGTGTCCTAGAAAGGCTGCAACACACAGAGAACAAGGAGGGAAAGTTGCAAATACACCATTCGGCAGTGTAATATGCTAACTGTGCATACATGGTGGAAGTATGATCCAAGAAAATTGCTTGGCATACTGGATGAATCCAGTCCCTAGCGACAGTTTGTATATTAGAAAGAAATTTGATCCCTAGCAGTACTCTTTTATAAATTGCCAAAGATAACAAGTGTGGGAAGAAACAAGCTAAAAGAACAATGATCAAAATAACAAATCTGTACCTGAAAGTGTGAACTGCTCAAGCAACGAGCAACCTGGCGAAACAAAGGTACCATACAACGCTGGAACTCTGGAGGCTGAGTTGCTTCTAAGACCTCCTCCAGCTCACCTAAAAACATGACCTCCTTTGAACTATTTGTGACCGGCCAATACTTTAATAAACCCCTTATAACAGTATCAGCAAGTTTGCAGTCTTTCTCCACAAATTGTGTGATGCAGTAAGATAACTGCTGATGGTACATGGGTATGCATTTTGGTTTGTGAAGTGGAATCAATGCTCGAACAAGAAAGAGTTTGTGCTCTTCTTTCAGAGGCAAAGCAAACCCATTGATTATACTGCCCAAAATTTCTAACAGCTCTGCGATTCCATTATGCTTCTCAGTTTCAAAAATAAAATGAAAGAAAATGTTGTTGATTGCTTTTCTAATGAATGGGCGGTGCACCATAAACTTGCCATATATACGGTGCAGAACAGTTTTCAGGTAGTCCCTCTCTCTTGGATCCTCTGAATCAAAGAGATCTAACAACCTCAGAACAAAAGAGTGATCAACATACCGCTTCGCCAATTTTGCATCCGTCTCAGGTGATGCCACAAACCTGAGAAGGAATTCATACACAATTTGCAAGTGAGGCCATGATGGGTCCATCACAGGCTCCTCTTCTTCTAAATCAAAAGCTTCTAAAACTTTGTTCTCACGAGGTTGAGCAGTGAGTGTCCTAAACAAATTTATGGATACCATCCTTACCATTTCTTGCATGACAGTTTCTGTGAATTTCCCATTTGCAGAAGTAACATAATCAACAAGCTCCACCAAAGTCTGCCTCTTGATGTCCTTTTCTTTCAAATTCTTTGTTGGGTCAGTAAAGTCAAAGACAAAACAGCACAAGTTCAGCTTTTTAATGAACAAGTTCTGCTTCTCAGAGTTTGGAACATCTCTAAAACTAGGCAAAGCTTCATATGAAGAAATTGTTGAATCCCCATTTACCCTTGCATTTAGAGCTTGGGGGAGCTTATTTCCATGATTCACTCCTGAATTTGAAGTAGCATTAAGAGCCGGATGAGATGCAGCATTTGAGTTCCTGGACTGATTATTTGCTAGATCATTGCTTCTTGAACTAGTAGAAGCATACGAAGAAGAGGTAGAGGTTCCCCCATCACGATTTTCACCCGACTTAGATGGCTTCCGTGGGAGCCTATTAAGTATCTGTTTGATCATAACTTCAATGAACCACAAACTTTTCGAGTGAAAACAAAAACACGACACTGATCAAAGAATTTTCAATGCAAAAGGCACATCATCAATGATTAAGGATGGATAAAATATCAGCAAAAGCACATGAACCCAGATGCAGCAAAACCAATTGACCCAACGTTCGCAATACACTCAGCATCTAATCACCACAATAAGCTTCTTATCCTCTTCTCCGTCATAAACCCAGATGCATGTTCCATATAATCCAAAGGTGTACCAGTCTAATGAATGAATCTCCTTCTCATTTAAGCAGAACAAATCAAACCCTCTTCAAATGGCGAGAAATCTGAAATAAAAATTGAATTTCATATCAAGTCAACCAAAAGAAAAATCGCAGCTTTCGGTTACCCTTTCTTAAAATAAAAATTCATATGATGTTCATCATTTAAAAAAACCCAGATGCGCAAACATCAAATCACATAGCATGTGCAGTAGTATTTCCAGATTACTAAAATTTAACTCCAGGATTTTGACTTTATATGGTGTTCAAAATATAAAGGAAAAGCAAGATGTACACTCACCTCATTTCTCTCTCTTCAGTTTCACACAAAAATTCACAGCTATTCAGCTAGATCAAAAGAAAACAAGATCTGGGTATGATCTACAACACCCATATAGCATTCTATATCAAGAATCACCTACAAAAGTATTTAAAATAATAATAAATAAACAAAGGAATATAGATTAAAGAAATTTAAAGTCCCATTTAACAATACACATATAGAAATAGATTATAGCTGTTGATACCTACATAGAGATTTTGGAAAAGCCCAGCTTATAAAAGAGAAGTTTGTGTGTACAGCCGGTGATCGAAATCTGAAAACAGACAACTGAGGAAAGGAGTGAAGGAGAGAAGGAAGATGGGGGTTAGAGAAAAGCAATCTCGGATGGTTGTTGTTGATGTTGATGATGTGTTGGGTTTCGCTAGAATTATGTAGTTAATGTTATTTTCTTTTCGATTTTCTTTCTAACTTTCCTTCTGCGCTTTTTTTTTTTTTAATTTTTTTTATTTTTTCTCAGGAATTTCAACCTCAAAACACTACTCCCTTTTATTCTTCTTACTTTTGGGTCTCTCTCCATTTAGAGAGAGAACACTCATTCGTTGTGACCAAAATGGCCCTTAAAAGTTTAGAAAATACTCAAAACACTCTTCTAGCATTGTGCATTCAATACAGAGGTGCATAGTCCAGAGGGCTTATTCATTTATTCAAAACTTCAAGTTGTTGGGTAATATTACATATCCATTCATTTATACCCAATTATTTTCTATTTGAATTCGATGCGGGACAAATGACCTTTGTTACATTCTTTACTGCTCGGGCCATCTTGCCTACCGGGAGTACTTGCCCGGACATCCGTGACATTGGATCAAGAATTGGGTCTGACTTTGATACTAATTATAACAGGTTGGCGCTTACCAATTTACTGAAAAATTCAAGTTGTTAAGTAATACTACATACTCATCCATTTATTCCAAATTACTTTTTCATCAAGATTTGATATAGAACAAATTATGACAACGTGGGTAAACACTTATTACTAGGTGAACACTCCGGATAGGTCAGATCTTGCGAAGATTTGAGAGGGTATTTTGACCCATTTTCAGGTCCGAAATTATTTAATCAGGCAATTTAATCAGGTCCCATTTTGGCATTCCATAGGGTCATAAATGGAAATTAGGTTAATGGAATAAAGATACTTAGTTCAAAAAATCAATGTTCAAACCAGTCTTGGGCATAGTTTTGGCTTGTGATTGGATAGAGTTCTTACGTGTTTAATGCGCGTGGGCGAATGAAAAGTTGCGGGTAACAAGGTTGGTGGGTAGTATGACTTGATTTTAAAGTCTTATTAGTAAAGCTTAAGTTGTAAAAATGATTGAACCCTTGAATTCTAATTATTGTTGAATATTGATGGCCTATTTTTTTTTAGTTCTAATCCTTTGTAAATAAAATAATTAGTGTCTTCATTTGTCAAGAAAACAAGGCACATTGCATTAATCCCAACAACCATATATAGGCATTTTGAAGATCCTTTTTGCCAAAGAATGTTTCTGAGTGGATAACAGAAATGTCCCAAACAATAGCACCTAGCTATTATGATGGAAGGCTCTCTTATTATATTGAGTACATAACAAGCAACTAAAATTAGATATATATATATATATAGGAACCAATCTATAAATTTATATGGGGGCAAATTTATATAAAGAATTTTTTTTATAATTTTAGTGGGATTAATTTCAAAATTTTATAGATATAAATATAAAAATATATAAATTTAAGGGTGTAAAATATTATAACAAAAATTTCAGTAAAGGTCCGCCCTCACTACATGATCTACATCTGTGCCTGCATATATATTTGGAAGGTCAAATTTAAATGGTACAAATATTACTTTAGGCTAGATTCAAATCAACTCGTCAAAGCTACTAGAATTGTACATATATATATATATTGAGAAGGTCAAATTAAAATGGTACAAATATTACTTTAGGCTAGACTCAAACGAATTTGTCAAAATATGTTATTTGTTGTAATTGCATGCATCCATGAAAATTAATTTCAATTTTAAAGTGAAATAGAGATGCCATGGTCTAATCACTGCAACAAGGATTATACCCGATTGAGTGGAGCAGATGAGAATTGAGAAAAGATGGTTGGGGTACCATTTTTGCTTTGTTAGTTTATAATTTTGGATTTGAATTATCTCTGAAGCCACATTTTGAAACAAAACAAAAATATTAGGATAAATTATATTGCAATATTGTTCAAATATCTTTCAATATCTACTCATACTTTAATATTAGAACATCTCCAGCCGTGTGTTAAAATATTATTTTGCATAAAATATACAGTGTCAGGTTGTGTAATTTTTTTTTTTTTTTTTCCTTCAGCAGTCTATTAAGAGCATATTTCGTTTCTCTTCCCTCTTTCTCATTCAATTAACGAATCAATGTTATATTAAGTAGATTTGTAGTCCATGACAATGGTTAGTTGTTATTGGAGGATATATTTTGACACAAAAGGTATAAAATACGAATCTAAAAATAAACAATCTAAATTTTTTGCGTCAATCTATGACAAATCAAATTTAAAAATATATATTTATACACCACAGTTAGTGAAGCTCTTAATATCTTTCAGTATTAAGATTGGAAATGAATGGTCTAACCAAGTGGAGGATCCACTTTCTTATTTATTGCATTTATACCAATTAAAAACAGTAATCGAGTAATTTACTCTAATTAATCAGTACAAGAATCATTTTTCATTTATTATTTAACATCTCCATAAATATCTTCGCTAAGGGCAAACAATATCTCAACGCTCCACTTTTCTCTTTCTCTTTAAATAAAATTAAAAAAAAATTTCTAAAACCCTTAATCCTTTATTCTTACCTTCCTCCCTGTGTTACAAAGTTTATGACATTATTGAGGTATTATTATACGTAAATTTTTCTTACTACGTTATACAAAATTAATGATATTCACCCAAAAAAGATACGAATTCTCTAATATTTTAGAATCTTCTATATCTCTACGACACTTCTTAATATGTTAGGACCTTTCATTTCTCTTCATACCTGTAACATGTGACCGAATTTTTATTAAACAAACCATACGGATATATATTTCATTTTGTGGATGTTGCGATTTTGCGTGACTTATCATCTACTCGGGTTAGAAATCTGCTTTCAAACTGTAAAGGTTGTTGTTATAAATGTTACTCATACCTCTCTCTATATATATATATAGTAGACGTTTGGTAAGCAATATAGTTAAAGATTTAGTTTCTAGAATTGGTAAGCAATATAGTTAAAGATTTAGTTTCTAGAATTCTTTACTTAAATAAATATATATACTACAAAAACTCTCTAATATTTTAGAATCTTTTTTAGGTCTATAGATAGTTACTAGAATTCTTTACCTAAATATATATACTAGAAAACTCTAAAATATGTGTGGTGGAATTTTTATTAAACAAGTATATATATACACGAACCGAATTTTTTTTAAGCCTATTTTTTTTTTTTTTTTTTTTTTTTGCAAATTATATAGATTTGTAAGCTAAGTATTTTTCAAAACTATGACCCAAGAGTCGAATCAAGCACACGCACAGTGCACCTATAGGTGGGCGAGGGAAAACTCAACTTACAGATTACCCTATTGTTAATCTCCTTAGTCCGGGATTCTGCTATGACTATTTTCTTTTCCTGAATGATTTGCTACGGCTATTAAGAAACTTTACCAAGACAACTGACATATTTAAAGAGGAGAAAAAAATAATAATAATAATAAATGACATATTTAAAGTCAGAAGTAATCGACCCAATACGCTCACCAACAATCATTAAATGCCAGGTATATCCTATTAAGGCAATACTTAAGTCTTTAAATGAATATGCGCGTCATTTGACCGTTGATATAAACTAATAATAAATTAATAAATTTTTTTAAATTACTAAATTAAATATCGTGATCATCCATGAATTGTAAATGAGTGTATACTACTGCAGATGATGGTTCTACGTCAGATGCCATTTGTCATTTTAATATTATTAATGCAAGGCCACATTTGCATTATGTAAAGAACATATATGGTAGGCCAGAGCTCTATCTTTTAGGTCTTACGAGGGAGGCCCCGCTCCAGTCGGATGGGCTTCTTTCTACGTGCCTACACTGTTTAGAGGAGGGGGTCGCTACCCTTCACTCTCCTGTTGTCATGGAAGTACCTCGCTCCAGTTATGTAATGTTTCCAATTTTCATCATTTTCTATTTTCTAGGATTTTTGTTTTGCGAGGGCATTTTTGTCTTTTCTCGTTTTGCTTACCGGACACCGTGGGGTGTGCTGGAGGTGTTCGTGAATTGGTCAAGGCGTTTCATTGAGTTTATGACTCTTTGAAATGCATGGGTTGTTACTTTTGGTATTTTTCCGTTTTTTGAGCCGGACTGTCCCGTGTGGGACCCGCAATCGGAATTGTCACGTACGAAAATTTTAGTTGGGTCCATTGGTATCACATGCATTTTATTTGATATATTTTTTATGGATTTTATATAGTTTGTGTATATATATAATTGTGTGGTGCAAAAAAGAATAAATAAATTAAAAAGATAATAAATTTTGGTGATGGGACCCACCACCACCTTAAAAGGTCAAGAGGCCATTTTGGCCTCTCATTTTCCTTTTTCTCTCTCGGCACTCTATCTCTCTTACTCTTCTCCCTTCATTTTTCTTATCTTCTTACTTCAAAGGTTGATTACTCCTTCGATTCTTAGAGTTTTTGAATGCCGTTTGCGGCAAATTAGAGAGCGCGTCGAGATCTACGATTTAATCGGAGCCTATCTCCATTTGCCCACCTTTGGGGATTTCGAATTTCTAGGGTTTAGAGTGTAAATTTGGGGCTTTTCTTCAAATTGAGGTAGGGGTTTCTAATCCATGACTTCTTAGATTTTATGTGAGTCAATTTTCCATGAATTGTTGTCCAACATGGCATAAATGTGTTGATTTTCTCTAAGTTGGCTTAATTGTTGTAGATGAACTATATGCCTATGTGTATTAGTTGATTTGTATGAGAAAACATGCTTATGTGGTAAATTTTCATGCCTATGATGTATAAATTGTTAAGACTTGAGATATAGAAACATGTTGATTTGAAAGTTACAAAATCCTTTATTGATATAGTATTGGAAAGCATGAGACATCCATGCATATCATTGGGCATCAAATGGGAAAATTTTGATTTAAATGAAAGTTAAATGATTTTTAGGAAAAAGGTTTGATGAAAGGTTTGCAAAAACCCGGACACCTAGGAGGCGCCTAGTGGTCCGTCGTGTTAATGTAATCTAGAGGGAGGTTGAACTACCTAGGCCCAGACGACGCCATATAGGTGCCATGTGGTCGGGGATTGCTAGCCAACTTTCTCCTTGTGATGCCATAGAGGTGCTATGGGTCGGGTTGCATTGACGGTTTGGATCGGTGAAACGGAATTGTTTTCTTTGGAAATTGGGGGAGAAACGTTTTATGATATTGCATCCCATTGCACGGCATAATTTAATTATGACTTGGATTGTCGATTTTGTTGCTACCTTTACCCGACATTACATGATCCCGCTTCTTTATTTTCTATTCATCATGTGGATTCACGAGGTCTCAAGAGGTGTGTCTTAGGCACCTCCTACTGAGCTTAGGCTCACCCTGTTCTTATTTAATATTTTTCAGGCCTTAGGAAGGAAGTGGCGGAAGACATTCCACCACAAACTTAGTTCAAAGATTTGGAGATCTTTTTGTTACTTTTTGTGCACTTGTACCCATTCTTTTGTAAAGCCTCATTTTGAGTATGTATTCATTTTGTAAAGCATGGCCATGTGCTGTAAATATGATACTTAATGATAGTTTGATGTAAATTCGGAACCATGTTGGCATGTTATAATGAATGGGAAAAATATATGGATATATGTTTTGTGTAATCTTTGATATCTATAATTGTAGATTGTTGTGCGTTATTATTGTATAATGTTTGTTGTAAATTCAGGATTTGTTTACGTATCAAGTTTGGTACAGGCCGGCTCATCATGGACCTAGCTCATTTGATGTCTCAGCTGCAGATAGCAGTATTTTGGGGCTGTCAGCAAGCTGACAAGGACAATCAGCCAGCTGACATTGTGATTTTTGGCATTCCAGTAGGTTGAGTCAGTGTAAAAGTTGTTTCGCCCGGCTGATAAGCACTGTCAGCTGACCGAACCTCCCTCATCAGTCGGCCGACGTTGGATGGTCGGTCGACCGATAGCCCACTTTTCCAAAGTCCCGAGAGTTAATGATTTGAAGAATCGTTTCAGCTGGCTATGGATCAACCGACTAATCTTGCACTTTCAGCCGGCTGACGAAAGAACATTAGCTGGCTGACTTGTTATTGACCAGCTGACCTTTCCATTGACCCCGCTGACCATACCTCTTTGATGTGCACCCTGACCTTCTACTTCTAAACTGTATTTTGGAGTTCTTAAAGTCTTAAAATGGATTGAGTACCACCTATGAGCATAAGAAATGACAATTGTACCCTTATGGACCTCGGGGTCGGGTTAGGTACTGGTTAACGGTTCGAACACACGGGTTTGGGTCGTTACAAAATTGGTATCAGAGCGATGGTTCGAAAACCGTTAAGACGATGGGGTAGTGGCCTACCTAGGAGTGCATGGGGAAGTTAAATTGCATGTTTAATTACTTATGTGCTAAGTGTTTAAGTTGTTTGAAAAGCATGCCTACTTGCTTACTTGCTTATCTGCTTATGTGATTACATGCTAAGTGTTTAAAGTTGATATCTATTTTTAGAATGATCATGCTCATCATTTATTGGGTTTTTCCGGGCGTATGGAAAATGTTTAAGTGTTATTACTTCTTGTTGAGTCATTCGTGTGAGGACTCCGTTCTCGTGCGTACTAGTGTTTTTGTTTTGATCCGTTCTCTCGTTTTATAGCGTCATGCCACCATAAAAGGATCCCGGAGAGAGTTCTAGCTCCAATCCCACGGAAAGGGATCAGGAGCAGGTTGAGGAAGATGTGTTGTTGCGTGATTTGATTCCACCCAGAGGGGGACGAACGAAGGGAAATGTTAATCCACCTTTTCAAATAAATGAGGAGCAGTTTAAGTTAGCTGTACAGACAACCATTCATGATATCTTTCGGCCGGTAATAGCATTATCTTCAGAAGTTATGCCACCATTGGCACTACTACCACCACCTCTTCCAAAGACAAGTGAGTCAGATGATACTCTCTACCACATCACTAAGTTTGTGAAGTTGATGCCGACCTTGTTTGAGGGTGGTCCAGATCCGCTTGTTACGGATAGTTTTATAGATAGGGTAAAGAAGCATCTTAACGCCATGAATTTGGCAACGGACAAGTTGAAGGTTACTTTACCAACTTATAACTTTGTTGGGGATGCTGAGATTTGGTGGAAGACCATTTCTCACACCCACAATCTGGACACAATGACATATGATACATTAAAGAAGTTGTATTATGAGAAGTTTTTTCCGGCACCTAAGCAGAGAGAGCTAAAGAAGGAGTTTGATGGTTTGAAGCAAGGAAGTATGACGGTTACATAGTGTGAGAACAAGTTCACGTTGCTTTTGAGGTTTGTACCGGGGATTGCTAATGATGAGGAAGAAAAGATATAGAAATTTGTTGATTCCCTTGATCTTACTATCAGTGTAACGACCCAAACCGGGGGTCCGGATCGCTAACCGAGTCCTTAAGCAAACCCGAGGACACACCAAGGGTAAAATGGTTATTTTACAATATGAGAGGGTAATCCTTCCTTAAACTAATCAAATGAGGTTTAAAATAGTCATTCTTAATCATTTCATGACACTCGGTGAAGTTCTGCAGTCATCGGTTATGAATTTCCTAAAGTACCCTTACCCGGCTCAAGGGAAATTCTTACACTATCCCACTAAAATGACCATAATGCTCAACATGAATGGAATTTAAGGATGAGGTTGGTATCATTAGAAAGCTAACTCAAAATTCTTGAAAATGGACTCAAGAATGACCCTATTTGGGTTCGGAACAAAGAAGTTATGGCCGCACGAAGTTAGGTGACCAAAGCTAATAGGCTATCAAGGCAAAAATGACCCACTGGAGGACTTGAACCGTTTTAAGGGTCTTGAACCGGTTCAAGATGAGCAGTATGCCCATTCAAGAACCATTACACCCCCATGAACTGGTTCAAGATGCCCAGAACCCTTAAAATGCCCCAGAAAGCTCAAAATTGAAATTTTACGCTCCTTGGCACTACTTTGGTCCTTTGGTGACCTTACTCAAAGCCTAAACCAATCCCAATTCTTTCATTTGATGATAAAACTAGCACAACTAAGTAGTACTGAAATCATATAAGGTCATACATGAGTCCGATAATGTAATACCCTTGATTTTAAAAGGATAGTTTCGGTATTTTTTTTTTTTGTTATTTTAATTGCATTTTTAATTGTTTATTTGATTTCTTGGCTAATTGTTTATTTGTTTAATTGCTTTGATTGTTTATGTGTGAATTGAATTATTTGTTCAAATTAAATGATGTGCTAAAATGATGTGTATTTGACTTATTTGTTTAAATTAAATTGTATATGATGATGTGTATTTATTTAGGAATTTAATTCTTTTTTTTATTGTTATATTTTTAAGGAATTAGATATGGACAGTAATAATGGATCAATCAATTAGGTCACATGGATTACTTGGATAAAGGGTTTAATGAGTATGGATAATTACCCATGGATAATATTATATGTATATATAATAAATAAATATATATATATATAAGGAAAGTTCTTTAGTAATAATTTGATATGTTTATTTATATGTTATATATAAAAAGAATTACAAATAGATTGTACATAAAATATATTTTAGTTATCTTTTTAGTATTTAAATTTTATTTTATTTTTATTATTAGTTTGACTTGGATTGGGAAAAGGATTAGGGTTATTTTATTTGCCTATAAATATATAACTATAGGGTTGTAAAATGGGTTAAAAAAAAAAAAATCACGTAATATATTTTAGAGAGAGAAAGAAGGAAGAGGAAAAGGAAGAAGGAGGTTAGAGTTTTTTATCAAATCTCTAAAGGCAAGTTTTAAATCTTCTCTTCTCCTTTGATTCACCCTCTATGCATGATAGATTAATTATAGGTTCTTTGAATAAATTAATTGGATCAAATTAATTGGATTAATTTAGAAATTTCAGTTCGTATTTTAATAAGGTGTTTTAATTATTCTTGTATGCCAAACTGGGCATTGTTGGTGGCCCTAATTTTTAATTTATGGCCTTAATGTTGGGCATTGTTACTTTCATTAGCAGTTTTGTATTTAATGGATGAAATCAAAATTGGTTCATAATGTGCGCGCCGAACGAGAAAGTTATTTTTATATAAATCAACATAAATCAATTTGTGCACCTGTATGAAATCAAAATTTGTTATTCTTCACACCTTAGGCACGCCGAACAAGGAAGGAGTAGACAAAAGTCAAAGCTGCATCAGTTATATTACTTGAAATTTTATTTTATTTTATCTTATTTCCTTCTTAAGATATACACGCCAAATGAGGGGAATCAGTATTAGCATGAATCAGTTTTGCATGTAATACATGACATCAGAATCTATTTTTCTTGATCAAGCATGCACATCGAACGAAAAGTTAATACTGTTGGTGGTATATGTCTGAAATCAGTCAGAATTTATTTATTTATTTTTATATAAATTATATTTTTTAAATATAATTTTGATTAATGCGGAATATTAAATTGATATTTATTATTTTTTATTAATGGATCTGTATTCAATATTTATTTAATTTAAATAGATTCATTAAGAATTGAAATGCATGATTTAAGTTTACATGCTAAGTATGAAGTTTAATTAATTTTTAAAAGGTAAATTAATTAAATATTGTTGGACTAAATTATTTTAATCAATTGTTTAGATTTTACTTAATTTACTCAGAACATGGAGATATACAATTTAGTTGAGATGCGTGTTAATTTCTTGTGATGTAAATTAAATGCATGCTATTTAGAATTTATATTTTTGCTCAAGTAAATGCAAAGGATGTATATATGATTTATATCATATTTATTTGGATTATTATATGTAAACATTATTTACATTATCCTTGGATTTGAAACTTTTATTTGATTATGATATGAATTAATGCACCATTATGGGATGGAGCCATATTAAGGACGGATTAACTTAAGAGTTAAGTCCTACCTATTTTTAATAAGGGAACGGATTAATCACAGTGTTAAGTCCTACTTATTTGTGTCAGGTCAACGGAATAGTTGGATGACATATTATTGAAATAATAATTAGATAGTTTATTTTGATGGTTAGATAGGATGGATTTTACATATAGAATTATACGCCATGATATGAGCTCGAGTCTCAGGATCAGTGGTTAGGGTGCATATATTGCAAGGGATGTGTAGCTAGATATAATTTAGTTGTGTACCCTGGTAGGTCTAGGTATTCATGCCCACTATATGTGCGTTTTGCATATTGCCTACTATTCAGGTTGAGACAATTCTATAGTCTAGTGAGATTCCTTTAGTGTGTATATATCTATATATGGACTATTTAGTTATTGTTGAATTAATTAGGATGTGTACGTGTATCGGGTTTTTGTTTGGGATGTAATAGATTAGAACTTGTTTGTGGGCCTGATCCACCATTATTTTTAAGGTGCTCGTCAGTTCCAGTCTTAGAGATTGGTCGTGCCGAGCAGAGACAGTCATTCACTCTTTCGACTCTATGTAGGACTCTTCTTCATGGTTTAATTATTAGTTTTATTTCAGTTCAGTTATTTCAGTTAGGATATTATTAGGGGTCCACAATATGGATTCCCGAATTGTAATTTTAATTAATTACTGGTATCAGAGGATTGGAGGATTTTAGTATGGGATTTTTAATATTTTTTATTTGAGGATTTTAAAATAAGGATTTATTATTTAGTTTCCTTCAACTTATTATTTATTTATTTCTTTATTATTCTTTTTGTATTCAAATGCTTGTTTATATACTTAATTGTTTGGTATCCCTCGGATCTGTGCTAGGACATGATCACCCGTGGCTCTAGAATCGAGGGGTATCACAGATACAACATTGAAATTAAGCAAATCCATCATACATTAAAAATATGGCCTTAAGGCCTTACATGGGTCTTGAAATCATAATGAGACCACAAAATACAAATGAATGGTCTCAAGACCTTCTCCAACCATGTAGAGATACAAAATGTTCCTTAATATTATATACAACAAATAGGAGTAAAATACACATCGAGTACAAAAGCCCAAGTCCGTCAACCCGACTAAACAGGTGGTGGATTGTTGTCCGCCACTTCTTTGCCCAAACCTGAAAAATGTTAATAATAAGGGGGTGAGCATAAAGCTCAGTAGGAGGTGCCTAAGACACACCTCTTATAACCCTGTGAATCCAGGTAATGAATAGAAATAAAGGAAACGGGATCATGCCATACAGAGGAAGAGTACAATACAATTACAAGGCTCAAAACAGACAATGTCATGCCATGAAATCCAATGCCGTGCTATGTCGCTCCCATTTTCAAAATTACTTCCTTTTATCACTTTTCAAACCGTTAACGTAACCCCCTTCAGTAACCCCTCGGGGACGATAGAAGGATTGGCTACTGTCCCTGACCCTTGGTACCTCTGCGGCGTCATTTAGTCCCAGATAGCTTAACCACGCTAGGGTAATTTCCCTAATTCCCTCTAGGTTACTTTAACTCCATGGACTGTTAGTACCCCCGCGGCGTCCGGATTTTCTCAAAACTCTTTTTCTCAAAACTTTTTCCCAAAAATCCATTTCTTTCACTTTAAAGCAATTCACCCATTTTCCTTACCCAATGTCATGCATGAATGCATCATGCTTCACAAATAATATGACAAGAGGGAACTTTTATAGAATACAAATTAACATCCACATACACAAAACTTAGAGTAAATTTCAAAAGGGCAAATAATCCACATGCTTCATATTATAAAATCTAACAATTAACACGATAAGCATAAAATTTCACTACTTTGGCATGCTTTTCCATACAACCTCAATTAACACACATAACCATATACTCCATATACACAATTAAGTCATTCTAAAGTAAAATCAATACAATTAAGCATGCTAGGCAACAATAACAAGGAATTAACTCACAAAGGTACAAAAATACATGGATTAGGGACCCCTACCTCAAGAATTGCAAAAACCCCCCAATTTGTGCCCTAATTTTGAAATTGCAAAGTTGGCCAAACAAGGATTTGTGCCGATCAAATTGAAGATCTCGACGCGTTCATTAATTTGCCACAAACGGCACTAAAAAATTTCCCAATATGAGAAAGAAATTGAAGCTTGAATTATGCTAAAAAAAAAAAAAAAAAAAAAAGTGTGAGAGAAAATGAGGGAGAGAGCTACGGGAGAGAGAGAAGAAGTGAAGCCAAATGTGGCTCTTGGCCACTGAATGCCTTGATTGTGGACCCCACCTAAAATAAATATCATTTTCAATTTATTTTCTACCACAAAACCCATATACATGCTCTAATATAATGCAGCCACACAATAAGCATGAGGGAGAGAGCTACGGGAGAGAGAGAAGAAGTGAAGCCAAATGTGGCTCTTGGCCACTGAATGCCTTGATTGTGGACCCCACCTAAAATAAATATCATTTTCAATTTATTTTCTACCACAAAACCCATATACATGCTCTAATATAATGCAGCCACACAATAAGCATCTACACAATTAAATTCATGCACAAAATAATAATGTATGGTATGCAATGGACCCGTGGCACAACTCTCGTATACGAAAATCCCGATAGTGGGTCTCACCCGGGACCGTCCGGCTGGAGAAACAGCAAAATGCCGAAATGGCAACCCTTGCACTCCAAAGAGTCCTGAACTCAATAAAATGCCCCAACCGACTCTCAGACATACCCGACACATTCCATGGTGTCCGGCACACAAAACAAGAAAAGATAAAAATACCCTCAAAAAATTAGAAAATTCCAGAAATTAAAAATGGTAAAAATTGGAAACATTACAATTAGGCCAATTGTAGCTACCTCATAACTGACAGAGTATGCAAAAGTAGTACGAAAGGCCTTAGTGGTTGAGGCCGAGAGTAAAGATAGCAAAGTTATCAAAGAGTCCTACAAGCACAGCAGGAGCATGAGTACTTTTTTTCGAGGGTCAATCAAGTAAGAAGCAGAAGAATGAACAGTCAGGGTTCAGGGGACAATAGTCAGCCAGATCTGCACCCACAATTTTACTGTCTATTGGGTCTTCTAGACCAAATGTTACATGTTTTAGATGCGGGCAATCGGGACATTTCAAGTCCCAGTGCACTCAGACTTAGGTGACTTGCTTTAGATGTGGGCAGTTAGGGCACTACAAGACCCAGTACACTTAGGTTCAAGCAGCGTCAGGTGGATGTTTTGGGTGTGGCCAGCAGGGCCATAGAGTGAGGGATTGTCCGCAGCGGGGCAGTGGTTCAGGAAGTGGTGGAGGTTCATAGCAGAGACAGATGCAGTCCGCCATAGTTCAATCAAGGTTTTAACCGCCACCACTACCTCAGCCATCTCAATCAAGGTTGTGTTTGCTTATGGTAGAGTAGTGGCTTATGGGTCTCGATAGTTAAAGACTCACGAGCTTAACTACCCTACTCATGACTTTGAGCTAGCCGCGGTCGTGTTTGCTTTGAAGTGTTGGAGACACTACTTGTATGGTGGGAGATTTGAGGTGTTTTCAGATCACAAGAGTCTCAAGTACCTTTTCTCCCAAAAGGACTTGAACAACAGACAGAGACGATGGGTTGAGTTCTTAGAAGATTATAACTTGACTTGCAGTATCATCCGGGCAAGACAAATGTTGTAGCTGATGCCTTAAGTCGGAAATCTCGTGGGACTTTAGCCGGATTAGCCATTCGGAAATGGAAGCTATTGGAGGATTTGGCGGAGATGGGATTATCTTGCTTTGATGATGACGATGGCAGTGAGTCAGCATTCTTGTTTAGTCTTGTGGCTCAGCCTACTCTTGTAGGACGAGTGATTAAGTCACACAGACAGGATTTAGATTTGGATACCATTCATACTTTGATCTCCAGTGGCGAGACAGTGAAAAATTGGAACTTGTATACAGACGGAGGTCTACGGTTTAGGGAATTGCTAGTTGTACCTACAGCATGTCGTGAGGACGTCTGACGGGAGTTTCACATTTCCTGCTTTGCAGTTCATCCAGGTGGTACCAAGATGTATGACAATCTGAGACGTCGGTATTGGTAAAATGGGATGAAGAATGATGTTGCGTAGTTTATGGCTAAGTGCCTTACCATTCAGTAGGTGAAGGCCGAGCACCAGAAACCAGCGGGTTTATTGCAGCTATTGTCGGTAGCGCAATGCAAATGGGAGTAGATTGCCATGAATTTTGTGATAGGTCTTCCTAAGTCACGGAGGGGAAATAAAGCCGTATGGGTCATCATTGACAGGTTGACTAAAATGGCTTACTTTTTGCCTATTAAGGCAACAGATGACACAGAGGTACTTGGTGTTCTATATGTGAAAGAGATTGTACGGTTACATGGGTTCCTACATCTATTATTTCAGATAGGGATGCAAAGTTTATTTCAAAATTCTGGGAAGGATTTCACGCAATGTTTGGCTCATCGTTGCACCTTAGTATAGTATTCCATCCACAGACGGAAGGCTAATCGGAGCGTGTCATCCAGATTTTGGAGGATATGCTTCGGGTCTGTGTACTTGATTTAGGCAGTAGTTGGGAGGATCACCTACCACTTATTGAGTTTGCCTACAACAACAGTTATCAGATGAGCATTGAGATTGCTCCATTTGAAGCGTTGTATGGTAGACTTTGTAGGTCTCCTGTTTGTTGGACTGAGGTGGGCGAGATAGTCGCCTTAGGACTCGACATTGTACTCGAGACTACTGAGAAGATTAAGTTGATCAGACAGAGGTTGCTCACAGCTCAGAGCCGACAGAAGAATTATACAGATAGGCGGAGGCGACCGCTATCCTTCGAGGTGGGGGACCACGTTTTCATTCAGGTTTCTTCATGGAAGGGATTGATGAGGTTCGAGAAGAGTGGTAAGTTATCACCACGATTCATTAGACCTTTTTAGATTTTGGACCGGGTAGGAGAAGTTACCTACAGGCTTGCATTACCACCACAGATGGACAGAGTTCACAATATTTTTCATGTGTCGATGTTACGGAAGTATGAGTCGGATCCGTCTCACGTTTTAGACTGGGTTGATGTGGATATTAATGAAGATGTTTCCTACGAGAAAGGACCAATCCAGATCCTTGACACACGACAGGAGATATTAAAGGATAAGACGATACCATTAGTGAAGGTCCTTTGGAGGCATCACGGAATTGAGGAGGTTACTTGGAAGCTCGAACAGGAGGTTCGCTCAAAGTATCCAGCGTTGTTTTCTTCCCTAGGTACGGTTTGATTTCGAGGACGAAATCTTTTTAAGTTGGGGAAATTGTAATGTTTCCAATTTTCATCATTTTCTATTTTCTAGGATTTCTGTTTTGCGAGGGCATTTTCGTCTTTTCTCGTTTTGCATACCGGACACAGTGGGGTGTGCCGGAGGTGTCCGTGAGTTGGTCAAGGCGTTTCATTGAGTTTAGGACTGAAATGTAAGGGTTGTTATTTTTGGTATTTTTTCGTTTTTCGAGCCGGATGGTTCCGTGTAGGATCCGCAACCGAAATTGTCGCGTACGGGAATTTTAGTTGGGTCCATTGGCATCAAATGCATTTTATTTGATGTATTTTATGTGGGTTTTTTATAGTTTGTGTATATGTATAATTGTGTGGTGCAAAAAGGAAGAGAAATAAATTAAAAAGATAATAAATTTTGTTGGTGGGACCCACTACCACCTTAAAAGGTCAAGAGGCCATTTTGGCCTCTCATTTTCCTTTTTTCTCTCTCGACACTCTATCTCTCTCACTCTCCTCCCTTTTTTTTTTTTTTTACTTCAAAGCTTCAAAAGTTGACCACTCCTTCGATTCTTGGAGTTTTTGGATGCCGTTTGCGGCAAATTAGAGAGCGCGTCGAGATCTACGATTTGATCGGAGCCAATCTTCGGTCGGCCACCTTTGGGGATTTCAAATTTCTAGGGCTTGGAATGTAAATTTGGGGCTTTTCGTCAAATTGAGGTGGGGGTTTCTAATCCATGACTTCTTATATTTTTTGTAAGTCAATTTTCCATGAATTGTTGTCCAACATACTATAAATGTGTTGATTTTATCTAAGTTGGCTTAATTGTTGTAGATGAACTATATGCCTATGCATATTAGTTGATTTGTGTGAGAAAACATGTTTATGTGGTAAATTTCCATGCCTATGATGTATAAATTGTTGAGACTTGAGATATGGAAGCATGTTGATTTGAAAGTTACAAAATCCTTTATTGATATAGTATTGGAAAGCATGAGATATCCATGCATATCATGTAATCTAGAGGGAGGTTGGGCATGAAATGGGAAATTTTTGGTTTAAATGAAAAGTAAATGGTTTTTGGGAAAAAAAGGTTTGATGAAAGGTTTGCGAAAACTTGGATGCCTAGGAGGCGCCAAGTGATCCGTGGTATTAATGTAATCTAGATGGAGGTTGAACTACCTAGGCTCAGACGACGCCATAAAGGTGCCATGTGGTCGGGGATTGCTAGCCAACTTTCTCCTCATGACGCCATAGAGGTGTTATGGGTCGGATTGCATTGACGGTTTGGATCGGTGAAACAGAATTGTTTTCTTTGGAAATTGGGGGAGAGACATTTCATGATATTGCATCCCATTGCACGGCATAATTTAATTATGACTTGGACTGTCGATTTTGTTGCTACCTTTACCCGGCATTGCATGATCCCGCTTCTTTATTTTCTATTCATCATGTGGATTCACGAGATCTCAAGAGGTGTGTCTTAAGCACCTCCTACTGAGCTTCGGCTCACCCCGTTGTTATTTAATATTTTTCAGGCCTTGGGAAGAAAGTGGCGGAAGACGTTCCACCACAAACTTAGTTCAAAGATTTGGAGATCTTTTTGTTGCCTTTTGTGCACTTGTACCCATTCTTTTGTAAAGCCACATTTTGAGGATGTATTCACTTTGTAAAGCATGGCCATATGCTGTAAATATGATACTTAATGATAGTTTGATTTAAATTCGGAACCATGTTGGCATGTTGTAATGAATGGGAAAAATATATAGATATGTGTTTTGTGTAATCTTTGATATCTATAATTGTAGATTGTTGTGCGTTATTGTTGTATAGTGTTTATCGTGAATTCGGGATTTGTTTGCGTATCAGGTTAGGTATAGGCCGGCTCATCATGGGCTTAGTGTGATAACCCCCCGGATTTCCGAATGCGGGTTGGCCAGGTTGTAATACCCCGTATTTTATTAAAGAGTTTAGTTTATTTAAATTCATTTATGTGTGGATTTCTTTACCTATTATTGTGCATGCTACATTGTTATATTAAGTTCATTTAATGGTGCATGTAAATTAATTGTATATGTTAAAATAGTAAATTTATTCATTTAATTGTGCATGTATTATTATTAATAATTTTATTTGTTGATTATGTTTAATTAAGCAATATTAGTTAATTAAAGTATTATATTTATGTTATAAAGTATTATGATGATATAATGTATTCTTATGTAGTAATAATAATAATTATAATAGTTATTAATAATAATAATAATATAATAATATAAATTATAATAATTTATTAATAATAATAATAATAGTTATAATAATAATAATAGTATTAAATCATAACTCATGATGAAATTAGAGATTAGGATAGGATTTCATTAATATTTATAGGTAAGACTTGAAGCCATATGGTTGGGAATGTGGTGAGTTTAATGTAAATTTAGATATTTGTAATATTTATATTATTTTAATTTGTATAAATATTAGTTAGTTTGATGAGAAGGTAAGTTAGAAACCAATTTAAAATAATAGAGAGTTGTTGTTAGAGGAAAGAAAGAGAAGAAAGGTGAGAGAGAAAGAAAGGAGCTTGGACCGGTGTAGGAGAAATTTACCCGACTACGCGCAACCGGCGGATTTATTTTAAATCCAAAAAGGCAAGTTATTATCTACTTTTCCCCTTTGAATCCATAAATTATTCATTTAATTTATTTCGGGTTTTTAGAGACTAGAAACCATGCTAGGAATTTCAATAAATTATTTTTAGTTTATTAAAATAATGTGTTTTAATTATTAAAGAGGTTAGATATTTATTTATTAGCCTGTGTAATTAAAATATAGCTGAAAATAATTAAATAATGCTTTAGGGATTTTTCTAGAATTTTCTAGATTTTTCCGGGGCTTTTCTGCAATTTCCGGCGAGCCTCCGGCGAGGTTTCCGGCCACCGACAGTGAAGAAGATGACCGGAGTGATCCGGTGTGATGCGGCGCATTGTAGGTTAGTGCGCGCGCGCATCCTGGGCCTTAGATGAAGCTGATTGATCCGGTGCATCGCGGTCCATGTTACGGCGGTACACCCGGATCATTGACCCTTGGATTAGGTGAGATGAGATGATAGATGATCCGGTGTGGCGCGCATGTAGGAAAGCTGATGCAGCCAACCAACCGGAGGACGCCACGTCAGCAGGAAGCCATCAACGCGCGCGTGGAAGCGCGTGCGCGCGCGTGGAACTCTCCAGACGCGCGTGGGAGCGCGTGCGCGGCCGTGGCTGATGCCAGACGCGCGTGGAGGCGCGTGGGAGAGTGGGGAAGGTTGGGCTGCGCGTGGGGAAGCTTAGGGCGGCGCGTAGGGGCTCGTGAGGGGCCCTGTCAGCTGCTGAAAATTACCAGAATACCCCTAGGGCCTGTTTTGTAAATTCCAGAACCTTAAACTTGGATTTTTAGGTACTGCGTTGGTATTTACGGGTTTAACGGGCCACGAAATTATTATTTTAATACCCGTTAAGTATTATTATGGCCGATTAATATTTCTAAACCTTAATTGGCCCGTTTACCGTACGGATATGAATGTGACTCATTTGACCACATTACTATAGATGGTATTATTATGTTATTAAATGGTATTCATTATTACTGTTCAAATATAATAATGTCACGGTTATCGTCATATAAATGATCCATTATATTATGGGATATTTATACTGTTAATCATATATCAACCATGATTATTATGCTGTGTGCATTTCAGGGAATAAATGGACTGTTTATTATGTCGCATTTATATTATATGGATGTGTTGCCATATAGAACCATGTGAGCTGGCTAATAAGTTTAGACTCATTTATACCTTATGCATTCGTTGCTATAGACAGATGTGTGGCTGTCGGGGTATGTGGTTTAATATTATTGGCATGTGTTGCCTAATTGACATGCTCAGTATGTTTAGTAATATTATTGGCATGTGTTGCCTAATTTATATGCTCAGTATATTCATCAGTACTTTGAGAGGTGTTATCACTGTGTAGTTCGTTATAGTCTGTGTTGTCAGTACCGTGCACCATGTATAATAGCTGATTTCCCGGGTAGGGAAATGCGACACTTAACCACCTAGTGTGAGTCTAAGTGATCACCGTCTATTCTGGTTGAGGTCATGTTATACATTGGATAGTTCCCTTAGGATGTATACAGATATAGTACTCATCCGATTCTTAATGATTAATTTATTTGATTCTCTTATTTGGGTCATAGTAGAGAGGACTTGCTCGTGGAGTTGACCCACCATTGTTGTTATTTCAGGATATGGTCAGTACCCGTTCCAAGGTTAAGGTTAGCAGTGAGGGACCACCATCCGAACTCATCTACTCTTACGATCCAGTTTAGGGTAGAAGTTTTATGTATTACTTCAGTTTCAGTTTTTATTTACTTTTGACGTTGAACTCTCAGGGTTATATTTAGGGATCCTTGACATAGAATTTTCAAGTTGTAATGGAGTACTGTATTAAATAAAGGATGGATGGATGTTGTATTATTTAGTGTTCCTTTCCTGTCTAAATTCTTTTATTATCATCATTTTGTATTCCATGCTTGTATATTGCCAATTGTTTTTGATATCCCTCGTTTTTCGTGTATAAGCATGATCAACTTATGCGTGGAAAATGTTGGGGGTGTTACACAGGCCCACGCCCGAATACCCGAGGATATCAAAACAAATTGATAATAAATGAACACAGAGTACAAAAGAATAAAGAAGAATAAATAAAATTCTAACAAGAAACTAAAATGATAATCTAATAATAAATCTCAGAATATATTTCCATTAATTAATAAACTCTTCTGATACAATTGATCCTCCAAAATATAACTCGGGAATCCATACTGTGTGGACCCCTAAAAAATCCAAACTAAACAAATGATAGCAATAATTGTCTAAATCAGGAAACTGAATCATAAAGAAACTCCTATGTAGCATCGGAAGAACGAAGTAGACTGATCCCTGCTCAGCATGAACAACCTCTACTCATGACGAACACCTGAAAAAATAATGGTGAGTCAGGCCCACAAACAAGTTCTACTTTACTACAGTCCAAGCAGAGATCCGATACACGTATACATCCTAGTCAATCCAATAGTAACTAGTAGTCCGTATATATATATATATATACACACTAAAGGAACCTCACTAGACTATAGGGTTGTCTCAACCTGAATAGTAGGCAACATGCAAAACGCACATATAGTGGGCATGAATACCTAGACCTATCAGGGTACACAACTACACTATATCTAGTTACACATCCCTGGCGATATACGCACCCTAACCACTGATCATGAAACTCAAGCTCATATCATGGCACCATACTTATATATATATATATAATCTAGTAACCATCCTATCCGGTATAAATTAATCCTCCATAAGTCATTCAACTTGTTCAGTTGACCTGACTTGAATATAAGTAGGACTTAACATTTTAGTTAATCGATTCCCTTATATAATAAATTAATCATCTATAAGTCATTCAACTTGTTCAGCTGACCTGACTTGAATATAAGTAGGACTTAACATTTTAGTTAATCCATTCCCTTATATAAAATAGGTAGGACTTAACTGATAAGTTAATCCGTTCCTAAAATGCCACCGTCCCATACCGGTGCATTAAATCACACAATTCAACAATTGATGTAACGATTAAGGAAATACATCAAATAATCCAGAAATAACTATGATAATATGATATCAAGTTTTCACAAAATAGGAATGACTTATTATTTATTTAAGTTTTCTATATCATATGTCTTACATAAACTGAATCTTATACATATGATGATATTTTATTATACCGTCAAATAAGCATTCTCCATATCCAATTCATCCTACACATTTAATCTCAATTGTTAAAACATATTAAAAGATTAAATTCATTCGTTTGTTTAAAACATTCAAATAGCAAGCATCATTATGATTGAGTCTATTTAAATTTATTTAAACCCAAACCTAGTTCCTATTTAATATTCAGGAATCCTAGGCATGTTTCTACGTTCCATCATTCCATAGATATGAAATATACATAATTTAAATATGTAAAAATTCACACCGGAAATCAAATCAAAATCATGCATTTATCAATTCTTAACACAAGAACAGATATGAACCAAATTCATAAAACCTATGTTCTAATCCAATTAAACATGCATAATTATTTAATTTTATGTGTTTAATAAATCCTGAAATTTCTTAGGCATGTATAGAAACACGAATCAAAGGGAAAGAGATAGAAGAAGAACTTGCCTTAAACTTTCAGAATGAAAGTTAAACTTCTTCTTCCTTGATCTTCTCTCTAAAGGGTTTTCTCCTCATTCCTTCCTCTTTCTCCTTCTCTCTCTAACTCTCTCTCTCTAGAATATATTACGTGATATATTTTCACTCCTTTTGCAACCTATAGTTGTGTATTTATAGGCTAAATAATAACCCTATTCCTTTTTCCAATCCAAGTCAACTTAATAAAGAAAAATAAAAAAATGAAAATATTAAAAAGGTAACTTAAAATATGTTACGTATATAATCTATGTATATCCTTATTAATTAAATAAAATATATACATTAGATTATTTATTAATACTATAGTTACCATAATATTAAAAGGTAACTTAAAACATGTTACGTATATAATCTATCTATATCCTCATTAAATAAATAAAATATATACATCAGATTATTTATTTATACTAAAGTTACCATAATATTAAAAAGGTAACTTAAAACATGTTACGTATAAAATATATGTATATCCTTATTATATAAATATATAAAATATATACATCAGATTATTTATTAATACTAAAGTTATTATAATATTAATAAATTACTTTCCTTTTTATATATATGTATATACATATATATCTATATATATACATATACAACTATCCATGGGTAATTATCCATACCCATCCAACCTCCTATCCAAGTAGTTCATGGGACCCAATTAGTTAGCCCATTACCACTAACCATAACCATAAAATAAAATAAAATAAAACATTTAATCATTTAATTTACAATTAATTACAATTAATCAAATATATCATTTAAGCACACAATCTAATTAAACAAATAATACAAATAACACCTAGACAAAATACAAATAACACATAGATAAGTAGCCAATTAATCAAGTAACATTTAATTCAATTAAACACATAAATAATTAGTCAAATAATCAATTAAACAATTAAAAAAATACAATAAAAATAAATAAATAAATACCGAGACTATCATTTTAAAATTAGGGGTATTACACTTAGCTCATTTGATGTCTCAGTTGTAGATAGCAGCATTTTGGGGCTTGTCAGCCGGCTGACAAGGACAACTAACCGGCTGACATTGTGATTTTTGATCAAGTTAGTGTAAAAGTTGTTTCGGCTGGCTGATAAGCACTGTTAGCCGACCGAACCTCCTTTATCAGTCGGCCGACATTGGATGGTCGGTCGACCGACAACCCACTTTTCCAAAGTCCCGAGAGCTAGTAATTGGAAGAATCGTTTCAACCTGCCGACCCTATGGATCAGCCGCTGATCTTACACTTTCAGCCTGCTGATGAAGGAACATCAGCCGGTTGACTTTGTTATTAACCTAGCTGACCTTTCCATTGACCCGACTAGCCATGCCTCTTTAACGTGCACCCTGACCTTCTACTTTTAAACTGTATTTTGGAGTTCTTAAAGTCTTAAAATGGGTCGAGTACCACCTATGAGCATAGGAAATGATAATTGTACCCTTGTGGACCTCGGGTTCGAGTTAGGACTCGGTTAACGGTTTGGACTCACGGGTTCGAATCGTTACAAATTAGATGGGTATGCACTATCACTGAGGCCTCCTCCCTACGAATAAGGCTTATATCTGGATCATTTATGCTGTTCATCCTGAGTTCCCTCTACATAGAAGCTCGAGAGCTTCAAACTTAACTATTCATCTCGAGTTCCCCCTGCATAAGAGCTCAAGGCTTAAAAGAAATGTGGAAGCTTGGGACCAAAGAAGGCAAGTCCCAAGCAATTCCCCTATCTCCTCCTACTTCGCAGGAATCTGAGAATCAGTGGCTAGGTGGTTGAGTTCCAAGGATCCGCCTTACCTCGAGGTCTGCACAAAGGGGAGAGAATGTTTAATACCCAATAGCTGAGCTCGAGTAATTGAGACCTATAATACATTAAATATACTATTGGTTAACTAATAAAACCTGCATTGAACACGTACAGACCATCATCATTGCCTCGAAGAAGGCAGCGGCATGCCTCGGGCTGCCGACTAGATGTCCAATGTATCAGAGGTTAGGTAAAGTGACCATTGAATAAAGAGGGAGCTAGCCCTCGTGACCAAGGGTCCTTACCTGACAGAATGACCATTGGATAAAGAGGGAGCTAGTTCTCGTGACCAAGGGTCCTTACCTAGCAGAGTGACCATTAGATAAAGAGGGGGCTAACCCTCATGACCAAGGGTCCACATCTGAATGAAAGTAGTATAAATAGGAATGAGCTCTCTATATTAAGGGAAGTTAGAATACATAGACACTACCACAACCATAACCATAAAGAATGGTTTTCTAGGGCTCGACCTACCACAGGGTATTAAACAAATATGTTTTCTCTCCCTCTCAATCTCCTATACGGAGAATCCCTTGTGCTAACTTGGAGCTCCACTCAGCCTCTGATCTCAGCATTCCCGACAAACGTGGAACGATCTTCTCACACCATCACGAACTATCATCAATAACCCCCACCTTCTCTGATTTAGTAATTAAAAAAAATGTATTCATTTATTATTGATCTACATCAACAATTATGTTGGTGTACATCCTTACTGGTGAGGAACTAAGTATTGTTTTATTCTTAGCCAAAACAAATAAAAACATACTACTTTACAAAGTCTATGTGACTATTTATGTATCAAATATAATAGGACTCATATTAAAATATAAGGTAATTAACTATTTATAAAGTTGTAATCATTTGTTTAGGTTTCATCTTAATCTAGTATCTTTGTTGGCAATTAAAGTTTCAATCACCATGTATATCAATGTATCTATTATATATATACATCAATGTAAGATATCTTGAGATACTTACCAAAGGACCAAATGGTCTAGCGGTATCACCCCTTCCTCCTCAAAGGGGAAGTCGGGGGTTCAAACCTCGATAGAGGTAGGGTGTGTGCATAATTGCTTTAACTTCCAAAAAAAAAAAAAAAAAAAAACTCTTGAGATACTTCAGACATCTCCTATATATAATTAGATTGTGTACCCCTCGTTATATATAAAACATTGGGTCTCTGATCACAGTAATATACATCAGTTATGAGTCGGGCCAATGTAGCTAGGCCTGAGTCGAGCCGGATGTAGCCCAACATGCCCGACCGAGTAGGCTGCTCACCATCCAAAAGGTCCAAAAGTTAAGCTCAATGCATGCAGAGTCTAAAATAGCAAGAATGAGCCTCCGTTTGGGTCAATTTGTATAGGCGGACCACCTTACAAAGGAAGGAGGCCCATCAACCTTCAACATAGAGAAAAAATATAAGAAATTAGGGTAAATGTAAACTTCTATAAATAGAAGTGAAAAAGGAAGAAAGAGGGATTGTTTGGAGTATATGGAAATCTTTTCCATTGCTATAATGATCAAAGAAAGTGATCAAAGCTAATGATCTATCTAACTCTCAAAAACAAAAATAAGGAGAGGAATTTTATAAAAAAAATAAAAAATTGCAAGTATTGAAAAATTGTAAAAACATTATAATTTTTGTTATAGATTTTGTACAAATCAAATTCTTATATTTGAGTACCATGAAAGCTGTTGTGAAAACGGAAAATATATATATATATATATATATATATATACAATTATAAATGGATGACTAAAAAAATTAAGAAAGGCCCTATGAAAAACTGAAAAAATTAAAAAGGAAACAGAAACGTATTTTATGGAAACAAATAACAATAGTAATAATATTTATTTAAGTTAAAATTTTAGAATAATCACGTTATATTTTATTTAAATGACTTTTAAGTCGAAATATTAAATTCGTCAACAATTTTATATCAAAACAGTATTTCTAAGTTCATAATTTAAAATCTATAGCCTATAGGAAGTTGTGGAATATTACAGTTGGGCAATCTAAATCTCCATAAAAGTCCAACACTCAAGTGGGCCACAGTCCAAAAAAGTCGATTCAACAATATTCGAAGGAAAGCCTCTACGGTCTCTACCCAAAACGCCAACTTCAATGGTCCAAGTAAAAAAGAGTCAAAATAGAGAAGCTATATTATACAGCACAGATCCACGTGGATAATTGACTCACCAAATATGCATATTATCTCTCGTTACATGATTAATTTTGATCATCAAACGTAACCATAAAACCATCAAATTGTCACCGAAACAAACAATTAACGAGAAGACGTTCAGAAATGATTATTGTGAAACACATTAAGCTTCCTCAGCATTCGAACTGTCTGTACGTTTTCAAGAAGAATCGAGATATCAAAAAAAAAATAAAAATAAAAATAAAAAATTCTAATGTCAAATGTAAAAGTATTGTAGTTTATACACGCAGGATGATACAACTTATTCAATCCATCCATTTTCTTTCTAAATATATTATACACGATATTAATAGACTCTACGGAAATTATATTTGGTCAGGTACCAATCGTCTCAACAACAAAAAGGATAAAGTTGCATGGATCAAACATCGATACTAATGACTTTTAGAGGAATGAAAAAAATAAATAAATAAATAAATGAATGGCCCAATAAATGACACCCATTCAAATCTCAAACTCGCCAAGTGTCGGTTTTTTTTTTTTTTTTTTTTTTTTTTTTTTTTTCTTTTTTCTTTTCATTGTAAAGGATATATTTTTAACTTTCAAAAGTGTTGTATACACGTACATATTGATATGCTAATTACTGAAAAGAGTTCCATTCAATAATGATGTAAACATGACAAATTAAATACGCTAATTAATTACTTGAAGTTGTGTAGTTAATTAATTGAAGTTGTGTAGAGTGATACTACAATTCCTTGGAATATTGTATCTTGCATTTTTTGGGGTGATCACCAAACATTAATACGTGTAGTTGTAGTTGCTGATGAAGAAAAAACGACATTCACATCCTTACAAGTGAACCTCATATTTAGCCGGATTTTCAAGATATGGCTTTGCAGTAAGCAGCACAACATCATCTATGATCATGGTAAAATTCATCACACTACCATTTTTTGACCAATTCGTCACCAAAATATCAGTTTTGGCAACTGACACCACATCTAGGGATCTTTCGTCCTTTCCCAACTAATAAAAAGGTGAGATAGTAGTCGAGAAATTAGTCTCTCTGTAGAAGACCGAATCATTAATAACTTCTTTGTGAAAGATTTTTTCAAATTTATTAGGGTTTCGAACATTGAAAGTCGCATTCCAACTCATCACGGTAGTTAAATGTGAGGCCGCCGTGACATGAGAGAATTTAGGGGTGTGCTGGGCGACATTGAAAGGGTACACGGCAGCCATGTTAATTTTGGTCTGGGCGGCGATGGTGCTGCAGGGACTGGCATGGTTAGACTCATGTGCTCCACGTTGCCCCAAATGTTGATCTTCTATTGCTTGATTAAAAGATACAACATACAAGGTAGATATATATCTATATGGATGTCTGATAATAAACGTACAAGAAAAGAAGTAGTGATGGTCTCAATTTCTTCTACGATTTTTAAGAATGCAGCCCAGTCAAACATTCCTACTATAATTTATTTTTTCCCCTGGTTTAAGATTAAAATGGGAGTAACACATTCTTACTACAATTTGGATTTTTTTAAACTATGTTTAGGATTTATGTAGCGGAGTAACACATTCCTACTATATATAATTCGGACATTTTTTTTAAGGAGAGGGAAGAAAAAGTAGAAGAATAATAAGAGGCATCATCTAATAGAAGTGACACTCGTATTTCTCTGGCTCCCTCTCTCTCTATATATTTTTAATGAAAAATAAATAAATATGTGCCAGAGTCATGATACAAATTTTATTGAACCATAATTAGGTCTTAATATCTTTGTTCAAAGTTCAAAATCTTAGGTTCTCTCAATGATTACCACATTAAGTCGGTTTTTTTTTTTATTTTTTGTTTTTTTAAAAATAAAATAAACAAGGAGAGCTCAAACACATATAGACAGATATTGCATCCACACTTGAACATGTATCAATCAAAGCTCCCTGATTGGATTATTTATTTATTTTCAAATTCAAGCAAGCTTAGAAGAGATAAATAATAATAATATAAATAGTTTCCAAATTAAATTACATAAGCATTTGATTGATGTTAACATAATTACATTATATTATAGTTGTTGTTTAGATTGATACCATAATTACATTATATAGTCGTTGTAATAGTTATTTACTAGCCGTTTGATGTTTGCCTATTTATACCTATTTTGTATCATTATTATTACATTAATTCAATATAGAAAAATGATACCTGACGTTAATTGTCGACTCTTCTTACGAATATAACGTGGTTGAATCCCATTGGAACTTTTAAAAAATTCTCGAAAATATCTCTTTCTCTTCCACTCATTTCCAACCACGTTATATTCGGAAGAGAAGTCGGCAATTGAAGTCCGAAGATCTATCACTTCTCTTCAATATATTCTTTCATATTATATCTATGTCTCTGTCTCTGTCTCTCTCTTTCTATCTCTGATAATCAACAATTGAAAAGGTGTGGTTGACTATAAACCTTTAATTTTAAGAAAGTGAAAACAATGAGAGTTTTAAATTAATTAATTAAAACTAAAAACAAATGTTGTATGCTTTATCTCTATTGAGATAAATTTGATGATGTTTTTTTTTCTCTTAAATTCAATTCCCGGATGCTGCTATAGTGCCTCGTAAAGATTATTATTGTACACAACAATACTAGAGACCTAAACTATCATAACTATCAACATACCATGTGTGAGAAGTTTTTAAAAGAGTCGAGGATAGAAATTGAAAAAAAAAAAGGTTAAAAAAGAATATGAAGAGTCTCATTTTAATAGGGAAGGATACTTCTGATATTAAAAATGATACTACAATTAAACTTATGTGGTGTAAGAGTGTAATTTTATCTAGAGAGAGTGTGAGACTAGAGAGCCAAAGTAGTATTGTGGAGTGTGCGCGAACATGAGCTCCCAATATTAAAATTGTTAGCTGTTATTTAAAATTGTTAGCTGTTATTTAATCAGAAAGTACAGGGTGTTCCAGGTATTTAGGTGAGGTACTCGAGTCTTAACCATTTTCTTTCATTTATATTGAAGGGATATATAAATGATTTCGATTATTTTTTATTTTTTTGTTTTTTTCTAGGCAAAAGAGAGAATTGGTGCTTCTACCAACTAAATCATTAAATAATGTCTAAAATACTATTTGGAAAAATATTTTCTCTTATTCTATTTACTTAAATAATAAATGGGAGTAAAGTGCATTAAACTCCTTAAACTATGACCCGACTGCAAAAGACCTCCTTAATTAAGTAAAACCCCCTAATTATTATTTTGCTGTAAACCGTCAAATAAGCTGTTAACAGAATAAAATTGAACTACGTGGTTTTGAGTTTTATCTAAGTTCAGCTGCTGATGTGGCAAATCCAATCTCAATATCCAATAGAAAAGTGACAACACATTAACCTTATCACAATTGTTTTTTTTTTTTTTTTTTTAATTTATTTTTTTCCTTAACGCCAAACAGTCCCTCCTCTTCATCTGTCTCAATGATGTTTTACAATCCTAAAACCTAAAAACAGAATATCCCAGGTGAGCAATTCGATCTTGAACGTATTCACCATATTGTTCTTGCTTAGCACTAAGTTGCCTCCATCACACACCAAATCAATAAGCCCAAAATCACTGCTCTATACCGAAACTGTTGTGAAAATTTTACATATGTATAAAAAAATATAAATCAAATTAATGAACAATAATACCAATGAATAATCAAAAAATAATTCTTCATTAAACTGAATATTACATCATTTGAACAATATGGATATAACGATGAATAAGAACTTAATATCATAATGATAGAAATTAAGAATGAAAACGACAATAATAAAATAGGTAAGAAAGTGCTGGCCTGATTGTTCAGGTATGTGTAAACACATTGACCTAAAATTGATAATCCTCCATTTCGTGTGAGAATTGGTGAAACTAGTCAACTCTAAGATACAACTCAATTAGCTCGCAACGGCATCTTCTCCTCCATGTGCACGACTACAGAAAGATTAGGTCCAAGTCTATATAGGTCTAGTTGCTCAAAAACTCAATGAGTAAAATATTCTCAAATACAATATACAAGTAAAATACTCTCAAATACAATATACATATACGGAAGAGTATAATAAAGAGATCAAAACTATTCTTTTAGAATATATATATACATATATGAAAGAGTATAATAGAGAGAGAAAACTATTCTTTTAGAGTTTCACTCACACTAGATATACATGTCCATCCATCTTTCCCTCCCCTTAGAATGATTTGTTATAATTTCATGCATCCATGAAAATTAATTTCAATTTTAAAGTGAAATAGAGATGCCATGGTCTAATCACTGCAACAAGGATTATACCAGATTAAGTGATTATACCCGATTGAGTGGTGCAGCTGAGAATTGAGAAAAGATGGTTGGGTATCATTTTTGCTTTGTTAGTTTATAATTTCGGATCTGAATTATCTCTGAAGCCACATTTTGAAACAAAACAAAAATATTAGGATAAATTACATTGCAATATATACATTGTTCAAATATCTTTTAGTACGTATTCATACTTCAATATTAGAGCATCTTTGGTTGTAAAAACATTATTTTGTGTAAAATATACATAGCCACTTATGATATGTAATTTTTTTTTTTTTTTTGTCTCCAACCGTCTATTAAAAGCATATTCTTTTCTCTTATTTCTTTTTCATTCAATTAACGAATCAAACACCACAGTTGAAGATGCTCTTAATATCTTAATATCTTTCAATATTAAGATTGGGAATGAATCGTCTAACCAAGTGAAGGACCTATTTTTTATTTGTGGCATAAATGACCAATTAGAAACAATAATCTAGTAATTCACTACAAGGAATAAGTGCAAGAATCATTTTTCATTTATTATTTTAACATCTCCATAAATATCTTCGCCAACTGCAAAAGTAACATTGAGTAAGAAAATTCACTTATATCATCGTTAATGCCACTCAAGATTTACCTTCCAAAAAAAAATAATTCAATATTATTTTTAGGCATGAAATTGGCACTCCAACAATATCCCTCTTTAAATATAAAAATAAAAATAAAAAAGAAAAAAATTATATTTGGGTGACCAAAATTAAACATAATTGCTTTGATCTTAAAGTCAAGAAAAGGTAAATAGTAACCAATGTTAAAACTTAATTGATATTAAGTGACTATTTGATATTTTATTACCTAAATAATCTTCTTTTAATATATTATTATGTAAGTCTCTATATTAACCTAAATAAACACTTACTTGACTAACAAAAAGGCAACAAATTAGAGGGAGAGAAGGGACCCGCCTCTATAAATAAACAGAGAACTAAATAGCATTTCTATAGCTCTAACCACATCCTGTATGTAGGCATGACCTTAGAATCATTTAGAAAAAGATGATATATTAAAGCAACAAAGTGAGAAGAAACCGCTTCTATAAATATTCTATAAAAGGCATTTTGAAATGAAACTTGTTTTCTATAAAAAGCATTTTGAAATGAAACTTGTTTTCTTGATTTGCCACTGTAAATGTTATGTTTTCCGTTTATGGTGGAGAGTCTTGAAAAATAGATAAAGGGTGGAAAAGACATAATATTGATAGAGAAACCCTAATTTTTTAAATTGGTAAATTGCAAATTAAAAAGGAAAAAAGAAAACGTTAGATTAGAGAGAGAGAGAGAGAGAGAGAGAGAGAGAGAGAGGAGGAGGAGGAGGAGGATGAATTCAATGACTTACTATTTGGATGTCAATTTTGTCATCTAAAATTTACTTTTAAAATGTTTATCATTTTTGACTAAATTATCTTCAAATGGTTACTTAATATCAATTATATTTCAACACTATTCACCTTTTCTTGATTTTAAAGTCACTATAGAGTAATTATGTTTAAATTTGATCACCAAAATATAATTTTCCTAATAAAAAATCCTAAAACCCACTATCCTTTATCCTTACCTTCTTAATTTCACAATTACCCTTCTCTAATAAAGTTAGGAATCTTATTAAATTACGTTTCCTTATCTTTTAAATGCTTTAGGTTGCCAATTATGACTATGTTGTCCTGCAGCTCTCCAATCTCATCTCATACGTACGTCTTTCAAATGGAAGATAAATTTTTAGCTGATTTGCTAAATCAATCAAACTTTTGCTTGGTAAATTTGATATCGAATCAATCACGAGTTTTTTTTTTGGTAATTCAATTTATTAATCATTGATGTGGAGTGGAAGTGGGAAGAGAACGTCGATAGGGAGAAGATGAATTGAAATTTAATTAGCAAGATAAACTTAATAAATAAGGGTAATTATGGTATTAAAAATATGAAAATAAAAGGGTAGATTTGCTTGGTAAATTTGATATCGAATCAATCACAGTTTCTCATTTTATTATTATTAATGAGAGGCGACATTTGCATACAAAAAGGCTGAAGTTGCATGAGTCAGAAGACTAAAGAACAAGGCATTTCAAATGTTGGGCTTCCATTCAGGCTTGTTACCGTTTTGGGTTGTATTTGGCCAAATGGCCCACCTTTGTAATTATCCATTTTATATTTAAATTTGCTTAAAGTTTAAAATTCCAAAAAAAAAAAAAAGAATAAAGAAAAGGTGGTGCTCCTTGAACTGTGAAGGGGTCATTGATACTAATGAATACCCAACTTTTAGAGGAAAGAAAAATAAAAAAAATGAATGGCCCAAGGATTCACAAAATGACACCCATTCAAATCTGAAATCTCAAACTCCCGTGTCTTTTTTTTTTTTTTTTTTTTTCCTTCCATTATAAAGGACATATTTTTAACTTTTAAAAGTGGTGTATACACATACATATTTATATGCTAATTTACTGAAGAGAGCAAATGGAATCCATTCAATAATGATGTAAACATGACGCGTACTCCATGAAATAAACCCCCAAAGAGTCTTAAAATAAACCCCCAAAGAGTCTTAAAATAGTTGACATAACAACCTAATAAAAAAGCTTTCTACTATATATATATATATATATATATGCTAATTAATTACTTGAAGTTATGTAGAGTGATATTCCAATTCCTTGGAATATTGTATCTTGCATTTCTTGGGGTGACCACCAAACATGGATATGCCTGTTGTTGTTGTAGTTGTAGTGTTGTCGGAAGGAAATACAACATTCACATTATTGCAAGTGAATCTCATATTCAGCCGTTTTTCAGGATATTGCTTTGTACTAAGCAGCACAATATCATCTATGGTCACGATAAAATTCATCACCCCACCATTTTTTGACCAATCCGCCACTAAAATATCATTTTTGGCCACCGACACCACATCTAGGGATCTTTCGTCCTTTCCCAACTGATAGAAAGGTGAGATAGTAGCCGAGAGATTAGTGTCTTTGTAGAAGACCGAAGCATTAATGGCTTCTTCGTGAAAGATTTTTCCAAACCTGTTAGGGTTTCGAACATTGAAAGTCGCATTCCAACTTATCACGGTAGTTATATGTGAGGCTGCCGTGCCGTTGCCATTGAAAGAGATGGATAGTGAATGAAGATGAAATATTGGAGGGCGTGGTAGGTAGTATTGGTCTAAAAAGATTCCAGTGTACACAAAAGTTGCGAAAGCTAACAAAGTGATAAAGCCGCATATTCTGATTTGGCGGTCAGAGGGGTGGTTGTCGTCGACCTTGCGCGGCGCATGAGAGGATTTAGGGGTGTGCTGGGCGACTTCGAAAGGGTACACGGCAGCCATGTTAATTTTGGTCTGGGCGGCGATGGTGTTGCAGGCACTGGCATGGTTAGAATCATGTGCTCCACGTTGCCCCGAATGTTGATCTTCCATTGCTTGATGAAATTAATCTATCACAGAGAATGGAATATTTGACTAAAGGTAATAACAAAAGAAGAATATATGAATAGATACAACATATGGATGTTTGATATAAGGTGGATATATATCTTATATATATATATATATATATGTATATGGATGTTTGATAATAAACGTACAAGAAAAGAATTAGTGACTCTCTCAATTTCTTCTACGATTTTTAAGGATGCAGCCTAGTGAAACATTCCTACTATAATTTAGTTTTTTCCCTGATTATGTTCAAGATTAAAATGGGAGTAACACATTCTTACTACAATTTGGAGTTTTTTAGACTATGTTTAGGATTTATGCAGCCGAGTAACACAGTCCTACTATAATTCGGATTCTTTTTTTTTTTTTTAAAGGAGAGGGAAGGATAAGTAGAAGAATAATAAGAGGCATCATCTAATAGGAGTGACACTCGTATTTCTCTGGCTTTCTCTATATAGTATTTTTTTAATGAAAAATAAATAAATATATGCCAAGAGTGTTCATAACCTTAGGTTCTCTCAATGATTACCACATTAGTCAATAACAAATAAAAATCAGTTTTTTTTTTTTTTTTTTTAAATATATTAAAATAAAATAAAATAAACAAGGAGAGCTCAAACACATTTATATTATCCATCAGACAGATATTGTATCCACATCTTGAACGTGTATCAATCAAAGCTCCCTGATTGGATTTTTTATTTATTTTTTATTTTTTCAAATTCAATTAGCAAGCTTAGAAGAGATAAAAAAAATAATAATATAAATAGTTTCCAAATTAAATTACATAAGCATTTGATTGAAAAGGTGTGGTTCACTGTAAACCCTTAATTTTTCTCCTACATTAATCAAAACAAAAATCAAACAAGTCACATGAGACTTCAATTTGAACCCTAAAAATCATAATCAAACACAAATCAATAAGAGAAAGTAATAGCACAAACCCTTAAATCATGTGTCAAATACAATGGATCTGTCAAATACAAACAACGACGAGGAAGAAGAAGAAGAAGAAGAAGAAGAAGAAGAAGAAGAAGAAATAGACAACTGACCGGAGCTCCAGCGATGATTTATTGGGTTGATTATTAGTGATTTTAATTTAACAATATATAAGAGTGGGGTAAATATTAAGGCGCTACACTTTCTCACTTTCATAAATTGAAATTACAATGTAACCCTCATACAACACACTTTCCTAGTTATTCTTGGTGCCAAAAGCTAGAATTCTTGCACGTAAATTTCTTAAACTTTTCCCAAGTTCCCTCCCATCCTCTTCTTTCTCCATCTCCCTCTCCAAAATGGGAAAGACCTCATGATACAGTATTTGAGTTTGAGGAAGTTACTGAACTTATTATGTGACTAGTGAAAAAATAAAATAAAATAATAATAAAAAAACTTATTAAGACAATCAGTATTGAAGAAATCTTAAAAATCTATCTATGAATTAGTAAGTAAAGGACTATGATCCTCTAATTTAAAAACTTTCTACATTTTCTTAAGTTGAATTAATAGGACGTTGACACATGGCTTTCTTGGTATATCTGGGACTTATATTATTTCACATTATAAAATTGAATAAAACTTCAAAAACTCTGTTGTTTTAGAAGGGTTGAAAACACACCTTTCACTAAAGGCTCATTCTTCCCGCACAGAGTTTGAAAACTACCATTATAATTACATGGAGGTTTTCATATTCTTTTTGGACTGAAAACTATATCCCCTAGATTGGCCCTATCACCTTGAGTTTCTGCTTTGTAATTTTCTGATTCCTCAATGTACTCCCTATCTCATGTTCTGGAGTGAAAACCATATGCACTTAAATTCACCAAATAAAAAACACACAACCTTATATGCACAATTTTATTTATTTATTTTTCGAAACAAGAACTTTATCAACAAAATTCTTATATAGAATTTAAAATACAGACCTCAAGATTTTGCAAGGAAAAAAAAAGAAAAAAGAACGATGTAACTTTAAAAAATGAAATTCAAATCCTAAAATTCAAGACAAATTTGATAACTTGTAACAGAGGCTTACAAGTAAGGTTGTTATAATCAAAATCGGGCTCTAAAATCATGCCACATCAGCGAAGAGAGGAAATCCACAGGGGAGCCTCTCCAGAAAGAACATTGAGAGAGAAAGTGTTGGTGATAGCGGCGTTGGTGAATGGTGTCTATTCTTGCGTTCCTAAAACGACATCACTTTTGTAATTTTATTTAATAAACTAATACATGATATAAACTGTTGATTTGTATAAAACGCCACATGTTCATGTCTTAGTAATTCAACTTAGGATAATGTAGATCCATGTTTTAGTAATTCAACTTAGGATAATGTAGAGAGTTTTTAACTTAGAGGATCTTAGTCCGTAGGTAAACTATTCTAATGTCCACCATAATGGTAACCTGTTGATTTTGAAAATATTTTTTCCTTTTTGATGAATTTATCAATATTTATTTTAGAATGAATTTTATGAGATACCAGGTTGAGAATAACAGACTTGAGGATGGGGTTATCCTAAAATAAAAGGAGAAAAGTTTATGATTCTGAGTAGGATAATAAAGGCACGCAGAATAAATATATTTGAATTAGAATCAAACTCTATAGCAATAAATAGATCCTCTCTAATAATAAAAAATATTTAATTGAATTGAAAATTAAGAAAAGTCAAATTTTACTCAAACAGAAACTTTGCTGTATAAATGTGGAAAAAAATTGTATTTTTTTTTTAACTCAATGCCTAGTGCCTCATAATTGTACACAGAATTCACCTATGATTATGCAAAGTGTATCAATACTAGAGACCCACACTATCATAACAATCAACATACCTTGTGATAAGTTTCTAAAGGAGTCCAATGATAAAAATTGGAGAAAAAAAAGTAAAAAAAGAATAGGAAAAGTCTCACTTTAATAAGGAAAGATAATTATGGTATTAAAAATGATAAGAGTTAACTTATGTAGTTAATTAGTAATTTTATCTAGAAAGAGTGTAACAGAATATTAGAGTACGAATATCAGCTCCCAAATATTCTAATTATTTGGGAGCTGATATCTGTAGAAACCCAAATATTTGGTTTCCTTTTACATAGATATAGGTCTTTGAACTAGGGGTGCATAAGAATCGGTCAAAACGAAAATTCAAATCGGACCTAATCGAACCGGACCGTGGTTTAGTTTGTTTATGGTTTGATTCGGTCACGATTTTAAATTTGTAAAATAGTAAAGATACAGTTTGGTATATATATATTTGTATATGTTAATTTATACGGTATATATAATATAATATAATCCTACAATTCAAATCACGTATGCTGCATTTGGTGTGCATGAATGAAATGAAATAGAATGCGAGTGGGAATAGAACGAGAATGGGAATTGAATGACCATATAAAATTTTGAATGGAATAAATTTCAAATCGAGTTCTGCAAAATATTCCTTTTAGTAACAAATAAATTAAATTAATAAAATGACATTTTTCTATAATTTTTAAAAAATAAATGGTGGAAGTGGTGGAGGTGGAAAGCAGTAGTGGTGGTGGTGGAAAGTGGCAGCGGTAGCAATGGTGGAAGCTGGCAGAGGCAGTGTTGTTGGAAGGCGGTAGTGGTGGTGGTGGAAGGCAGTGGCAGTAGTGTGGTGGTGATGGTGGTGGAAGGCGATGGCGGTAGTGTGGTGGTGGCGGTGGAAAGCAGTAGCGGTTGTAGTGGTGAAATGTGTTGGCAGTGGTGTTGGTGGTGGTGGAAGGCGGACGCTTGTGGCGGTGGTGGCGGCAGTAAAAGATAGTGATGGAAGGCAGTGGTTGTGGTGAAAGGTGATGGCTGTGGATTTTAATTTAACAATGCAGGAATGGGGTAAATATTAAGAGAGCTCCATTATAGCTATACACCCTAAGGCGGCTCCACTTTCTTGCACTCCAAAATTGAAATTACAATGTAACCCTCACACCACACAAGGAATATTTTTTTTATAATTTTAATTTCATAATTGCCCTTTCCTAATTAGATTCTTGGTGCCTAAAGCTAGAATTCTAGGTAGATTTCTTCAACTTCTCCCACTTCTCCCACTTCCCTCACATCTTCTTCTTTCTCCCCTTCTTCTTATCATCAATAAAAATAAAAATTCTATATCAATAAATAGATCATCTCTAATTATAGAAAAATAATTAACTGAATTGAAAATTAAGGAAAGTTTAATTTTACTCAATAGAAACTTTGCTGTATAGAAAAGCTTATTTGCTTTTAGAAGTAAACGTATAGAAATTACGAAATAGAAAGTAAAAAACCGTGGGAAAAAATTACAATGTTTTGTTGTTGGTGCTACAAATTTTGATATGTGGAAGATAACATATGAGAAAACTTTGATGAATTAGAATTCTAAGAAAGTTAAAAAACGAGAGTTTTAAATTAATTAAAATTAAAAACAAATGTTATATGCTTTATATCAATTGAGATAAATTTGATGATGTTTTCTTCCTCTTAAATTCAATTCCCATATGCTGTTATAGTGCCTCATAAAGATTATTACTGTACACAAAATTAACTTATGAATATGCAAAGGCTAGCAATACTAGATACCCAAACTATCATAACTATCAACATAGCTTGTGTGATAAGCTTCTAAAAGAGTCCGAGGATAGAAATTGAAAAAAAAAAAAGTTAAAAAAGAATAGGAAGAGTCTCATTTGAATAGGAAAGGATAATTATGGTATTAAAAATGATGCGTAGTAAGAATTAAACTTATGTGGTGTAAGGGTTAAAGGTTAACTTGTAATTTTATCTAGAAAAAGTGTACTGTAAGAGTGGAACGCCAAAGTAGTATTGTGGAGTGCCAATATCAGCTCCCAATATTTAAATTGTTAGCTCAATTCGAGTATTTAACCAGAAAGTAGAGGGTGCCCCAGGTGAGGTACTCGAAGTCGCAGACCATTTTCTTTCATTTATATTGAGGGAATATATATAGGATTTCGATTTTTTTTTTTTCGAAAGTTGGGGCTTCTACCAACTAAATTATTAAATAATGGGCAAATTTTTCAAAACCCCCAAAACTATTAAAAAGTGATCATAAAACCCCAACCAGTTTTAAAAACCCCCAACAATATAGGAACGTCATCATTTTCTCCCAACTCTGGCAATTGGCCCCGTTAACCCAGCTCATGGTTAACAAATGCTTTCGCAAATTGACTTTTGTGACGAAAATATTCCTGCTATCACATGTGCCAAACAAGTGATGTGTATTTAAATATGTTATACCAAAAATACCCCCAAACTTGTAATAGTAAAAACACATCCACATCCACAGTGTCATCGTTTTAGTTCATCTTCCCTCCTCCATTAGTCTAGGATGAGGTAGTTAGTTATGGGTTTAGGATGTCCACGAAACCTATTTCAGTGTGGTGCATTTCTTTTCCGCGAAACCCACTTCAGTCCAACAACGTGCATATCCACGCTACCTCGGCCCATTATTGCAAAAACCCAACAGCAAGCTCCTAAAACTGAAACGACGGTGAAGGTGATGGCGACACAACAGAGTTCCAAGACTTGCACGGTTCTACATTGACCAAAGCTGGGTTCGTGAGATTGAAGCCTTCTTCATGGCCATGGAGTGCTGCAAATCAAAGGAAGGAGCTTAAACCAGGACATTCGGCCGTCCTCTGGTAATTGGGAAGTCTCGCCGGAGGACGGATGAAACAACGACGAGGATCCCAACCAATTACTCCAATCAAAGACAAGCAGACAAAGCATGTCGTCGCCTTCTTCAAGCCCTTAACCCTGATCTCGGCCCAACTGGCGCCGAAAAAACGGTAAACTCAATTTCTTAAAATCTCTCTCTCTGCTGTGATTGTCCCAACAATCTCCTCATATTCATTGCTTTTACTTGTTTGTAGGTTGCGTATATATATTGATTTCACATATTTTCTCCAAAGCGATGATGGTTGTTGTGGTAAACTGAGGACGGCACCGAATATATATCATAGACTTGAATTGCTGTGTTTGTCGTGATCTTCTCATGTACTGTATATAACACTATTTATACACAATACTTTCCTTACGAATTGAATTACATCTTCCATCTCTTCTCTCCTCTCCTCTCCTCGATCTGTTGCATACTCCCATCTGATCTCTCTCTCTCAAAATTCAATACTTACATATATCTACTTACTTCTTGGAAATAAAAGGTGGTCTCGATCACCATGGGAAGAACACCAGCTTGTTGTGACAAAAACGGACTGAAGAAGGGACCTTGGACCCCAGAAGAGGATCAGAAGCTTATTGCTTATATTCGCAAATTTGGCCATGCAAACTGGAGGACTATCCCAAAGAATGCTGGTACTTACTTCTTGTGTGTGTGTGTGTATATATATATATATATATATAATTATATATATGTGTGTGTGAGAGAGCATCATTCATCAGTTGAAGCAATGGAGTCTTTGTAGAAACATTATAGTAAGAATAAGCAGCCTTCAAAGTCGAGTAATTCTGGTTGCCAAGGATAGATGAGGGAAGTGTGTAAAAACTGCAGTAATCGGTGATCTCATTAGTCTCAGGACTTTCAACCAGGTAACTGTCCACAACATTCTCCCTTGGAAGAAGCCAGTGCCGCACATCATCTTCATCAAAGTCAGGTGCAACGATAAACTGACCCAAGTAATTTTTAAGCAGACGTGTAACTGCAGGAACATCGTGGAGCTCCATCTTTCTAAACCCAGGGGTGACAATTGAGTCTGGTAACTTGTACAACTTTATTGTTCTTAATTACTTTGTTGGTTTATAATTAATTAATTAGATGGGTATATATATATATAATTATGTGTGTGTGTTCTTAATTACTTTATTGGTGTTAATTAATTAATTAGATGGGTAAAGGATAATATTGTAATTTCAAAAATATAATTTTTTGGTTTTTTAAATAAAAGGGAATATAGTAAGGGTAATTTAGTTATTTCACATACCCTTAACGGCCAATTGTCAAAGTTGGGGTAAAATGATAACGTTGCTATATTATAGGGGGGTTTTTTAAACTGGTTGGGATTTTATGATCACTTTTTAATAGTTGTGGGGGTTTTGAAAAATTTGCCCTTAAATAATATCTAAAATGCTAATTTCTATTTCAAAATGTATTTCGTTTTATTCAATTTAGTCAAATAGTAAATGGACAATACTTGGGTCCAACCCAGGTTGGATGAAGTTTGTCCAACCTAGGTATGTGGCCCAATCACATTGCGACATGTGGCAGAAATTAATATAAAATTAAAGGGTATAACCCGTTCTTAAAATTAAAGGGTATAACCCGTTCTTACTCTCCATCCCCAATTTTCAGAACTCTTGTATCAAACTCATCATTTTTCTGTTTTTTTTGGCTTGCTCCATCTTCAATCCCCGAAACAAGTACCACCCAATCATAAAGTTGGCCTGCAAACACAAAATTCAGCCATCCATAGCAATCAACACCCAAATTCAAACTCCAACAACCAAATGAAGCAACCAAGCAGTAACCCCGAACCACCAATTCGCAACCCCAATCATCAATTTAGAGCACTGTAACACCCACCCACAAGCTTCACACAACAACGTCCGCTACGAGCCGTGACCGAGGAAGGACCCAACTAGAGTTGTAAGCACACAAAGGCACCAAAATTGGATGCCTACTGTGATTGCAACTCCCTAGCCTCCATTTTCTTTCCCCAAGGCCCAAATAGCATACCATCGCCGGACTGAATAGAGAGAGAGTCGTATTCACAGGCCACTATCGCCACCATCTTTGCCGGACTGAACTTTGAGCACAGACCACTGAGGAGGCCCCGGATGACATGGGCCAGATCTGACTCGCAAACATAGCATTCAGTCCGTACAGCTGGGCCAGCCCATAGAAGGACACTGCCATATGGGCCGAACGAGAGTAAGCCCATCAAAGGTGACCAAGGCTTACGAAGGAATAGGCCCAGATCCAGCAATTAGTAAATATCTTGTAAATATCTTGTAAATATCTTGTAAATATCTATAAATAGGAGATGGAATGATGGAAGGGGATCTTTTTGGGTTGAGGTGTAAGAATTCTAGAGAGAGAAAGAGGAGAAGGAATTTCTTGCATCTTCAATTGGCGCCGTCTGTGGGAAACGCATGGAAGTTTGGTTGATCAATGAGGAATATCGAATGGATTCAAACCAATTCGGTTGATCGAGACTCGATCTTTGGGATTTGAATCCAGAGCTGAGCGATTGTGACCTGCTCTGGAGGAATTACAATTCTTGAAGCTTTGGAGTGACTTCAGATCTACGAGTTGTTCGATTGTGGCCGGATCTGACGGATTTAGAGTTCAGACAATTCAGATCTCGTAAACAGTGAGCATAATTCAGAGAATTAGAAGCCAGATCTAAAAATTCCTACTCACGAAGCTCAGATCTACTCGCGAACTTGAGATTAATGCCTTTACTCCGTTCGGGAATAATGATAGGTGAAAGCTCCAATCCGATGGAGGCTGTCCAGCAAACAAAGCTTGAAGAGTTGATGAACTTGATTGAAGCTCTCAAAAAAGAAAATGCAGAATTGAAAGCTGGACTGCAGCATCAGCAAATACCTGCGGTTTCGCATCCACTTCCGGTCGGAGAAGGAGGTGTTCAATCTAATATCGCGCATCAAGGCGATCAGGATGAGAACAATCAGTCAGCTCACCACCGTGATGAAAGGATGATGGATAATTTGCCGCCAAATGTTCGTCGAGTTGAAGATCACGAAGGATCGACTCACGTTGATCCGCAACGGGAAAGGTTTGACCGAGAGGAAGTGATGGAGGTTGATCGCCGTCGAGTAGCGTCGCCTTGGCAAAGAGAGTTCATAGAGGAACGGCCGTTCGATCCGTCTTACCGGCCCTCCATGGTTACTGTCACTCATCACGGTTCGGAGGGCAGAACCGTAACTCACAGAGCTACCGCTGGACTCCAGAGAGAGAATGAAGCTCTCCGATCCGCAGCTCGGACGGTGGATTCACCATTCACCGACGAGATCTTGAATGCGCTGCATCCAAGGAAGTTTGCTATGCCAGTCTTTATTCTGTTTGACGGAACGACCGATCCGATCGATCATGTGTATCATATCCAGTTGAAAATGGCCCTGAATACGGAAAACGACTCTTTAATGTGCAAATGTTTCCCTACAAGCCTGGCCGGACCGGCGCTCAGCTGGTTCAAAAACTTGCCTAGGAGCTCCATTGGTAGTTTCAGAGACCTGTGCGATCGGTTCATAAGCCAGTACTATGGGAACAAACGCCCGCTGAAGGACATCTCGAGCCTATTCACGATGCGGCAGCACAAGGATGAACGTCTCCAGGCCTTTCTTACCAGGTTTAATCTCACTAAGAGTATGGTGATCGAATGCCACCCTTCAACGGCAGTTCAAGCCTTCAAGTTAGCCATGACACGCGGAACTCCATTTCACACCAGTTTGGTAGTGAACACGCCGACTACTATGGATGAACTCAATGAGAGAGCCGATGGCTTTGTGCGCCTAGAAGAAGAGGAGGCAGCTAATGCTCGGACAACGTCGCTTGTGTCGACCGAGGAAAAGTCCAAGGCAAAGATCAGGCAGAAGCAGGCTCAGCCGCAACGTCAGACCACCTGGAAGGCCGAAAAAAGGTCCAGGGAGGAAGAGTTGATTACTCCGCTGAAGGTCACTCTGGCGAGGCTGTATCAGGAGAACAAAGACAAGTTTCATCCACCACTGCCAATTAGGCAACCCCTCGAACAGAGGGATCAAACTAAACATTGTGCTTTTCATTCTGATTTCGGTCATCAGACTAACGAATGCAGGAACCTGAGGAGGCAAGTGGAGATGTTGATAGCTAGAGGGGAGTTTGCGAGTTATGTTCAAGGTTCGGCGATGGAGCAGAATCGACCGGTGGAACAAATAAAAAGGAGTCATAAACAAAGCTCCCACAATTCGCAACCAGTTCGTATAATCAATGCTATCCATGGTCGACCCGAGCCTAGTGAAGAGTCAGATGAGCTGCTCCGGGTGCGCCTGCGACAGGCGCAGATGAAGAAAAGGGTCGGCAATGTGACTACTCTACGCCAGCAGAGCCCGTCAATGCAGATAAAGTTCGACTGGACAGACCTGCAGCGTGTTCAACTGCCTCATGACGACCCGTTGGTAGTTAGTTTGACAGTGGCAGATTGCTTGGTGCGCAGAGTTCTGATCGATCCTGGGAGCAGTGCGAATGTCATGCCGAGGGACACATTTGACAGGCTCGACATTGAACCAGAGAGGCTCAAGCCCACCGGAAGTCCCTTATTAGGGTTCGATGGGAAGAGGGTGGAACCCGTCGGGATGGTGGAAGTGGAAGTTCAAGCTGCAGAACGAGCTCTTATGGAAACTTTTGTGGTTGTGGAAATTCACCCCTCGTATAATCTCCTGATGGGAAGAGGATGGATTCACAGAGTCCGAGGTGTACCCTCAACTCTGCATCAGGTCATGAGGTGCCTCGGGCCCGATGGAGATAAAGTAATAGACATTCGGGGGGATCAGGTCGCAGCCAAAGAGTGTTATTCCGTCACACTAAAGCATGCTGGGAAAGGAAAGGCGCCCGTCCGTTCGACAAGCCCCAGATAGCAATTACAGAAACCTCCGCTCGAGCAGAGTAGGGTGGAGGAGTCAGTCGACTTGACCGAGGAGCCCCTTCTGGATGTGCAGATCGATCAGTCCAGGCCAGAACGAACTACCAGAGTAGGTATAAGACTGACCAGAGAAGAGCAGCAAGAGCTGGTGGATTTCTTGTCCCACAATGTCGACGTATTTGCATGGAGTCACCTAGACATGCCTGGAATTAGTCCTTCCGTATCCTGTCATTCCCTGAATGTCAATCCCAATTTCAAACCAGTGAAACAGAAGCAGCGAAGATTTGCTCTAGAACGTAATCAGATCATAGCGGAAGAAGTCGATAGGCTGCTTGATGCGGGATTTGTCAGAGAAGTGCACTACCTTGAGTGGTTGTCCAACGTCGTTGTGGTGCAGAAGAAAAATGGGAAATGGCGAGTATGCATTGATTTCACCAATTTGAACAAGGCCTGTCCGAAGGACAGTTTCCCGTTGCCTAAGATTGATCAAATGGTGGATGCCACCACTGGGTATGAGCGTTTAACCTTTCTGGACGCATATTCAGGTTATAATCAGATTCCTATGGACCCCGCAGATGAAGAAAAAACTTCTTTTGTCACCGAGCGAGGAACATACTGCTACAAAGTTATGCCTTTCGGGCTAAAGAATGCGGGAGCAACTTATCAACGACTTGTTAGCAAAGTTTTTAAGAATCAAATGGGTAAGATTGTCGAAGCCTATATTGATGATATGGTGGTAAAGAGTAGGAAAAAGGATGATCATCTGAAGCATTTGCAAGAGGTATTTGATGTACTAAAGCGATATGGGATGAGGCTCAATCCGACTAAGTGCTCGTTCGGTGTGAGTTCCGGACGGTTCCTGGGACACCTGGTCAACCGCAGGGGCATCGAAGTTAGCCCCGCTCAAGCAGAGGCTTTGATTAAGAATGCCGAGCCAAAGACGATCAGAGAGGTGCAAGCCCTAACAGGACGAATAGCTGCATTAAGTCGATTTATTTCAAAATTGTCAGATCACTGCAAACCATTCTTTGACACAATTCGGAGCCATGGAAGGCAGGTCTGGGGGGATGAGCAACGACAAGCATTGACTCATTTGAAGCAATATATGCAGAATCCACCAGTCCTGTCAGCCCCAGAACCGGAAGAAAAGTTATTTCTATATCTTGGAGTATCTGGTGTTGCGACGAGTGCCGTTCTGATTCGTTGCAAGGAAGGGGTGCAATACCCGGTATTTTATGTAGGCAAAACACTGATGGAGGCAGAAAAAAGATACTCAAAGGCCGAACGGGTGGTACTTGCACTTGTAAATGCAAAAAGAAAGTTGAGGCATTATTTCGAATCCCACCCCATAGCTGTTCTAACAACTTTCCCAATCAGAACGCTCATGCACAAGCCAGACCTCTCGGGCAGAATGACAAAGTGGGCCATAGAGTTGAGTTCATTTGACATAACGTATGAGCCGAGAACAGCTGTTAAAGGGCAAGCGGTAGCCGATTTCCTACTAGAATGTGATGCCGAAGATACGGAAGAGGACCTTAGAAGCGGCTCTTGGAAACTTTTTGTGGATGGCTCCTCTAACCAGATGGGGGCTGGGATTGGGATCAAACTGCAAACCCCAGAGGGTACTTCCTTGAGCCAAGCACTCAGACTTGAGTTTCGAGCCACCAATAATGAAGCGGAATACGAGGCGTTGCTAAATGGATTAAAGTTGGCCAGAGAGCTACAGATCAAAAGTTTGACAGTGTATAGTGACTCGCAGCTGATTGTTCGGCAGGTAAATGGTGAGTACGCAACCAAGGATGACACGATGGGGGCATATCGTTCTGCCGTTCTGCGTAGAGCCAAGGACTTTGCAAAGATTGAATTCATACAGTTGCCAAGGGAACAGAATGCAGATGCAGACCGTTTAGCATGCAGTGCTTCGAGTTGCGGTGAAACATTGGCGAGGGTGATTCCAGTAGGAATAGTGACCCAGCCATCCATTTTCGAAGAACCGATGGACTCTGACCCTTGGCAAGTCAACGTCATACCGTATGAACCGAGTTGGATTGACCCAATCATTACCTATATTCGAGATGGCGTTTTGCCTATGCAAAGGGATGAAGCTAAGAAACTCAAAAAGAATGCTGCCAAGTACGCCATCGTGCGGAACCAGCTGTACAGAAGGTCCTATTCTGGCCCGTACTTGAAATGTGTCACCCCCGCGGAGTCGCAGCAGGTATTGCGAGCTATTCATGAGGGTGTGTGTGGCAATCATTCTGGGGGAAGATCGTTAGCGCATAAAGCAATGACACAAGGGTATTTCTGGCCAAACATGTCAAGAGATGCGGAGGAGTTCTCTCGAAGGTGCGATAAATGCCAACGATATGGACCATTGATCCACCAACCACCTGAGGAATTGCACGTAATGGCCTCGCCGTGGCCTTTCGCGCAATGGGGGATGGATGTGGTCGGTCCTCTGCCAACTGCAAGAGCTCAGAACAAGTATGTGTTACTGGCCACGGATTACTTCACTAAATGGGTGGAGGCAGAACCGTATCCTAGCGTGACTCAGACTCGGGTGAGATGATTTATTTGGAACAACATTATCTGCCGTTTCGGTGTTCCCAGATCGATAGTCATGGACAATGGCGCAAACCTCGACAGCAGGCAAGTAAGAAAGCTGCTGGAGGAGTATGGAATCAACCAGAAGTTGGCTGCAGTAAGTCATCCTCAGGCTAACGGACAAACAGAAATCACAAACAGAACCATTTTCGCCTGCATTAAGAAGAGGCTGGAAGATCATAAGGGGAAGTGGTTGGATGAACTCCCGAACGTTCTATGGGCTTACAGAACCACCCCAAGGCGGCCGACTGGGGAGAGCCCGTTCGCAATGGCGTATGGTACCGAAGCAGTTATACCGGTTGAGCATTTAGTCCCCACTATCAGAAGCTTAGCATGGAGTCGGGATCAGAACGACAAGATGTTAAGATTGAACCTCGACATGATAGACGAAAGGAGAGACGCAGCGGCTATAAGGCTAGCATCGTATCAGCAAGTGCTGGCGAATAGTCACAACAAGAGAGTAAAACACAGGGATTTTGCCCCTGGTGATCTGGTTCTGAAAAGAAAGGTGGGGATGGTCAAAAAAATGATGCCACCCTGGGAAGGCCCATACAGAATTGCAGAAGTCATTGGCAAGGGGGCATATACGTTGGAAACCATGGCGGGAAGGTTGGTCAGCAAGCCCTGGAACGCCACGTCTCTGAAGAGGTACTACCAATGAAAGCTAAGTTCTGGCTTTAATTGGATGTTGTTTGTTGTCAATCAAATACGTATGAATGAGCAAGTTACTGGAATTTACAAAAAAGAATTTTCTTTTCCAACGGTCTACTATAAAAACTTAAAGCCAAGTGGCAAGTGGCATTCTAGCCGAGCGCCAGGCACTTAAGCAAGATAAGTGGCAGCTGGCACTATAAGCCGAACGCCAGACACTTGCTAAAAATTTAAAGCCAAGTGGCAAGTGGCATTCTAGCCGAGCGCCAGGCACTTAAGCAAGATAAGTGGCAGCTGGCACTATAAGCCGAACGCCAGACACTTGCTAAAAATTTAAAGCCAAGTGGCGAGTGGCATTCTAGCCGAGCGCCAGACACTTAAGCAAGATAAGTGGCAGCTGGTACTATAAGCCGAACGCCAGACACTTGCTAAAAATTTAAAGCCAAGTGGCAAGTGGCATTTTAGCCGAGCGCCAGGCACTTGAGCAAGATAAGTGGCAGCTGGCACTATAAGCCGAACGCCAGACACTTGCTAAAAATTTAAAGCCAAGTGGCAAGTGGCATTCTAGCCGAGCGCCAGGCACTTAAGCAAGATAAGTGGCAGCTGGTACTATAAGCCGAACGCCAGACACTTGCTAAAAATTTAAAGCCAAGTGGCAAGTGGCATTCTAGCCGAGCGCCAGGCACTTGAGCAAGATAAGTGGCAGCTGGCACTATAAGCCGAACGCCAGACACTTGCTAAAAATTTAAAGCCAAGTGGCAAGTGGCATTCTAGCCGAGCGCCAGGCACTTGAGCAAGATAAGTGGCAGCTGGCACTATAAGCCGAACGCCAGACACTTGCTAAAAGCTTAAAGCCAAGTGGCAAGTGGCATCCTAGCCGAGCGCCAGGCACTTGCCGTAAATAAACACACGGCAAAGCTAATATAAAAGAAAAAGAGAGAAAAGATATGTATGTACTGAAGATGAGTTGAATAGAGCACAACACATAGGGAAAAAGAGTTCTGTCATTTCATTAATATTGAGCATTGAGTTTACAAAAGAGAGATGTCCATCATTACAAGAAGATATGAAATAGAAGAATTCGAAGGAGCCCTAGCTAGACGCCTCAGTACCAACAGCATCCTGGTCGTGCCGACTCGCCTCCTCGGCCCCATCAGCCGCCTCACCTTCATGAGGTGGGGAATCAAGGTGAATGACTGAATCATTCGACTGGGGTTCAGCGTCAGCAGTGGCTATAGAAGGAACCACGGTTGACGATTGGGGAGCAGTCAGTGGCAGAGCGGTAGGAGGAGCTGTGATGATCCTTGAGGATGCGATGTCCTGGCACTCATCAAATATACGCTCCGCTTCGGTAGGTTCTGGGTCGACATAGACCCCCAGAGGTTCGATCCCCAGATCCGGAGTGGAGCTGGTCTGTCCCTCATCCGGAACCCGGTCGGCGAAACCTTCCCGGAATCCTTGAGCATACCTAAGAGCACCGACCCTTGAGAACCGGGCATGAAGGGCCAGCATCCCACTACCCACTCTGCTGATCGCGTCGATCAGAGCGGTACGCTCGTCTAGAGCTCTTCTTTCAAAGGCCATCCGAGCAGATTGTTTATCAGCTAGAAGGCGCTGGAGTTCTGCCTTCTCTTCTCTAATTGATTCCCGCTCGGTCTGCCAGACGCTCTTCTCAAGCTGGAGGGCGTCCTTCTCATCCTGAAGGGAATCATTCTCCTTCTTCAGGACATCTCTCTCTTGCTCGGTTTTGTCAAGCCGAACCAGCACCTCGGTATTCTTCATGGCAAGGAGGTCGTTTTCTTTATTAGCCACCTCCAGGCTGTCAGAATACTTACGGGCCCTGGCGTTCCCCATCTCCACCTGCTTCTGCATGGCCATCATCCCGAACAATGTCTGCATAGGTGCACATTAAAAACGGTTAAACCAATAGTCAGAACGGGCGAAGGCAAGACTAAGTAATATGAGAGAATTCATGAGTTAGAAAATAAAAGTCACCTCCATAGCAGATTGGGGAAAGCGACTGAACACGTCCTTCTGGGAAAGGCCCTTTGCCGCCTCAAGGTCCTTCGGAGTCCACATGCTCCTGTAGTAGGCCATAGCGGTCTGGCCATCCTTCAGCATGGTCTCGTTCGGTTTCACGAACGTCCCATCCGTTCGGGTGTACCGAGGGGCCCATGGCGGTAAGCTGGGGATAGAAGGGGGGCCTGAAGCAGAAGCAGAGCCACCAGCTGCAGGAGGCCCAGAGGGAGAAGGAGCTCTGATCGCTCGGTGCAAGAGAGTACCCGGCCCAGAGACCCGGGTCCTTCTAATGAGAGGCTCCTCCTCAGGATCGATTTCACTGTCAGGATGAGGCCTTTTGCCTCGTTCTTTGTCCCGACCGCCCCCCGCAGCAGCAGGAGCTATGGTAGCTGGGGAGGGCGCGTTCTGGTTGGCAGCAGGGGCGCTGGCAACAGGGTTAGTAGCCACTGCGCTCGGGACAGTGTCAGATATGGTGGCTGAAGAAGAAGCTGACGCTGGAGAAGAGGTCGCCCCAGCAGCAGGAGTGGCTGGGGGAGTATTTTTCCTCCTGCCAAAAGAGGGAATCTGAAGTCTGCTCATATTGTAGCCGAGTGATGAGAGCGCTAAGAGGTTGTCTGAAGTGAGGAGATCTGAGCAGGAAGGAATATCGTTCAGAACGTATCTCTTCAAGTAGTTACTCCTATCTCTGCAAACACTATAGCTCAAGTCATCACAAGGTATTCCCAAGGAGCGGCATAAGTAAGTGCAAAAACGAGGAACGCATGTTTCACAGGGGCAGTCATGTTTATGGGATTTGAATTTTTTATAGGAGGAGACAGAGCAGACACCAAAGGCGCTCGGGATTGGGTAACCCTCTGCAGCCGGCGAAGACCAAGCCCCACTAATGCCCACTATGCTATCCCTCCAACCCTTTTCAGATTTTATTGTGTCAGTACATATGGACATCTTCTCGAACGGGTAGAGGTGGTAGAAGGGCTCGTTAGTACGGATCTTACTCACCTTATAGCACAGAAGGAGGTCTATGAGGTCGAGGTCCAGATTTCTGTCACGCATCAACAAGAGCATAACAGATATGATTCTAAAGAAGTTGGGGTTGACCTGCAGAGGGGATATCCCCAATCTATTGAAGACATAACTAAAGAAAGGGTGCAGAGGGAACCTAACAACATTCAATTGAAGGTTCGTGAATAAGACTTCGCCAGGCAGGAGGCCGGCGCCGGTCGTAATATTAACGTCTTGGGGGCAAACCCTAACTTCGATGTTGTCAGGAAGTCTAAGTCTCATACGAAGAACATCCAGATCTACAACCATGGTGGAAGTGATAGAAGAATCTACAAGAGGGTAAATGGAAGCCTGCCGAAAGTAAAAAGAACGAAACTAACCTCGGAGGACTGCAAGATCGCTGGAAGAATGACTCTTGAAGGATTTCACCAAGGAAAGCTTAGCACTGTTCTAGAAAAGAGAGAGACTTGGCTGATGATGGAGACGGTAAAGGGAAGTGAAGTGGAATTCTAGAGCATTATAAAGGCGAGGGGGCCCGAGGGCCGAAGCGTCGGGAAGGCGAGAAATCCCTCGAGCCCCGGAACATTGATGCTGGATCTGACCGTCCGCTCCCCCACGTGGTTATCTCGAGCCGTCAACATCATGATGAGACGCCATCAATAATTACCCCTTATTAAATAAGGGGCAATTATGGGGGCAGTTGAGGAGGCCCCGGATGACATGGGCCAGATCCGACTCGCAAACATAGCATTCAGTCCGTACAGCTGGGCCAGCCCATAGAAGGACACTGCCATATGGGCCGAACGAGAGTAAGCCCATCAAAGGTGACCAAGGCTTACGAAGGAATAGGCCCAGATCTAGCAATTAGTAAATATCTTGTAAATATCTTGTAAATATCTTGTAAATATCTATAAATAGGAGATGGAATGAAATGGAAGGGGATCTTTTTGGGTTGAGGTGTAAGAATTCTAGAGAGAGAAAGAGGAGAAGGAATTTCTTGCATCTTCAACCACCATTGCCGGACTGAACTTCGCCGCCCGCTCGCTGTCACGTGCTCATGCGCGTAGATCGAGCGCGTTCTATTAATTGATATAAAAATAGTTTTTGTAAAAATAATTTCTATAAAACTTTAAAAATTACCTAATAAAATCAATCACATTTTATATAAAGCTCTTATTTTTATTTCAATATAAAAAGAATAGTTATTTTTTATGAATAATTATCACAATATAACCGGCCCGATCCAGTTATGATTATGTAATTATCAGAAAAGGACACATGTCATCATCTTACAAGAAGTCTATAAATAGAGATATGGAGGAAGGAGGAAGGGGTATAGAAATTGAAAATTATTGAAATTCAGAATTCTAGAGCAAAATACAGAAATCCTGCAAAAGAATATCAGTTTTTCAGTATTTATTTATTTATATAAAAAAATATTTATTAATTGATATAAAAAGAGTTTTTATTCAGTATTTAAGTATTTATTTTTCTATATAAAAAAATTTAAAAAACTAAAATCTAAATAATAAAATTTAAACTAACCTATTTATCTATTTATTACTATAAATTTTTTAATAACAGAAAATCTAATTAGATATTAATTATTAATATAAAAAAATATTTATTAATTGATATATAAAACAAAATAATTTTTCTAAAACTCTACAATAAATTAGCTTTTATTATGAGTTTTGTTAATAAAATTAAATCTAATTAGACAAGGATATATTTAAAGAAAATAAAATAATTTCTATAAAACTCTATCGCAAATTACCTATTTTATTTTTAATAAAATTCTATCACACTAGAGAAAGATATATTTAAAGAGTTTTTATAAAACTCTAACACAAATTACCTATTTATCTGTTTATTATGAGTTTTTTAATAAAAGAAAATCTAATTAGATAAGTATTATTAATATTAAAAATTATTTATTAATTGATATAAAAAAATGTTTTAAAAGAGTTTCTATAAAAAACTCTAACACAAATTACCTATTTATCTATTTATTATAAGTTTTTTTTTTAATAAAAGTAAATCTAATTAGACAAAAATTATTAAAATAATAAATATTTATTAAATGCAAAATTACCTAATAATATCAATCACATTCCATATAAAACTCTTATTTTTAGTTCAATATAAAAATAATAGTTATTTTTTATGGATAATTATCACAATATAACTGGTCTTGCGCTGTTATGATTATGACATTATCATAAAAAGGACACAAGTCATAATCCTATTAATCCAAGAAGCCTATAAACAGAGGCATGGAGGAAGGGGTATAAAAATTGAGAATTCTAGAATTCTAGAGTAAAATATAGAAACCGTGCCAAAGAGTTTCAATACTTATTGATGTGCAAAGAGTTTCAATATTTATTTATTTATATATAAAAAAATATAAACACTAAAATCTACATAATAAAGAGTTTTCATAAAACTCTAACACAAATTACCTATTTATCTATTTATTGTGAGTTTTTTAATAAAATAAAATCTAATTAGACAAGTATTACTAATATAAAAAATTATTTATTAATTAATATAAAAAAATGTTCAAAAGAGTTTCTATAAAAAACTCTAACACAAATTACCAATTTATCTATTTATTATGAATTTTTTAATAAAAGTAAATCTAGCTAGACAAGAATTATTAAAATAAAAATATTTATTAATTGATATAAAAAGAATTTTTAAAAGAGTTTATATTAAACTCTAACCCAAATTACCTATTTATTTATTTATTATAAGTTTTTAATAATAGAAATTCTAATTAGATAAGAATTATTAATATAAAAAATATTTTTTAATTGATATAAAAAATAAAATAATTTTTCTAAAACTCTATCACAAACTACTTTTTATTACGATTTTTATTTTTATTTTTTAAAGCTAATCTAATTTGACAAGAATTATTAAAATTTAAAAATATTTATTAATTGATATAAAAAGAGTTTTTAAAAGAGTTTTTATGAAACTCTAACACAAATTACTTATTTATTTATTTATTATAAGTTTTTTAATAAAAGAAAATCTAATTAGAGTAGAAAAACTCTACCACAAATTACCTATTTTATTTTCAATAAAATTATAAGACATTAGACAAAGATATATTTTAAGATTTTATATAAAAACTCTAATACAAATTACTTATTTATCTAGTTATTTTGAGTTTTTTAATAAAATGAAATATAATTAAATAAGTATTGTTAATATAAAAAATTATTTATTTATTGATATAAAAAGAGGTTTTAGAAGAGGTTCTATAAAACTCTAACACAAATTACCTATTTATTTATTTATTGAAATATAATTGGACAATAATTATTAATATAAAAAAATATTTATTAATTGATATAAATTTTTTTTTTAAAGAGTTTCTATAAAATTCTAACACATATTACCTATTTATCTATTTGTTATAAGTTTTTTTAATTAAAGATAATATAATTAAACAATAATATATTTAAAAAAAATAAAATAATTTTTATAAAATCTAGCACAAATTGATTGTTTTATTTTCTATAAAATTCTATGACATTATTTACAAAACGTTCAACATGTGCATGCCTTTTCCTTGTATATATATATATACTAAAAAACTCTCTAATATTTTAGAATCTAAAATATCTCTACAATTGAAAAAGAGTTACTAGAATTCTTTACCTAAATAATATAAACCCTCTAATATTTGGGGTATATATATATCATACACGAACCGTATATTTTTTAAGCTGAATTTTTTAATTTTAATTTTTTAAAACTATATTCCAGAGTCGAATCAAGCCCACCTATAGGTGGGCGAGGGAAAACTCAACTTAATGGTCACCCTATTATTAATCCCCTTAGTCTTCTTTTCCTGAATGATTTGTGTCAGAAGTCATCGACCCAATACGCTCACCAAGTATTATTAAATGCCAAGTATATTCTATTAGGGCAATACTTAGGTCGATGCCACCTGTCAGTCATACAAAAAGGCTAAAGTTGCATGGATCAAAAGCCTAAAGAACAAGGCATTTCAAATGTTAGGCCTTAGGCCAAGTTGTATTTGGCCAAATGGCCCACCTTTGAAATTATCCATTTTATATATAAATTTGCTTAAAGAAGATGTATTCTTGGCAAAGGTTCTCCAACTCAATGATGCAAATCATGAGCACTGGAAAGCCAAATTTGTAGATGGTTTACCAACCTTTTTTGCTGAAAGAATCAGGAAAAAGCTTAGAGATATGAATAATGGTATCTCTATCCCTTACAGAAACTATACCTATGGTGGATTAGTCAACATTGTAATTCAGGAAGGTCTAGCTCTCTGTAATGATCTAAAGTTACAATCCCAGTTAAAGTCCCAAAGATTAACTGGTAGAAAGGAAGTAGGTGAATTTTGTGATCAATTTGCCTATCAGACTCCCTTATCTTATCCTAAACCTAGGAAAAGAAATAAGGTTGAAAAACCTTATAAAAGGAAGTATTCCAAAAGAAAGAATTATTTAAAGGAAAAGGATAATTCAAGACAGTATACTAAGCCTAAAATGAAATATATTCCTAAAGCAAAGGGTAAAGGAAAGCCCAAGGCTGAGGCTAAATGTTTCAAATGTGGACGCATTGGCCACTATGCAAACAAATGCAGAACTAAGGAGAAGCTCAGTAGTCTTCACATAGAAGAGGAACTGAGACTTCAATTAAGTAAATTGTTACTTAATACTAGTTCTTCTGAACCAGAATCATCAAGTGATTACGGAGATGTTGTCATGGAATTACAATCTTCTTCTTCCTCTGAAGCAGAGATTGAAAACCCTAGATGTTCCTGTAATCCTTCACATGATGATTACTACAAGGCAATTGTTGAGATGAACGGATTAAGCTTAAATGTTTTAACTTCAACTCAACAATCCTTATTGGATCTTATAGATCATATCCAGGATCCTCAAATCAAGATGAAAGTCTTTGAAATAGGTTCTGCTCTGGCAAGATCTAATGAGGATACGGATAATCCAGATTTTCTGCGAGCAGAAAATCATTACAGCATGAAAGAAGTTCTAAGCAGATTAGAACACCAAGGACAAAATTCTCGTCCTGCTAATCTCCCTGATCTGAAAATGGAGATTAATCTTTTAAAAGGGGAAATTCGTCAATTAAAGTCTCGTCAGACTAAGATGGACTTGGAGATTACTCTCTTAAAAACCAAATCTGCAATCCCATCTTCATCATCCAATGTTGATGAAGTTCCTCAATCAGAAGGTACCAATTATCTTCAACTCTTGAATCAAGTTACTTACCAAAAATGGTATATTACTATCAATTTGGTAATTAATCAAGAGTACACAATCACTAATGCAATTGCCTTAGTTGATAGTGGTGCAGACATGAACTGCATACAAGAAGGCTTGGTTCCTACTCAATACTTTGAGAAAACCACTCAAGGTCTTACCAGTGCAAGTGGTGGTAAGATACAGATTAAGTATAAGCTTAATCATGTTTTCATTTGTAAAGAAGGTATTTGTCTACCATCTACTTTCTTACTCATCAGAAACATGGCACAACAAGTTATTTTGGGCACTCCCTTCTTAGCTTTGATTATGCCAATTGAGAAAATTGATTCTCATGGAATATGCTCTACTTTACATGGACAGTCAATTACTTTCCAGTTCTTGACCCCACCAGTAAACAAGCATATCAATGCTCTTAAAGATAATATTATCTTTAAAGAAAAGCAACTGAATTATTTGCAACAGGAGGTATCCTCCTTAGCAATTAATCAAAGATTGGTACAACCCAAGGAGCAACAGAAAATTGAGTCACTAAGACAACATTTTCTAAAAGAAATCTGTAGTGAGATTCCTAATGCTTTTTGGGCCAGAAAGAAGCATATTGTTTCTTTACCCTATATAAAGGGGTTTACCGATGGCATGATTCCTTCTAAAGCTAGTCCCAGCCACATGAAGGCTGACTACTTGGAATTATGTAAGACTGAAATCAGCTCTTTAATGGCTAAAAAGCTTGTCACTACTAGCTACTCCCCCTGGAGTTGCAGAGCTTTTTATGTCAATAAAAATGCTGAAAAGGAACGAGGAATTCCTCGATTGGTTATTGATTATCGACCACTTAATCTTTCTTTAAGTTGGATCCGATACCCAATTCCCAACATCAAAGATCTTTTAGATAGGTTACAATCTGCTGTAATCTTTTCTAAATTTGATCTTAAATCTGGATATTACCAGGTACAAATCACCGAAGAAGACAGGTACAAAACAGCCTTTTGCGTACCTTTCGGACAGTATGAATGGACAGTAATGCCATTTGGGTTAAAAAATGCTCCTTCAGAATTTCAACATATTTTGAATGACATATTTAATCCTTTTACTGAATTTTCTATTGTTTATATTGATGATATTCTCATATTCTCAAAATCAATAGATCAGCATTATAAACACTTGAAAATTTTCAAAGATGTTATTTACCGAAGTGGTTTAGTAGTTTCGGCTCCTAAACTAAAACTGTTTTTAACTAAGGTCAGATTTCTTGGTCATGAAATTTGTGATGGGAAAATTAGACCTATTGATCGCAGTATTGAGTTTGCTTCTAAATTTCCAGATGAAATCAAGGATAAAACTCAACTTCAAAGATTTTTGGGTAGTTTGAATTATATTCGAAGTCACTACAAAAATCTTGCACAGGATACAGCAATTTTGTACACCAGGTTAAGGAAATCTCCTTCCCCATGGACGTTGGCTCACACCAAGGCAGTCCAGAAGATTAAACTCAGAGCCAAACAAATTCCTTGCTTAGCTCTAGCCAATTCTTCATGGTTCAAAATTGTGGAAACAGATGCCTCCAACATTGGATACGGTGGTATTCTTAAACAGAAAAATCCAAACACAGGAACAGAGGAGCTTGTTCGCTTCACTTCAGGAACTTGGAAAAATGCACAATTAAATTATTCAACCATAAAAAAGGAAATTCTTTCTTTGGTTAAATGCATTTATAAATTCCAAGATGATTTAATCAATCAGAAATTCTTGTTACGCATTGATTGTAGTGCTGCTAAACAAGTACTGGAAAAAGATGTTAAGAATTTAGTTTCCAAACAGATATTTGCTGGTTGGCAAGCTGATTTATCTGCTTTTGATTTTTCTATTGAATATATTAAAGGCAGTTCTAATTCTTTACCTGATTTTCTAACTCGGGAATTTTTGCAGGGTTCATGAATCAGCCCCCCCATGGGCAGGGCCGGGGTCATACTCCAAAGGCTCGTGGCAAAAACAAGGCTAAGGCCAAAGTGGTTATACCACTCACTGATGATCAGTTTCCATATCTGGAGCATGTTGCTGATTTGCTCAAAACTCCTTCTAAAGGAAGCAGTAGTTCTCAGCAACAACAACAGAAACCAACCATGAAAGAGGTTCTTGAACAAGAAACTCCATGGATACCTAATCAAAGGTATATTCAAACAGTATTGGTACTGGATTCTCAAGATGAGCAATGGATGCCAGATCCTTGGGAAGTAAAATCCAGATATTTCCAAACTCAACAATATGCTGCACCGGATGGTCGCCATAGATATATCTATGAAGCCATTCTTACTGAAACTTCCTCTGTGGAGATCAACCACACGAAGCAATTTCCGAATTCCAAAGATAGTCCTCTTACTTATAGTAAAGCTATCTTTAAGAGGCTTATACGGCCTAGTGACTGGGGATTAAATCCCAATTTACTAAGGAAAATATCCTATGGTCACAGTTACAATTATTGGGATTATATCTCAGCATGGACATATTCGTTCTTTTATCAAAATCCGAAGCATAGGCATTCTTGGTTCTTCAAGATATGTCCTCAATCAGTTAAGACTGATTTCCCAAACTGGGTTATACCCTGGTGGGCTATATTTGGCCCTGATCTGGATATGTTGCCCGAATCAATCAGCAAATTATATTTGCCCAGGCAACAATTTCATCCTCAATTAAGAGGACAGGATAATATTCCTGTAGGGAAATCCACCCTATTATTCTTTACTGAATTTGGAATCCCTTGGATTTGGAAATGGGATTTCCAATGTGGTTATACCACTGACAAGTTACCGGTCCTCCAGAGGATCTTTTATTACCGATGGTGGTCAGGCATGACTCAAGAACCTATCCAAGCCCTCCTCCATCAGATCAGAAAGAAAACAATGGAATATATGGATAAGATTCCAAAGTTAACTATTCCGGAACCAGAAATCTTTAACCCCTTTGAACTTGTTAAAGATATGATCCGAAAACAACAACCATTAATTACCGAAGCAGATTTAATGGTTAAATGCATGGATTTTATGAGGAATAAATTTGTTAAATCCTTTGAATCCTCCACCCCTACAGTAAGAGATGATGCATCCATGGTATCAGTCTCTAGCCAGACCAGTCAAGATGGAAATCAGTTTTCTTGTCTTGCAGGTTATACTCAGGATCCCAATGAAGATCTTAATTCTGAAGATGAGATTTCCATAGCAGATTATTGGGATTCTCTCACAGGACATTTGAAGGACAAGATGAATCCATCCAAAAAGTAAAGATTCCTCTTATCCTGCCGACAGAAGAAGACAAAGAACTTTTCTCAAAAGTCTTTGATTCAACAGTAATTCCTTTATCAGATGTCTACTTTCCATCAGATAAGGAGACAGCACTTAGTGGTGGGCCGACCGACTGCATTATTCCAGCACACGATCCCATGCACTATGCGGACTTCAAATTGTTAATTTCAAGTCCATTTTATGTATAAATAGAAGGAAATGTTTCCCTTCAATGTATCTTTCAATTTTCTTTTCTCTCTTTTGTAATATTTCTCTGTAATAGCCTTGGACGTTTAAATAAAGAAAGTTTTCTGTAAGTTTTCTGTAAACCTGTTCAAACCTTGTTCATATCTTTATTATATTATCGATCCATCTTGCACATATAATATTTGCAAACTAATTTGAATAATATTTGCAAACTAATTTGGTATCAGAGCCATGATGGCTTAAACCCTTATTGTTAATGCTTTTTAGGTTCTGGTAGCATGATTATTATCGTAATTATATACTGAACAATATGAATATTATTCTGTCTAAATTATGTTTATCCCAGATTCAATTATGGGTCGTCCAAAAGTCGCGTTGGAATGTTTAACCCGTTTTTGCATTAGATTGCTGCACAGGGTATTGTTTCCAGTAAATCGTTGACAGACGAGTAATAGAATCTCTCTTAAGCAGAACGACGACAGAATAGTAACTTACTGTTCACTATATAATATTATAATAGTTATACTTGGCAGACCTTCAAGCATTAACAATAATTAACAGACATGTCATCCTCATCCTCAGGACTACAGGACAACCAGGATTCAGAACTGGTAAAAAATACTGAAGTAGTGGAATGGACCAATGTTCAAAATCAATTGAACAAATGGACTATTCCTCCAGTAAGTGCAAAAAGCATTTACAAAATCGGAATGCTTAATTTAGCTGATCTATGGACTATTAAGACCATGGAACAGACCATGCAATTAAGCACAAAGGATACAATAATTAAGTTATTGTCATCTCGTGACCTTCAGAGGCACATGCATAAATATAAGTACATCCATATAGGTTTAATTCAAATTGCTTTTAAACCTTTAACCTTGCTAGGTATGGATGCCTGCATTCAAGCAACCTTAAGGGATGCTCGATGTCTGAAATTTCACCCTTCTTTGATGGGTGCACTGGAAACCAGTCTATGTCATGGACCGGTTTACTTTGATGTCTATCCTAGTCTGAATTTATCTTTAACAGATAAAAATATCCATGAGGCAGTTAGTCTTCGGGTACAGACTTATGGATATGATTACTTACCTGGATCGGAAGTGATAAGTGTTATTTATCGCATCCATTACAAGGTACTTGATACTATGTGTCCCAAGGCCATACGCAAAGACTCTAAAGGAGTAACAGCGTTATGGGATACTAACATGTACACATCAAATGTTGCCACAAAAAGGATGATTCCTTGGAGTGAGATAACATTTCCTGAACACTGGACGATTTCTAATGCCGTCCCAGCACAGCCAATTGCTAATCATAGCTTAGACTGTGTTATTCAGGACCAAGATGGTGATATTTTTCTGAACTTCAGAAAATCCATCGATCTATCCAGATCGACATCATCTAAAGGAAGTCATCTTCCTTATCGTGTTTCTTGTCCTCATTCTCGACATTCGATCTCATCAGATTATCGTAAGGAAGGACTCCCTGAAGCAGTTGATTCCAAGCTCAAGCTGAAAAGAATACAACAATCTCCGAATCAAATTCCAAGAGGAGTTTACGAGAAAGCACCTATAGGTATGTCTCGTCGCCAATTTGGAATTGAATTTAGCCCAACTCCATCTGAAATGGGAATCGGAAACGAATCTGTTAAGGATCAATTTGAAGATCCAACAGACATAAATGATCCTCAGGAATACTAGTTTTAATGGATTTTGTCCCTGATAGAATGGCCATTAATGCTGAATTTCAACAGGATCAGTATCAAGAATTCAAAAATTGGTATTTCAAAAGTTTTGACCAAAATCAGTTACAGCTTTTTAAAACCCAATTTTATGATTACATACAAGAACACAAAATGGTTATACCTTTTGTTTCTTGGTTTTACATGACCAATCATTCTCTTGTTAATATTAACATTTTGGATGATTTCCTCAAACCATGGACCACATCTGAAGATAAGGTTTTCCACTCTGTCCATCCTCCCCCTGATCATCTAGTTCTTAAAAGAATTGACCTGGACAGTGGTTCTAAAGTGGAAACCAAGGCTTATAGCCAACCGAAAGTAATTGATCCAACTAGTACTGCTACTAGAAAGGACATTACTCACGTTTACAAGCAGAACAATTATACCAATGTTTGCTTACAAACGATAGGGTCTCAGCTTGGGAGAATTGAAACAGGAATAGACACGGTATTAAATACAATTAATACTAAGTGCATTTCTGACAAACCTTCTCCTCCAGAAGCTTCCTTATCCAAAGCATTGGTGAAACCTGCAATTGAAGTTCAAGGCTTCAATCTGACACATCCTAAGAAGAATGAAGAATTTCTTACTATTCTTACTCAGAAAATTCAAGGACTCAAAATTCAGACTTTATCCCATGATGAATCTGAAATTGGTTCTGATTCTGAGAATGTGTTACCTCATATTGAGGAAGTTCTAAAGGATCTTACTCAGTTACCTGAGTTCAACAGAATTGTCTACGATAAGAATATCCACTCGAATACAGCCCCTGCTCCGAGTCGATATTATTATCCCAGACCCACACCTCAAGATATCTTGTATGAAGAAGATTATTTTCATACACAGAAATCTTTTCATGGTAAGACCATTTATGAATGGAACATAGATGGCAAATCTGATTATCAGATTTACGAGGTTATTCATCAAATATTGATGTATAGCCAAGTCTGTAAAATCAACCACAATACTGACCCAACCATTGCTAAGTTTGTTGTTGCTGGTTTTACAGGAATCCTTAAAGGATGGTGGGATAATGTTCTCACTGACATTCAGAAAGCTGAAATCTTTGCTGCTACCAAGATTGTTAAAGATGAAGCTACTCAACAATCAGGCCCTGCTGCTGATGCGGTTTACACACTCATTACCACCATTATCCAACATTTTGTTGGCCCTGAAGGTGCTAATAGTGAACGAAGTCGTGAACTTCTACAGAATCTAAGATGTCCATCTTTAACCCTTATTGTTAATGCTTTTTAGGTTCTGGTAGCATGATTATTATCGTAATTATATACTGAACAATATGAATATTATTCTGTCTAAATTATGTAAGTAACTTGATTCAAGAGTTGAAGATAATTTGGTATCAGAGCCATGATGGCTTAAACCCTTATTGTTAATGCTTTTTAGGTTCTGGTAGCATGATTATTATCGTAATTATATACTGAACAATATGAATATTATTCTGTCTAAATTATGTTTATCCCAGATTCAATTATGGGTCGTCCAAAAGTCGCGTTGGAATGTTTAACCCGTTTTTGCATTAGATTGCTGCACAGGGTATTGTTTCCAGTAAATCGTTGACAGACGAGTAATAGAATCTCTCTTAAGCAGAACGACGACAGAATAGTAACTTACTGTTCACTATATAATATTATAATAGTTATACTTGGCAGACCTTCAAGCATTAACAATAATTAACAGACATGTCATCCTCATCCTCAGGACTACAGGACAACCAGGATTCAGAACTGGTAAAAAATACTGAAGTAGTGGAATGGACCAATGTTCAAAATCAATTGAACAAATGGACTATTCCTCCAGTAAGTGCAAAAAGCATTTACAAAATCGGAATGCTTAATTTAGCTGATCTATGGACTATTAAGACCATGGAACAGACCATGCAATTAAGCACAAAGGATACAATAATTAAGTTATTGTCATCTCGTGACCTTCAGAGGCACATGCATAAATATAAGTACATCCATATAGGTTTAATTCAAATTGCTTTTAAACCTTTAACCTTGCTAGGTATGGATGCCTGCATTCAAGCAACCTTAAGGGATGCTCGATGTCTGAAATTTCACCCTTCTTTGATGGGTGCACTGGAAACCAGTCTATGTCATGGACCGGTTTACTTTGATGTCTATCCTAGTCTGAATTTATCTTTAACAGATAAAAATATCCATGAGGCAGTTAGTCTTCGGGTACAGACTTATGGATATGATTACTTACCTGGATCGGAAGTGATAAGTGTTATTTATCGCATCCATTACAAGGTACTTGATACTATGTGTCCCAAAGCCATACGCAAAGACTCTAAAGGAGTAACAGCGTTATGGGATACTAACATGTACACATCAAATGTTGCCACAAAAAGGATGATTCCTTGGAGTGAGATAACATTTCCTGAACACTGGACGATTTCTAATGCCGTCCCAGCACAGCCAATTGCTAATCATAGCTTAGACTGTGTTATTCAGGACCAAGATGGTGATGTTTTTCTGAACTTCAGAAAATCCATCGATCTATCCAGATCGACATCATCTAAAGGAAGTCATCTTCCTTATCGTGTTTCTTGTCCTCCTTCTCGACATTCGATCTCATCAGATTATCGTAAGGAAGGACTCCCTGAAGCAGTTGATTCCAAGCTCAAGCTAAAAGGAATACAACAATCTCCGAATCAAATTCCAAGAGGAGTTTACGAGAAAGCACCTATAGGTTTGTCTCGTCGCCAATTTGGAATTGAATTTAGCCCAACTCCATCTGAAATGGGAATCAGAAACGAATCTGTTAAGGATCAATTTGAAGATCCAACAGACATAAATGATCCTCAGGAATACTAGTTTTAATGGATTTTGTCCCTGATAGAATGGCCATTAATGCTGAATTTCAACAGGATCAGTATCAAGAATTCAAAAATTGGTATTTCAAAAGTTTTGACCAAAATCAGTTACAGCTTTTTAAAACCCAATTTTATGATTACATACAAGAACACAAAATGGTTATACCTTTTGTTTCTTGGTTTTACATGACCAATCATTCTCTTGTTAATATTAACATTTTGGATGATTTCCTCAAACCATGGACCACATCTGAAGATAAGGTTTTCCACTCTGTCCATCCTCCCCCTGATCATCTAGTTCTTAAAAGAATTGACCTGGACAGTGGTTCTAAAGTGGAAACCAAGGCTTATAGCCAACCGAAAGTAATTGATCCAACTAGTACTGCTACTAGAAAGGACATTACTCACGTTTACAAGCAGAACAATTATACCAATGTTTGCTTACAAACGATAGGGTCTCAGCTTGGGAGAATTGAAACAGGAATAGACACGGTATTAAATACAATTAATACTAAGTGCATTTCTGACAAACCTTCTCCTCCAGAAGCTTCCTTATCCAAAGCATTGGTGAAACCTGCAATTGAAGTTCAAGGCTTCAATCTGACACATCCTAAGAAGAATGAAGAATTTCTTACTCTTCTTACTCAGAAAATTCACGGACTCAAAATTCAGACTTTATCCCATGATGAATCTGAAATTGGTTCTGATTCTGAGAATGTGTTACCTCATATTGAGGAAGTTCTAAAGGATCTTACTCAGTTACCTGAGTTCAACAGAATTGTCTACGATAAGAATATCCACTCGAATACAGCCCCTGCTCCGAGTCGATATTATTATCCCAGACCCACACCTCAAGATATCTTGTATGAAGAAGATTATTTTCATACACAGAAATCTTTTCATGGTAAGACCATTTATGAATGGAACATAGATGGCAAATCTGATTATCAGATTTACGAGGTTATTCATCAAATATTGATGTATAGCCAAGTCTGTAAAATCAACCACAATACTGACCCAACCATTGCTAAGTTTGTCGTTGCTGGTTTTACAGGAATCCTTAAAGGATGGTGGGATAATGTTCTCACTGACATTCAGAAAGCTGAAATCTTTGCTGCTACCAAGATTGTTAAAGATGAAGCTACTCAACAATCAGGCCCTGCTGCTGATGCGGTTTACACACTCATTACCACCATTATCCAACATTTTGTTGGCCCTGAAGGTGCTAATAGTGAACGAAGTCGTGAACTTCTACAGAATCTAAGATGTCCATCTTTAACTCATTTCCGGTGGTATAAAGATGTATTCTTGGCAAAGGTTCTCCAACTCAATGATGCAAATCATGAGCACTGGAAAGCCAAATTTGTAGATGGTTTACCAACCTTTTTTGCTGAAAGAATCAGGAAAAAGCTTAGAGATATGAATAATGGTATCTCTATCCCTTACAGAAACTATACCTATGGTGGATTAGTCAACATTGTAATTCAGGAAGGTCTAGCTCTCTGTAATGATCTGAAGTTACAATCCCAGTTAAAGTCCCAAAGATTAACTGGTAGAAAGGAAGTAGGTGAATTTTGTGATCAATTTGCCTATCAGACTCCCTTATCTTATCCTAAACCTAGGAAAAGAAATAAGGTTGAAAAACCTTATAAAAGGAAGTATTCCAAAAGAAAGAATTATTCAAAGGAAAAGGATAATTCAAGACAGTATACTAAGCCTAAAAGGAAATATATTCCTAAAGCAAAGGGTAAAGGAAAGCCCAAGGCTGAGGCTAAATGTTTCAAATGTGGACGCATTGGCCACTATGCAAACAAATGCAGAACTAAGGAGAAGCTCAGTAGTCTTCACATAGAAGAGGAACTGAGACTTCAATTAAGTAAATTATTACTTAATACTAGTTCTTCTGAACCAGAATCATCAAGTGATTACGGAGATGTTGTCATGGAATTACAATCTTCTTCTTCCTCTGAAGCAGAGATTGAAAACCCTAGATGTTCCTGTAATCCTTCACATGATGATTACTACAAGGCAATTGTTGAGATGAACGGATTAAGCTTAAATGTTTTAACTTCAACTCAACAATCCTTATTGGATCTTATAGATCATATCCAGGATCCTCAAATCAAGATGAAAGTCTTTGAAATAGGTTCTGCTCTGGCAAGATCTAATGAGGATACGGATAATCCAGATTTTCTGCGAGCAGAAAATCATTACAGCATGAAAGAAGTTCTAAGCAGATTAGAACACCAAGGACAAAATTCTCGTCCTGCTAATCTCCCTGATCTGAAAATGGAGATTAATCTTTTAAAAGAGGAAATTCGTCAATTAAAGTCTCGTCAGACTAAGATGGACTTGGAGATTACTCTCTTAAAAACCAAATCTGCAATCCCATCTTCATCATCCAATGTTGATGAAGTTCCTCAATCAGAAGGTACCAATTATCTTCAACTCTTGAATCAAGTTACTTACCAAAAATGGTATATTACTATCAATTTGGTAATTAATCAAGAGTACACAATCACTAATGCAATTGCCTTAGTTGATAGTGGTGCAGACATGAACTGCATACAAGAAGGCTTGGTTCCTACTCAATACTTTGAGAAAACCACTCAAGGTCTTACCAGTGCAAGTGGTGGTAAGATGCAGATTAAGTATAAGCTTAATCATGTTTTCATTTGTAAAGAAGGTATTTGTCTACCATCTACTTTCTTACTCATCAGAAACATGGCACAACAAGTTATTTTGGGCACTCCCTTCTTAGCTTTGATTATGCCAATTGAGAAAATTGATTCTCATGGAATATGCTCTACTTTACACGGACAGTCAATTACTTTCCAGTTCTTGACCCCACCAGTAAACAAGCATATCAATGCTCTTAAAGATAATATTATCTTTAAAGAAAAGCAACTGAATTATTTGCAACAGGAGGTATCCTCCTTAGCAATTAATCAAAGATTGGTACAACCCAAGGAGCAACAGAAAATTGAGTCACTAAGACAACATTTTCTAAAAGAAATCTGTAGTGAGATTCCTAATGCTTTTTGGGCCAGAAAGAAGCATATTGTTTCTTTACCCTATATAAAGGGGTTTACCGATGGCATGATTCCTTCTAAAGCTAGTCCCAGCCACATGAAGGCTGACTACTTGGAATTATGTAAGACTGAAATCAGCTCTTTAATGGCTAAAAAGCTTGTCACTACTAGCTACTCCCCCTGGAGTTGCAGAGCTTTTTATGTCAATAAAAATGCTGAAAAGGAACGAGGAATTCCTCGATTGGTTATTGATTATCGACCACTTAATCTTACTTTAAGTTGGATCCGATACCCAATTCCCAACATCAAAGATCTTTTAGATAGGTTACAATCTGCTGTAATCTTTTCTAAATTTGATCTTAAATCTGGATATTACCAGGTACAAATCACCGAAGAAGACAGGTACAAAACAGCCTTTTGCGTACCTTTCGGACAGTATGAATGGACAGTAATGCCATTTGGGTTAAAAAATGCTCCTTCAGAATTTCAACATATTTTGAATGACATATTTAATCCTTTTACTGAATTTTCTATTGTTTATATTGATGATATTCTCATATTCTCAAAATCAATAGATCAGCATTATAAACACTTGAAAATTTTCAAAGATGTTATTTACCGAAGTGGTTTAGTAGTTTCGGCTCCTAAACTAAAACTGTTTTTAACTAAGGTCAGATTTCTTGGTCATGAAATTTGTGATGGGAAAATTAGACCTATTGATCGCAGTATTGAGTTTGCTTCTAAATTTCCAGATGAAATCAAGGATAAAACTCAACTTCAAAGATTTTTGGGTAGTTTGAATTATATTCGAAGTCACTACAAAAATCTTGCACAGGATACAGCAATTTTGTACACCAGGTTAAGGAAATCTCCTTCCCCATGGACGTTGGCTCACACCAAGGCAGTCCAGAAGATTAAACTCAGAGCCAAACAAATTCCTTGCTTAGCTCTAGCCAATTCTTCATGGTTCAAAATTGTGGAAACAGATGCCTCCAACATTGGATACGGTGGTATTCTTAAACAGAAAAATCCAAACACAGGAACAGAGGAGCTTGTTCGCTTCACTTCAGGAACTTGGAAAAATGCACAATTAAATTATTCAACCATAAAAAAGGAAATTCTTTCTTTGGTTAAATGCATTTATAAATTCCAAGATGATTTAATCAATCAGAAATTCTTGTTACGCATTGATTGTAGTGCTGCTAAACAAGTACTGGAAAAAGATGTTAAGAATTTAGTTTCCAAACAGATATTTGCTGGTTGGCAAGCTGATTTATCTGCTTTTGATTTTTCTATTGAATATATTAAAGGCAGTTCTAATTCTTTACCTGATTTTCTAACTCGGGAATTTTTGCAGGGTTCATGAATCAGCCCCCCCATGGGCAGGGCCGGGGTCATACTCCAAAGGCTCGTGGCAAAAACAAGGCTAAGGCCAAAGTGGTTATACCACTCACTGATGATCAGTTTCCATATCTGGAGCATGTTGCTGATTTGCTCAAAACTCCTTCTAAAGGAAGCAGTAGTTCTCAGCAACAACAACAGAAACCAACCATGAAAGAGGTTCTTGAACAAGAAACTCCATGGATACCTAATCAAAGGTATATTCAAACAGTATTGGTACTGGATTCTCAAGATGAGCAATGGATGCCAGATCCTTGGGAAGTAAAATCCAGATATTTCCAAACTCAACAATATGCTGCACCGGATGGTCGCCATAGATATATCTATGAAGCCATTCTTACTGAAACTTCCTCTGTGGAGATCAACCACACGAAGCAATTTCCGAATTCCAAAGATAGTCCTCTTACTTATAGTAAAGCTATCTTTAAGAGGCTTATACGGCCTAGTGACTGGGGATTAAATCCCAATTTACCAAGGAAAATATCCTATGGTCACAGTTACAATTATTGGGATTATATCTCAGCATGGACATATTCGTTCTTTTATCAAAATCCGAAGCATAGGCATTCTTGGTTCTTCAAGATATGTCCTCAATCAGTTAAGACTGATTTCCCAAACTGGGTTATACCCTGGTGGGCTATATTTGGCCCTGATCTGGATATGTTGCCCGAATCAATCAGCAAATTATATTTGCCCTGGCAACAATTTCATCCTCAATTAAGAGGACAGGATAATATTCCTGTAGGGAAATCCACCCTATTATTCTTTACTGAATTTGGAATCCCTTGGATTTGGAAATGGGATTTCCAATGTGGTTATACCACTGACAAGTTACCGATCCTCCAGAGGATCTTTTATTACCGATGGTGGTCAGGCATGACTCAAGAACCTATCCAAGCCCTCCTCCATCAGATCAGAAAGAAAACAATGGAATATATGGATAAGATTCCAAAGTTAACTATTCCGGAACCAGAAATCTTTAACCCCTTTGAACTTGTTAAAGATATGATCCGAAAACAACAACCATTAATTACCGAAGCAGATTTAATGGTTAAATGCATGGATTTTATGAGGAATAAATTTGTTAAATCCTTTGAATCCTCCACCCCTACAGTAAGAGATGATGCATCCATGGTATCAGTCTCTAGCCAGACCAGTCAAGATGGAAATCAGTTTTCTTGTCTTGCAGGTTATGCTCAGGATCCCAATGAAGATCTTAATTCTGAAGATGAGATTTCCATAGCAGATTATTGGGATTCTCTCACAGGACATTTGAAGGACAAGATGAATCCATCCAAAAAGTAAAGATTCCTCTTATCCTGCCGACAGAAGAAGACAAAGAACTTTTCTCAAAAGTCTTTGATTCAACAGTAATTCCTTTATCAGATGTCTACTTTCCATCAGATAAGGAGACAGCACTTAGTGGTGGGCCGACCGACTGCATTATTCCAGCACACGATCCCATGCACTATGCGGACTTCAAATTGTTAATTTCAAGTCCATTTTATGTATAAATAGAAGGAAATGTTTCCCTTCAATGTATCTTTCAATTTTCTTTTCTCTCTTTTGTAATATTTCTCTGTAATAGCCTTGGACGTTTAAATAAAGAAAGTTTTCTGTAAGTTTTCTGTAAACCTGTTCAAACCTTGTTCATATCTTTATTATATTATCGATCCATCTTGCACATATAATATTTGCAAACTAATTTGGTATCAGAGCAAGATGATTTAATCAATCAGAAATTCTTGTTACGCATTGATTGTAGTGCTGCTAAACAAGTACTGCAAAACTCTTTTTTTTTTTTTAAAAAAATGTGGAGCCCCTTGACCACGTGAAGGTGTCACTGATACTAATGAATACCCAACTTTTAGAGGAAAGAAAAATAAAAAAAATGAATGGCCCAAGGATTCACAAAATGACACCCATTCAAATCTGAAATCTCAAACTCCCCAAGTTTTTTTTTTTTACTGCCATTATAAAGGATATATTTTTAACTTTTAAAAGTGGTGTCTACACAAACATATTTATATGCTAATTACTAGAGAGGAATCCATTCAACAATATGTAAACATGACGTTAAATAGCGCATACTCCATGAAATAAAACCTCCAAAGAGTCTTAATGAAATAGTTAAGATAACAACCCAATAAAAAAGCTTTCTAGTTAAGATAACAACGTAATAAAAAAGCTTTCTATTATATATATGCTAATTAATTACTTGAAGTTATGTAGAGTGATACTCCAATTCCTTGGAATATTGTATCTTGCATTTCGTGGGGTGATCACCAAACATTGATATGCCTGCTGTTGTTGTAGTTGTACTGTTATCAAAAGAAAATAGTACATTCACATTCTTACAAGTGAATCTCACATTCAGCAGTTTTTCAGGATATGGCTTTGTAAAATTCATCAGCCCACCATTTTTTGACCAATCCGCCACCAAAATATCATTTTTGGCCATCGACACTACATCTAAGGATCTTTCGTCCTTCCCCAACTGAGAGATTAGTGTCTTTGTAGAATACCGAAACATTAATGACTTTTTCATGAAAGATTTTTCCAAACCTATTAGGATTTCAAACATTGAAAGTCTGCATTCCAACTCATCATAGCAGTTAAATGTGAGGCTACCGTAACGTTGCCGTCGAAAGAGATGGATAGTGAATGAAGATAAAATATTGGAGGGCGTGGTAGGTAGTGTTTGTCTAAAAAGATTCCAGTGTACACAAAAGTTGCGAAAGCTAACATAATGATAAAGCAGCATATTCTGATTTGGCGGTCATAGGGGTCGACCTTGGGCGGCGCATGAGAGGATTTAGGGGTGTGCTGGGCGACATTGAAAGGGTACACGGGAGCCATGTTAATTTTGGTCTGGGCGGCGATGGTGTTGCAGGCACTGGCATGGTTAGAATCATGTGCTCCACGTTGCCCCAAATGTTGATCTTCCATTGCTTGATGAAATTAATCTATCACAGAGAATGGAATATTTGACTAAAGGTAATAACACAAGAAGAATATATGAATAGATGCAACATATGATGCAACATATGGATGTTTGATATAAGGTAGATATATATCTTATATATACATATTGATGTTTGATAATAAACGTAAAAGAAAAGAATTAGTGACTCTCAATTTCTTTTATGATTTTTAAGGATGCAACCTAGCGAAACATTCCTACTATAATTTAGTTTTTTACCTGATTATGTTCAAGATTAAAATGGGAGTAACACATTCTGACTACAATTTGGAGTTTTTTAGACTATGTTTAGGATTTATGCAGCCGAGTAACACATTCCTACTATAATTTGGATTCCTTTTTTTTTTAAGGAGAGGGAAGGAAAAGTAGAAGAATAATAAGAGGCATTATCTAATAGGAGTGACACTCATATTTCTCTGGCTTTCTCTATATAGTATTTTTTTTAATGAAAAATAAATAAATATGTGCCAGAGTCTTGCTATGATACAAATTTTATTGAACCATAATTAGGTCTTAATATCTCTGTTCAAAAGTTCAAAACCTTAGGTTCTCTCAATGATTAACACATTAGTCAATAATAAGTAAAAATCAATCTCGAAATTTTATTTTTTAAAATAAATTAAAATAAAATAAACAAGGAAAGCTCAAAACACATATATATTATCCCTCAGACAGATATTGTATATGTATCAATCAAAGCTTCCTGATTGGATTTTTTATTTTTTCAAATTCAATTAGCAAGCTTATAAGAGATAAAAAAATAATAATATAAATAGTTTCCAAATTAAATTACATAAGCATTTGATTGAAAAGGTGTGGTTGACTATAAACCTTTAATTTTTCTCCTACATTAATCAAAGCAAAACTCAAACAAATCACATGAGACTTCAATTTTAACCCTAAAAATCATAATCAAACACAAATCAACACTTTCCTAGTTATTCTTGGTGTCAAAAGCTAGAATTCCTGCACGTAAATTTCAACTTTTTCAACTTTTTCAACTTTTCCCAAGTTCAAAATGAAGATCTCCTTGCACACGTCGGATATCTTTATCCCCCTGATCCACCAGATCCTCCCTCTCATCCTCTTCTTTCTCCCCTCTCCCCTTCTTCTGATCTCACTAATGATATATCTCCCTCTCCAAAAATGAAAACATCTCATGATACAGTAGTTGAGTTTGAGGAAGTTATTGAACTTATTAAGTGACTCTTGGAAAAAAAAAATAATAATAATAATAAAAATACTTATTAAGACAACCAGTATTGAAGAAATTTTAAAAATCCATCCATGAATCAGTAAGTAAAAGTAAAGGATTAGGATTCTCTAATTTAAAAATTCTCTACATTATCCCAAGTTGAATTAATAAGACATTGACACATGACATTCTTGGTATATCTGGGACTTATATTATTCCACATCATAAAATTGAATAAAACTTCAAAAATTGTGTTGTTTTAGAAGTGCTAAAAACACACCTTAAGGGTGTCTCCAACTCATTCTTTTTATACATGATTGAAAACTCCTGGAGGAGGTTTTCATATCCTTTTTGGACTGAAAAGAATATCCCCTAGATCAGCCCTATCACCTTGAGTTTCTGTTTTGTAATTATCTGATTCCTCAAGGTGTTCTCTATCTCATGTTATGGAGTGAAAATCCATATGCACTTAAATTCACCAAATAAAAAACACACAACCTTATAGGCAATTTTATTTATTAATTTTTTGAAACAAGAACTTTATCAACAAAATTCTTATATAGAATTTAAAATACAGACCACCTCAAGATTTTGTAGAGAAAAAAAAAAAAAAAAAAAAAAATCCGTTATAACTTTAAAAAATTAAATCAAAATCCTAAAATTCAAGACAAATTTGATAACTTGTAACAAAGGGTTACAAGTAAGGTGGTTATAATCAAAATCGGGCTCTAAAATCATGCCATAGAAACGAAGAGAGGAAATCCGTAGCGGAGCCTCTCCAGAAAGAACATTGAGGGAGAAAGTGTTGGTGATGGCGGCGTTAGTGGATGACATTTATTCTTGTACTCCTAAAACGACATTACTTTTGTAGTTTTATTTAATAAATTGATGTGGTATGATATAAACTGTTAATTTGTATAAAACGCCACATGTCCATGTCTTAGTAATTCAACTTAGGATAATGCATGTAGAGAGTTTTTAACTTAGAGGATCCTAATCCATAAGTAAACTATTATAATGTCCACGATAATGGTATCGTTGTAATGTCTGTGTAAGTGTATATGCATATATATTTGTGTGTGTATGGTGTACTTAAGGGAAAAAAAAAAAAAAAAAAAAAAAAAAAGAAGAAGAAAAGAAAATTTTTTTTTTTAAAAAATGGGTGGGACCCACCATTATTACACAACTTATAATGGCATAAAGCCATTATCTCTCACGATCCCCTCTCTCACAATCTGTTCTCTCCTTCGCTGACATTTCTTTTTTTTTTCTTTTCTTTTGCAACTTCAACTTTTGATTCCTCTCTCATTTCTTAGTGTTTTTAAGTGTCGTTTGCAGTAAAACGGAGAGCACGGCAAGCTCTACACGTGTGTACCAACAATTTCAATTTTGAGCAACCTAAGGAGTCCGAAAATCTTGACCCATTTTGAGGGTTTGTGGTACAAATTGGGGTTTTTTGCATAACATAGAGGTAAGGGTCTCTAATTCACACTACCTTGTGCTTTTGTGAGTCATTCTACTATAATTGTTGTTAAGCATGATCAATTTGATTTATTTGCCTTTTACATGACTTGGTTTTGTATATATAGCATGTGAGTATATGAAATTGTTGAATTGTATGAAAAATATGCTTGAATTATGGGAGGGTTTTGCATAACATAGAGGTAGGGGTCTCTAATTCACACTACCTTGTGCTTTTGTGAGTCATTCTACGATAATTGTTGTTAAGCATGATCAATTTGATTTATTTGCCTTTTACATGACTTGATTTTGTATATATGGCATGTGAGAATATGAAATTGTTGAATTGTATGAAAAATATGCTTGAAATATGGGATTCTCTATATTATTTTGTTGATAAAATTGCTAGAAATTATTCATGGAAGTTTATGGAAATTCTCCTAAAATTATTGTAAAGTATGCTTAATATGTTAATTGTCATGTCTAAGTGTTTATTATATGGATGCATGCTAAATTGTGTAGTAGAAATTTTCTCTAATTTTTTTGAAATGGTAAAAGCATGTAACATATATCCATAGAATTAGGCATGAAAGAAAAAGGGTACAATGTTTTGATAAGAATGAAAAAGGAAATTTTTTTAGGAGAATTTGATGAAACGGTTTTTGAACTCGGTCGCCGCGGAGTTACCAAAGGGCCGGTGTGTTAATATAGCCTAGAGGGAACTAGGGAGATTGTCCTAGCGTGGTTGAGCTATCTGTGCCCCAAATGACGCTGCGGAGGTACGAAAGGTCAGGGACAGTAGCCAATCCTTCTCTCGTATAGCTGCGGAGTCACCAAAAGGCGGGTTATATTAACAGTTTGTGAAATGATGATGTTTTTTCTGAAAATGGGGAGTGACATGCATAACATTACATTCATAGCACGAGATTTATTTGCTTTAAACTTAAAATTGATATTGTGTTTTCTCGGCTTTGCATAACCCCAAATTCCTATTGTCCTATTCTCTGTTTGGATTTAAGGGGTTTCAAGAGGTGCGTCTCAGGCACTACCTCCTGAGCAATTTTGTTCACCCCTTTTATTTAACATTATTTTTTTAGGAAACGGGAAAGAAGTGGCGGATGACATTCTACAACAGACTTAGTATGGATTAGGAACTTATTTTGTTATCTTTGTACTTGGGTCTCACTCTTTTTGTAAGACTAAGCATAATGTATTTTGTACGACGACTTATGGACTTTTAATATTTTAATTATACCTATAGGCTTGTAAAACATGGACGTTTGATCTTAATCTTGTATTTTGGGACTGTAATTATGATACCTAAATGATATAGTATGTGGTTGTACCACCATGAAATGTATTAGATGTTTATTGTGTTGGGACAGGTTAAAAAATACTTTTAAACAGGTTTTTGTAGTATAATTTTTAGGGGAGGTCATGCCGATTTTTTTTTTTTAATTTTGGCATCAGTTAGGGTCATTACAAATTTGGTATCAGAGCGAAGGTTCGAAAACCATTAGGACGACGGGTAGAGGCCTACATAGGGTTGCATGGGACGTCGTTTGCATAGTTTATGTGATTAATTGTTAAAATGTTTTGCTATGTGCAAAAGCATGCTTAACTATTTACTTGTTTACGTGCTTATGTGCTTATATGCTTATATTAATGTGTCAATTGCATAGTCTTACATGCTAAGTGTTAGTATAGTATCTTTTATGTTGAGTTGTTCATGGTTGGACCTTAGTATTCTCGTTATTGAATCGTTTTCTTTATTTTATAGAATGATGTCATAGCGTGAGGAACCAAAGGAAGTTGGCCTTAGGCAAACAAGGGGTGATGTTGGCGAGACCTCGAGCTCCAATCCGGCGGAGCCAGTTGATGAGGACACACCTTTTAGGGATTTGATTGCCCCTAGAAGTGTTTCTACAAAGAGGGATAATGTGGAAGGACCCGTTGAAGAGGGTGAAAGTCCAGCGGAACTAGTATTGAATGGCTTGTTGCAGAGGGCCTTGAGGGCCACCATTGCTACTCAGCCGCAACCGATACCTGTGATACCCCCGGATTTCCGGATGCTGGTTGGCCAGGCCCACTCCCGATTACCTGAGGATATCAAACAAATTAGTAATAAACGAACACAGAATAACAATTAAGATAAACATGAATGAATAAAACTGCTGAAAAGAAACTAGAATGATAATCCAAAACTGAAAACCTCATAATAAAATTTTATAAATAAAGTATTAATCTGATACATCCAACTTCTCCAATTCTAATACAACTCGGGAATCCATCTAGTGGACCCCTAATAAAATCAACACTGAGAAACGAACCACCGGAAAGGTATCTAATGCTAAACCATGCAGGAACCGCCTACGTTGTCGGTAGAGTGAGTAGTTGTTTTTGCTCAACACAAACAAGCTCCAAAACCTGATACCGTCTGTTACCTGAAAAATAATAGTGGGTCAGGCCCATGAACAAGTTCTATCCTAACTACAATCCAAACAGAGAGCTGATACGCAGATACATCCTAGATGTCTCAACCATATCTATATAATTCGTAAATAGATATATATATATAACTACACTATAGGACTCTCACTAGACTATGCTGAGGGTCTCAACCTGAATAGAAGGCAACATGCAAAAACGCACCTGAGTGGGCATGACTGCCTAAGCCTAACAGGGTATACCTCAACCAACATAGCTAGCTACGCATCTTACTGCATATACGTTCCCTAACTGTCGACTATGAGACTCAAGCTCAAATCGCGGTACCATAACTATATATATAAAGTCCAGTCCTATCCACCTATAAGAAATCCAGTTAGTCATTCAGCTTGTGCAGCTTCTTTGACATAACGTAGATATCAAGTGGTTCAGTTAGTCATTCAGCTTGTGTAGCTTCTTTGACTAACCTACATTATTATGTGTATCAATTCCATCCAAATAAAATGTTATAATGGTCAACTGTTCGTCGTTTAGACATGACATATAATTAGGGTTTAAGTGTTTTAATTAAATCCCTATCCATCCTAGTACAAAAATATAACAACCATCCAATATGTCGTTCAACTGTTTTAGTTGACAGGATATGAAACCATGTAGGATTTAACTATTTTAGTTGATCCATTCCATATATATGAATGGGTAGGGATTAGCGTTGTGACCTAATCCGTCCCTCCATATGCCACCATCCCATACCGGTGTATACCATGCAAATGATCCGTAAATGATGCAACATTTTTAAGCAGTTCATCACATAAAGTCCACATAATCCAATTAGTAGATAAATACAAAATTTAAACAGTTCATCAACTAGAAATCCAGAATCCATCCACATACTAATGAGACAAAGTTTAATAAATCATCAAGTTAAAATCCAGCATTCATCCAGGTAATTGACAGAAAATATATAATTAATTCTTCAATTAATTTCAGGCTAACATCCAATTAGATTAACAGACCCTAAGTATTAGTTCGACAATTTAGGTCCAAATCAATAACCCCAGTATTTGCAGAATAGTACTTAATATTACTGCAATTACAATCCCAGCTTAAATCCATGTATTTCATAGCAGAATTAGCATTTCAACAATCAATATCCATGGTATGCATAAAGCAATCTTGATAAATGAACGGCCCTAGCATGCAACCAAAATAAGATTTATAAATATATAAATATTCCGTTAAATTGCTAAACTTAAATTAGACAATTAAACTTCTTCCATCCGTTAACAGCCTGTACCGCTGTATAGCTTCCTACGGTTAAATACATGAGTACAAAGACACAAATTCTACTTAGTGTTGCTCTAATATAGCATGGTAATATAGTTTGGAATCCATGTTCCACCCCTTTTAATTGCTAGACACAGCTTTGAGCAATTAAATCCTTACTGACCGTTATATCCGTAAACAGCCTGCAACTTATTTTAGATTTTTCCACTGTTTAAAACATTAGCCTATAAATAAATTGATGCATCCTAGGGCTTTAATATTTCATGAATTAATATACAAATCCATCTGCCTAACCCAAACACAGCTCAGAAAAACCACAATCGAACCAAACAACACACAAACAGCTCCAGTACACACATATAATCACAGAGCCTGCTCCCAAAACAATTGGAAAAGGCTCTAACCTGCCTAGAGCCGGCTTTAATAAAGTGGGAGCCGGCTTTTTGCTTCCCAGGGCCGGCTCTCCCTCTCTGAGAACCTTCTCCAACCAATTTTTGCTCCGTTGCTCCGTCTCATCTATCAGCTTCATCTCCGGCCATTCCTAACCTTCTGTTCACCTTTTATACTGAACCTAAGAGTCCTATTTACACCCAATATCATCCCCATGACTTGTTAACAATAGTTCAAATCAATTACCGTGATTACAACCTTTACCGATTAAACATGCTTCCAATCTAAAGTGGAAACCAGAGATTCAAGAAACGATAACAGAGTAATTCAATGCATACAGATAACTGATCTAGCATATACAAACACGTAAAATTTAATTAATGAACAATTAAAACCCTAGAGACTATCTAAGGATACACAGAACACAAGCAATAGGAGAGAGAGAGGAAAGAACTTGCCTTTACAGTTTTGGATTCAAAACTTCGTTGCCGTCTTCCTAAGTTTTCCGGCGACGTCCGATTACCGTTAACTCCACCTCCTATTGCTCAGCCTTCCCTTCTCCTAAGTCCGACCCTTAAACCACAACCGATGTTTTTACCCAGATTGCTCTGTTTCCCTCATAGCCTCTCTCTGTTCCTCTTTTGTTTCTCGGTTTACAGAATAACGTTTTTAAGTTTTCTAAAACCCTAACCCACAGTAATGTTATTTTTATAGGCTTAAGACATATAGCAGTATATATATATATATATATATATATATATATATATAGGCACTAAGAAACCCTAAGCCCAATCCTAATCCACGATGGAAAAACCCTAATTAACATTACAATTTAATTCATTAATAATCTAAACCTAATTAACTCATTTAAATAAAATAACAAATCATTTAAACAATTTAAAAGGAACTTAATTTAATTACAGAAAAATAAAATACAATCAAATTAAATAGAATAATTAATCAAATAAGGCAAAATCAAATACATAATTAACAATTAAATCAAATAGAAATAAAACAATTAAACACATAAACAAATAGGCATAAAATCAATTAAACAAATCGACACAAAATCAATTAAAAATGCACAAAAATAAACTTTAAATTCCAATGTTATCCTTTTGGAAAATAGGGGTATTGCAATACCACAGCCGGTACCACAACCGGTAGTGCAAGTGGAGGAGACACCAGCACAAAAGCATTTCAAGATTATTAAAGGGTTTTCTCAGTTGATACCGGTAATGTTTGAAGGCGGTGCAGATCTCATGGTAGCGGATGACTTCATGGAGCAAGTTGAAACTCAATTGACTTCTATGGATGTGACGGAGGATCACTTAAAAATCATCCTAGCCGCTTACAAGTTTTCAAAAGATGCCAAGTTTTGGTGGAAGTCGGTCACAAATCAGTATAAGATTGAAGAGATGAGTTAGGATAGATTCAAGGAGTTATTCTATGAGAAGTATTTCCCTGCCCCCAAGAGGTGGGAGTTAAAAGATCAGTTTATTGGCTTTATCCAAGGTAGTATGTCGGTGATAGAGTACGAGAACAAGTTCACCTCACTCTCTCACTTTGTTCCAGAGATGGTGAGTAATTAAGTTGATAAGGTTCGAAAGTTTATCTCCGGACTTGACTACAAAATGAGGCCGTTGTTAACAGCACAGGGCTTCAAGGTTTATTCTGAGACAGTGAAAAGAGCATTGATGCTAGAGGCGGAGGCCAAAGATAAAGATGCAAGAAAGGAATAGTGGAGACCAAAGAGGAATACAGGGTCATTTCCAGAGGGACCTTCAGGGAAGAGGAACAGGGGTAGTCCATATTAGCTTCAGGGGCAGCCGTCTGCACGATTTGCTCATACCATGCCAGCTGGGTCTGATAGGAGTGGAGTAGTTTGCTTTCAATGTCAGCAGCCTGGACACTATAAGTCCAATTGTCCCATGAGATTGACTTCAGTTTCTTCAGCTCTGAGGGTTTGTTATGGGTGTGGCCAACAGGGTCACTTGATTCGAGACTGTCCGAGTCAAGAAATAGACACCACTAGTGGCAGAGGCCATTACAGTCGGCTATGGTTCAGTCAGGTTTCAGACCGCCACCACCACAGCCTGCCATGTCTTCTCAGGGTTTACAACAAGTTAGGAGGGATACTCCTACTGTGTCGGCACAACAGTCTGGTGTTTAGATTAGTAGTTCACAGACACAGGCACCGCAGGGACGTGTCTTTGCACTTGCACCGACTGATGCATCTCCTGGATCTTCAACTCTCTGAGGTATATTTCTAGTGTTTGGTTCTCGGGCCGGTGTTTTATTTGACTCTGGTGCATCTCATTCTTTCATTTCATCATCATTTGCATTTGCATCGGGGTTAGAGGTCAGTTTTATGGATCGGGCATTGCGTGTTGATACGCCAGTTGGGGTTTCAGTGTCTTTGAGCCGAGTTGTGAGGGATTGTTCCATTGTGATAGTCAGGCGGACCTTTGTGTTTGACCTTATCCTCCTGGAGATGACTAGCTTTGATGTCATTTTCGGGATGGATTAGTTAATTTCCTTTCATGCCACAATCGATTGTTACAGAGGAAGGGTTACAGTTTGCACTCCCGAGGGAGACTGTTTCTTTTTCGTGGGAGATCGAAGTGATTCCCACATTTCATCGTTTTATGGAGTTCGTGGACGGAGTCGTGGTGATTACTTCTTGGCTGGCCTAATAGCCGAAGAGGATGAGGTTGTGAAAGAGGATTATCCTGCGGTTGTTCGTGATTTTCTGGATGTGTTTCCGGAGGATTTGACAGAGTTGCCTTCACACCGAGAAGTGGAGTTCACTATTGATTTGATGCTCGGTACCGCGCTGATTTCTATGGCACCGTATCGTATGGCACCAGTTGACCAAGTGTGTCACCTTGGGACGCACCGGTCTTGTTTGCTAAGAAGAAAGATGGTTCTTTGAGGTTGTGCATTGATTACCGGAAGTTAAATCGTGCCACCATAAAAAAAAAAAAATAAGTATCATTTGCCAAGGATAAATGATTTGTTTGATCAGTTGAGAGGAGTCAGTTGTTTTTCGAAGATTGACTTGAGGTCAAGCTACTATCAGTTATGGGTTAAGGATGAGGATATCCCTAAAACAGCATTCTGTACACGGTATGAACGCTATGAGTTCCTTGTTATGCCTTTTGGCTTGACTAATGCGCCAACGACATTCATGAACTTGATGAACTGCGTCTTTCACGATTACTTGGACCAGTTTGTGGTAGTTTTCGTGGATGATATTCTTGTGTATTCACGATCTCGGGAAAAGCACGAGGTCCATTTGAGTATTGTTTTACAGATTTTGCGGGAGCACCGATTGTATGTCAAATATGAGAAATGTGAGTTTTGGCTACAGGAGGTGAAATTTTTGGGGCATGTTGTTTCAGAAGGTGGAGTGTCAGTAGATCCATCAAAGGTTGAAACGGTTTTGAATTAGGAGCAACCCAAGAATGTTTTTGAGATTCAGAGTTTCATTGGCCTAGCGGGTTACTATCAGAGATTTGTGAAAGATTTCTCCCGTTTGGTAGCGCCTATGACCCGTTTGACCCGGAAATAGATCAAGTTTGTCTGGAATGAAGCTTGTGAGACATCTTTTTAGGAGTTGAAGACAAAATTGACTACAACTCCAATGTTGGTGATATATGAGCGTGGCTTTGGTTATGTGATCTGTTGTGACGCTTCACGTGATGGTTTGGGATGTGTGTTGATGCAGGATGATAGAGTAATGGCTTATGGGTCTTGACAGTTGAAGACTCGTAAGCTTAACTACCCTACTCATGATTTAGAGTTATTGACAGTTGTATTTGCCTTGAAGTATTGGAGACATTACTTGTATGGTGACAGGTTTGAAGTGTTTTCAAACTACAAAAGTCTCAAGTACCTTTTCTCCCAAAAAGACTTAAACAACAGACAGAAAAAATGGGTTGAATTCTTGGAAGACCACAACTTTGACTTGCAGTATCATCTAGGCAAGGCAAATGTGGTTGTAGATACCTTAAGCTGGAAATCTCGTGGAACTCTGGCCTGTTTGGCTATTCGGAAGTGGAAGATGCTTAAGGATTTGGCAGAGATGGGATTGTATTGTTTTGATGACGATGTTGATAATGAGCCAGCATTCTTATTTACTCTTGTGGCTCAGCCCACTCTTGTTGTACGAGTGATTAAGTCACAGAGACAAGACTCGGATTTAGATGCCATTCACGCTTTGATTGGACCTTGCATGTAGATGGGGGTCTACGGTTTAGGAGTTTGCTGATGGTTCCCACGGTTTGTCGTGAGGACGTCTTACGGGAGTTTCACACTTCCTACTTTGCAGTTCATCAAAGTGGTAATAAGATGTATCACAATTTGAGACGTCAGTATTGGTGGAACGGGATGAAGAAAGATGTTACTCAGTTTGTGGTTAAGTGACTTACCTGTCAACAGGTGAAGGCTGAGCATCAGAGACCAACTGGTTTGTTGATGTAGCGCAGGTGAAATGGGAACATATTGCTATGGATTTTGTGATAGGTCTTCCAAGGTCACGGAGGGGCAATGAAGCCATATGGGTCATCGTTGACAGATTAACCAAGACGGCTCACTTTTGGCCTATTAAGGCAACAGATGATGCAGAGAAGCTTAGTGTACTTTATGTGAAGGAGATTGTAAGGTTACATGGAGTTCCTGTAACCATTATGTCAGATAGGGATGCTAAGTTCATTTCGTAGTTCTGGGAAGGACTTCAAGCAGCGTTTGGATCAGCGTTGCATCTTAGTACAGCATTCCATCCACAGACAAACGGCCAATCGAAACGTACTATCCAGATCTTGGAGGATATGCTTCGGGCATATGTGCTTGACTTGGGTGGTAGTTGGGAAGATCATCTACCGCTTATTGAGTTTGCTTACAGCAACAGTTATCAGACGAGTATCCAGATGGCTCCATTTGAGGCGTTGTATGGTAGACCTTATAGGTCTCCTGTTTGTTGGACTGAGGTGGGTGAGACCGCCGCCTTAGGACCCGACATAATAGTCGAGACTACTGAGAAGATTAAGCTGATCAGACAGAGGTTACTTACAGCTCAGAGCTGACAGAAGAGTTATGCGGATAAGTGGAGACGGGCTTTATCCTTTGAGGTGGGAGGTCACGTTTTTCTTCGGGTTACTCCACGGAAGGGGTTGTTGAGGTTCGGGAAGAGTGGCAAGTTATCACTACGATTTATAAGACCTTTTGAGATTTTGGACCTTGTAGGAGAGGTTGTCTATAGACTTGCTTTTCAACCTGTGATGGACAGAGTCCACAATTTCTTCCATGTATTGATGATACGGAAGTACGAGCCGGATCCATCTCACATTTTGAGTTGGATTGATATGGACATTGATGAGGATGTTTCCTACGAGGAGGGACCAGTTCAGATCCTTGACACACAGCAGAAGGTGTTGAGGAACAAGATGATACCAATGGTGAAAGTTCTTTGGAGACACCACGGAGTCGAGGATGCTACTTGGGAGCTTGAACAGGAGGTTCGCTCCAAGTACCTAGCGTTGTTTTCTTCCTCAGGTATGTCTTGATTTCGGAGACGAAATCTTTTAAAGTTGGGGAGAATGTAATGTCTGTGTAAGAGTGTATACGTATATATTTGTGTGTGTGTCCTGTACTTTAACAAAATGAAAAAAAAAAAAAATAGAAAAAAAAATTAAAAAAAAAAAAAATAGGTGGGACTCACGGTTATTACACAACTTATAATGCATAAAGCCATTATCTCTCACGGTCTGTTCTCTCTCACAATCTGTTCTCTGCCTCGCTGACATTTCTTTTTTTTTCTTTTCTTTTGCAACTTCAACTTTTGATTCCTTTCTCATTTCTTAGTGTTTTTAAGTGCCGTTTGCGGCAAAACGGAGAACACGGCGAGCTCTACACGTGTGTACCAGCAATTTTAGTTTTGAGCAACCTAGGGAGTCCAAAAATCTTGACCCATTTTGAGGGTTTGTGGTGCAAATTGGGGGTTTTGAATAACATAGAGGTAGGGTACCTTGTGCTTTTGTGAGTCATTCTACCATAATTGTTGTCAAGCATGATCAATTTGATTTATTTGCCTTGTTCGAAAGCCAGGACAGGTATTGTACTTCTCTAATGAACCCTACTTCTAATACCTTGTCAATTTCATCAGCTATGATCTGGTTACGTTCCGGGGCGAACCTCCTCTGCTTTTATCTTATAGGCTTGATGTTTGGGTCCACGTTGAGGGAATGACATGAGACAGATGGATCGATCCCTGGCATATCTGAATGGCTCCAAGCAAACACATCTACGTCCTGAGATAGGAAATTAACTAATTAGAATTTTTCTTCCTTTGCAAGCCCTGACCCCACTTTTGTGGTTCTATCTGGCCCCGGATAATTGATTTGTACATCAATAAGAGGTTCTTCGGTCAGGACCGAAGGCTCTTCCTCCCCATTCTTATTGAGTGGAGGCTCCTGTAATTGCTATCTTGAGTTAGCAGAACGGATGGGAGTAGCATTCCTTGGCTGCGACCTGATCTCCATGGATATCAATCACCTTGTTCCCATCTGGGCTCAAGTACCTCATCACTTAGTACAAAGTCGACGGGACACCCTAGACCATGTGAATCCACCCTCTTCCCAATAGAAGGTTTTAAGACAGATGGATCTCAACTACCACGAAACTTTCGATCAGCTCTCTCTCAACAGCTCAACCGGGAATTATACCATACCGATGGGTTCTACTTGCTTCCCATCGAATCCCAACAAAGGATTTTCGGTGGGTTTGAGCTTTTCAGGCTTGATCTCTAACCGGTCGAACGTTATTCTTGGCATGACATTCGCGCTGCTGCTCCCTGGATCAATTAAAACTCTCTGTACTAAGCCTTCTACTACCGTCAAGCTAACGACTAGAGGATCTTCATGGGGGATCTGAACTCGCAGCAAGTCTGTTCTGTCAAACTTTATCTGTGCTGATGCGCTCTGTTGGTGCAAAGCATTTACACTTCCAATTCTCATCTTCATTTGTGCTTGACGGAGACGCGTTCGGAGCAGTTCTTCCGACTCTTCGGTCTGCTCAGGTCAGCCATGTATTGTATTTATTATCCGAACCGGCTGGGCATTATGGCTGTTTAGCTTATGACTTCTTTTCACCTGCTCAGCTCATCGGTTCTGCTCCATTGCCTGCCCTTGGACATATCTTACGAACTCTCCCCTTGCTATCAGCATCTCCACTTGCCTACTTAAATTCCTACATTCATTAGTCTGGTGACCAAAATCACTATGGAAAGCACAATGTTTAGATTGATCTCTCTATTCAAGAGGTTGTCTGATTAGTAAAGGAGAGCGAAACTTATCTTTGTTCTCTTGATACAACCTTACTAGGGTGACTTTGAGTAGAGTGACCAACTCCTCCTCTCTAGGCCTCTTTTCTACCTTCCAGGAAGTCTGACGTTGTGGTAGAGCTTGTTTTTGTATGATCTTTGCCTTGGTCTTCTCCTCCGTCATGACCATGGATGTCTTCCTTGTATTGGCAGCCTCTTCTTCTTCCAATCACACAAAGCCATCAGCTCTTTTGGTCAGCTCGTTCATGGTCTTCAGCGTATTCACTACTAGGCAAGTGTAGAACGGTGTCCCTCGATTCATTGCTAATTTGAACGCTTAAACCGCTATGGATAGATGACATTCTATTACCATACTCTTAACAAGGTTGAATCTGGTGAGGAAAGCTTGGAATCTTCATCTTCATGCTGCTTCATCGTAAACAGGCTTGAAATATCTTTGGCCGAACGTTTATTCCCGTAGTATTGGCTTATGAATCTATCACACAAGTTCTGGAAACTATCCACAAAACCTCTTACCAAGTTCTTGAACCAGTTAAGCGCTAGTCCGGTCAGGCTCGTAGGAAAGCACTTGCACATCAAGGGATCATCATCTGTATTCAAAGCCATTTTCAATTGGATATGGTAAACATGATCGATCGGATTGCTCGTCTCATCAAATGGAATGAAAATTGGCATGGAGAACTTCCTCGGACTCGGAGCATTCAGGCTCTCGTCTGTAAACGGTGAATCAACTATTCGTGCTGCCGAACGGAGGGCCTCATTCTCCCTTGGAAACCTTGGGATAATCCTCTGATTTACAGTTCTCCTATCCGAACTTTTGTAGTCATATGTGGACATTGAAGGTCGGTAAGGTGGATCGAACGACCTTTCCTTCGTAAACTCTCTCTGCTACGACGACGTAGCCTTGTGGTGACCAAACTCCAGGGCTTCTTCTCGCCTTAGCCTTTCTTTATATGGATTGAACGCCATTGTTTCTTCTCGCCTGATCCGCTCGCGATGCGGATCTACATGAATAGATCATTCTCGATTTTCAACATGGTGAACATTTGGCAATAAATCATCTGGCCTGATCTCCTTGCGATGAAGATCCATGTGATTGTTTCCTTCCTGCTCACTTTAGTGAGCAATACCAGATTGCACAACTCTCTCTCCTACAAGAGGTGGTTGTAGAATCGCCAGAGCTTCCTGATGCTCTACTCCATCTCTTACTTATGCATTTTCTCTTCTCAAATCTTCAGTCATGCTCATCAACTCATTAAACTTCATCTGTTGGTCATTCTCTTGTAGATTAGAGTTCTTACCTCCTATCATTGTTCCAGATCGGAGCAGAGTCATCAACTGTGAATTTCTGATCGAATCTGAACTCTGCTAACGCGAACGCGCTAGTTCTGGCCTCCAACTAGGTAAATTCTGATCTCCTTCAACCGGATTTGAATCTTTTCTGCCGTGAACTTGTCAAATTGAGCTTCGCTAAACAGATCGAGATTGCATAGATCTGACTCAAATCTCCAAAGATCAACTAAAACCAAGATTCCGTAGGACTAGCCATATTCTCACCAATCTGAATCCAACTTCCAGAGATCAAGTTTCTTCTTCACGACTTACTCTTGATCGAATCAATCTTGATCGAACACAAATCAATCTTCATCGCTTCCTACGGACGGCGCAATTGAAGATGCAGGAAAAATGCTTTCTCAATTTAGAGAGGATAATTTTACACTTCAAAAATTTTCCAACCCTCTATTTTCAGTTTATTTATATACTCTTACAAATCTGTTAGAAACGTTCTAACTAACTCCATACATTGGGCTGACCTTCTAGGCTCCTCTTGGTTTCTTTTATCAGAAATTTGGCTTTTACAACGGTCTTCCGGTCCTCGGCCTGATAAATGAAGATTTGGTTCGGATCGACTGCTCTTACTTGACCCATTCCTAACGAGCTGGGTCGTGCCGGGCGAAGGCCATTTTTGGTATCTCACACACTAATAATTTAATTTTTTATGGTAAAAAGAAATAATTTATTCCATAATGACTTTTCTTTTTTTTATACAATTGAAAGGGATGATACCTTTTTTTTTTTTGGATAATTTTTTATGGGTCATGTCAAAAGAAATAATTTATTAAATAAAAATAACCTCTCTTTTTTTTTATCAAAGATAATTTATTTAATTTAGATAAAAATATATATATAATCCTCTTCTTTTCATACTTTTTTTTTTTTTTTTTCTTTTAGGGATGTTGACAAAAAATATAATTTCTTCAATAAATTTTTTTTTTCGGGTGTTTTTTTTTTCATATCAAAAGAGATAGATTTTTTAACGGTTACTTTTTATTTTTTTGGTCCGGTCAAAAGAGTCAATTTATTCAATATAAATTTTTATTTCTCGATGTCGTAAAAAAAAGTTTTATTCAATTTATTTTTTGTCTTGTCAAAAGAGACCTAAAATAATAAAGATTAGAGGTAAGGAGAAATATTCTAAAACGACAGTTTTGTCATTTAAAAAGTAATAATTATTTACTTATAAAGTTAGAGTTAGAATTATCATTTCATTTAAGATTGTAATGCAAACTTTGAAAAGTGGAGTGCAGAATATCGCCGCCCTTTATATATATTTAGTCATGTCTACATTACGTCCTTGTTTTATCTTTTTAGAATTTAACTGGTCGATATATTCGTGTATCGTGTCCATATCCGTGCCTCTTAACCCTAACTCTCTTTGACTTCACAAAATTGGTCAACAACTGACATTCTTCATGCGATCATTCTTGCTTAAATGCATTTCAGATTATATCATTCTCCTGGATCATTCTATTTTCCCCATGTAAATGAAACAAAACATGGAAGGAGAAATTGTCCTAATTTTCGAAAATCAATTAAGCTGCAAATCTAAGGAAATCACTTCCAATATAATTGAAGTGAGGTGTTAATTTTAAATTCATGTACAGAACAGTTAATATGTGATGACGTTGAAAGATCTTGTTACTTTTCTAACGTCATGATAAAATTTCACTCCCAAAACAGTTTGCTCAGTGTCAACTGTATGAACATAACGTTCTACCAGTGTCAACAGATCCACGAAAACAGAAATTTGTAAGTAAAATAAATATATAAATAAATCTTAGTTATTTTTTATTAAAGGTTCTATGGTTTTATTATAAATACTTATATGACAAAACCATGCCACAATGTATAAATTCCTATGACAGAGAGTTTTAGGTCCGAAAGTATAGATACTTATTTGTATCAAATAGGTGTAGGATATCTATACTTTTCTGATTCGTGTTTGTGGAGGGAAAAAATCTCCCTCCAATAAGAATAATCCAAGTCATCATAAATATAAACTTATCCTTGGTAAGTTTATAAAGCCCACTTTGCTCAAACCCAAATTAAGAACGTTGCCGGTCCAAGATCACTGTTCATAAGCCCGATACTAATGTTATTTGGTCTTCAATCCCATTAAAGCCCGAATTAAGAGATTATCAGTCCAACGTACTAAACATCCAGCCCGTTGGTCAAAGCCTAGCCGATTCAAGGTACATTCAGCCCAGTTATCCAAGAGTGAACAAATCCTATCAGTAGAAGGATTTGTTATAAAAAGAGAATTCTTTGATAGGAAGTTCTGTACAAGGCAAGTAATACGTATAGAAAGTTATACAAGGGAAAAGCTCTATTTGTAAAGAAACTCTGTATAGGAAGAATTGGAGGACAAGCAATGCGAGTCCTACCTTAATTCGACCACCCTTTTGTGTATAAATAGGGGCTCAGACCTCCAATAAAAGGATCAAGCAATTCTACACTTCTCTTTATGGTGTTCTTGTTTATTTTTATTTGTTGAGTGAGTTGTTCTATTTTTCTTAATCATTATTGGTTGAGAGAAATTTTGCACCTACACTTTGGCCCCACCAAAGTTACAACACTATAAATTAAAATCTCCAAATCCAGCAACGTGACTTGAAATTAAAATCTTCAAGTCCAGGATTTGAACCCAAGTCCTCTCCAACAACTACTATCATGGCCAAAGGTTTTCATGTAACAAGTGCCGACGTCCAAAAACGCAAACCGGCCCACAAGGTTCTTTCCATCAACAACGCCGCTTAATATGCTTTCAGACAATAATGCGTAGCAAGGCTGATGAATGGAAAAGCCAAGAGGCATCACGTATGTTTGCCCTGCTAATCAGATGTCTATCCGAGTCCGAAAAGCCATAAATTAATCAAATAAGTGTTCTGATCGTGATTTCCTGTTAATTTTGATTATATATATATATATATATATATATATATATATATATATATATATATATATATATATATGATATTGAGCAACAAATCCAACATGCATAATTATTATATAAGCACTAGCTTGGGAGAATGATTAATTAGTCTCAGAATCCTTCTGTAGATTTACTATTTCGTGCTACAATGTTGAACTCACGGGCATGGAAAATCCCTCTGTAGACATACTACTACTCTAACCCGTTTTAGTTTCTCTCTCTAGATCTAAATCCACATCATGAACCGCACAGCTACTCCATTTGAGCTCCTTGCCATCCCTGGATCTTTCATCATAGATCCACACATCGGGCTTGCTAAGAAGAGGTGGTTACAGCCTGGCCAGAAGTGTATCAAGGTCGACCTAACTCAGGAGAACTACACGTTCGAATTGCAAGCCATGAGCGTCGAAAAGCTTCCGTTCGTCCTCCCGGCGGGCTTCACCATCAACCCCAAAGTGGAGGATGATGAGAGCATGCTCAAGTATGCTAGGTTCATGTCACCCCATGGAAAGCACTCTAACCATGTCATAGAGCTCGTCCTAGGTGTGATCGAGGGCGAGACTCGTGTCCTCGCCGCCTCCATGACCATGGAAGAGATCTTCCACGGCAAAAAATCATTCAAGCAACAGGTTTTCGATAAAGTTGAGCCCGAACTCGATTAGTTTGGCCGTCACATCTACAATGCCAATGACAAACAACTTTGCAAACCCATTTTGCCCATCAATGCAATTGCCCAATCACCGAGACTTCAGCTCTCCCATAGCAACGAAACCAGCCATCTTCATCGATCACCGGCTGCCATCAAGCCCAGCTATAGTCGCTGGCCATCACCGTCCTTTTCACCGGCCGAGTTCAGCCAAAATTCACCGGAACAAAATCCATCCGAGCCGGCTGCCATCAAGTCTAGATACACTCGCTAGCCATCACCGTCCTTTTTACCAGCCGTCCAACTTTACAGCGAGCTCGCCGGCCATCTCCATCATCGCTAGCTGCAAGTCTTTACCAAGCTCATGGATCTGTCTCGCCGGCGGTTCTTATCTCACCAGCAATTCATCTCTGCCGCGAGCTTGCCGACCATCTTCATCATCACCGGCCGCAAGTCCTCACCAAGCTCGCGAATCTGTATCGCCGGCGGTTTTCATCTCACCAGCCGTCCATCTCTGCCGCGATCTCATCGGCCATCTTTATTTTTGCCTAGCCGTCGCCTACAAGCGGAATAGTCCGCCGTCCATTACATCCAAGCTTCTCATTGCTCGCCTCCTCTGTAGACTAAAAGTTTATATATATAGCCTAATAGCCACTGTTTGGCTGCAAGAGCAAAGCTATCCCAGTTTTGGATTAGTCCAAAACTAAGCCTGCTTTGTAACCTCATTTGAGAACTGGTTCTATGGTAACCCAGTTATGGAAATATATATATATATATATATATATAGCTTGGTCTTCCAAGAACTTGAAGAAATCGGTCTCTTAGGTCGGCAAAGTTCTTCCCAGCATTTCATTTTTCAAGGCTAACGGCAAAATAAAGGCTTTCAGAAAATTTTCAAAGATGGGTTGCTGCTCAACGCAACAAACTTCAGCAAACTCATCGGCCGAGCATTTCAAACATCCTAGGTCTTTTCAGATGCAAATCTCTCTGATCAGATAAGTTTCCCGACTCTGATTTTTACAATCTGAGTTAAGCTTTCCATGATACGAATTTTTGTTAAAAATTAAATACACATTAACTATATATATATATATATATATATATATATATATTTACACATGATGAAATCATATTTTGTTATTCATGTAGACATTCATTATACATAAAGATTTATGACTCAGTTCAAATTGCTTATTCAATATACTCTATTGAGTAAAGATATAAAAAAGAGACCACGTGAACTTATGTCTTTATCAACACTCAACAGATTCTTTAGTCTCTCATTCTTCGGTTGTGGTCAGTAATCACTTTTATTCACACTTAATTTGCATTTCTCCTCATATATATATACATACGTGTGTGTGTGACTGTCAATTTTATAGTAGATCTATAAATTCATTCCTCGCTCCCTCATCGAGGATTTTCAGCATTGAAAGTTTAGTTATATCCACTAATTGTTTTGCTCACAATTGACTTTGATCCGAATTTTAGATTATATCCATTAGTTGTTCACTGAAGGTTGGCAATTGATTCGAGCCTTAGGACCACAACACTTGATATTGTTGGTTCAGACTTTTCAGAGGGGTGCACAACTTCATCAATTCTCAACTAAAAGAAGAGTTTGTCCCTCTACATTGACTTTTGAAATTTATACTTGCATAAAGATCCGTGGCCAAAGGCATTGTTGAATGCACGAGCTGTGTTATGTGGTCTATTACTTGAAGTCCTAAAATGCATTGAGTAATTTCAAGTACTTGATGAACAAGAATGAGTTGATTAATGTTTGGGTTTGATTTATTCGCATTGCAATAAAGATCGATCCCCAAGTGAAGTGGTAAATAGTTCAACTATGCAGTTATACTATATACGGTGTCAGAGCGCCAAAAAGTGGGGGCAAACTTACCCACAAAAAGTCTCAGACCTTAAGAGTCTGTAGATCCCATATACCAAAAAATGAAATTTCCTTTAAAGCATAACGAGCTGCAAAGAGGAATAAAATTCATCTTCGGACCTCAAAAGTCCAAGGATTTCAAACTTCCTCTAAGACACACAGAGCTGCCAAGGAATAAAGTTCATATTCAGACCTCAAGAGTCTGCAGATTTCAAAATTCCTCTAAAGCATAACGAGCTGCAAAGAGGAATAAAATTCATTCTCGGACCTCAAGAGTCCAAGGATTTCAAACTTTCTCTAAGGCACACAGAGATCCCGAGGAAGAATATTCATCTTCGGACCTCAAGAATCCGAGGACTTCAAAATTCCTCTAACACATAATGAGTTACAACGAGGGATAAAATTTCATGAAAATTACCTCAAATACGTCGAAGGTTAAATTTTCATGAAAAAATTCTCTAAGGTACAAAACAGTGCCGATTAAAAATTACATGAAAATTACCTCGAACTTAAATACGTCGAAAGTTAAAATTTTCATGTAAACTCCTTCAAAGCACAAAGAGTGCCGATGCATAAAATTATATGAAAATTACCTCCCTAATCAAATATTCCCCTCCAGATATGCAGCCTTTCAATGCTAGGGCGCAGATTTACATTCGGCTTGGGAGAAGGTAGCCCATCGAGCACAACATGCCACCCTCGTGATAGTGGAGAACAAGCCTCGAGAAAGGGTTTCCTAATTGGACCGAACCCTACATAATCATAGAAGTGGTAAGGAAGGGAGCATACCGGTTAGCCGAAGTTGATGGATGTCCAATCACATGTCCTTGGAATGCGATACACCTTAAAAGGTACTTTCATTAGGAAGTTTGTTAATTTTGCAAGACTTTCTTTATGACAATAACGCTGCTTATAGCCAATAATCCAGTTTTAGACCCTCTATTTCAAGTATGAAATGTTTTTATCATATTCGGTGTAGGAGGCAATTTCGTTACATCTATTTCTTTCTTTTCATAAAAAGGGGGCAATACCAGTACCCTACAGACAGATTTTTGAACAACAAATTCCTTTTTTGAACAACAAATTTATTTTTATGAAGAAAAAAAAACAAAGATAAAATAGATAAATCGACAAAACAAATCTCTATGATTGTTTTTTGAAGTCTCTTCTTAGTAGTAATTGATGTTCTACAACAATTCATTTTTACTATTGTCTCACATCGACTAGAAATGAAAAGAATGTGCAATTGATATACACATGATTCAACACATCCAGACGCCACGAAGAGAGTTTCAGTGAAAGATAGTCTCCCAAACTAACGAATGGGAGACTTCCCAGTCACTGTTACTCTTTTTCGTGGCCTCCTATCATTTTTGAATCCTCAGCCTTGCCTATTGAAAATTATTCATGGAATTCCTCTAACACTCAGCGCCGAGGAACGATTAGCTTTGGATCCTACGTGTCCGGTTCAGCATATTTCCTTTAAGGCTCAGCGCCGAGGAATACTTCGCTTTGGACCCTAAGTGTCCGATTCAGCCGATTTCCCCTAAGGCTCAGCGCCGAGGAATAATTCTCTTCAGACCCTAAGTGTCCGGTTCAACATATTTCCTCTAAGGCTCAGCACCGAGGAAGACTTCGCTTCGGACCCTAAGTGTCCAATTTAGCCGATTTTCCCTAAGGCTCAGCGCCGAGGAATAATTCTCTTCTGACCCTAAGTGTCTGGTTCAGCATATTTCCTCTCAGGCTCAGCGCCGAGGAACAAATCGCTTCGGACCCTAAGTGTCCAGCTCAACAAACTTCCTCTAAGGCTCAGCGCCGAGGAACAAATCGCTTCGGACTCTAAGTGTCCAGCTCAACAAACTTCCTCTAAGGCTTAACGCTGAGGAACAATTCGCTTCGGACCCTAAGTGTCCAGTTCAGCAAACTTCCTCTAAGGCTCATCACAGAGGAACAATTCGCTTCGGACCCTAAGTGTCCAGCTCAACAAATTTCCTCTAAGGCTCAACGCCGAGGAACAATTCACTTCGGACCCTAAGTGTTTGGTTCAACATATTTCCTCTCAGGCTCAGCTCCGAGGAACAAATCGCTTCGGACCCTAAGTGTCCAGCTCAACAAACTTCCTCTAAGGCTCAACGCTGAGGAATAATTTGCTTCGGACCCTAAGTGTCCAGTTCAACAAACTTCCTTTAAGGCTCAATGCCGAGGAACAATTCGCTTTGGACCTAAGTGTCCATCTCAACATTTTTCTCCTCAGGCTCAGCGCCGAGGGATGATTCGCTTTGGACCCTAAGTGTCTGGATCAACATTTTTCTCCACAAGCTCAATACCGAGGAAAATACTTTATAGATACTACCTTCACAAGCCCTCGCGCTAAGATTACAACAAATGAGGAAACCTTAGACAGGGTAATATACTTCAAAATATTACCATTCAGCAGCAAAATGTATGCAATATTGAAGGCATTCATGAATTTTCAGAAAAATAAAGTTGAGGCATCTTAGCCTGAAAAACAAAGTTATATTATCACAAAAATATCGTTCCATTACAAAGAATTAAATTACAAGATTCTACTTCGGATCGAATGGAGCAGAATCAAAAGCATACACTACAGTAGGGCTTGAGGTTGGAGGAATTGAAGGATCAGGAGCTGCAGGAGTTGATAAGCTTGAAGGATCTTCTGGGTGAGCCCTCACCATCTCAGCAAAAAGCACCTCAGCCTCTTGAGCCTTTGGACCCTCATCGTAAAGGAAGGACACCCCCATGTTTGAATCAAAGGCATCCAGATCCATTATTTTGGGGCCTGAGCCTTGATTAAAGCCAGACCAGTAAGCTTTTGCGCTCGACAAGTGCACCAAAGTGGAGTAACGGCTTTGCATCTGTCTCCCAGCAATGACACAAGTTTTGATTGACTCGGTCAAGCGCTGGACTTCAGTCTCCAACGTCTCCACCTTAACTGCAGACTCAGCCAAGCGCTTCTTGTAGACATCCCTTGCCTTAGAAGTAATCTTCGCCTTCAGGGATGCGTTTGAAGTTTTCTTCTCATCATTGTCAAGGTCTTTCTCTAATTAGTAAGTCAGCGAGAGTCAGGTCAAAACTCTCCAGCCTTCGGCGGACAAGGAGCGCTAAGATTATTCGAAAAAAGTTAGGGTTTACTTGAAGGGGCGAAATACCTAACTCAATGAAAACTGAATGATAGAAAGGGTGAAGGGGGAACCGAAGAGCGTTGAGATGCCCAACTGAGAGGAGCAACTCGTCATCTCCGACGCCCTCGCTGGCATAAAAGTCAGCACCCTCGGGGTATTCTACGATCTCAACCCCCTCGGGAATTTCGAAGTCTTCCATTGTGGATTCAATAGAAAAAGTAATACGCCGAACAGACAAAATTGTCTCTCTCTCTTTTCCTTAGTAAAGGTATAATCTGACCTAGAAGTGGATGTTTCGACTTGAGGAAGAGGGATAGTTGATTCATTTATCAGATCGTCTACAGAACCAGTGAGATTGGGAACCTTAGGGGAAGGAACCCTAATAAGTGTAGGGGATGACGAAGGCGTAGATTCAGAATCCATGATTTCTATGTGTTCAGGAGTAGTCGAAATGCTCATGATGAAAGATCAAAAAAGAAGAAGACGAAGAACTAACCTGACGAAGACGACGGAGTGAAGAACGCAAGAAACGCAGTGAGAGCAAAAGTAACCCTTATGGAATCTCTTAAGGCAGAATGGCAATGGGCAATCTTCGGACCATCTTTTGCAAAATAGACAACCATGCACTTCAATTCCCTTTTTAATAGGAACCGTAATCTAATTAAATAAGGAATTGGGGGCAAAGTGTGGAGGGAAAAATCTCCCTCCAATAAGACTAATCCAAGTCATCATAAATATAAACTTATCCTTGGGAAGTTTATAAAGCCCACTTCGCTCAAACCCAAATTAAGAACGCTGCCAGTCCAAGATCACTGTTCATAAGCCCGATACTAATGTTATTTGGTCTTTAATCCCATTAAAGCCCGAATTAAGAGATTATCAGTCCAACGTGCTAAACATCTAGCCCGTTGGTCAAGCCCAACCGGTTCAAGGTACATTCAGCCCAGTTATCCAAGAGTGAACAAATCCTATCAGTAGAAGGATTTGTTATAAAAGAAGAATTCTATGATAGGAAGTTCTGTACAAGGCAAGTAATCCGTATAGAAAGTTTTACAAAGGGAAAGCTCTATTTGTAAAGAAACTCTGTATAGGAAGAATTGGAGGACAAGCAATGCGAGTCCTACCTTAATTCGACCACCCTTTTGTGTATAAATAGGGGCTCAGACCTCTAATAAAAGGATCAAGCAATTCTACACTTCTCTTTATACGGTTCTTGTTTATTTTTATTTGTTGAGTGAGTTGTTCTATTTTTCTTAATCATTATTGGTTGACCGAAATTTTGCACCTATAGTGTTATATATTTGAAAATATACTTTTAAATTTTTAACACGAATTCTAATAAAGTAGTATATAATTAAATTATGACTAGCAATACTTATTTTTTGTTATCACTAACTATAATTGTTTTATGTGTTGTGAAATTAACTCCGTGATATTAATAATTTTTATTTTTAATTGATATTTACAAACCCTACTAGCCTACAACAAATAAGTGTATTTGTGACAGAAAAAATCATCCTTAATACCATATATTTTTAGCTACAAAAATATCACGCCACGAAATCGTCACCTTACACTGCATCATGGGTTCTATCCGTCACGGGTTCTATATTGTGAAAATAAATTAGCAATGGTTACCTATAATATGCCACTTGTTACATTTTTGTTACATATAATATAGCACTTGGGACACTATTTTACCATCACAATTGAAGTATCCATTTATGACAGGTCTCTTTTGAGGGTCAAAAATAATTTTGTTTATGACAACAAAATTTTACCTATATTGTACTTGTGACAATATTTACGGTCACAAATACCCTCTTTGTCCTTTCGCTTTCCTTTTCAATTTTGATCTTCAATAATGCTATTTTCCAAATTGTTATTTCTTTTTAGATCTCAACTATACTCTATCATCACAATTCCACATCCAGAGATATTGTTTCTAACTAAAGAAACAATATAAGTTGCAAATATTGAAGAATGGGTCGTGATAGATGGGCCTATGATTTTGGCTGATTGGTTTGGCAGAATACAGCTGACAATCCTAGTAAGCAACTAGGCTGGCAAACAACTAAAAAAAAGGAAAACAACTCCTCCTCTTTCTCTTTCTAATTCTCATCATGTCTGTGATGATGGTTGTTCGTCTGCAGTAGCTGGATCTGGTTGTGATATGGTGAAAATTTATTTGAGAAACAACATACCACCCACAAAATTATATCTGGATCTAGTTGTGATACGATGAAAAATTGTTTGAGAAACAACAGAGACCACCAACAAATGATGAGAATCAGGAAGAGAGAAAGAAGAAGCGCTCCGCCGACGCAAATTGCAACAATCGCTGCCAATGAGACCTCTGTTGTGGCGGTGGTGATATACTCAAAGGCGAAAGCGAGGAGGGAGTCGCCGGTAGGCATCAAGTCAAATTCCCTGCCGCCAATGAGCTCACAAGCAGCAATACAAAGCATTGGTGAGACACACTTGCCGCCAGAGAGAAGCTTTAGATTGGAGAAATCGGAGGGAATCTGACCGGAGAGGCGGTTGGCACTAAGGCTGAGGACTCAGAGCTGAGTCAATTTTCTGATTGTGTTGGGTGGAATCTGACCCGCAAGGCCGACGCCAGAAGTTGCAGAGGTGCAACAACCCAGTTGTGTGCGGACAATGAGTTCTTAATCGGCGTGTGGCATCTCAAAGTGGTGGAGCTGCCGAGAGGAGTCATCCCCAATTTGGCTTAGATCTTAGGCAAGCAAGAAATAGGCCAAAATACATTTTCCTCCACCTCGCCTGAACCATCAGTCCTTGCTTCTCATAGGCGAAGATCTCTGTATCGCTCTTGAATTTTATTTTGGACGGATCAGTTAATTGTTTGATGTGCTCTGGATACAAATTTTGCTTCTTTGTATTGTGATTTAACTTATCTGTTAACATAGCTTTTTCCGTATAAAATACTATAAAATTGCTTGTTATTGATTTCTGAATTTCAGTCTCCTCGCTTGAACCATCAGAGAAGACCCAAAAGAGAGGGTGGAACATTGCTCAGGCCAGAGAGAGAGAGAGGAGAGACACGCATTCTTTTACCTAGGGTTCTGCCTAACAAATAGTTCAAATCCATCAGCGTAAATATCATTTCCCTTGAAGAATATATAGTAAATAAGTAGTTTCATTTCTAGAACATAGAAACAATTTCATTCAAGTTTTAACATACATTTTCATATTATTCTTGCTAACAAAAACAACACAGAAATGAGCTAAAATATTTCCCAATGCTTCATGTTGCTTTATGTTCTACCATCACCCTTTTTACCTGCAACAATAATAATATTATTAGGGCATAAAACACTAATATAAGAACATGAACTAGAACATAACTTTGTTTCCAAGCATAAACTAGAACCTAACTCAACTGTTTCAAAGCATTAATGTCATCTACATATTTTGTTCCCATTATGTTCCCATTATGTTTTTCTAAAACATTCCTGTTTCCAAGTTACATCTAATCACAATGTTTCTGATTCGGCAAAATATAGTCCAGAGGGGTCCATATCATTGAAGAAGCTTTAATAGAGCATCAGGGGCCAACGTGAACATCACTTGGACCTTCAATGTTCATCACTCTAAATACCCAGTCCATAATAATTAACTCACCGTAAATTACTAATTCCAGTTGTTATAATTTGCTTATATAAATTATGTGCACCACTGCAGATGCCTCATTCACATGGTCTTTCATATAATTGCCCACTTGGATCTGAATGCAAGTATAGTAATATGCATTATTCGAGCTCTGCTTGAAAAATTAATGAGCTATAAGGAACCTCCGGTTAATTCTTTACTTATGTCCTACATATCTCACCATCTTTTCTTCCTTACTATAACAATAGCCCCACATTTTACGCCCCAATATAATGACACCAACTACCAAAATGCTTTCTATAGCAACCATGCATTGCCCCAAATAAATGCATGAGGAATGCTGCTAGTAGAAGAACAAAAATAAGTAAGGAGGGAGATGTATTACCAATTTTTTGGTCAAGGACCTTGACAAAGTGGGCAAAGCAATTTGTGGTACATGAGGCATTGCCAATGATGGGCTCGGCCGGGTTGTAGGCATCAGCATTGACGCCCGCATAGGTGGGTATGTCACCTTTCCCTGGAGCTGTGATGAGCACTTTCTTGGCACCTGACTCTATGTGCTTCCCAGCACCATCACGATCCACAAACACCCTTGTCCCTTCGATCACCAGATCGATCTCCAAATCTCTACAACATAACAGAATTCATGACAGAAATAAACACTGTTAATATAAATAACTAAACATATATGTAATAGTACACTAGCAATAGAAATGTAGTTCAATTACTTCCAGGAGAGGTTAAGGGGGTTGCGGTTAGAGATGACTTTGATAAGCTTGCTAAATTATTGCACATGAGCATTAAAATTAATTTGGATTCAGGTTAACGATCCAAATTGCACCCTTAATGTCATTCCTCGTCTCTGTTATTTAGATAAAGACCAAAACATAACCCCGAGACCACCATTTTTGGATGCATAATAACATGAAAAATTCTAAAGGCTAATCCCCAAATGTATTATACATATATAAATACACACACACACATATATATTGGCTGGCCTGGAGGAAAATTATACACAGAGAAACAAACAAACAAAATAAAAACAAGAGAAATCCTGAAAAACCAGAAAGCACAAACAAGGGTTTAGTAATCAAGTTTATAAAGATGATCTACTATATTATTATATCCTACTATAGCATGAACTCCATTCGATACTATTATGTTAGTTAGATTGTCTACGGGTATGAGTTTGGGCTTGTGACATTGGAGGCAAAAAGGAATGAATTCATAGGAAATGAATGGGGATAGTTCACTGCATGGTTACTATTTAAAGCTGGGACCTTCACTTAAATTGCTATGACTTCCAATGTTGGGAACATGGTCCTTTTCCTCTGCTATGGTACAGTACCACTAATTTACCAACAAACCCCTACTTTTTTTCTTTGGATACATATTCGTAAAATGAGGAAGTTAGTCATAAGGAATGTCCTAATTAAAAAGATTATAGGCATATTCACAAGATTCAAATTTTAAACTTGTTATTCTCTGTTTTGGGTTTTTAAAATTTTATTTGTTCTTGATCAAACTAAGAATCGCACAGAGTCATTGTTATACTCACCTTCATCCCATATGAATTTGATCGACCAAGAGTCAATTTCATGTTTTATAGTATTTGTACTTAAACAAATTACAACATATCACTCTTATTTCATTTGTTTACCCCATTTTATTAATTTATTTCCCTCAACATTGTGTATCTAAATGTATAATACTTCCCCATCATAAAATATAATGCATATGCAGCATAAATATACCACACTTCCCAAACTTTCTCTTAATAGTATTTGAAGAAAGATCCTCTGACTTTCATGTTTACAAGATAGAAGATAATAGTAGCATGAACTCCATTAATTATAAATCTTAAGAGAGGATAAAAACTAAAAATCCATCAATAGACTACAAATAGATAGAGAGATTTGAATTTACGCCTAATTTTATAACTAGTATCGAATTCTAATATCAATGAAAAACAATAGCTCTTTTAATTTTCCCTTCAAACCTATCTCACCCTATAGACATGACAAGACACGGGAAAGAGAGTAAAATTAAATACATTGATCAAATAAGCAAATATTAACTTTGCAATGTACATATATAACTTCATTGCATAGAATATAATGGAATTTTTACACCCAAGAAACTTGGACTATAATTTATCAAAAAGTAGACAAAAGGCGAACCTCTTCCTCGATGAGCTTGGTGAAGAATTTCTCGGCCTGAACAGTTGATACATCGCCACGGTAGTCGCGCCACACCAGATTACGGCCTTTGATGTCAAGAAGGAAGAGAGCATAGGCCGCTCCTACCATGGATTCTAGGGTTTCCGATTGCGAGAATAAATAAGTATTGGGAGACACTATGAAATCTGGTGATGGAATGGATTTGCTCAATTCAATTCATCTAATTGGGGATAAGATGTTGATGATATTCTAGGGTTTGCGATCTGGTCATTCTTCGGAATTGAAGAAGCGAAGAAAGTGGTGTATCTGATGAATTGCTTTGAGATGATTTGCGACTCCATAAATATGTGAGCGATGGAGAGGAGAGAGAGAGAGAGAGAGAGAGAGAGGAGAGGTATCTGAGCGAGATTGATTGAGTGGTACAGAAATGAGGGATTGAGTCAACACGTGATTTAAAATGGTGACAGACTTCATTCCGTCACCATTGCAATTTTCTGTGACTGAATTCAGTCGCACAAATCTATATTTTTTTTTTAAACAAATGTTATATTCAATTGTCAACTTAGATTAGAAAAATAAAATTAAATAAAAAAATTAAGTTATTTGTGACATTACAAATAATAAATTATTTGTGACATATTAGTAAAAACTTTCATAAATAATTAGTCATTTGTGACATATGAAAAGTAACGTTATAAATAATTAATCAGTGACAGATGAACAATCATTTGTAATATATGAAAATAAATTGCTACAAATAACTAGTCATTTGTAATGTACTAAACTAAACTGTTACAAATAATTAGTTCTTTGTGACCTATTATAAAAGATGCTACAAATAATTGGTCAGTTGTAAGGATAAATAAAAATTGTTACAAATAATTAGTCATTTGTGACGGATGATAATAGCTGTTACAAATAATTAGTCATTTGTGACAATTTTTATAAAGTGTAACAAAAAGGCTTTTTTTGGTGACAGTTTCGCAAATACCCTTATTTGTTGTAATGGAGGTGTTGTTTGCATTTAAATTCATAATATTTTTTAAATTTTGATTTATATATATATTAATAATATTTATTATTTTTTATTATCGGGATCTATATCATTTAAAAAAAAAATTTATTGTATCATATCCGTATGAATAATGATACTCTGTCCTATCAATATGGAAAGAAGTTGAAAGGGTTTTGACGAACCCTCTCTATCTCTCTAATTTCTTTATTCATCTTTTTCTTTTTACTGCTTTTTGATTCTTTATCTCTCTAACTCACGGTTCTCTCTTCTAAATTTGAATATATTAAAGAGAGATCGCATTAATGAACTTTTGAAGTTTTGTTTCCTAATCAAATCCCCAAAACTAATACAATATATATTGAAAAAAAAAAAAAAAAAAAAAACTTAAATACATACCTTCAATCTTATTGTGGTTATTTTTTCTATTCAAGCAAACATATAAGTTTATATGTATTTTTCACTTTGATTTTATGAATCAAGACTTCTTAATACTTTGTCTTCCTTCAATTTTGCAAAATAAAAAATAGTTAGAATCGTGAGTGAAAGAAAGAAAGAATCAAGGAAGCAGCAAAACGAAAAAGAAGATGAATAAAGAAAATGGGTCGTCAAAACTTCATCATCTTCTATCCATATTTATTACAAATTAAATCGCCAATTTAATCGAACACCGGGCACTTGTATTAGGGCTGTAGTGGTACTTGTCTGGCGAAATTAAACATTATGTTTTTCCAAAATGTAGAATGAATGTTTGTTTCAGAATTAATTATCTCATATACAACATGAAATAGATAGTATTATTAAACCCACTTATCCATTCAATTAAGTAAAATATATATATATATTTTCTTATTGGCAAAAAATCACACACCACTCATACTCTAATTTTGTAGACTCACTCTCACAATTCCCTTTAATAGATAGAAAACATATATACCACTATACTACAAAACTATTATCAAGTTAAACAGTTATAATTACTGAAAAAATAGATAGTTTTATAGTTTACCAACAAACAAACAACTTATACACTCTATAATTCCACAACAAAAGTGAGCCTCCATTTCAGACCTTCAATGCCATCAATACAGTGAGATTCAAGCTATTCCCCATCAAGAAATGCTCTTGTCCTTATGCAGAGGAGATAGAGTAATGGAAAGGAATCTACTCGCCTCCATTCTATTATTTGACCCAATCAAATGCATTTTTCACCTTCCCGCAAATTCCACAACCACCACCACACAGCAGCTTAATTACCACCACCACCACCGAGGCGGTAAAGGAGGTGGATCTTTGTTCCCCGGCTAAAATATGTTCTGGACTAACTGACTGGGACTGGTGCTCAATTTTTCCCCGTTGAAATTGAGCAACACAATGTGATTGTTAAACCACAATAAAAATAACAAATGTACATGCCATTGTTTAATGAAAATAACAAATGTTACCAGTTTTAAGTTTTATTATTGATTATATATTGTTGGGAGTTATATGCCCTGGCATAGCAAATTCCTGTTTGGATTAATTGACATATGTTCCTGACGTTTCTGAAATATTTATGTTTTATACAATTGGTGAATTAAATGTATTATATTTCGATTCACTATGAAATTGATAGTGTCCATGTAATTACAAGAAATATTTATATATATGTATGTGATGGCAATCAATGCATGATATATAAATAGTAATTATAAATTGTTCATAGTCGGTAATTATGGATGGACTCATAATTAATTAAGACTTGAACTGGATCCGCGTTAGGTTGAGATATATTGCGAGAGCCGTCGTATGCAATTACTCCCTATCACCGTCATAGCATTTGACTCTTAAGCATGAGAAAATTATAGACTCTTTTATTAATTAATAATTACTTTGATTTGTTCGGCGGATTTTTCGGAATCCTTAAACCGACACTTTGGATAATTATGTAATTAATAGTTAGAGGGTTATATTTTCAATATTTGCATCATTGCTACTTGTATTTATTTTGTATTGATTATGGTTGATCACAATAATAATACATTTATTTATTAAATTATTATTTTTGTCGAACAAATGTTTTATTGTGATCAAGCCAGAAATAATCAAAGGTACCAAAATAAATATATTAATTAAGTAGTCGGATTGATGGCATTATTTATCCGATAACTAATTATGCATAGAGGGGTCAAAGTGCAACATTGACTTAGAGGTTATTTATTATTTAATTGGAGTTCAATTAATTTCTTTTAGTGGAGTAGAAATTAATTTATGAATTAATTTAATTGGGTCCATGGACCGGGCCAATCATTAATTCATTGTAACCAATAAAATAATAGGCCCAATGGATTCTCACTCATAGCCCAACTTGATATTGGAATCATATTAGATTTGAGACATGTGAATTAGAGATTGAGAAGGATTAGTTATTTCCTTTTCTTTACTTTTATGTTGCCTATAAATATACATAGTTTATGTATATTTTAGGGGTGATTTTTAATGAGAAGGAAAAAAGAATTTATTTTCTCTCTCTGGAAAATTAGGGTTTATGTTCTCATCTAATGGAGGCTCCCACAAGCCTAGTTTTCCAAGGTCATTCATGGAGGCTTATGAGTGATTCCTAAAGGCAAAACAATTACCAAGAAGATGGAGATCCATGGAAAAGATGTCTAGCAAAAGGGATCTACAATAAGTGAGAACATTTACTTTAGAGGAGAGATCTGAGGTTTACTCAAACCTTGATGTAAGTATTCAATCTTTTAGTTGAATGATACACCATATTTTATTTTTGCATAAAACTTGTTTCTATTTGATGAATCAAGATCTATGAATTTAAATCCCTCGAAAAGTTTTTAAAACTTGCACGTTTCCCAACAGTGGTATCAGAGCATGGTTTGATTCATTACTAGAGATCATGATTTTATCAAAATTCATCATTCATGGATCCAATTTTGATATGCATATATATTTATTGATGTATGTTGATGTATGAATTAATATATTGATACATGATGATGTATGTATAATTGTGAATGGATGATGATATGTATTTTGGGCCATGGATGAAGCTTATAGGAATATTGAATGTAATTTTATCTTTGGATGAATGTAATTAAGGCTTTGATTTAGTCGTTTGAAAGTTCAACGATATAATTTAATTTTTTCCATTATATTTCAAATTGTAAATATTTTTAAAGCCATGTAATCTTCGTCAAAGGATGCTATGAAACTTTAAGAAGGTCCAAAAGGGTTAAATTATGCTTCAGTAATTTTCTGGAATTTTTCCGAATTTTTTGGAATTTTTCTGGAATTTTTTTAGGCTTAATTTAATTTTTTGGGAATTTTTCTGATTTTTTTGAAATTTTCGGCGTTTTTCCGGTGGCCGGAGCATCGCCGGCGGCGAGAAGAGGCGTCGGAGGAGGCTATAATCAGATGTGGTGCCTGTGGGGTGAGCCTGGCGCGTGAGGAACACGCGCCAGGAGGTGACATATGCTGGCGCGTGCATTGCACGCGCCAGCCAAGGGTGTAGGACCTCCACGCGCGTGCAGGCGTGTGGAGGCGCGTCCCACGCACCCCACGCGCGTACCAGCGCGTGGGGGCGAGTCCCACGCGCCCCACGCGCGTGCCAGCGCGTGGGGGCGCGTGCCTTCACCTGCAGCATGCCCCAGGCGCGTGTAAGCGCGTGTGGGGCCCTCCAGGCGCGTTCCAAGCGGTGTTTTGCTTCTCTCGGTGCGTACCAGCCTTATGTGGGTGTTTGCAAGCCGATGGATGATCCTCGCGCAATACTTAGAGTGGTTAAATGTTAAAAGCTGATTCCATTGGCCATTTTATTTGCTTTATCTGTTATTTGTTTATTTATGCGATGTATGAAATGCATGGAATATATAATTGTTAATTAATTATTATTCATGCATTGGATCCATGATATTTATTTAAATGGCTTGATTTATATTAATTAAGTTATGAAAATTAATTGGATTTGATTACTAATTAATTTGAGGGCACTTATTGGGAAACGCAAAATTATTTTTTTGTAAATTATTTTTAAAGTGTGCTTCAAATTAAATATTAGTGAATCGTTTAAAGTCCAAATATTTTCTAAATTTAATTGGATTAAAATCAAGACGTTTTGCATGCATTATATCATGTAAATAAATAAAATGAAAACCCTAATTATGAATGATTAAAAATTGAGTGGGAGCGGGGATTTTTATACATTGCCCCATGGCCTTTGTTATTAACACCATTGTAATTAGATCTTCAAAAATAAGGCCCCACGCATGATTTGAAAAGTCTTAATATTACAAGAATGGTTGTCTCATGAAAATACAAATATTAAATGTTCATTGTAATTAGATCTTTAAAAATAAGGCCCTACGCATGATTTAAAGAGTCTAGATTATAATGACAACATATTTAATGTTTAATTTTTCGTTAGAGCTTTAATAACGTTATACACTCAATCTAAAATCAATAGTGTTAGCTTCCCAACGAAGTGGTCTATACTAGGTGATTTTAGAAAGGCTAAATTAAATCGGGAATCATTTCATATGATAGACAAGGCATTGTCTTAAGAGATATGGAAATGATGGGATTTGCCCGCCAATAGTAATAATGAACTTCGCCAACCGAATAAGTTATTGGCGTATTGGTTATTCGATTTTTCATGCAGTGGTTAAGGGACCCACATACTATTTTAATGGAAGTGCTCACCTAATAGTAGATGAATCTCAACAATAGTAATAATGAACTCCTCCAACAGGATAAGTTATTGACATATTGATTGATTGATTTATTTTGCTGCAGAGTTGAGGGACCCGCATTAATTAAAAGGGATTGTTCACCAATAATGATAATGATCTCTTGTTCAATTGAGATTTATTATATTATGTGGTTAACAAACTCATTTTAATTTTAAATATGCATGACAGTATTAATAATTCACCTTGCATATTGTATGAATGCATTTATATTCAGATTAATTATGTCCAATCCAATTTATCTGCTTGCTTACATATTCAATGTAACTGGATCTTATTTATAATGACTGGAAAATGAACTTAGATATTTTATTCACAACGTAAGGGTACAAAATGTGTTTATTACTCCTATACCTATCTCTTTTACTTTGAGATACCAAATTTGACATTAATGCTTTTAATAAATTAGATAAGGCAAATGATATGACTTGGTGCAATATTTTAGAGTTTAGCTCGAATATACTCCAAAGCTAACATTTGTATTATTTTATTTTTTTCAAGCATCATATTAAATTTCAATGAGATATTTTGGTGAGATTAGATAGAGCATATGCCTAAGTACTGTGTCAAATTTAAATACCATCAAGATAGCCTCGTGAACTCCAGTTTGAAATCAAATTTTGGAAAATGATTATTTATTATTTAAAATTAGCTGGAGATCAATAGGGCTGACTTGGGTGGTAAGTTTCAAGTTGACATGATTATTGTCTTGTTACCAAACTCGTTCGATTCTGTTATAGTGAACTAAATAAGGAATCAGTTTAAGTTCACACTCGCTGATATTCTTATAGAATTGGTAACAGATGAAGAGATAATCAAGAGTATGGGCATTCCTATCAATCTAACCTAGTCTATACCATCTTCTTCTAGGCCCAAGTGGACGGGCAAAGCAAAGAAGAAGGATGATAATAGGACTAGGCTAGCACAAAACATAGGTATCTAAAAGGTTAAAGGGAATAAGGCAGTGTATGTTGAAGGCGAATGAAACTGTTTCTTTTGCCGTTAACTAAGACACTAAAGGACAAACTGTCTAAGCAATGACGTGGCATAGGAAAATATATATTTAATCATTGAGCCATGTTATGTGGTTGTATCTATTGATTCCTGATGGATAGATTCTGGAGCCACTAAACATGTTTGTAATTTATTGTAAGGATTTCAGGATTCCAGAAGCCTTGATGATATGGATATATATTTATCTTTTAACCTGATGCCAAGGTTGTAATTAAGTCAGTGGGAGTATTACATCTGAAATTAGAGAGTATGAGGATATTAGTATTAGAGAACTATCTTTATGCACAGAAGTGAAACGCAATCTCATTCTTATTTCACTTTTGGCTTATAAAAACTAGATCGTTATTTTGTAAAACTGGTTTTATAAAATTGAATAGATATGCGATTGCTTCTGGTGCATTGAAAGATGGTTAATATACTATAATCACAAGCTCTTAAGATTTGCAGGATGTAGAAACTAATGTTGCATCTTCTAGATTGAATGTTAAGAGAAAATTTGTTATTCCTGACTCATTGTATTTTTTGGTGTCTATTTTTGGGTTGTAATCAATCAAAATGAGATTTAAAGATTGGTTAAAGAAGGTTTATTACCTAGTGAGGCAGAGGAGCCTAAACCAAACTTGTGAATCTTGTTTTGAATGATAGATAACTCTAAGGGCTTAATCAGCCAAATGAAATGGACATAAAGAACAATTGGAATCGGTACACACGTACACGTGTAGTCTTATGAACATCCAATCAAGATTACTTACGTTTTGGATAAATTTACATGTTGCGACACAAGTCTTATACTTTTGGTATATTCCGAGAGGGTCAAGACTGATGTGGAGCACAAATTAGGTAAACTTATCACGACACTTCGATCTGATCGAGTATTTGAGTATTTCTTGGGATAGTGCAAAGACTATATGGTCAATGAGGGTGTTGTGTACCAGTTTTCCGCAATTGACGCTAAATTAATTTAGGTGTCAAATAGGAATAACAGAATTCCACTTAACATGGTTAGATCTATGATCAGTTATGCCACATTATCTTTTTCATTTAAGAGTTTAGCGTTAATGACATCGATGCGCATTATGAACTGCATTCCATCTTAGTCTGTCTCAAAGATACCGTTAAGCTGTGTTTTTAACTAAATCTTAGTTTGAATCACATGCACATATGGGGTAGTCTTGCACATGTGCGCTTGATATGGACAAGTAAGTTGGAAACAGATCATATGCATGATAGATTTGATAGCTACTCTAAAATGTCACTAGGACTGATTATTTTATGATCTCAATGATAAAAGTTGATTGTTTACACTCACTGTTTATTTATAAGAGAATCATATTATGAATCACATACCTAGTAGCATAGTGTTAGAGAATATGGTAAGAGTACCAGATGTACCACATATAAACACACTTATTATAGAAATTGAGAATAATATATGAATTCCCTATTGATGCGTCAGCATCATCTAGTACACAGATTCCTGCATCGGTACATTAATGTAGTGGGAGGATTATCATCCAACCGATAGAATCATGTTTTTAGGTGAGACCATTATGGACATCCCTGTTAAACATGAGTTGGACCCAGTAAGTTACACGGAAGCGTGAACCGATATGAATACAGATCGTTTTGGCGAGTTACTATGAAATCAGAGTTGGAATCTATGTATTCTAATAAATTCTGGGATCTTGTAGAACTTTCTAGTAGGGTGATACCTATGGAAGGCAAGTTAATCTACAAAAAGATACCAGAAGATTTCTTAGTGAATAAATTATGAGTGTACAAGGGAATGTCATTATTTTTCTAATTCTATATATATTGATGACATCCTACTCATTTAGAATGATGTGGAAGTTTTGTCATTAATAAAGAGGTAGTTGTTCAATTACTTTTAAATGAAGGATTTTCAGAATGTAAGCTAGATTCCTAGGATCAAGCTTTTGCAAGATCAGGTTAAAAGGAAAATAGGCTTATCTTAATAATCCTACATTGATAAAGTTTTGACCAGGTTTGGTATGCATAACTCAAAGAATGAGTTCTTGCTTTATTGATATGGATGGCTCTCTCTAGTAAGTAGTTTTTCAAGACTATCAAAGGAGATTGAGCAAATGAGACTGGAACAATATGTTTCGGCATATGAGAGTCTCATATATGCCATGGTCTATACCAAACAGGACATCCGCTACATAGTAGGGATAGTCAGTAAAGATCAGTCCAATACTGGACTTAACAACTGGTCTATTGTGAAAAATATCATTAAGTACCTAAGGAGAATCAATGATATCATACTCATTTATGGATGTGATGATATGGTCCTAGTCAGGTATGCTAGTTCTGATTTTCAATCAGAAGTAGATACTATGAGGTTCATGACTTAGTGTATGTTCACTTAATGGAAGGGAAATCAGTTGGTAGATTGTCAAGCAGATTTCAACTGTTGACTCAAACCTGCAGGTGGAATATATTGTAGCCTTAAAGGTGGCAATATAAGCCTATTGGTTTGATCTCACTAATTTAGAGGTTGTGGAGCATACTAGCCTGCCTATCGAGCTATATTGCGACAATAGTACAGAAGTAGTCCAAACCAATGACTCAAGGTTCCATAGATGAACAAAATACACTGATAGGAAGTATCATGTTCTACATGATATTATCCGGCAAGAAAATGTACTTGTAGCTAGAACATTGCATTGGAATACAACTTTGTTGATCCATTATCAAAGGTGTCATTGATCAATAATTTTGATCATCATCTGGATAACATTGGAGTTAGGTGCAATTTGAATTGGCTATGAGGGCAAGTGGGAGCTGTTGGGATTTATATGCCCTGGCATAGCAAATTCCTGTTTGGATTAATTGACATATGTTCCTGACGTTTCTGAAATATTTATGTTTTATACAATTGGTGAATTAAATGTATTATATTTCGATTCACTATGAAATTGATAGTGTCCATGTAATTACAAGAAATATTTATATATATGTACGTGATGGCAATCAATGCATGATATATAAATAGTAATTATAAATTGTTCATAGTCGGTAATTATGGATGGACTCATAATTAATTAAGACTTGAACTGGATCCGCGTTAGGTTGAGATATATTGCGAGAGCCGTCGTATGCAATTGCTCCCTATCACCGTCATAGCATTTGACTCTTAAGCATGAGAAAATTATAGACTCTTTTATTAATTAATAATTACTTTGATTTGTTCGGCGGATTCTTCGGAATCCTTAGACCGACACTTTGGATAATTATGTAATTAATAGTTAGAGGGTTATATTTTCAATATTTGCATCATTGCTACTTGTATTTATTTTGTATTGATTATTGTTGATCACAAAGTAAATTCGAAGGCCTTCGTATGTTTTTAGACAAAATGATTTATTATATATTTATTTATTAAATTATTATTTTTGTCGAACAAATGTTTTATTGTGATCAAGCCAGAAATAATCAAAGGTACCAAAATAAATATATTAATTAAGTAGTCGGATTGATGGCATTATTTATCCGATAACTAATTATGCATAGAGGGGTCAAAGTGTAACATTGACTTAGAGGTTATTTATTATTTAATTGGAGTTCAATTAATTTCTTTTAGTGGAGTAGAAATTAATTTATGAATTAATTTAATTGGGTCCATGGACCGGGCCAATCATTAATTCATTGTAACCAATAAAATAATAGGCCCAATGGATTCTCACTCATAGCCCAACTTGATATTGGAATCATATTAGATTTGAGACATGTGAATTAGAGATTGAGAAGGATTAGTTGTTTCCTTTTCTTTACCTTTATGTTGCCTATAAATATACATGGTCTATGTATATTTTAGGGGTGATTTTTAATGAGAAGGAAAAAGGAATTTATTTTCTCTCTCTAGAAAATTAGGGTTTATGTTCTCATCTAATGGAGGCTCCCACAAGCCTAGTTTTCCAAGGTCATTCATGGAGGCTTATGAGTGATTCCTAAAGGCAAAACAATTACCAAGAAGATGGAGATCCATGGAAAAGATGTCTAGCAAAAGGGATCTACAATAAGTTAGAACATTCACTTTAGAGGAGAGATCTGAGGTTTACTCAAACCTTGATGTAAGTATTCAATCTTTTAGTTGAATGATACATCATATTTTATTTTTACATAAAACTTGTCTCTATGTGATGAATCAAGATCTATGAATTTAAATCCCTCGAAAAGTTTTTAAAATTTGCACGTTTCCCAACATATATACCATTGGATTGGTGAAAAAAACTAAATAAAAAATAAAACTAAAAATTAAAAAGAGAGAACAAACAAACACAAGAGACCTAACATGAAAAATATTAATCATATTCACAAGTTGCCTTTGAAAATAAGTCCACATAAAAAGTTTACATGAATTTTTTTTTTTAAGTTGCGTAGCGCTTTAAATCTGAGATTGAAATAAATTTAATTTCTCTCCTGATTCTAAATTTAAACCACCGATTCAATGTTCAAAAATATTACATTAAGTAAATAAAGAGTAGAATCATTTCCGTGGCACCTAGCACTATTGCATATCATCATAGCTCGATGTATTCTACTCGATTATTTGAGATACGCAGGGTAAGAGTTCAATAATTCAATCTATAATTAAGAGTACTTTGCTCTAGATTTTTATTCAGTTTTATATGAATTCTCTCTTTTCTCTCATTTCTGTCCCGCCTAAATTATATAAACAATTTAAAGAGGTGTTATGTTAAAAACTATATGACATGATTATCAAGCATCAAAGTCACATAAATTTGCATCTCTTTTTGTTAGTCTTCAAGTTACCAACATCATTCTCATCATTACTTTCAACAGCTTAATATTCCACTATTTCCGGATTGGTGACAAACGTGTGTGATATATGTGTATGTATAAGAGCATATGAAACAACATGCCCGTTGAGACTTCATGTCCTAACCTGATATAAGGCCATCAAAAAGCTAATACAGCTTGATCCCAACACTTTAATTTGCATAAGAACATAAAAAAGCCTTCAACTTCATGTTGAGACTTAATATCCTGTGATGGCCACAAAACCTGAATTCATAGGCAATACATGTTTGATCTAGATATTTGACACAACAACGTGTCTAAAAAAGTTCTAAAAAAAAAAAAATCAAGTCAGAAATAGCAATGCTCAAATTCTTCATACTTTGAACAAACACTTGATCTTCTTCCTGTGCTCAAGTACTGAGAAAAATAAAAAAAAAATAAAAGATCATTAAAAAAACGTGAGTGGACTTGGATGGTTTGGACAGTGCAAAAAAATTATAGGAAAAATTACATATAAATGGAGTCAAAGTTCCATATTTACTTAAAGGCTGAGTCAAAGTTCCATATTTCTCTAAAATGGATTGCTGAGGTGGCACATGGTTTTTTACTGTTTAAAAATTGTGGTGCCTAAAATACCCTTTCACGAAGGTACTACTTTTTCTTCGAAGGTACTACTTTTTTGAACTGAAGGTACTACTTTTTGGCGTCCAGGTACCATGTTTTTTAAACACCCGCGAAGGTACTACTTTTTCTCCGAAGGTACTACTTTTTTTAACTGAAGGTACTACTTTTTTGCACTGAAGGTACTACTTTTTTGTTAGGGAAGGGCATTTTAGGCACCACAATTTTCTAAACAGTAAAAAACCATGTGCCACCTCAGCAATCCATTTTAGAGAAATATGAAACTTTGACTCAGCCTCTAAGTAAATATGTAACTTTGACTCCATATATATGTAATTTTCCCAAAATTATAAATAGCTCACTAGCACCTCACACTTGGGCATCTCCAGTTTGAACTCCAGCTCCGGCTCTAGGTCCTTCTCCGGCTCCCGCTCCGGTTCCGGTTCCTGGTTCCGGCTGGGTAATAGATTGCATAGACAATGATCTGCCCAATGCCAGAAGCAATGCCAACAATGCTAGAAACCTGTAGGTAACAACAATACCACCAACAATTTTGAACTTTGTGGACAATATGGAACTTGGGGGCTGTTAGAATGCTCAAGGCAGCCTTAGACTCATGTATAATAGCTCCTAGTCTCAGCTATCTATCTGACCTCATAGCCTTATCTAGACTTGGACTCATACGCTATAGTACACTTGGTCACACCGCACTTCCAATATTACTCTTCTTGTTCATACACACATAAGCCTTGGGCTCCAAGTGATATATGTCTCTATATGTCTAGTCTTTCAACACAATTCAATTCATTAATTGTGATACAGTTTTCATATCTTTATCTACTAGTTTCAAAACTAATACTAAAGTTAATGCTAATCATACCAAGATAAACCAATCCCTCTTGGGGACCAGGGCAGAAAAAATCAGCCAGACTACTGCAGTTGCGCAGCCAATCACAGGGGGAAGAATAGGCATGCCTTCAACAATCTCATCTTTTATAACATTCATCTGTTAAAGAACAATAATAATAGGGAGCAATAAAAATGAAATTAAATAAATGGAAGAAAAAAAACTAATGAAAAAGAGCAACAAGAAAAGGAAGTATACCACTGTAATAATTGGGGAGCAGTACATAATAGATGAAAATATGCAACACACGACCCCAACAAATGTGATTCTATTCTCACGGTCAAGCGCGAGGAATGCTATCAGAGAAATGATTCCAGCGAAAGTGCCTTCAATTACCAAGCACAGAATAATCTTCCTCTAGAAAATTCATTCAAAAGCATAATGAGTTAGAAATCAACCATTCCATATATAATGTCAAAGATTAATAAACACGTATAAAAATAAAAAAAAATAAAAAATTACTCACCATAAGAATATGAGTACCAAATATCAGAAAAGGAACACTGTAGAGAAGAACTAAACAGAGCCCAACTGCATTGATTATAAGTACAAGATTATTGGGCTGTACTTCTCCAGAATTGAGCGCGGTGGCCAGATAAAAATGGGGATTGTACTGTTGTAAGTTTTTCTGGTTGACAATGGAGATAACAGTGACTCTGCAAATAACTGTTTTTTAGTAACAACAACATATGCAGCCACATATATATATATATATATATATATATATATATATATATATATGTATATGCCTGCATCTTATATGTGTATCATGTAGTATCTACTTTATATATAAAGTACATACTACATGATACACATATAAGAAACAGGGAGAGTAGATACATTGGAGAAAGAAAAAGCAGTCCAGAAGTGACATTCCCTGCAATATGAATAATTGTCAAAAGTCATTATAAGTATCCTCCCACACATCAATCACTACATACTTTCCAAAAAAAAAAATCAATCACTGTATCACGATTAATGGAAAAAGAGTTGAAAAGTACCAACTCAGAAGTATATCTGTTCAAAGAACAGATCTATCATACAGTAAAAACTGAATTCAACATGTGAGCATTCATCTTCTCACGGAGAGGAGAGAGAAAGGAAGTAATGAAAGAGCAGTGACTGCTTGTTCTATGGAGCTTGCTATGAACAGGATTCAATTAAACTTGAAAGGACGCAGTCAACAGTAAAGTATTAAATGAAATTTGAAAAGACGTACAAAACAGTAAATCGATTCATAAATATTTTTTTTTACAGGCACTATCATTATCACTTCATTATATATATATATATATATATATATTCACACACACATTTATAAATAGCATTAATAGACAACATCATTGAAATTACATCAAGATTTGGTAAAATTCATATCCAACTCATGAAAATTCGTTCAACAAACAGGATTCAGATTCAATGCTCAGGAAAGGCCGTTCAAATCAAATCTTCGGCAGCTCAAATCACAAAAGTTATAAACCTAATATGAACATTGATGATGCAGAAAAACTCAAACAACAATCACGATCAACTACATACAAATACACACATCAGAGAAGGATTAAAACAGTACCAACAATGGCGATCTCGTTTTTCATTGCTCAAAGAGAGAGAAGAGTGAGTATCTACTATTTTTTGGGGGAAATACAGTTTTGGTGAAGAAATGAGCTCGCGTGCGTTGCTTTTATACAAGTTGATTTGAGGTGTGAATTCCATTTTTTAACTTTAATTTGGTGTGAGTTTGAAATTTAATTTGGTATAGTGCGCCAATTTGGAAGTTCAGTGAGCACGTTGTTTCTGTTATTGTAAACGCGATACCGTTAGGAAGCCTCTGTGAATTAAATTTTTTTAATTTTTTTTTTTTTTTTTCGCGGCCTTTCATCGTTCCCAATAGATGCGATACCGTGTGTGAACAAAACGTGAGACCGACTATTGACAAAATCCATGAAGTCCGACCCGACTGCGTCCTAAATCCATGGATTCCGGCTGGATCATATGCTTGCCCTTTGGGCCAGGAAGAGGTTTGTGAAGCTCTTAAAAGCCCCCATTTCAGTAGCTGTAGTCGCCGAAACCAAAGAGAGGGTAGTGTAGCAACAGCTTGGAACGCTAGGAGGCGGCGAGGTTCCGGTTGGTCTCTTCTGGCCGCGGCGAGGTTAAGGTTGTTCTCTTCCGTCGACGGCGAGGTTCAAGTTTGATACAAGATGCGGGAAGTAAGACTAAATTACACGAATGTCCAATTTTTTTTTATGAGGTAGCGGACTTTATTGGGGTTATTTTTGTCTTGAACAAAGTTTGCTCTCAATCTTTTTGCCCTGTATATTTGTGTGTGAATATATATATCTATATTATTATTAAATTTGTAAAGTGTTTTATTGTTTCATATTTTTGTATTTTAATATTTATTTATTAATTAATATAAATTTTATAACATTTAAAATTACTTAATAAAATTAAAATTAATTCAAATTAACAAAATATAAAAAGAGTTTTATTCAAATTACAAAGTCCAACATTGATTTTAAGTAAAAAAGATTAATGAAAGCCTCTTATAAAACTATAGAGTTAAAGAAATAATAATTACACCTTCTCGGCCTTTTAACTAAGATCAAGTGTAATACTAAATATTTTTGGGTCGGCCTTTTGGCTAATTTTTCTTGGTCTTTTGGCTAAGATCAAGCGTAGTACTACTTTCTCGGCCTTTGTGCAAAGAGTTTCAGTATTTATTTATTAATTGATATAAATTCAAATTAACAAAATATAAAAAGAGTTTAATTCACAATAAAGAGCTCTCATTAATTATTATATCCTACGATATAAATTCTATAAAACTCAAAATTACCTAATAAAATTAAAATTCAATCTATAATCAATTGCGCTTAACCAAATGGTCCATAAATTAACTTATTTATCTATTTATTATTATAAATTTTTTAATAAAAGAAAATCTAATTAGACAAGAATTGTGAATATAAAAATATTTATTAATTGATATATAAAACAAAATAATTTTTCTAAAACTCTACCATATAAATTAGCCTTTATAATGAGTTTCTTAGTAAAATTAAATCTAATTAGACAAGGATATATTTAAAAGTAAATTTAATTAGACAAGAATAAAAGTAAATTTAATTAGACAAGAATTATTAAAATAAAAAATATTTATTAATTGAAAATTACCTAATAAAATCATGCAAAGTGTTTCAGTATTTATTTATTTATATAAAAAAATATTTATTAATTGATATAAAAATAATTTTTGTAAAAATAGTTTCTATAAGATTCTAAAAATTACCTAATAAAATCAATCACATTCTATATAAAACTCTAATTTTTAGTTCAATATAAAAAGAATATTTATTTTTTATGGATAATTATCACAATATAACCTAAATTATATTATATGTAATTATAATAAATTCAGTATTTAAGTACAAATATATTAATCCTATTAATCCAAGAAGTCTATAAATAGAGTCATGGAAGACAAAAGAAAGGGTACAGAAATTCAGAATTCTAGAAATTCAAAATTTCAGAGTAAAATATAGAAATTCTGCCAAAGAGTTTCAGTATTTATTTATTTATATAAAAAAATATTTATTAATTGATATAATACTATTATTAGATGTGCAAAGGGTTTCAGTATTTAAGTACAAATTACCTATTTATCTATTTATTATGAATTTTTTTAATAAAAGTAAATTTAATTAGACAACAATTATTAAAATAAAAAATATTTATTAATTAAAAATTACCTAATAAAATCGTGCAAAGTGTTTCTGTATTTCAGTATTCTTTTATTTATATAAAAAAATATTTATTAATTGATATAAAAATAGTTTTTGTAAAAATAATAATTTCTCATGCTTTAGTTTTGGAAAATGATTGTTGTAGTGAAAAACAATCAACCAAAATAAGAGACCAAATAGTTGGTAGTCATTTGAGGCATTTATGTAGGACTCATTTGGTGTCCCTCCCTAATGCATTAAATGGCTATCAAATTATTCGGTATGCTTATTGGAATGACTGTGAGTCTGTGACTCTAAAAATAGCGTGATTCTTTTGTTTTAGTTCTGAAATATAGATAATTCTTGCTGCTTCACAAAAGTCAAGTGAATAAAAAAATAAAAAATAAACTTTAAGGATTTAAAATAAAATTAATAAATAAAATCATTGAGGATTTAAAAAAAAAAAAAAAAAAACTTAGAGGATTTTAACAATGACTACTCATTATAAGATGACATAGAACCCTGCAATATTCATAATAACTTGAACTCATAATTCATGGTGTTTTATTATTCAACACGCTCTTAGGCATTGATTTGTTTTGCAAATTTAGATATTTGGTAACTTTGAACACCAATAGCAATTGAGTATTGCTTGATTTATTTATTTATTTTTTTGTAACAAATAATCAATCGCCACAGTTCACGAACTGGTAGTTCACAATAAGGTGGCCCTGGGGCATATCCTCTTCCATCTGTGTCTAGAAATCTAGAATTCCATAGTAAAATACGGAAACTCTGCCAAAGAGTTTCAATATTTCAGTATTTATTTATTTATATATAAAAATATTTATTAATTGATATAAAAAGAGCTTTTATCTATACTATTATTAGATGTGCAAAGAGTTTCAGTATTTAAGTATTTATTTATTTATATAAAAAATATATATTTAAAACACTAAAATCTACATAATAAAATTTAAATTAATCTATTTATCTATTTATTATTATGAATTTTTTAATAAAAGAAAATCTAATTAGACAATAATTACTAATATAAAAAATATTTATTAATTGATATGTAAAACAAAATTATTTTTCTAAAACTCAACCACAAAATTAGCTTTTATTATGAGTTTCTTAATAAAATTAAATCTAATTACACAAGGATATATTTAAAGAAAATAAAATAATTTCTATAAAATCCCATCACAAATTACCTATTTTATTTTTAATAAAACTCTATCACATTACACAAAGATATATTTAAAGAGTTTCTATAAAACTCTAACAAAAATTACTTATTTATCTATTTATTATGAGTTTTTTTAATAAAAAGAAATCTAATTAGACAAATATTATTAATATAAAAATTATTTTTTAATTGATATAAAAAGAGGTTTTAAAAGAGATATTATAAAACTCTAACACAAATTACTTATTTATCTATTTATTATGAGTTTTTTTTATTAAAAGTAAATCCAATTAGACAAGAATTATTAAACTTAAAAATATGTATTAATTAAAAATTACTTAATAAAATAATGCAACGTGTTTCAGTATTTCAGTATTTATTTATTTATATAAAAATAATATTTAATAATTGATATAAAAATAGTTTTTGTAAAAATAGTTTTTATAAAATTCTAAAAATTACTTAATAAAATCAATCACATTCTATATACAACTCTTATTTTTAGTTCAATATAAAAAGAATACTTATTTTTTATAAATAATTATCATAATATAACTGGCCCGGTCAAGTTATGATTATGTAATTATCAGAAAAAGACACATGTCATCATCCTACTAATCTACGAAGCCTATAAATAGAGGCATGAAGGAAGGAGGAAGGGGTATAGAAATTGAAAATTCTAAAAATCCAGAATTTTAGAATAAAATACAAGAACTTTGCCAAAGAATTTCAGTATTTATTTATTTATATAAAAAAATATTTATTAATTGATATAAAAAGTGTTTTTATCTATACTATTATTAGATGTGCAAAGAGTTTCAGTATTTAAGTATTTATTTATTTATATATATAATATTTAAAAAACTAAAATCTAAATAATAAAATTTAAACTAACCTATTTATCTATTTATTATTATGAATTTTTTAATAAAAAAATCTAAATAGACAATAATTATTAATATAAAAAAATATTTATTAATTGATATATAAAACAAAATAATTTTTCTAAAACTCTACCACAAATTAGCTTTTATTATGAGTTTGTTAATAAAATTAAATCTAATTAGACAAGGATATATTTAAAGAAAACAAAATAATTTCCATAAAACTCAATCACAAATTACCTATTTTATTTTCAATATAACTCTATCACACTAGACAAAGAATATTTAAAGAGTTTATGTAAAACTCTAACACAAATTATCTATTTATTATGAGTTTTTTAATAAAAGGAAATCTAATTAGACAAGTATTGTTAATATTAAAAATTATTTATTAATTGATATAAAAAAAAAAACTCATAATAAATAGATAAATAGGTAATTTTAAGAGTTTTTATCTATACTATTATTAGATGTGCAAGGAGTTTCAGTATTTATTTATTTATATAAAAAATATATAAATACTAAAATCTACATAATAAAGAGTTTCTATAAAAGTCTAACACAAATTACCTATTTATCTATTTATTTTGAGTTTTTTAATAAAAGAAAATCTGATTAGACAAGTATTACTAATATAATAAATTATTTATTAATTGATATCAAAAGAGGTCCAAAAGAGTTTCTATAAAAAACTCTAACACAAATTACCAATTTATTACAATAAAAATATTTATTAATTGATATAAAAAGAATTTTTAAAAGAGTTTATATTAAACTCTAACACAAATTACCTATTTATTTATTTATTATAAGTTTTTTGATAAAATAAATTCTAATTAGACAAGAATTATTAATATAAAAAAAAAAATTAATTGATATAAAAAATAAAATAATTTTTCTAAAACTCTATTACAAACTACTTTTTATTATGAGTTTTTTTTTTTTTTTTTTTTATAATAAAAACTAATCTAATTTGACAAGAATTATTAAATTTTAAAAATATTTATTAATTGATATAAAAAAAGTTTTTAACAGAGTTTCTATTAAACTCTAATACAAATTAGTTATTTATTTATTTATTATAAGTTTTTTAATAAAAGAAAATCTAATTAGACTAGAAAAACTCTATCACAAATTACCTATTTTATTTTCAATAAAATTATAATACATTAGACAAAGATATATTTTAAGATTTTATATAAAAACTCTAACACAAATTACTTATTTATTTATTTATTGAAATCTAATTAGACAAGAATTATTAATATAAAAAAATATTTATAAATTGATATAAAAAGCGTTTTTAAAAGAGTTTCTATAAAATTCTAACACATATTACCTATTTATCTATTTATTATGAGTTTTTTTAATAAAAAAAATATAATTAAACAATAATATATTTAATGAAAATAAAATAATTTTTATAAAATCTACCACAAATTGACTGTTTTATTTTTTATAAAACTCTATCACATTATTTACAAAATATTCAACACGTGCATCGTACATGCCTTTTCCTAATATATATATATATATATTAACTTGAGCGCGGTAGACTTCATTACATTTGTGTAATAGTAGTAATAATATGATTGTGGTGTCATTTTAAAATTGACTCGAAGTTTGCGCACTTTTATTGTCAAATGTTGAAATTAGAACTTGACCCGTGATTCGTTTTTGGTTATAGATATATGTATTTTTACAAATAAATTGTCCAAGGCTAATTATTGTAGGTGTTTCTTTTATTTTTGGTTGAGAATTATTTTTATTATTATTTTAATAGCTCTTATTAGTTCGTGTAGATATTGTATTTTTGCATATAAACATTAAGAAGAAGGTTTACAAAAATCGTGACCCTTCGGGACAGCAAGGACGGTGAAAGGGCGCTAAATTTTGATTTTGGGACGCATACGGAAACCAAGAAGGTTCGCTATAAATCCATAAAGCAGAGAGAAAAAATGCAACAAATCCACCTTATTAAGAATGTCATTTGTCTGAATATAGTATTTCAGTCAACAAACACATTTATTTATTTATTATTATTATTATTTTTATTTTGAAATTAAAGCTTCGAACGTATTCCGATAGTGCTTCCAGCCGATAGACGAAATTAACAAAGGAGAAACGCTTCATACTTTAGTTGACACACAAGCACACGAAATGGCAACTAACAATTGATTGGAATGGGAATCAGAACCTGGACTAGTATCAGAAGCACACTAATTAGGCCCTTTTAAATAATGCTTTTGATTAGTGTTACAAGAAATATGTTTGGTAATGTTTGTTGTCATTTAAATAGTATCGAAGCACTTTTAAAATTAAGGTCAACATCGAAAGCATCAAAATGATGTTTTTGTTTACTTTCGCAATATAACAAAACACTGTTCATATCATTCAAATTTTTAAATTTATAACACTTTTTACCAAACATGCTTTCATATTTTTGTTTCTAAAAATTATAACAAATTTACTTTACCAGATAAGTTTTGAAATAGTGTTGAACACACTTTAAAGCAAAAATATTGTTTTTATTTCAGATCAAAGTAGAAGCACAAAACAATTGTAGTTGCCAAACAACTTTGATAAAATGATTATTGTGTAGCGCATGAAGGACAAAATAAATTAGATATTGCTTCCTTGGCATTCGAACTGTCTGTACGGTTCCAAGAATTGAGAGATAAAAAAATAAAAAAATAAAAAAAAAAGAGTAAAACTCTAACAACAGACACCAATGTCAATTATTGAATGAGATGGAATATAAATACTAAAAGCCTAAAACAATTGAAAACATGAAATGTACAACAGTTCGGAATTGAATTGCCAATTGTAAGGTTCCTTCTGCAACTCCTCAAACAGGACCCAAAAAATGGGTACCATTTACAAAACCAATTTTGTAATTTTCTTTTCCTCTTCTAGGTCACATAGAATTGTTAAAATTTCAAAGACAGCCGTATCAAAAAAATTATATAATAGAAAATCTCAATAACCAAGATTATCAGTCTCCCTTTTCATATTAACTGCAATAGACATGATAAAAAAACACATGTGATACATCAATCAAATACATTTTAATTAGTCAATCAACGATGAATTTTGGCAGTTAAATAACAGAGCTTACTTCAACGATTGAAGCTCATTGCCTGCCAGTAATAAATTGGAAGTGAAAGATCTGCAAGCACTTTTACTTCCTCCTGTTTCTTTCTCATTCATGGAAGAAAATACCGGGAATGTATCTGAGCAGACCAGGCATGGTATCAAGGGGAAGTGGCTTGTCACCTCTAAGACCCAGGATGGAGTTTTCATATGGCGACTGCTTCATTTTCAGGGCATCTTTCAAGCATGTATAGCAACGTGCCATACATTCATTCTACCATCCACGCAAGAAAGTTCGATCCCAAACGTGCGGTAGAGAAAATTGCGAAAGTATACAAGGCAGGGAGAAGGAATATGGGAACTGTACGAGCACCAGGCCGTGCAAAACAATAACTTGGCATAAGTAAATCCCAGTTGAAGAATGAAAACAGAATTGTTACAGCCACTGAATCATCATCTCCTGGAGAACACGAGCTAAAATAGCCAAGACTATGATTTCAATGGTCCATCAAGGCAGTTTCAGTTTCCGACAATGGTGCTGCAAGAAAATGAAACGGAATTAAAAAAAAAAAATGCAATTAAAAAAAAAAAAAGTTAGCTGATGGTACCTTTCAGCCAACTGTGTATCAATCAAAGTAGGACAAAAAGAAGCATTCTATCACCCCGCACCCCGGTGGGGGGGAACACAAACAAAATACTAAGTGCATTCTCTCTTTCTCTCTCTCTCTCTTTCTCTTGGATCCTCTTTTTCTTTTTCTTTTTCTTTCACTGGGGAGAATGGCAACTCACTAGAGTAAAGATGTAATGGGTACTTGATTCACTGCGATTAAAAATCTGTAATAGTGCATGTACACCACAGGAAAATAGATTGTGAAAACGCGAACATACCAAGCAAGTCCTCGTAAGAATCTGCCAAGAGTGAAGTATCCGTCAGCAAGGGAGGTGAGAAAACTTGATCCCGAGCTTCCTCCGTGTCATAAAATGAACTGTGTGCATCAGAAACTGCACTATCTGAACCAAAAGCTGAGAGAGAACCATTTACTTGATCATAGTCATGACGTGAACCCAAATCATTTAAGACGTTTGATACTTCATCATACTTGCTCCCAACATGACCACCTGCAGCACGATTGTCAGGCAAGGAAGGGTCCACTCGAGAAACGAACAACCGTTTACTCCTTGCTGCCAGTTTCTTTTCTGGCCCAAGACGAGAAAACCCATTTGCAGAAAGTGGAACAAAGAAGTGATCAGAGCTGTCATCAGAGTGACTGTCTTCAGATGATTCCAAGTTGCAGGATTGCATTGACAGAGCCGCTTCTCTAACAGATCTCTTTAAGTTCTGGACATAAGAATTGTCATTTTCTGTGGAAGCATTGAAAAACAAAATAAAAAATTAGAACTCCTAGAATACTCCCCCAGACTGAAACACAAAACAACTTAAACAAGCCCATGGGTTGCACATTCAGAAAGCCAAAATGGACGAAGTAGAATACTGCACACCTTGTGGATTATCCATGTGGTTGTTTGACATGGGCTGGTCCAGCGACTCTCTCTCTAACATATTTTCTATTTGGTTGGCCTGAGTTAACATGTGTCGCTTTTGCATGCTCCCACCTTTCCCAGAAGAATTTGGTGTCAAACTAAATAAAGGAGGGAGTTTTAAGGCAGGAGGACTGGCTGAAATTTTCTCAAGCTGAACATTAGACATTCTCGAAGTTACATCTGCAACCTCATCAGTGCTACTTTCCTGTACAATTCAAGATCATTAAGTTCAGTAGATAAAATTAAGGCTGGACAAATCATAGGAGTAATATTTTCAACAAAGTATGTAATTCACATTATAATTACCAAAGTCCTCCCACTGCTCTGTGCTTGGATAGGTGAGATCAATCTGCCATCATGATTGTTAATTGGAGGAAGATTGGACGAAAAGCTGTTTGCTTCCTCTGTAAGCTCCGATATTGAATTTTGTATTGCTGGTGCAACTTCTTTCAGTTGATTGATGAGAACCTGCATATAACAATGTCCGTATGAGGAAAATCTTCAACATAGGAAAAGTAACTTGGCAACTAATCCAGTTCTGCAGCACCCCAAAAAAATGCTATTTTGCCAACGATAAGGTAGTTAATTAACTCAAAAGAGAGAATGGGTTGGCACTTTGTCATTTCATTTAGCAAATAATGAGAAATTTGTAGAGGACATAAAAGGAAGGACTAGTCTGATCATTCACCAGAAAAGAGAGTTTAATTTGCATAAAGAGATTCGGAAAGTCTAGATGTTACCAAAGACCTGTATCCAGTGAATAATGCTGTGATTGGTAATCTCAACTCAACAAAAGGTAGTTCCAAAAGTTCAAGCCCAACTACATAAATCCTGATTCACCATTCTGCTTATCTACATTATGGATATAACATATGAACGAGTAAGAATCAAAATTATTTTATTACAACCTGAAATCACATTCAGTATAGCCCCCCTATAATCTTTGCAGCACTATCAACATTAACCATATTGCTCCACTTACTCATTCTGTCATTACTCTCTGTTACATCTAACCCATCTTAGAAGACTTGGTCGCAAAATGAAAAACTACCTCTAACTCGACACAAGCGTTTATCTGCAAATCCATTGTTCATGGTTTTTTCAAATATCCATCTCAACATCCTCATCTTAACTAAAATCCTCATTAACAAATAAATTTATTAGTAGCACAAAGTTTGATAACATTAAGAATGATGGCAAAAGGAGCTATCTTATTTTTCAAAAAGCATCTGTCAATTACAATACACTGTAGTACCACTTCCCCAATACACTTGACTCACTACTAGTTTTGTGGGCCCCACCAAATTTCAATTACCCTCCTAATGGCCAATCAGCTAAGATTAACTAACTGGGTACCTCTAGCCCATCAATTTCCACTATTCCCTCATTTCTACCTTGAAAATAAAGTAAGTACATTCAATATTCTCTTACTCCCAATTATGCCAAAACTCAACCATTTCAATAGTAATATATGCTTGGTTAAGTGCATTCAAAATCTCTTTGGATCCAAAAATAGGTTTTGTCCAAATTCCTTTGTAAAGGTATTTAGCACAATCAGAGACTGGAATTTGACTTCTTAACATCCCCCACTCATTGTGAGCAACTTATAAAATTTATTCAAAATTACTTCGGATGGAGCGCACAACTAATACAAATCATGCAGTTTCTCGTTCCATTTCAGAGTAGCAGTTGATTTAAAAAGTTCATGATTTGTATAGTACACGACATAGGATGCATCTACCTCAAAATATTTAGAGATTCTTAAATATGAATATCATAAACAATGACTCATTCCACTTGCCAAAAAACAAAAAACTAAAAGAATGTAGGCAAATGCCCAAGATTGTATCAAGTGTTAATCCAACATAAAAAAGAAACAGAAAATTAATAATGTCAGAAGCTAAGCCTTTTGAACTAGAAAATCAGAGGCATCATTCATTTACCTGTATGCTAGCTAGGTGTTGCTGATGTTCGGCAAGAGTGGCTTCTAATGACTCAGCATGGCCACTTGTACCACCTTCCTGTGCACTTCGTAGAAGGTCTGGACCCTCTCCATCATTGGCTTTTGCCTACAACACAATTGTTGCAAAAATAACATGTTACTGCCAGGGAGATGATAAACACATTGTTATATCCCAGAGAAGAATACGGAGAGAAATAAACAACAGAATAATTGGAAAATCATAAGAGATCTCAATTTTACTGTCATACAGTTTTTTTTTTTTGCCACCTGATTGTTAGATAGTTCTAGAGTATTACAAGAGTTTCAGTTAAGAGATATATAAGGTGTTAGGTTTATAGACAGATTTGTGATATTATTCAGGAAAAAAAAAGATTTGTGATATTGTGAATAACATATGATGGCTCTTTACAAGAAACCCATAATAGTAAGACAACCTAACTGTGATGTTGTGGCCCAAATTTGGTGCCGGGTCACGTTGTGACCTGTTGTTGGTTCGGGGCAGCACCCCCGAGGAAAAGTTTTGACCGGTTTTTTGCTTTCAGGTCATGGACCCTATTTAGTACTCTCATGTAGCCAGATATATAAGGGAGTTTAGGGTTTGGAGTGGCACATTGAGAGACACTGAAAATCACAGAGAAGAAAGTGAGAGCGAGAGCTAGGGTCTTATAATCTCCAGATTTTTGCATAGTGAATTCTTTCGCCGGATCTTCACCGTGGACGTAGGCTTTGCCGAACCACGTAAATCTTTATGTTCTCTGTGTGTGGCATGTTTATTTTCTGTCATGTTTTGTGATTGCTTCTTTGTTCGCTGCGTTTGTTGTAACACTAACTTATAAGTTTTCATTTGGAATAAAAACTACCAATGGTGCTCACTGCTCTTTAACAATTCATAAAAAATAAAAAGAAAAAAGAAAAAAAAAATGCTTCACTGGAAAATCAAGGTCAGTTGAAAGGACAAAAACAAGAAGATTGTTCAATAGAAAATTTTAACCCATCTGGCTGGGATTAGGAGCTTTTTCTTGATACAATTAAGTGACAGTACACATTAGGATATCACAATAACAACAAGTGCTCTCTTACGACAACTATTTACATTCTGCACAATTGCCATCTAATTTGTAAGCAATGAGATTATTGGTAAGTAATATTCAGTTTCAACGGAAAACAATCAAGCTGAATATAAATGACAACCTAGGTCTAGAATAATCAGATAATAAGAAAAGAAACTACTCCAATACTGTTCAAAATCCAACATTGGGATTACACCAGTGCACAAACAACTAGTAATTGTCACTAAGTTGTCTAAATTTTTTTTTTCTTTCCCCGATAATTGCTAAGCTGTCTACATTACATTCTAAGAAATTCAAAAAATTGTCAAATTTTTTAAAAGCCACAGAATTGAGCAATATTGAGTTTTCCTGATAGGAGGCCATGTATAACAAAAAAGAGGCAGCAATGCATCAAGAATGAATTGTCCTACAAAAGCAATTGACAAATAACCTAGTTCCATAGAAGAAAAGATTACCAGATGAAGTGAATGTTTATGAATACGTTGCAATGCATGTGTCCAACGCCTGAGGATTTCTGCTATATCAACAGTGGGGTGAACTCTTCCACTTCTATAATCCACTCGGGTGATTTCATCATTGACTTGTAGAGAAGAAAACTCTAAATAATTCTTATTCTTTTCTCTATTTACATTAACAAATGATCCATCGATCTGTCCTTTGTCATCTAAATGCACTGAAGCTAGATTGCCAGATTGGACAGGTAATATATCTGTATAACGGGACTGAGAACTTTGATCCATAGCTGCAAGCAAAGATGATCCAGAGATGCGGTACCTGAATAAGTAATATTCTACACGTCAACAAGCATCTGGTTAAAAGCCATCTGCAAAAACCCAGAATGACAGGAAGTTACCTATGCTCCCGATGAGCTATCAGGTCCTCAATAGGCCCTGAAGCAAGAACTTCATGCTGACCTGCACATAATAGTATATCAAGATGAACAGAGTACCATGGAAATAAGAGAAGTTAGCATCAAATTGATGGAACATTATCACAATGATAATTCATCCTAGTAGTAAACTAACAATTACGTTTAGCAAAGGAAAACATACTTCCGTTCTTGGATTACAGGCAATACACAGGTAGAATACGAATGCTAGACTAATATGAGAAAAGTTTACAGACGGGAAGGAGAAGAAGCATCCTGATTTGGAAACAACTATCCCAAGGCAAGTAAGTGAAGCATGAAGAGACACACTCACTCAACAAAAATAAATAAATAAATAAACAAAAGTAATAATTACAAAACCTTGACAGTCGTAAAAGATAATTCACAGAGCAGGTATAGGTACAGAAAGTGAAAATGTCTTATGTACTGAGGTTTACTTGTCTTCTGGTCCACAGCAATTCTTGCACTATCATATCAAATTATTAGATATAAAAATTAATAAAAATATACTCAGCATGAGAAAAATATTCTCTGATTCTTTTTTTTTTTTTTTTTTCATAAATCAAGTACACCAAGTTCCCAAAGGCAGTATGGAAATATAGAGAGAGAGGCAGGCAAGGAGGGAAGCAATGATACAATTGTCCTTTGGCATTAATAACAGATCAGATTCTGCAGGGTGATACGGGATCACAAAGTCTTAGAACAATAATTACTCAATAAAATATAGGTAGACCCATAAGTTAATGGAGTCTCTTCCTGCTTTCATTTTTTTTCTCTTCCTCTATACGAATCTCTTCACTCCACAAGCTACATTTTAAAATAAAATCGACTACCTATAAGGCTGTAACTTATTTCCACGTGTACTACACATTAAAATAGACACAGGCAAACAACTCGGGCATGAACAAACAAAACAAGCCCAATCTTCTCTAGCCTAAAAGGACAGCTACGCATGTTTACTTTTATTATTTTTATTTTACCCACAATTGATCGTAATATGCAACTTCATTTCAAAAACATAAATAAATAAATAAAAAGAAAAGCTGAAAGATAGATCAGAAGTTCTTTCAGTGCACATGTGATCCATTTGTAACAAAGTTCTTAAAGAAAGCAAATGAGCAAAGACACTAATAATCTGCCTCCGCCATTGTAAATATGAGAGGATTATTAAGCATGAAAAGGGTTTACATGGTGTGTTTCGAATATTAGAGGAAAAAGAAATCCTATTGCTGAAGGCATACAATTTTAGGGCTGGAAAATTCATCATTCCAAACTTGCTGAAACTTTATACGTGATACTGATGGACTGGTTTATGAAAGTAAATTCCTTATCTTATAAAATTAAGGTCACAAAATATAATAAAATTCTGTAAAGAACAATAAGATGTGTATACTTACTTCTACGAGCTAATAAAGAGTCCCACAAGCGAGTTGCTCGTTGAACTAAATGAGAATTCTGATTTGAGCTAGATACAAATTCATCCCACAGGTCCCCTTCCAACTTCACTTTGTTCCTCAAGTCGTGTAACTTTTCCAACTCTTGCTGCAAATAAGCCTGAGATCCAGGAATACCAAGAGTAAAGGATAAGGAAAACTAAAAGCCCCTCCAAAGAAGATATCCAATCAATGTAAGGCCCTCAAAGTAATGTGATTAAGTGAACCTGCTACCTCTTCAGCACAAAGACCGCGAAACTCTGCAGTCATTTCATGAGCCAAACTTGACCAAATAGCCTGTCTATTGACTGCAGTCTCCGCATTTTTCAAAAACTTCCTCCGTTCAAGTGCTATTCTAGCCTGCTTACCATTGGAGATTTAAGTCAGAAGCACTGAAAGTTGAGTAAAAATGGTTCAAAAATGATGCTAAATGGGAAGTTATGAACATATTTTCCATACATAAATGTATATAGCACTATGCAAGACAAAACAAAAATTATACAATTTTTTCCTCAAACACTTACTGAGCAGTATACTGTAAAGTGCAAACTTTCTTCTAGTTTCACGAACCAATTCATTCCAATTATGGCCCAAGGTAACCAAACCTCAACTTTGGATCAACATTAGCTTCCAAACAAATCGCAGTATATCAAAATAAGTCCCCAAAGCATTCACTACCTATGTAGTTGACTAGTGAGTAAGAGACTTAAAGCCTATCCATGCAAACACATTGTGTTCTCTTCTAGGAGTAAAGTTCTTATGACACAGAGACAAGGCATGAAGGGAACTACTACAGTTAATTGTTGTCATCTCACTCAAACTTTTAAAATATGACATCAATTGCAAAAGGCAAAACAAATTGCTTGAAAATAGTTCTTCAATAGGTGAAAACTAATTGAAAGGGACACTTAAAGAACAGTCCCAATTTCACATTTATTTAGCACATGTTAAACACCTCCTATCCATGTCAATCACCAGCACTACATGAATTACCAATATTTCATCCAATTTCAGTTTCTGTAAAAGTCAAGGTGTCAGACAACTCAAATTCTTGACAAACAATGAAGCCAATGCCACGTCCTTGTAACATAGGTGAAAAGAGGTTAAATATCAGAATGACCTTTGTTACAGGAAGTAGTGTAGCAGCATGTGAGAAAGCTACATCTGTCAATGAAGCAGGCAGCGGGTTAGAAGCCACATCAGCTACAAACATTCGTCTATGAACTTCTCGCAAAGCATGCAAAGAAAGTTGCCACAACAGTTCAACAAATCTGCAGTTCACATATGAAGCTTATTATTGTCATCAAGTATGTCTGCAACAGCCATCACATAATGCATGCTGAGGGAGTTACTTTAAGTTGCGTCCAGAAGGATTTCGATGAAACCTACTTATCAATATATATGTGTGTGTGTGTGTGTGTGTGTGAACAAAATCTAACTATAAAAACACACAAAAATAAAACTGCAGCAATGTTTTGCGCGTGCATGACAGTGGCAGAATTAAGTTGCAAATGCAAATAACCAGGGATCAATTCTGCAAGCTTTTACTTGCAACAGAAATAAGAACAGTTTCAAAGACAAAATTTTCACAGGCCAATATATCCTAAAATACTCAACAGTCATTAGATAATTTGTGCCACTGTCTTGTGACTTCAAGTGTTTGTGAAAGAAAAGAAAATTAATAAACAATAAATAATATAAAAATGTCCTTTACTGAAGGACAGAAGTTCAGCTAATGTCTTAAACTGTCACTTTACAGGGTATCGATTCTATATACATTGTTAAATAAAGCAATTAAAGCATATATGAGCATACCTCTTCTGGTTGTTACTATGGTACATATTTAGCCAGTAGTTACTATGGTACTATGGAACAATCCTGTCTGCAACTATACCTAATTTGATAAATGCAATCTTTTTTAGTGAGAGAGAAAGAAAGAGAAGCTGAATCTTTAAGTCCAGAATACAAATGGATGAGACAAATGTATAAACCCGTAAATGTCTTGCAAACCACAATAAAGGTTGGTCATTTTACAGTTCAAACACGGGAAAAAATAACTAATAGAAATCACACCAGTAAACTGCCCTATTTCTTAGTCAAATGTAAGTTATGTAACTATCAAGTGATCCATAAGATACACTCTCTCACATATGTAATCTCTAAGGGATCTTAAATAGCCAACATGTCAGTCAGTCAAACATGGACCCCAAATACAATTATGGGCAGACCTAACAAGGCACAATCAACTTTCTTAAGAGCTAACACCAGGTATGTCAACATGTCAGTCAGTCAAACATGGACCCCAAATACAATTATGGGCAGACCTAACAAGGCACAATCAACTTTCTTAAGAGCTAACACCAGGTATGTCAACATGTCAGTCAGTCAAACATGGACCCCAAATACAATTATGGGCATACCTAACAAGGCATAATCAACTTTCCTAAGAGCTAACACCAGGTATGTCCACATGATGGCCTATCTCTGATGGTTGCTTCCTTGTTAATCCAAGCCATCCTAAATCAATTACAGGGACTTCAATCCAATAGTCTCTTACTCTCTTTTACCCTTTGGCAGATGTTTCTTCTGGTTTATTTCACTTCATTTCTTTTCATGGGAAGAATTTAAATATTCTCTCTCATCCTAATGGCTAATGGAGAATCCATAGCACAATGTAACAACAATAAAATGAATACATTTGACACATATTCTGCTTCCTTAAAGCGTTTGTCATGTTAACATAACTACACTCTGTAAGTAATCAAACGGCAAAAAATCACTTTCATTAATTTCTAGGTGAAGCACATCCAACTAAGAGGAGGGAAACCAACAATAGTTTGTTGAAACATCACATTCACTTCACTAGTAACATGTGGTCCACATTTCCCATTTAACACAGCCCAAAATTAATCAAGTCAACAATATAGCTCCCTGAAAAGAACCCTTAATGCTGATATACAAGTAACAAAATCTAATACAACTCAAAGAAACACGAACAGCTCATACTGATACTAGTTCAAAAAAATAGTTTTAAATTATTAAGAGGAAACAAAAGCACTCAGACTAGATCAGAACCAAATCAAGCATAAACAAAACCTATTTCACCATCCAACCTTGGTCCACAACATGTGGCAAGCGAAGAAACCCTTGAATTGCTCCTTGGTAGCGCCCCCTGTGATTCGAGCTCACTTATAATACCTTGAACCACCTAATTAAAAAAAAAAAAAAAAACGACATTACATCGAGCAACGAAAACAGTTTATTGATCAACAGACTAAATATCTACATACAATAATTTAATTTGATAAGAATAACGTTAAATTACCTTCCGAAAGTCACGTGATTGCGCAGAATCAAAAATTGGCCAAACCTTATCGAAATCCTGAAAATTCACTATGTTATAAAAAAAATAAAAATAAAAACACACACAACCGATCGGAATGTAATGAAAGTTAATCAAAATCAAAATATGTATAGACATTTACATCTACATATATATATATATATATATATATGTCTAGAGTGAACAAGAGGGAAAGAGAGAGTACTTTTGCGGATTGAATTGGCCCTCTTAGAGAAGATAAGATGAAGTACAGAAGCTGTTCGCCCAATTTAGGGTTTGAATGGCGGAAGAGTCCGACCCGAGGGGTACCGTTGTTGGCTCCTACACCGATGATCGACGGATCGAGCCCTAATAACAAACAGTTAGTGTACATTGCACTCTCGAGCTCAATCTCTCTCTCCTTCTCTCTGTCCATCGTCATCCCCGTCTATTCTCTCTGTCTAGATTTCCTATTTTGCTTCTCTTTCTATATATATATATATATCTATATTTTGCTTCCACTCTCGTCGTTCTCTGTGTTTCTGGTTGGTTTCTGATTTTAATTTGCTTCAAATGTTTTGTTTAACTTTTTAACAGAATTCTCTACAAAATAACTTAATTCCAAAAAGACGCTGAAATTTGAGGACAAATGGAAATTTTCAAAATTTACAAGGCCTTTCTTTTAAATTTTGGCTTTTCTAGAGAGGGACCAGCGGAGAGTTAAAAGTTAAAGTCACGCTTCAGAATTTGAAATATGAAGAGAGGGAGTGCCTATAACGTGCGCGGGCGAACTCGTAGCCTTATTATGGAGCATTAATTAATGAGTAGTGGTACATTGGTACATTGGTACATAGAATTAAAATTTAAAATTATATATATTAAATTTAGGTTCATTTGTTTAGGCATAAAATATTTGTTAAAAAATAAAAAAATATTTTTTTATTTCGTAGTGTTCAATTGTTGTAAAATGTTTATGAAAAAAAAAATTTGAATTTAACAAAAATAATATATTCATCAATTTTCGACAAGTTGTTTTATATGCCCATCGAATGGACTCACCCCAATCTCTAGTACTTTATGTAAACTTTTGTCAAATATCGATAAAATAAAAATAAATGAATATTTTACCTGAAAAATAAAAATATATTCTAAAAAAAATATTTTATATCGAAACAAATGGAGCTTTAACGTTAATTAAAAAATTGAGATTGTATATTGAATTTAACATGTCGATAATTAAAAAGACATAAAGGTCTCTTTTTTAATACATATTATATCTTATTGAGTTACACATTTGTGTTTTTTATTTTAACAAACTAAATAAATTGACAATTAAACAATTACACTTTTTTATTTCTCTATCTATAATTTGTTTTTCTCCATTAATATTTTTCATTATATATATAATATATATATATATATATATATATATATATATATATATATATATATATATTCTTTTCTTCACTCTCTGTATATATGTATATATTTGGATATCTCTTTAAAACTTAACCTTGATCATAAAATACCAAATCAAAATTTAATTATAAAAAACTTTAACTGAATTATGTAAATTAAGGTTCTTATTTACGAGAAAGAGATCGTTCATTCATTGTAAAAAAATTTAGCTTATAGTTTTAATTATTTGAAGATTTAATAGAAAAGGGTCTCCCAAACGAATATATATGGGCATAATTGAATTATTGAATTAAATTAGGGTTTGGATTATATAATAATAAGTATTACTATTTTTATTATTATATTAAAACACACAAATCAGCTAAATAAGCTGACAAATAAGCAGCCAACTAATTCGATATAGAAGTATAGCATTTTCCTTATTTAATTATTGATCCAAATTCAATAAAAATTTGAGTTTTTAATTAGAATAAAAATTAAATATTTAATTTAATAATTAATTAGTAATTCAAATCTATAATTCCTTAATTAATGCTCTGTTTGGCAGAAAAGATGAAAATTAAATGAAAGAGAGACAGGAAGAGATGAATGAAATATTCGGGAAGATCATGTAATTCCCTCTTTCAGTTTGGTTTGATGAAAGAGAAAATAATAAAATAATATATTATTTTGTTTAGTACTACGTATGAGATAAGAGAAAGAGTGTGTTAATTATAAAGATAATTTTTTAATTTAATTTTTTTAATAATAGCCTTACCTTTTTTCTTTTCCTTTCGTCAATAATTAGAAATATTAAAATTTGTGAATGAGAAATGATAGGCCCATCTATCCTCTTTTCTCTTCTCATTGCCTTCTCTCTTCAAAACTAAAGAAGTTTATTTTTTTCATTCAGATCTTCCTCCACTCTTCTTCCTTCATTCTTATAAATAAATCAAACCGATATGATATGATATGATATATCATAAATTTATTTTCTAATTATATAATATACAATATTTATATATTATTAAAATATTTTTTATCACTATTTTCTTTTTCTTCTTCCCCTCTTTATTTTTTGTCTGCCTTTATTATTTTTTTCTTTAATAAAAAGTCAAATACATACTTTCTATAACTATTTTTTGTGTATTTTTTTTTCATCTACGATCTCTCTCTCTCTCTCTCTCTTATCCTAAACATTATTTTTTAATATCTTTTGACATTAATTTTTTTTTTTAATAAAAAATTATATTCGGTTGAAATTGAATTATCCAATCGAATATTCGATTACTGACATATTAGATATTGATTCAATAACAAATAATTCGTCATTATCGGGTCAGATTGTATATAGTTCTTATTGTTTTCAAATCATAATTAGCCAATTTTAGTTTGAATCCAATCCATTTAGGTGAAATATTTTGCAGCTAAAAAATTATTGAATAATTCAGAGCTACTCACGATGTAGTAGTACCAAGAGTACCCAATATATTTGTTTCATTGTCGACCATTTATGAAATTTTTTTTTTGTTGATATCATGTTCACATTTGAAGTATCAATTGAGATTTATATTATTTACATGTGACACTAGATAATGGTCTAAATATAATTATTTCTAAATAAAAAAAAATAAAAACAAAGTCAAAACCCGAATTCTTCTAATTCATTGATGAAGGAAAAGTGTAATCCAAATATAGAGCAAGATGATGCTTGGGATGGTGGCAACTTAATTAATTGGAGAATTGCTTAACTTGGGTGCCAATCTTCTGTAAATGAGATATATAACAAATAAATATACAATGCTGATTAATGACTTATGGGCCCTTCATCATGATGAGATTAGGATAATAAGAATTCTATATTTCACGCCCTCCCAAACATAGTAACGTACATAGCCGGCCGCCGGCGAGCTAGTTTTACATGAATATTTTTATTCCTCTCTCTGATTCTCTTGTATATATATATTAATATATACATCCATAAATAGTACTGTACACTATATAGATACACTCCCATGGAGTTATTGACCAATTCTAGCATATATGCCGCCTGTCTATTGAATCATGTGTATATGTATAATGTGATCTCTTGTTTATCCTTGAGTAAGAGCATATATTCCCAATTGGTAAGTGGAGAGTTAATTTTAATCTAATAGTCATTTTTTAAACCCACTAATTTTCTTTCTTAAACTTGGGTTGTATTGATTTTTATTCCAAAAATTATGGAATTGGATTAGAGGCAAGAATGTAAAGAATTTCTTTAATTAAGAGAGGGACATATGAGCAAGAGAGCAAAGAGAGGGACTAGTATTTTCTATTTTGAAAATATATATATTTTTTTCTCTAATTGCCTTAATTATTAGAATGAGTGATATTTATAATCTTAAATTTAACTAAAATAGGCCGAGAGTGATTTTTCTATTTAAAGGAAAGAAAATTAGTCGGCTTGGAAAGTGACCATTAAATTATATCTAATGGTTCACATACGAAGTTTGAATAAATTCTCTTGATATATATATATATATATATTATAGGGTCTAACATATTATAGTGGCTAAGAGTATCTTCAACCGTTGTGTCTTTTTTTTTTTTTGTGTGTAAATTTGATGTGTCATGATATATTTATGCAACAAGTTGTTGTTTTATACCATTTGTATAAAAATATATCTCCAATAACAACCAATCGCCTGTCATGACATGACATAAGTAATATTACATTTACAAAACTACTTGATATAGGGTTGATTCTTTAATGGAATGAGAAAATAGGAGATAAATGAAATATGCTATAACGGTGTAAAAAGGTTATGTAAAATACACAACAATTTTATACCTGGGTGACGTGGCCGTGTATCTTAACAGATTGCTGGTGATAAAAAAAGATTTACGCATCATACGTGTCCGTGTATATTTTACACAAAAATACTATTTTAACATATTACTGGAGATGCTCTAAGATGTCTTTCCTTCAATCTCCTCGTTTGCGATTAAGGTAACAACTTCAGGCCTGATAGCATTGCGGAAGTTGAGGCAACTTCAGGCCCGATAGCAATATGCCGGATTCAAATTAAGGTTGTAATCAAGTGTCACTTCTATACTTACTAAAGTAGAAGGTTGAAGGATCAATTTCTCCAACAATGTGTGTGAATTCCTTTACGGTATAACTTATAAATAATCTTCCCAAAGTAATGTCCATACTACAAAGTTTTGCCGGTTGGTGTTAAAACATTGGATGGAGTGATAGTCCTATTGTGCTGTGCTTTGAAGTCCAAAGATAAATGTTTAGTGGAACCAAATAATGAACTGACACTGTCACTCTAGGTGAATTCTCCATCAAACTATTCCTAGAGACATAAGCACACACGATGAAAAAATAAAAACTGGGACAATTCAAAAAATTCCTATTCAATCATATTTAGAAGACTATTGAAGGCAGATGGCACAGGGAGGAAAAGATTTGGGATTAGATACAGTAGAATTAGATAATATAGCATATTGCATATGTCATACGTGGGGTAAAAAAAAAATCACTAGTAAAGTTGTTTCATATCGAAATCATTATTTCATTATTTGATAATTGTACAGAAGGGATAGGGAAGGGATGGATAAGGAATTTATAGGGAAAGAAAGTGTCTCCTTATTTTTTATTTTTGTTAGAAGGGAATGGATAGTAGAAAGTGATACTTTTTTTGTTTGGTTAGAAGGAAGTAAAAGAGAATTTTAATATATTTTTTACCAAAAAATTATAAAAGGTCGATGTCTATTTGAATTTTTTTGAAAGGTTAAAAATAGAAATTGTATATTGTAATCAAGGTACATTTCAAGGCACTAGAGCTTTTTAATATACAAACGTAGTTATTCATTTTCTCTATCCTCCCTTCTCCTTAAATTTGGACGGATTGAAAAACATAAAGAAATGAGGGATCCATCGACCACATAAAGAAATGAGGGATCCATCAACCATAAACGATAAGCTTCATTCATCTTTCCTCTCATTTTTACCGCCAACCAAACATAGCATTAGATGAGAGATGGTGAAAAATACGAAGAAATGGTTAGGAACTGACTTATTTTCCCAACAAGAGAGTTGGTAATGATAGAGAAAGATCAAATGGTCATTTTCCAACAATTACATCAAGCAATCCATTTTGCTGACTCTTGTCTTTTAAAATGATTGTTGAAAATCTTGTTCAAACTGCCACCCAATCTTGTTGTATGGTTAAAGTTCTCAAAAACAAACTTTCTGTTCAAAAAGACTCTTCAACCCACCAAACATGTAATTTCAAAACTATTTCAGTCAAATTACAGTTTTTTTTTGCCTTATTATTAATTCTTTTAAATAATTTGATTTCTGGACTACCAAAATATTTTGAGCTTAACGTTATGTCCTTCCTTGCATAGACTAGATAAATAACTCAACGGTTGGGTAAAAATAATTTTTTCATATATGTGTTGCATTAGTGATACAGGATTAAGACACCAAATACTCTCCGCTAAAAGAAATCTTAAATACATCGCATGAGTGCAATACAATAGGGTATGAGTCGTATGACATAGTGACTAAAATAGTTACTTGCATGGACTAGATAAATAACTCAACGCTTGGGTTACAATAACTTTTTTATATGTGTTGCACTAGCGACACAGGATTAAGACACATAATACTCTACGTTAAAGAATATCTGAAATGCGCAGGAGTGCAATACAATAGGGTATGACATAGTGACTAAAATAGTTAGTTTTCATGTGTTGCTTAAGATGATTAGGTTAATGTTATAATTAAAGCATCGATTCCTCCACTATTCATGTGAGAAAGAAAGACATTGTAATACCCCTATTTTCCAAAAGGATAAAATTGAAATTTAAAGTTTACTTTGGTGCATTTTTAATTGATTTTGTATCTATTTGCTTAATTGATTTGGTGTCTATTTGCTTATGTGTTTAATTGTTTTATTTCTTTTTGATTTAATTGTTAATTGTGTATTTGAATTTGCATTGTTTGATTAATTATTCTATTTAATTGGAATTTATTATTTAATTGCATGATTTGCTTTATTTGTATTACGGGATTTAATTAAATTATCTAAATTATTTTTATTTTTTATTTGTGTGTCCTTAATTTATTAATAAAAAGGTTTAAATATTTAATTACGTTAAATGAGTATGTAAATTACGTTAATAAAGTCTTTAGGGATTTTATAACTGAAACTGTTAGAAGTTCTGTAGGTGGAAGCAGACAAAGTTTCTAAAGAGGGTTTTATCCTATGGGCCAACAAGGGGTTAATCTAGATTAGGGTTTCTGTCTCGGAAAACCATTAGAATTAGGTTTTATCTGTGCCTATATATATATGGTTATAGTCTGAAGGAAGGGTGGGGAAAACCCTATTCACGTATCAAAACACAAAAAGATACAGAGTGAGGGTTTGAGAGAAACAGAGCAAGTTTGTGAGGTTTCCGACTGAGGCTTTAAGGTCAGACCCAGGAGAAGGGAAGAGCAGAAGTAAGAAGAGGCTAGACAGTAACTCAGTGTTGCCGGAATAGTGGACACGACGCCGGGATTTCAACTGAGATCATAGGCAAGTTCTTTTCTTCCTCTTTCCCTTTGGGTTGTGTTCTGTGCACCTAGGTATGCTCTAGGGTTTTAATGGATCAATAACTGAATTGTGCATATTTTTATATGTCAAATTAATCATATCTTTGTCTTGAATTAGTTCTGTGATGATTTCAGAAGGTTTGATTACAGTACTTGTTTTCATAAGCATGTTATAATCGGTAAGTGTTAAAGGATTTTAGTAATGCAATTCAGCATGAATAATGAATCTGGATGATACTGGACATACTTGGGACATCTAGGTTTAGGTTTAAAATAAACAGAAAAGGTTGGAAGTAGCCAGAGTCGAGGAAAAAGGTTGTAGAATTCACAGACGCAGCCCACGGCTCTACCCTCTTGGAGACGGCTCCAGGAATTTTTAGAGCATTCTCCTTTTGCTTTAGAGCCTTCTCATTCTGTTTTAGAGCCTTCTCATTTTGCTTAGAGCCTTCTCCTTCTATTTTAGAGCCTTCTCTTTTGTTTTAGAGCCTTCTATTTTGTTTTTTGAGCCTTCTCCTTTTGGTTTTAGAGCAGTCTCTCACGAGGATTGATTTTCTGAAGTTTTAGGTGATGTTTGGATGTTTTTAATTTGGTCTGGACTGTGTGGTGAGCATACTGGGGTTCTTAATACTAATTTCAAGTGTGGTTAAAGCCTCTTGTTTTACAATTTATGTCTCTACACTAAATGATGAACAGTATAAAACTATACAATTTAACCTACTGTTAACGGATGAAAGGAATTGAATTGTTCTGAAAAAATCTGGGACTTCACAGAATGAATAAAAGGTTAATCTTGGGTATTAATAAGACCTTTAGTTGATTTAAGTTTACTTCTAAGACAACGGGACAAACAATACTAAATTAGTAAACTTTCTATACTGTAAACGGATGAAAGGGGAATTAATTGCTTAACTAAATTTTAGCAATTTAATGGAATTTAAGATGTTTATACAACTTGTTTTAAATGCATGATAGGGTCATCTATGTATTTGTTTTGATCTATACATGCTTTGGGATGCTAATTGTCGAAATATTAAATTTTTTCTGCAATTACTTGGATTACTATTGGATTGCAATTGCTAGAATAATGAAACGTTTTTTGCAATTACTTGGATAATGGTTTGGACTGTAAATTACTAAATTATGATTTATATATTGTAATATACATGGATATGGAGGATTGTATGCACCGGTATGGGATGGTGGCATACTAGGAACGGTTTAGCTTCAAAACGCTAATACCTAACCTATCATATTAACGAAATGGATTGTAAAATATTGAATTCATCAATGTGTTTAAGTCATATCAACTGACTAAATTGAGTGACTTCCTGGATTAGTTGGTTGAAGTTAAGTCATATCAGCTGAAAAGTTGAGTGACTATTTGGACTGTGTTTTGTATGTCACTTCAATGAATACTTGAGTGACATACTCTGGTTTTTGAACAGACTTTAGATATATGACCATGGTACCACGAGATGAGCTTGAGTCTCAGACTCGATGGTTAGGGTGCGTATATGCAGCGGATGCGTAGATGGATATAGTAGGTAGGTGTACCCTGTTAAGTCTAGGTATTCATACCCACATTTGGGTGCGTTTTCGCATGTTGCCTTCTATTCAGGTTGACACCTCTATTGTAATCCAGTGAATGTCCTTAGTGTGGATATATATATATATATATACTTATGGACTAAATAGATATTGTGAGGTATCTAGGGTATATCTGCGTATTGGGTCTCTGTATGGATTGCAGTTAGATTAGAACTTGTTCGTGGGCCTAACCTACTATTATTTTTCAGGTAACGGACGGTTCCAGGTTGTAGAGCTTGTTCGTGCTGATCAGAGACGGTTACTCATTCTTCCGATGATGTAGGAGTTTCCTTCATGGCTTAGCATTGGAGTTCTTCAGTTGTTATTTTTCCACTATTGGTTTGATTAGGGCTCCACCAGGTGGATTCCCGAGTTGTATTAGAAATAGAGAAGTTGGATGTATCAGAATAATTCTTTATTTATAAAATTTTAGTTCTGAGATTTTCAGTCTTGGATTATCATTATAGTTTCTTTCCAGCAGTTTTATTTATTCCTATTTATCTTAATTGTATTCTGTGTTCATTTATTACTAATTGGTTTGATATCTTCGGGTAATCGGGCGTGGGCTTAGCCAACCTGCATCCGAATATCTGGGGGTATCACAGACATACCACTTTGTAATAGTTTCTTGAGTTGCCACCGGAGTATAAGTACATCAAGTTCCCACTGTGCAATGCACAAGCTTATTTCAATAGTTTTATTCATGCTAAGAAAATTAAGCTTCCGTTTGTTTCAATGTAAAATGTTTTAAAAAAATATTTTTTTATTTTTTGATATTTGATTGTCGTAAAATATATTTACGAAGAAAAAATATATTAAAACTTAGCAAAAATAATTTACTCAACAATTTTTGACAAATTATTTTACACATATCATCCGATAGACTCGACCTCGACCTCTACTAAATATCGAAAAATATTGACCTTTACTAAATACCAAAAAATAAAAATATTCTAACTTAAAAGAATATAATATTTTTATTACGTTGAAAGAAGAGCCTAAATGAAATGTTATTTATGTAACCCAAAATTTTTAGATGTGGTGCAAGTCTGGCACATCAATGGACTATGCTGTAATCACAAGGTCATAAGGAAAGCCCATATAATTTTCTCTCAAAAAGAGTATAGACGCTTTGAGAGAAAATTGAAATATGTATTGACATTGTTAATTATTTGTGAGCGTGTGTGAACTGTGAATAAACAATTGTATTAAAATATGCCATGGGGAGTATTTATTTTATACACCTTATATTAAAAAGTTATACTCATACAATAATGAGAGCGTGATCCACGAGTCTCCCTTCCAATATAATAATATATGTATTTTTTATTTTTTTAATCAAGATCATATCAAAACACTATAATAATAATGGTCAGACATAATTTGTGTGTATAATATTGGAAAGTAATTCACTGGGTACATTTTTTTATATTTAACAATATTAATAATCTGGAAAGCACAAACAGAAGATTATAATAAAAATCATGGGAAATGCTTATATACCAAGGTTAAACTAGACAGTTGTAAGGCCAACTTTACATTAGAGAATCATAGAACTTTTTCATTAATTTAATATATTTATTATTATTTTTTTTACATTAACAAGAAATACACCTTCAAAATTATTTAAACACATATTTTTTAATATTTATTGAACTAGATACCTTTTCGTATGTGTTCATAATTAATCAAAAAAATAATTATATTAAAGTAATTTAAAATAAAAAGTGTTATATCATATATGATATTACCGTGTTATTGTATTTATGTTTTTGTTTTTAAATATTTTGATGTATTCGTAATGTTGTTTTTAAGACTCTAATTGTGTTTGTTTTGTTTAGGTTGAAGAGTATACTCTGATATAGATGTACTGATTGAGTGCCTTGAAATGTTTCGATTCAGCGTTATAATGAAGCCTGTTATAAAATATTGGGATAAGCCTTTCTCTCTCTACCCCAATTTTCTCTCGCCTCTCTCTACCTAGCCGCAGCTCCTCACCTCCCTCCATCTGCTTCCTCCCACTCCCTTTAATGGGTGTGGAGAGGTCTCGATCCCGATCATTCATTGATTTATAATATCGGCATGTTATATATAGTCTATTCGGTGGGTGAATTCACACCCTTTTGTGTTATTTTTTCTCGTTATTGTTGAGGTTTCGATGTGAGCAGCGTTTCTCACGTTTCATCGTGAGTTTTTGTTCCCGATTTTTGTTCCCGATCTCTTGATTTGGGCCGTTTCCAAGGGTAACTGGTTGCTGGATCACCGGAGTTGTGTTTGTTTGTCTGCTTCTTTTTGGAGCTTTTTAGTGTTTTGCGCGTTTCTCACGTTTCATCGTGAGTTTTTGTTCCCGATCTCTTGATTTGCGCCGTTTCCAAGGGTAACTGGTTGCTGGATCACCGGAGTTGTGTTTGTTTGTCTGCTTCTTTTTGGAGCTTTTTAGTGTTTTGCGCTGGGAGTGGATCTGATACATTTGCGTCTTTTGCCGACGTATGCCGTCTTTGCCTACGCTAGTGTGTTTGGTTCTCTCGTCGGTGGTTTTTCTCTTTTGTTGTGGTGGTTTTCCTTCTATAGCTGGCACCTTTTCTTTGGCTTGTTAAGACTGTTGATCTTGACTATGGGAGGTGTTAGTTAGTTTGAGATGTGTTTTATGTGTTTTGATCTTCTGTATCTGCCCGATAATCTTGTTGTAGATGTTGTATGGCGTATGACATGTTTTTTTGTCAGGGTAAAATAAATAAATAAAATATCACACACACCTTTATAATTTGTTCGTGAAATGTTAATAACGGATATACGGTGCTAAACACAGGCACGACCCTTTCATTAGGGATGGCAAAATCTTCATACTCGGCGGGTCCCCGCCCTGTTTATGATAAGTTTGGAGATTCATTTATGTAAATGGGGAAGGGATGGGAATTGTATTTAAAATCTCGGGGCGGGGAAGGGTAACCCTGCCCCATTTATAGTGTATTTTTACAAAATTGACTTTACATGTTATAAAATATTACTAAATTACATAACTATATATATAATATATTCACTTCTGAAAGTAATAGTCTAGATGTACTTCCTCGCAGTATAGTAAATATAGTCGTTGTGCATCAAATATCTAATCATATTTTAAATTGTTATAATTATGCTGAAATTTTATTAAATTAATTATTAGATTGAAAAATATTATGATTGTGTTGATTTTATTAAAAGTGAATTGAAATTTAAAAAATATTATGCAGGGCGATCTGAGAAGAAATTGAAAATTAAACGAGTATAGACACGAGAATGAAAATAAAAAATTTGACCGAAAATAAAAACGAGGCGCGAGATCTCCGCCCCGTCTTGTCCGCCCTCTCTATTGCCATCCCTACCTTTCATAGAAGTGGTTGGTAGTCGGTAGTCTAGTACGACACTCTTTACATTCCAGGTGTACGATTATTTCCATTTTCCATAGACTCACTCTTAAGTTTTTCGTTAAGTCAGTCAATCGTAACGTGGCGTTTGTGAAAGAAAGAAAGATATGTTGCTTAGGTCCCCATTTGTCATACACCACGTGGACGAATCTACTTCCCAGTTCCCACCTAACAATTATTGGATCATTCAACAGGCCCACCAGTCTCAGCCTCAACCTTATCCAGTATTTCGCTGAAGTTAAAATTTAAGGGGCTGTTTGTCTCAATTTTTGGAAAGTAATTGTCATGAATTCAAAAAATAAATATTGAGGCCAAGACTCTCTGATTTTTTTTTTTTTTCTTTTTAATATTACAATTGCTCTCTTGAAATTATTGAAAAACAAATTATTATTGCCTTCTCTCGCATAATTTTCTGGGTCTGTTCCTAACATTATGCTCAGTTTCAAAAGAGAAATGAAAAAAATAAATGGGAGGAGAATGGAAGGGTTGGATGAGGCAATTTAGGAAAGGGAAGATTTTTTCATCACTTCTTGTTTAGTTGGATGGAAAGATAATAAAATCAATGAATGAGGTCACACATTTTTTTTTTTATTTAAATGGGAGAGCGAAATAAAGATATTTTACAAATTTTTACTAATACATTGTCATTAAGTAATTTTTTTTCAAATTAGTAGAGTTTAATAGATTAATTTGATATATAATTGAGGCATAAAGATCTTATTCCATATTCTGAATCAACTTATCTATCATCTCTTTTTCATTTGATTTTAATATTGTATTTGGTTATAAGGAAGGAGGAAAGAGAGAGAGAACAAAATAAGTTTTCCTTGTAAAGAAAGGTAGGACGCAAGAAGGGACGAAACATTCTTTTAAGTCACTTTTTTTGGGACTTGATAATCTAAATTAAATATTATTTAAATTATCCTAAATTGAATTCGCTATACACATAACATTTAAAATCTATTTACTGTTGGTGTTAAACCACATCAATTAATTTAAAAAAATTTGAAAATTGCATCATATTGAGATAAAAAAAAAAAATTACGGAAGTTTAAAAACTGTACCCTTTTGAATTACCATACTCTAATAACATTTAATATCATTATCTCTCCCTCATCTTTTCCAAAAAGCCTATCTTTTTAAAAAAAATTCCTCCTTTTCTCTCCTCTTTATTCCTATTTAAACACGTTAATGGTCTATATTTTTCTCTCATATTTTCTATATATATAAGGGTTTTTTTTGTTGTATATCATGCTTATATATATATTTATTCTTTTCCAATCATTACTATTGCCAATAAAAGTTGCATGTCATGATATTCCTCCAATCGTGGAAAATGAGCAAAGAGTAGAGAGGATTTTTTTTGGAAAAGATAAAGGAGAGATAAGACGTTAAACATCGTTAGAGTATGGTGAATTTTTCTTAATTTAAAAAGGTTCAGTTTTTAAATTTGGTAAATTTTTCTTATCTCAAAACAATGCAGTCTTTAAACTTTCTTTCAATCGTTTTAAAACTTTCTTTATTTTCCATTTTTTCATTCTCTTAAAATTGAGTGAAAGATGGGAAACAAAGATAGAAAAATTAATTTATAAATATAAAATACTATTTTAAACCTTTAATTTATCTATACAATTATAAAAAAATCTTATCCTATAAAATAAAAAGGGAAGAAGACACCATTTTTTCTCTCGAGTATCTCATTCATTCCTCTCCTTCTGTTTTCCATCAATTTTTCATTCCTCCTGCCAAGACAAACGGACCATAAAAACATGAAAAAGAGATAAAAGTAAGAGATATTGTTGCGCATCCCTTTTCCGTTTCTTTCTTTCCTTCCAACCAAACGACATCACCCATCATTTCACTACCAAACAAAATATCAATCTTTTAGCGTACTTGGCTCGTAAAAGGGAATCAACGTAAAATTTTTCTACAAATACCAGTAAGTGTTGAAAACGCATCGTACGCTGTCGTATTGACGACGGCGGCTGGTAAGAATCAAACGGAGGAGATAAAGAGAGTTGGTGGACAGCTCAAAAAAACCAATTTAAAATACCGGTCATCAAACACGACACACACACTTTCGCTCTCTAAAATCAATTTCCTCTTGCCCAAGATCGTATCGAAAGGTAGTGTTGACTATTTATCTCTTGACTTATTTCTGATAAATATATATTTTTATTTTGGATTCACATTTCTCTATTGTGTGATCTCCATACTGTGATAGTCTTGATCTGATTCCCCATCTTCACACCACTAATTTCAATTCATCATCCATTTATTTAGGTTCGTAATCTTAATTTTACTGAATTATTGGTTTTATGAATGAATTACCTGCTGATTATCATTTATTTGATCTGAATTCTGTTCATATCTGGAAATTTAGGCCCAATAACCTTATTCGATGTATGTGTCTGTATGTGTGCATATATATATATATATATATTGTATCTAAATTGTTAACAGTATAATTCAGTTTCTCAGTGTTATCTAGAGTGTTTTTAATGTTACATTGTGATCAATTGATGTCTTAGATGAGTTGAATCAGAGTAAGTTCTTGACGATTTTGAAGTTTATTCTTTCTACTAAAGCTGAGACCAATCACTTTATGAACTGATTTTATGTCGTGGGCTGTGAATGAAGTCAACTAGTTATCCTATACTGGTGGAAATTATTATTTTACATATTCCTGATCAATTAAAAAATTTGCTTGACAATTATTTTATGTTTATTTATGTGTAGATCACAGGGTATAATTGATAATACTTATCAATTGTGAAAGAGTTTTGGCTCTTGCTTACTTGTTGATTTTGAAAGATGGCATACGGCGAATGGTCCATTGAGAAAAGAGCTGGTCTTAGAAATGATTCTTTCTCAAGGGACACTGAAGTTCCTGAAACTGGATGTCTCTCCATTATTGTGCTCGGTGCTTCGGGTGATCTTGCCAAGAAAAAGACTTTTCCGGCCCTATTCAACCTTTACCGGCAGGTTTGATGATATGTTGTTATCATGAATATATGTTTCTTCACAATATAATTTCAGAATGAAAATGGGAATAGTCATTAGATTATGCCGTGTGTACCAAGTCACTCGGGAAATCAAGAATTACGCGATTCCTCTTTTTCTCTGTTATAGATTGTTTTGTTGTCCTTCTACAGCTAACTTTGGATGTAAATGTGGTGTGTTCACAGAAATTCTTGCCACCAACTGAAGTTCATATTTTTGGCTATGCAAGGACCAAGATTTCGGATGATGAGTTGAGAAATCGCATACGCGAGTGAGATTTCCTTAGCTTTGGCTTTTACTCCATGCTTCTCAATTGCGGACTTCTCATAACATGATAAGAAAAGAACGCTTTACTTGAGGATCATTACTAATTTTCCAATTTAATAAAAATATGTCGATCACATTTATATGAGAATTATATATACTTACTGCCCACCTTTGAAACGTGCGAACTTTGATTGAGTTTTTGCATTGTACGCTCAGTTTCAATTTTGTTGGCATTGTGTCTGTTTGCTTTTTATTAATCTTAATTCTTTTCACTGATCCCCTGACAAGTTTTTGTCAGGTAATTTTTATTTTCAGTTTGCTTATAATATGAAATGCTTGTTTCAGTGGCCGGTGGCCAATGGTTGTAGTGGTTTATTTGGGTTTCGATTGATATTTTAATCAATGACTGCAGATATCTTACCCAGGGCAAAGGTGTTTCTTCATCAGTGCACTCGGAAGATGTATCAAAATTTCTGCAGTTGGTAAGAAGAGCTATTGCTTCTTCATTAATTTTGTATCCTTCATTAGTTATTTGCTATGCAGTGATGTGAAATGGCTTTGACAAAATTTTTGTAGATCAAATATGTAAGTGGCTCTTATGATACAGAGGAGGGTTTTCGTGCATTGGACAAGGAAATATCTGGGCATGAACTCTCAACGAATAGTGCAGAAGGATCATCTCGAAGACTTTTCTACCTTGCCCTTCCTCCATCAGTATATCCATCTGTCTGCAAGATGATCAGGAATTGTTGCATGAATAGCTGTATGAATTTCTATCTTGAAATTTTTTTTTGTGAATGTTAATGAGTAACAATGTATAATTCCTGTTGATCCTTCTGTGAAAATACATGATCTTCTATTTACACAGTATCGCTTCAATGCTAGTATATAGTTTGTAATAGAAACTTAATATGTATCAATGGGATAATCATCAGACTTTTGTGTTTCCAAATTTGTCAGAATATTTTCTTCTCTTTTGTTACTTTGGGACGATAAATATCTCTTTACTATTTTTAGTTTGATATAAAGCTCTTTTTTTTCTCAAGACAAATTTTTTATGTAATCTAATGGATTTAAAGTCAGCTCATCAAGCATGTTGGTTTTATGATTGCATTGGGTTTTATGATTCCTTAATTAATTAGACATAGGCTGGAGCTTCAAGTGATTTTTAAAAAGAATGTCTTAGTATAAAATCTTTGTGAACTCCTTAATTTTATCCTTTTCAGCTGACCGTGGTGGATGGACAAGGATTGTTGTAGAGAAGCCTTTTGGAAAGGATTTGGATTCGGCAGAGCAACTGAGTACCCATATTGGGAAGCTATTTGAAGAACCACAGATTTACCGTATTGATCATTACCTGGGAAAGGAATTGGTGCAGAACTTGGTAATTATCTCAGAAGTTGTGGAGTATATCCAGTGGCTTAGACACTGCTGATTACTCTTTTTATGTCATTTCAAAATTTTGCAGTTGGTGCTTCGTTTTGCAAATCGCTTCTTTATGCCGCTTTGGAATCGTGACAACATTGCTAACGTACAGGTGAGTATCCTTCTCATTTGTATTTTTTATTATTATTATTTTTATTTTGGTACATGAAACAGGTGAGTATCCTTCTCATTTGTATTTTCTATTATTGTTTTTTTATTTTGCTACATAAAAGGCGCCCTGCATTGCTTGCGCCTTTTTCTCTCCCATCCCTCCCGCCTCTAGCCTTTGAGTGGAGCTTAGAGACAGCTGTCAGCCGGTGCTTAGGCAGACACCCCATTGTTTTTTAAAATATTTTTTGCTGTTCAAAATGGTGAATCATTGACTGGACATTAGTCACATTACTATATTTTTTTATTAAACAGAACATAACTGTGGATTTACCTGCTATATAATTTGTCATTTTGTATTCTCTTGCTTATAGTGTGGTTTCAACTTATATTTTCTGATTATTGTATCAGAAGATACCATGATGACTAGAGCTTTTCATTCTTTCTTTTTTTATTTTTTATTTTTTTATTTTTTATGTTGATGGTGTAGAGCTATTGATTTATTGAAAAACTTACTAGGTGGTTCTTCTTTTTTTTCCTTTGAAAATATCCACACAAAAAAGGAGGTAAAATCAAGATGTTTGATGCATCAAGATTTTATTATGCTTTATGGGGATTGGTTTTATGTGAATATGTTGCTTTATGCACAATCTTTTTATTAGAAGAACTGAGGCTTTTGGCTTTTACTTTTGAGAAATCTTTATCATTACATAAATTTGGATCTTAACTTTTATTATTTATTGGCCCCTAAATTAATGTTTGATCTGGCGCTAAGGCCATGCTAGAATTTTTTTTCTTTTCTTCTTAATTTACATCCATATCTTCGAATTCTCACCCAAAATGTCACAGCTTGAAAATTTGATGAGTATCAATGTATGATATCACCAATGTTAGTCTCTTTTGTTGGTTTCTTTTGCAGATTGTGTTTAGGGAGGATTTTGGAACTGAAGGTCGTGGTGGATATTTTGATGAATATGGGTATGTTTGGTTGATGCATTAAGATTTCTCATGTGCTATAATTTATTTATTCTGTCTTTTGTTTTTTAATTTAGTATTTATAAATAAGAAAACATGTCTCTCTCTCTCTCTGGTTTTACCCTGCATAAAGATTTCTCATGTACAAAAATTTCTTTCTTTTTTTTATTTGTTGAGTATTTATAAATAAGAAAACACGGTTCTCTCTCTCTCTCTCTCTGGTTTTACCCTCTACAAAAACCTTGATCTCTTTATTAGCATCTTGTGCATTCAATTTTTCATTCTGCAGAGTGATGTTTCATTTTTTTCTACTAGAGGTCCAAGGTTCAATTCCAAAATGTAACATAAAAAGATATATATTTAACTTATCAAAAAAAAAAAAAAAGTTTCATTTTTGTCATCAACTTTGTCCTTGTATTCCCTGCTGTAGGGGAAAAAGACACTGTGTGGAATTGGAGAAGCATTTTGGGTTATTATTCCATCTTCCTTCTTTGCATCTTATATTACTGAGAGTTGATGACTAGGCTTATACAATGTAATATCTTTTATCATTTTCATTTTGCAGAATTATCCGCGATATTATTCAAAATCACCTACTGCAGGTGAGACCAGGATATTGAATTTGTCTTTCTTGTTCAAATAAATAAGTTACCAACACCTAAATAATATTGAATCTCTCTCTCTCTCTCTCTCTATATATATATATATATATATATATATATATATATGTAGTCATCACCGTCATCATCATTGCCTTTATACCATATGAATTGTAGCCTGATTTATTTATATTAACTATAGTGAAATCTGTATGTTTGTCACCAGAATGTTTAGCTCCAGTGGCATCTCATCCTTCTCCCACATGGGAGGTTGAGGATTCAAGCCCTTGTTGAGGCAATAGTGGGTTCTTGTAGGATGTGCGTGTAGATATATCAATGAAAAAAATACAGTCCTCCACATGGGAGGATGAGGATTTGAACCCCTTTTCAGCAGTAGTGGATGTGCGTTGAATGTTTCTGTCTTACCACAATGAAAGAAATACATAAATTTTATACTTATATAACAATAAAATATCATAGGTTAACATTGATGAGGAACTTCCTTATAACGAGAACAATAACTGATGGTGCTTTGCTCCTATCATCTTGTGGATCAAACAAGCAAAAATCTGGCACTTGATTTGCCCTCAATTGGGAGAGAGGTGCCCATTTTTCTCCTCTGTTCCCACCTTAGGCTGTTGTGGTTGAAAATTTGAGTTCTCATACATATGTTTATCCCAGGAATTTAGAGAGAGATAGTAAATGAGGGTTTAAATGGGAAAATCTTACAAGGAAGCATGATTTAGCATAAAACCTTCAACGCATTCAACGTAAATAATGGAGCTTCACATATATTAAAAGACAATTAATGCCGAAGTTTAGGTTTGTACTCGGTCCACCCCTCCTCACACCCCCGATCAACAGGGACCATATTTGGTAATGACTCCATTTAAACCATTGTGACATAAGTCCTAAATTTTATTCTTCAAACCCTAAAGCCTAAAGGACATATGAGCATAAGAAAGTATGGTAATATTCTCATTAAATACTTCAATTGAAGCTCTTACACCTAAAATACATGTGCAACCATATTGGTTTTTGGGACCTGTGTTAAATAAGCCTTGAAAATTGTATGGTAGATTGCACTGCAACCAAAAGCTTTTAGTACTTTGTTTTATTACTCTCCTCTTCTTAGAGAAAAAAAATCAGACTATTGTTTTATAATCCTTCAAGATAGAGAAGGTCCTCGTATCATCTTGGAATACTTGATAGATCTTTGCCTTCTGTATCAAATTGGTGTAACCTTACACCTGCAACAAAATTTTGAAACACACACCATACTGGGCAATGACCCTTTATTGTGGGCAAATGAGTATGCTGCTTTTTAAAATTATCTAAAGATGAGAGAGATTAAAGAGGGAGAACAAAGCTCTCCTTCACTAGTGAAGAAGGGGGAGATAGAAAGAGGGAGTGTGCTAGAGCGACTTCCATGCCTCTCAAGAGACATATAGATAGATAGAGAGAGAGAGAGAGATGAGAAGAGAGGAGGTAGAAGGGTGTTGATAGCTTTAGAAGCTTTGATTCCTGGGTGTATGCATCACATTTTATTTGTCATGCAACTGTTATCTGATTAAATAATTGAAAACTATTGGTCTCAGTTTTCCATCTCAAAATTTGGGAAATTTGTTATGTTCAGGGCTCGTTATTCATTAGTGTGGCCCTCTCTTCTACATTTACCAAGTATTTCCTGTTGCAATTTCAAAACCTTCTATTTTACTTTTTATTTTATTTTTCTCATTGATTATATAGAGATTAGTTATCTTATATTTGCTGCTGGTTAAATGAAATACTTTCATGTAGCACAGCTAATGTTGCATGTCTGTCTGGTTCATCCAGTTTTTGGTTACCATCTCTTCCTTATGTACCTGAAATATATATATATATAGATAAATATTTTTAAGATACTTTTATTTTTGCAAAACGGCAATACGAATTGGATAAATGATGACTAATTGTCATTATTGGTTGCTGCGTGTTCCTTTTCATCTCCATCATTACAAATCATTCTCTCTTTTACTTATCAAAAAAAAAAAAAAAAAAAAAAATTACGAATTAATGCATTCTTGTGAGGTGATGGCAAAAAAAATGTCCTCGTCTGAAATATTTTGGTTGGGTGGGGTTATTTTTTTGCCTGATTAGACATTGTCTAGACCGTGCCACGTTCAGATTTTGTATAGTTATATTTTAAAGATATTTTTACTTTTAGAAAACGGTAATATAAATTGGATAAATGATGACTAATTGTCGTTATTGGTTGCTGCATGTTCCTGTGACAGATGAATTACGAATTAATGCATTCTTGTGAGGTGATGGCAAAAAAAAAAGTCCTCATCTGAAATTTTTTGGTTGGGTGGGGTTAATATTTGCCTGATTAGACATTGTCTAGACCGTAGCACATTCAGATTTTGTATAGTGGTGTTCAGTTTGACCCATTACTAATTTGTCTTGTTGGGTATCTGGGGAAAAAAAAGAGCATTACTATTTTCTGGCACAATGTCTGTTTGTCATGCTCAAAAGCCATTTTTTTTTTTCTGGGGGGTGGGGGGGCGTGAGAGAGTGGTTTATAGAGGTCATCTTAATGGGAAAAAAATGAAACCAACCCTTAACTTCTGCTGCCTACTTGGAAGCTCTTGGTACTGCTTCTATTGTTTTAATCATGCATGTAAAAGATTTTTATTTTACAAGGTTTGATGACAACGTTTAGTAGTATTATAAAACATGAATTTCCAATTAACATAAAATATGTTCAATCCCACTGCAGGTTCTTTGCCTGGTTGCCATGGAGAAGCCTGTTTCTCTTAAACCTGAACACATTCGGGATGAAAAAGTTAAGGCAAGTGTTTTGGTTTACTTGCTTATGAGAAATCAATTGTCTGCTACTTCTATTAATTCTCCTACTAATTTGTGTCCTTTGACACTCTTAAGTATACACAAACAAGGTGACACACTTAATTTGTGTGAAGAGTTGAAAATAAGTTTCTAGTGCTTTGCTCGATCAATATAAATAATGAGTTAATGGAACATAAATGCCACTCTTATTATTTTCTTTCCATTTCTCTCTTTATTTTCTACCACCAAAATAGAGGATAATGGACATAAATGATGTAAAAGAATTGTAATGTACATTTGATCTGAAGGACATAATAGTCTCTACACAGTGGATTCAAATGAGTATATATGTTCTGCACACAACAATTAACAAAACTCTCCTTCAGTAATTTACCACATTCTTTATAAGTTGTGTGTTATTGAGCATTCCTTTTCCTCTTCCACATCATGTTATGTGAAATTCAGGTTCTTCAATCCGTAAACCCAATTAAAGATGAAGAGGTTGTTCTTGGACAATATGAAGGCTATACAGAGGACCCAACTGTTCCTGACAACTCGAACACTCCCACTTTTGCAACTGTCATTCTGAGGATACACAATGAAAGATGGGAAGGTGTGATATGATACAATATAATTATATGTTTCTAATGTCTTTCATTTTAATATTTCTTCACAGCTTACCATCACCATGAATTACATGTTGCAGGTGTTCCTTTTATACTAAAGGCAGGGAAAGCATTAAATTCAAGAAAGGCGGAAATACGTATTCAATTTAAAGATGTTCCTGGTGATATATTTAAATGTATGGTATCAACCTCCTGTGATTTTGACCAACATCTGTTCAACTTATGATCATCTTTACAAGTTTTCTATATCAAAAACTAGACTGCAACACCAGCCAGTAATATTTTGACAAAACTAGCATTAATTTTTATTTTTTTTCCTAGTTGGTACTCACACACACATGCCTCCACTGAGGCTCGAACCCCTGACCTCCCTTTGGAAAGTAAGGGCTTAATACCGCTAGGCCACTGGCATGTTGGTAAAACTAGCATTAATTGAGGGACCTTGGTGAAATTAGTGCTATTTGGAGGATGTATATGGAAGTCAGTTCAGTGGAGGCTTTTAAGCCCTCACTGGTCGTCTCACACGATAAACTATATCATAGCTAGTATTCATGCATCAATGGAAGTATGGAAATTATTGTTTACCAAGGAGCTTTGAAGATTAATGTATTGTAATTGGAAAAGAAGGGAAAAATTGGCATTCAATCCCAGTAGTAAGCCTCTCTATCAATATGATAATGCACAAGTAACATGTACATAAGCTCAGTGTGATTTTACCTGTTTTCTTTATGATTCAACCAAATTTTCATTTCAACTTTTTTGTAATATTTATTTATTTATTTTAAGCTAAGATTTATTTATTTAATTTTTTTATCATGTATTCTTTGCTTAAAAAATGTCTTTTAAATCACAATTTTACTATTTTTAGGTAAAAAGCAAGGAAGAAATGAATTTGTAATTCGTCTGCAGCCTTTAGAGGCCATGTACATGAAGCTTACGGTATGTGAATGATTTTGGTTATCTCATTATGATTTTGTGAGACTGCCTTTTCTATTCCAATAAGGTCATTATTGGAGCTATATTTCCGGTGATGTTAAAGTAGTACCTGGTTATGGTTTCATATGCATCTTCATTGTTGAAGTAACGTTGTGTGTGTTTGTAAGTATGTCAATTGTGTGGTTGTCTTACCAAGGAACTACATGATCAATTGAAGATTGGAAGTTGAAGACAGATCTGGAATGTATGTTGCATTAGTTCATTCTTGGACTCAATCATGCATTAGGGATTGCAAGTGATTTGGCTGACAGAGGGTCTAGGTTGGTCAATTGGTTAGATAGTCAACTTACCGTCAACCTAGGTGACCATGGACACTAATTGAACTTAATGGAGATGAATTTTTGCAAATTGGATCTTGAAATGCATTATAGAGCTGAATCGAGCAAGGAATAGATCCCAGGTGCTTAGATGATTGATCCCTAGCAGAGCAGAGTCCAAATGATGGATCCCCATATATAGTGAGGAGCGATCCCCTCATTCCAAGAATGCTAAGGATGCAGAGCTTTGAGTTTTTAGAGCTTTCCTTACTTGAATTGAACTTGAAGTTACCAAAACTTGTCCAAGCACTTGTGGAAACTATAAGTAGTATGAGTCCAGTAAGTATGAGAAGATGAGAAGTTGAGAACAAAGACAAGAAACATGAGATAGCAAGAAAACTTGAAAAAATCATTATGAGAGTTCTATTTGCTTTGTTTTGTCACGTAATTAGCATTTGATTAGATAAACCTATATGATTACTATGTGATTGAGAATTTCACAAGGAGCTACCTTGTGAAAAATGCTTGAGTTAATTTTGATAATGCTTTCATTTACTTAATGAAAAATTTATTTTTTTCATATCATAAAGTTTTATAAAAGAACTTTGAAAACTTGATTCCAATGGTCTGGTCAGTAGGGAATGCACTTGCAGTTTTTGTTGTATCTATATAGGTATTTGAATCCCTCAGCATTTTCCCAAGATTCTGTTGTTAGGATCTATATATCTAATTTATAAATTCTCTCTTAAAAAATCGTTGCGAAATGAACCCCAAGATTTTCACACATCCACTGATTTCAGGCTCTCTCATGTGCAGGTCAAGCAGCCTGGGCTGGAAATGTCTACTGTTCAAAGTGAACTAGATTTGTCATATGGGCAGCGGTATCAAGGGGTTACCATTCCTGAGGCTTATGAACGTTTAATCCTTGACACGTATGTCCACAAATCCTTCTATATGCTCATATCATGTTTATTTATCTGTTTTAAGCTGTATATATGCTTGCCTTTGCTTTAAGCAGTATAAATGAAATTGTACCGAGCATGTAGGAGCTAGTGAACATCATCATGATGACATATGCTTAAATTAATAATAAGATCGGATCTTATTTTGCAGAATTAGGGGTGATCAGCAACATTTTGTGCGCAGAGACGAGTTAAAGGTATTTAGAAATAAATCTGGCTAATTATTTGAACATACACTGCCTAAAATTCCCAAATTGACATTTTGCGCTGTTTGAATCATTAGGCGGCTTGGGAGATTTTTACGCCACTTCTGCACGGCATAGATAGGGGAGAATCCAAGCCGAAACCTTACAAGCCAGGTAGCCGAGGTCCAACTGAAGCAGATGAGTTGCTGGAACGAGCGGGTTATGTTCAAACGCATGGCTATATATGGATCCCTCCCACCTTGTAACATAGCATACCGCCTCTATAAATAATCTTCCAGTTGCTGTATGAGCCTGGGGTTTTGTTAGAGCCCACTTGTAACAGTTTATAGATGTTGCATGCCTCCATAAAATATATAGATCAGTACGCTGCTTGGTTAATATGCCACGGAAATGTCCTGTTGAAATTTTTTAACCTTAATGGGCTGTTCATTTAGAACATGAGCTCAGGTGTGGTGTGTATTGCTATTCAGATGTAATAAAATGTGTTCCAAGCCAATGCAAGTGAATTTGGATTACTAGTGAATTCCCTTCTTGAATGAATTGTTATGTGTTTTTTGTTTTTGTTTTTGTTTTTTTATCGGGCAAGAAACTTATTCATAATGGATTTTTGAATCCTTAACCTTCCATTTTGGAGGGTAAAGAAGTATCACTAGGTTACTGGTAGACATTTTTATTCAAATAATTTAAAACGATGTCTCTCTTTTGGATAAAAGATGAATTCCAAAAGAAAATGTCTTACAATTCTTACATATTAGAAAAATTTAACAAGGAAACTCTGAATAACACAAAAAAAATAAAATAAAATAAAATTCCAAAATAAATGTGTTTTTATAAAACAAAACTCAAGAAAAAACAAAAAGATAATAATTCAAGTAAAAAACTGGATTCAGTTGTTTAGTTCAACTAGAAAATTGAAGAAAATATTATTATTATTTTTAGAATTTTAGAAGGGAGATACATTTTTTTAGTTTAAGTAGGAAACTAAGATGGATTAATCACTTTTACACATAAATTAAAGAGAAATAAAATATAAATAAGATCACTTGTTCAAGAGATTTTTTTAAAAAATAATATCAATATATTATAGTTTGTCTAACAATTTATCTCTTTTTTATTTTTATTTTTATTTATTTTTACAAATAAACTATTCCTTTCAAACTTAAGATTGCTGCTATTTCTTTCGTTTGAGCTTACGTGTGAAAGTCGGTCGACTGAGTCGCCGCCAAATTTATTGATATTTACGGATTGTGTGTTATATCGGAACACACTGCTTATTCTCAACGGCGGAGAGAGAAAGTAAGAAGCAGCAGAAACTAGGAAGAAGAAGAGAGAGAGATGGAGAACGGAAGCTATAACGAAATACCCGAAAACGCCAATGAACGTAAGTAATATCCTCCTTAATCGAGTTTCGTTGTTACGACTTCTCAATTATATGTATACGTATATACACTTGAATTCGATATTCTGATTAGAATTTGTTTGTGGGTGGTGTTGTTTCAGATTGCCCAGGTCCTGAATCGGATTCTGCTGGCAAATCCGATGCCTGCGAAGGTTGCCCTAATCAGGAAATTTGTGCTACTGCTCCGAAGGGTCCCGACCCAGGTTCCCTCTTTCTCTCTATATGTATATATATGTTCATGTATAGGGGTATGTGTGTATATGGATATGTATAAATTCGTATTTGTACATTTTTCATAGTTCTATTCATGAATTACTGTGTCATATTACCAACGAGCCAGCGGCGGTATTAGCCTCTTGCTTCCCAAAGGGAGGTCAAGGTTCAAGCCCCAATGGAGGCATATGCGTGTGAGTACCAACTAAGAAAAAATTTATTGTGTCATATTCAAAATTTGCAAACAAGGTTAGATTTTTCTAGAGGTATTAAATCTGTAGAGTGCCAAGACCTTGGAATAATGGTAAATCTTTATTTTGAAGTACCTTCCATTAGTTCAAGTTCTCTCTTTTTTATGGCCAATATTAGTTTGTTGCTTGGTGCTCGGTTGCGATAAACAGTTGGTGTTTGGGCTATCTATTATGAATCAAATGAATCTCAATAGAACTTTGTAGCGATTTTTTGCTGGAACACTAGATAATATAATAAATGGAGATATCAAACAACCCCATAGAGATGATATGGATGAAGGAGAAGTAGACTAGCCAATAGGATTTATGGTGAAGGTAGGGTTGTTTGTTATCGCCACAGATCTGTAAGTTAACGTGTCTCTTGGTTCTGCCTTTTTAGTGCTTGCCTTGGAATCTGTATTAATAGCCCTAGGTTTTCTGGGTAATACCCAAGGCTTTTGAGGGGACCTGGTCCTTGCTTGGTTTCTAAGGTCATAGGTAATAGCTCCTCTAAACGTCTAAAAGGGTCAAATCACCCCTTCCCGCCGTACTTTTGGTGGCATAGTGTGCTAAGTTTTAAATGCAACATTAAATGCATTAGGCTAGGCAGCAGCAGCGGTAGTCGGATAATTAATGGCTCTTATCAGGGCATTGTAAGGGTCTCTTTCGCAGTTTGTGGTTCACCATCCCTTTAGCTAGGCCTATTACTTGGCATTAGGCAAATCTAACTTCTCATCCATCAATCCAAAATCCTTCGAAGCATCACTGAAGCTAGTTGTGAGTGTTTGCGATGGCCTTACCCATATCTTATTCTGTATTCAACAACTTTGGCTCGAGATAATGATAATCTCGGGATTCAATGGCTTGGCATGCTACCAAGGTTTTATTTTAGACTGGAGGGTTGCTACCTCGAGGTTTGAAGATCTGGCATGGTGCCAGGGTTTTATTTAGACTTGAGGGTTGCAACCTCGAGTTTTGATGACCTGGCACAGTACTAGAGTTTTATTTGGACTCGAGATTTGCATTCTCAGGGTTTGATGAACTGGTGTGACGTCAGGGTTTTCTTTGGACTCGAGGGTTGCAACCTTGAGGTTTGATGATTGCATTCTCAAGCTTTGATGACCTGGCATGACGTCAAGGTTTTCTTTGGACTCGAGGCTTGATGACCTGGCATGATGCCAGGGTTTTCATTTGACTTCTCAATGAGCCACGTGGGTGCCATGCAGGCTGTCTTTTGAATTTTCAATGAGGGTTTTCATTTGACTTCTCAAAGAGCCACATGGGTGCCATGTAGACTGTTTTTTGAATTTTCAACGATCCATGTGGCTGGCACTAAGTGACACCCACATTTAAATCTTTTGGGATTAATTAAGTACGTGACTTTTCAACTCTATGTGGATTCTAGACCCATGTTTTCTATTGGCTGGCAAACATGTCCTTTTCTCATGAAATTTTGGTCCATATTCTTTTCAGATTTGCTATTCCGATTTTGGTGCCTTGATTAGTGACAGTTCTGTTCTTTTTGGAAAGTATTGTTGATTTTTTACCATCTTGTTGTTTTCATAATTAAAATTTGAAGGAAAATGAATTAATCACATCTAGGGAAACAATAGAAGTAGTCTCTTTAAGGCTCCTAAAAATTCTAGAGAATACTAGTTATTCCCGTGATTAGAAGGTTTTGCCTTTATCCATGGATTATAACCTACCTATGCCACATGATAGAAACAATAATTTGCTCTCCCTGCATATTCTTGTCAGATGTTCTTTGCCTATTTTACTGGAAACTTTATTTTGCAACACTTGGTGTATTCCTTGCACCCAAAACACACACACACACACACACACACACACACACACACACACACACACACACAAAAAAATGATCCAGGATAATCCTAATAATTACAAACTAATATTTGAAATTAAAGATAAAATTTCGTGTAATTTAAGATCCCCATATGAACTAATGAAACTGTTTTATCTTCTTTGGAGCGGAATAATCATACTAACAAAATATAATAACTCATTCATGCATTCAACTCATGTACCATTTCTTTTTTGTTTTCACTTCTTTTGGTTTAAAAAGAAAAAATAATAATAATAGTAATTTAACTATCTTTTGTTGAATATGTTAAATGGGAAATCTTCTATCGTGTGTGCTGTCAATATATATATATATATATAGTTCGTGCTATATAATTTTTGACAGGCTACTGACAAAACAAATTGCTATTGTGTTTCATATAATGGTTTATTGACACCACTAGTTATTATATACAAGATTTTTTTGTGTAGCAGCAACAATCACATCTTCTTTTTTTTTTTTTTTTGATCATGTTCAATGTGTCCCCTGAATTAAATTGACTTTGTCGCTGAAGGCATGCATTATATTATATTTTTACCTTTTGTGAACTAAAGTGCATCAGATATGATTTCCTTTTGTGAGCTAATATTGGATGCATTTCCGGAGTAGATACTCTCTCTCTCTTTCTCTCTTGTACCATTTTAAGAATTTCATTTCGAATACTTGGGGATGATCATAATCAATTCGCTCATGATTCAAAGCCGACCATGACCTTAACTAGATATTTTGTTTTTTGTTTTTTGTTTTTTGGAATTGGCAATACCTGGGTGCCTGCCTTCTCTCTCTCTCTCTTAAAAGTTGATATCCTTCGATTGCCATTTTAATTAGCCAATGAACTAGATAAAAGTTGCTTGGAGCCTTGGATGCCACCAGAACGGGGGCTCCTTAAAGACAGCTTATCTTGAACCATCATAATCCTGGACTTGGTCTATTTAGCTCTGTTAATAGAAATTTCTCAAAGAGAATGCCGGGTTTAAAATATTAGGAGGCTTTAATTTGACGTTGTGGAGGGTAGTCTTAAGAGTTCTCTCCTTGCTATCAGCTGGGGTTCTTGTTTGAAAGATGTTGAACGTAGTTGCACACTTTGGTGAAAGCAATGAGTATGAAATATGGTTTTTTTCCCTCTAAAAGCTAGCAAGGATGATTTTTTAGATGATTTAATTTGCTAAATGGAACCTGAGGATGGAGGTTTTTCTAGGATTATGATATTCTAGAATGGAACTTGAAAATCCTTAATTCCAAGCTTCTAAAGAAGAGTTGATGGACTTATCAAAAAAAAAAAAAAAAAAAAACAGAAGAGTTGATGGAAGTTTAATTTGGGGCCCATTCTCATGCAAATGTGTGTGGTCATTATAAATAAAGCAGTATCTGATAATTTAATCGTTACTCTTCATGCGATTTTTTAACTGTTAAGTAGAATTTGTGTGGGACCATTGGAGTAGTACTGAAGTGGCAGTTTCTGTCCAGGCGAGTCCTGGAAAAGTGGCTTAACCTTGAGTATTCTCATGCCTCTCTTAAGTGACATGGCTGAAAAGGAACTATGATTCCACTGTCTATTACGATAGTTCTGTGATATCTATTGCTATAGAATGTCTCAGTTTGGTTATCCATGTATGTAGAAAGGTTCCCTGAGCCTTCTCCCTGATGTTGCAAAGGCCAGGCTGCCACTGAATAATTGGTCTGAAGTGCTATTCAGGAAATGTTATCGTTGTGGTTTAGCTATTGTTCATTAGCAGTCTACTTATCCATGGTATTTTAAATTCCTTTGTGTTTTGCTTCTGGTCTGAATTGTATTTTCTGACTTTCTGGAACTTTGAATATTCCTACTTCTGCAAGTGGTGCTACCAATATTTAGGCCACTGGCTTTGGATTCTTTTTGGTTCTTTACCACGTACTATATTTCTCAAGGTATTCTGTAGGATTTTCTCTTTGTAATGGGGTGTTTCATGTGTGTTATTTGTTTCTTCTTGTGTGTCATCTTGAGTTGCCAATAGGAAAAGGGAGAAGAAGTTGAACTACGTATGCATCTCATTTTGAGGGTAATACTGGGGGGAAGCGGAAGACAAAAGTTAATGTGGGTAGAGTTAGTAAAGATAGATATGATAGCATATGGTTTGACTTGGACTATGGCCTTAGAGCTGAATGGAGACATAGGATTCATGTAGCTGACCCTAAGTAGGCAAAAAGGCTTCTTCTTCTTCTTGTTGTCATATATTTTTAATTTTTTACTATCGAAATCTCATTTAGTTATTTATTATTTTCATTTTGTTGCATTGTATTTACCTAACTTTAGAAACGATTCACATGAATTTTCAAATGATACGAGCTGAAATCTTTGGAGCAAACTTTATTGTCTGCATTTTAAAGCATTCTCACATCTCATAGAGAATAATTGTAATTTCCGTTTTTCCAGAAATTGGAATTATTTGCCTGACGAGAAAATGATTTTTTTTCCTGTTATCTGAGTGATATGCATTGCTTCTTCTGCAGACTTGGTTACAATTGCAGAACGAATGGCTACTGTGAAGCATAAGATACTGGTTTTGTCCGGGAAGGGTGGAGTTGGTAAGAGCACTTTCTCTGCTCAACTCTCATTTGCACTAGCCGCAATGGATTTTCAGGTGGGTCTCCTTGATATTGATATATGTGGCCCAAGCATCCCCAAGATGCTTGGTCTAGAAGGCCAGGAGATTCACCAGAGCAACCTTGGTTGGTCACCTGTCTATGTGGAGTCCAACCTTGGGGTCATGTCTATTGGGTTCATGATCCCCGACCCAGATGAGGCGGTCATATGGAGGGGTCCACGCAAGAATGGGATCATCAAGCATTTTTTAAAGGAAGTTAATTGGGGAGAGCTTGATTTTCTAGTGGTGGATGCTCCACCTGGGACCTCAGACGAGCATATCTCAATTGTCCAATTCCTCCAAGCAACTGGAATAGATGGTGCTATCATAGTCACCACCCCACAACAGGTCTCTTTGATCGATGTGCGTAAAGAAGTGAGTTTCTGCAAGAAGGTGGGATTACAAGTCCTTGGTGTTGTGGAGAACATGAGTGGCTTGTGCCAACCGGTATCAGATTTCAAATTCATGAGGGTGTTGGAGACAGGTGAACAAAAAGATGTCACAGAGTGGGTTAATGAGTATCTGAAAGACAAAGCACCAGAGATGCTAAATTTGGTTGCTTGCACAGAAATATTTGATAGTAGTGGTGGTGGTGCAACGAAGATGTGTAGTGATATGGGCGTCCCTTTTCTTGGAAAAGTGCCACTTGACCCCCAGCTATGCAAAGCTGCCGAAGAAGGTAGATCCTGTTTCACTGATAATAAATGCGGGGTGAGCGCCGCTGCACTGAAGAAGATCGTAGAAAAAGTGGTGACTAATCAAGGGATGTCGAGAATGGAAGATGGTGCTTAGAGTTTGGTATTGAGATTAACTGTTCTGAATGAAGGTTTTGTTTTCTGCAATTTTTTTTTTTTTAATGGACTTCAATACTTATCTTCTTTACAGTGAATCAGGAGTTACATGGTGTAAACGTTTAGCTAATGATTGTGTATAAATGTTATATGACTTATGATGATTTGTTCCTTTGGAAGCCAAGTGTATTTGACTTGTAACTCTGCATCAATTCATTTGGAAATTGAACGGATTGATTGTATGTAAACTGTAGCCAACTCATATCTGCTAGGAAAATGATTAGCTTTTCTGGTACGTGATAGGCATCAGTGCAGTTGGTATATAATTTGTGCGTAAATATTTAGTGAAGTCCAAACTATGGAATGTAAATTTGCCAAAGAAAAAAAAATTATGACAAGTAATAAGATAAATAGGACAATGACAGGGCAAGAATACACAAATGAGAAAAATGTAATATTTTATAAACCAAAATATATCTTTGTACGAATTTATTTACATTATAATGAAAATCAATCACTAATCTTCGAGGCGCCCAAAATGTAATATTTTATAAACCAATATATATATATTTTTACTAATTTATTTACATTATAATGAAAATCAATCACTAATCTTCGGGGGTGGGCGCTTGCCCATGGATATGGTGCTGCATACCTACTTGTTTATATCCATTTATTTTTTCATCCAGATTCAATATGGGACAAGTTTTCCTTGTAACATTTTCCCCCACCTGAACTCGCAATGCACTTGTTGCGGCTTGGGCCACTCTGCCTACCAGGGGTAAAGACTCGGACGCCTTCCCGGCCGGGAGCTTGGCGTGGCACCAGATCAATGACTTGTTTGATTCTAATATCAACTGTAAAGGGTGGGCGCTTGCCCATTCACCCAAAAACTTAATTTATTGGATAGTTATGCATACACACTGAAGATACAAGAAATTCCTTCCCTCTTTCTCTCTCTAGAATTCTTGCATTTCAACCAAAAAAATATCCCCCCTTTCTTTCCATTACTTCTCCTATTTATAGATATTTACAAATATTGATGGACTGCTGGATCTAGGCCCGTTCCTCCATGAGTCCTGGTCATCTTTAATGGACTTATTCGCGTTCGGCCCATATGACAGTGTCTTTCTATGGGCCTGACCCATTTGTACGGACCGGATGTCGCGTTTGCAAGTCTTATCCGGCCCATGTCATCTCGGGCCTCCTCAACTGCCCCCATAATTACCCCTTGTTTAATAAGGGGGTAATTATTGAAGGCGTCTCATCATGACGTTGACGGCTCGAGAAACCCACATGGGGGAACGGACGGTCAGATCCAGAATCAATGTTCCGGGGCTCGATGAATTTCTCGCCTTCCTGACGCTTCGGCCCTCGGGTCCCCTTTGCCTTTATAAGGCTCTAGAATACCACTTCATGCCTTTTTACCGTCTCCATCATCAGTCAAATCTCTCTCTTTTTAGAACAGTGCTAAGCTTTTTCCGGTGAAATCCTTCAAGAGTCATTCTTCCAGCGGTCTTGCAGTGCTCTTTGTTACTTTCTATCTCAGAGGTTAGTTTTGTTCCTTTTTACTTTCGGCAGGCTTCTTTTTACCCTTTTAGATCCTTCAAACACTTCCACCATGGTTGTAGATCTAGATGTTCGTCGTATTAGACTTAGACTTCCTGACAACATCCAAGTTAGGGTTTGCCCTAAGGATGTTAATATTATGACCGGTGCCAGCCTCCTTCCCGGCGAAGTTTTATTTTCAAACCTTCAATTGAATGTCGTTAGGTTCCCTCTGCACCCCTTCTTTAATTATGTCTTCAATAGACTGGGGATATCCCCCCTGCAGGTAAACCCCAATTTCTTTAGAATTATATCCGTTATGCTACTGTTGATTCGTGATAGAAGTCTGGACCTTGACCTCATAGATCTTCTTCTGTGTTATAAGGTCAGTAAGATCCGAACTAACGAGCCCTTCTACCACTTCTACCCGATCGACAAGATGTCCATATATACGGACACAATCAAATCTGAAAAGGGTTGGAGGGATAACATCGTGGGCATTAGTGGGGCTTGGTCTTCGCCGGCTGCAGAGGATTACCCAATCCCGAGCGCCTTTGGCGTCTGTTCTGTTTCCTCATATAAGAAATTCAAATCTCACAAAAATGATTGTCCCTGCGAAACACGTGTTCCTCGCTTTTGTACTTTCTTATGCCGCTCCTTAGGAATACCTTGTGATGACTTGAGCTACAGTGTTTGCAGGGATAGGAGTAATTACTTGAAGAAATACGTTCTGAACGATATTCCTTCCTGCTCAGACCTCCTCACTTCAGACAACCTTCTAGCGCTCTCATCCCTCGGCTATACCATGAGCAGGCTTCAGATTCCATCCTTTGGCAGGAAGAAAAATACTCCCCCAGCCACTTCTGCTGCTGGGGCAACCTCCTCTCCTGCATCAGCCTCTTCCTCAGCCACCATCTCTGACACCATCCCGAGCACGGTGGCTATTGATTCTGTTGTCAGCACCCCTGCTACCAACCCGAGCGCGTCTCCACAAATCACTACAGCCCCTGCTGCCGCTGGGGGCGCTCGGGACAAAGAACGAGGCAAAAGGCCTCATCATGACGGTGGAGTCGACCCTGAGGAGGAACCTCTTATAAGAAGGACCCGGGTCTCTGGGCCGGGTGCTCTCTTGCATCGCCCAGTCAGAGCTCCTGCCCCCTCCGGGCCTGTTGCAGCTGGTGCCTCTGCTTCTGCTTCAGCCTCCCCTTCTCTTCTCACTTTACCACCATGGGCTCCTCGGTACACCAGAACGGATGGGACGTTCGTGAAGCCGAACGAGACCATGCTAAAGGATGGCCAGACCGCCATGGCGTATTATAGGAGCATGTGGACTCCGAAAGACCTTGAGGCGGCGAAAGGTCTATCCCAGAAGGATGTGTTCAGCTGCTTTCCCCAATCTGCCATGGAGGTGACTTTTATTTTCCAACTTATGAATCCTCTCATATTATTTGGTCTTACCTTCGTCCGACCAGACTATCGGTTTAACCATTATTAATGTATATCTATGCAGACTTTGTTCGGAATGATGGCTATGCAGAAGCAGGTTGAAATGGGGAACGCCAGGGCTCGTAAGTTTTCTGATAGCCTGGAGGTGGCCAATAAGGAAAACGACCTTCTCGCCAGCAAGAATACCGAGGTATTGGCTCGGCTTGAAAAAATCGAACAAGAAAGAGATGTCTTGAAGAAGGAAAACGACTCTCTTCAGGATGAGAAGGATGCCCTCCAGCTTGAAAAGAGTGTCTGGCAGACTGAGCGTGATTCAATCAGAGACGAAAAGGCAGAGCTCCAGCGCCTTCTGGCTGATGAACAGTCTGCTCGGATGGCTTTTGAGAAGAGAGCTCTGGACGAGCGTACTGCTCTGATTGATACCATCAGCAGAGTGAACGGTGGGATGCTGGCTCTTCATGCTCGGTTCTCAAGGGTCGGCGCTCTTAGATATGCTCAAGGATTCCGAGAAGGTTTCTCTGACCGAGTTCCGGATGAGGGACAGACCAGCTCAACTCCAGATGAGGTCGATAAGGATTTAGGGATTGACCTTCTGGGGGTCTATGTTGACCCAGAACCCACCGAAGCGGAGCACATATTTGATGAATGCCAGGACATTGCTTCCTCTAGGATCACTACAGTTCCTCCTACCGCTCTGCCTCTAATCGCTCCTCAATCGTCAACTGTGGTATCTCCCATAGCCACTGCTGACGTTGGCCCCCAGCAGAATGACTCTGTTATTCATCTTGATTCCCCACCTCGTGAGGGTGAGATGGCTGATGGGACTGAGGAGGCGGACCGGCATAACCAGGAGGCTGTCGGTACTGGGGCAGCTAGCTAGGACTCCTCCGGACTCTCCGATTCTATACTTTTTTGTAACAATGTGACTTGAATACTTCATTTTTTTTTGTAAATCCAATGCTTATCATGAATGAGATGACAGAACTCTTTTTCTCTTTTTCCTTTGTGTTACGCTCTGTTCAAACCCATTTTCAATATATATATACCTTTTCTCTTTTTTTTTTTATATTAACTTTGTCGCGTGCTTGTTTATGGCAAGTGCTTGGCGTTCGGCTTGTGGTGCCAGCTGCCACTTATCTTGCTTAAGTGCCTGGCGCTCGGCTAGAATACCACTTGCCACTTGGCTTTTCATTTTTTAGCAAGTGCTTGGCGTTCGGCTTATGGTGCTAGCTGCCACTTATCTTGCTTAAGTGCCTGGCGCTCGGCTAGAACGCCACTTGCCACTTGGCTTTTCATTTTTTAGCAAGTGTCTGGCGTTCGGCTTATGGTGCCAGCTGCCACTTATCTTGCTTAAGTGCCTGGCGCTCGGCTAGAATGCCACTTGCCACTTGGCTTTTCATTTTTTAGTAAGTGTCTGGCGTTCGGCTTATGGTGCCAGCTGCCACTTATCTTGCTTAAGTGTCTGGCGCTCGGCTAGAATGCCACTTGCCACTTGGTTTTTCATTTTTTAGCAAGTGCCTGGCGTTCGGCTTATGGTGTCAGCTGCCACTTATCTTGCTTAAGTGCCTGGCGCTCGGCTAGAACGCCACTTGCCACTTGGCTTTTCATTTTTTAGCAAGTGTCTGGCGTTCGGCTTATGGTGCCAGCTGCCACTTATCTTGCTTAAGTGCCTGGCGCTCGGCTAGAATGCCACTTGCCACTTGGCTTTTCATTTTTTAGCAAGTGTCTGGCGTTCGGCTTATGGTGCCAGCTGCCACTTATCTTGCTTAAGTGCCTGGCGCTCGGCTAGAACGCCACTTGCCACTTGGCTTTTCATTTTTTAGCAAGTGTATGGCGTTCGGCTTATAGTGCCAGCTGCCACTTATCTTGCTTAAGTGCCTGGCGCTCGGCTAGAATGCCACTTGCCACTTGGCTTTTCATTTTTTATTTTTATTTTTAGCAACCCATTGAAGAGGAAAGTTATTTTTATAAATTTCAGGAATTTGCACATTCATACGTACTTGATTGACAACAAACAACACCCAATAAAGCCGAAACTTAGCTTTTATTGGTAGTACCTCTTTAGAGACGTGGCATTCCAGGGCTTGCTGACCAACATTCCCGCCATGGTTTCTAACGTATATGCTCCCTTGCCTATGACTTCTGCAATTCTGTATGGGCCTTCCCAGGGCGGCATCATTTTTTTGACTATCCCCACCTTTCTTTTCAGAACCAGATCGCCAGGGGCAAAATCTCTGTGTTTCACTCTTTTGTTGTGACTATTCGCCAATACTTGCTGGTATGATGCTAACCTTATTGCTACAGCGTCCCTCCTTTCGTCTATCATATCGAGGTTCAATCTTAACATCTTGTCGTTCTGATCTCGACTCCATGCTAAGCTTCTGATAGTTGGGACCAAGTGCTCAACTGGTATAACTGCCTCAGTACCATATGCCATTGCAAACGGGCTCTTCCCAGTCGGCCGCCTTGGGGTGGTTCTGTAAGCCCATAGGACGTTCGGGAGCTCATCCAACCACTTCGCTTTATGGTCCTCCAGCTTCTTCTTAATGCAGGCGAAAATGGTTCTGTTTGTAATTTCTGCTTGTCCATTGGCCTGAGGATGACTTACTGCAGCCAACTTCTGGTTAATTCCATACTCCTCCAGCAGCTCTCTTACTTGCTTGCTGTCGAGGTTCGTGCCATTATCCATGACTATTGATCTTGGAACGCCGAAACGGCAGATAATATTGTTCCAAATAATCGTCTCACATGAGTCTGAGTCACGCTAGGATATGGTTCTGCTTCCACCCACTTAGTGAAGTAATCCGTGGCCAGTAACACATACTTGTTCTGAGCTCTTGCCGTTGGCAGAAGACCGACCACATCCATCCCCCATTGCGCGAAAGACCATGGCGAGGCCATTACGTGCAATTCCTCAGGTGGTTGGTGGATCAATGGTCCATATCGTTGGCATTTATCACACCTTCGAGAGAACTCCTCCGCATCTCTTGACATGTTCGGCCAGAAATACCCTTGTGTCATTGCTTTATGCGCTAACGATCTTCCCCCAGAATGATTGCCACACACACCTTCATGAATAGCTCGCAATACCTGCTGCGACTCTGTGGGGGTGACACACTTCAAGTATGGGCCAGAGTAGGATCTTCTGTACAGCTGGTTATGCACGATGGCGTATTTTGCAGCATTCTTTTTGAGTTTCCTAGCTTCATCCCTTTGCATAGGCAAAACGCCATCTCGAATATAAGTAATGATGGGGTCAATCCAACTCGGTTCATACGGTATGACGTTGACTTGCCAAGGGTCAGAGTCCAAAGGTTCTTCGAAAATAGATGGCTGGGTCAATATTCCTATTGGAATCACCCTCGCCAATGTTTCACCAGAACTCAAAGCACTACATGCTAACCGGTCCGCATCTGCGTTCTGTTCCCTTGGTAACTGTATGAATTCAATCTTTGCAAAGTCCTTGGCTTTATGCAGAACGGCAGAACGATATGCCTCCATCATGTCATCCTTGGTCGCGTACTCACCATTTACCTGCCGAACAATCAACTGTGAGTCACTATAAACAGTCAAACTTCTGACCTGTAGCTCTCTGGCCAACTTTAACCCATTCAGCAACGCCTCGTATTCCGCTTCATTATTGGTGGCTCGGAACTCAAGTCTGAGTGCTTGACTCAAAGAAGTACCCTATGGGGTTTGCAGTTTAACCCCAATTCCAGCCCCCATCTGGTTAGAGGAGCCATCCACATAAAGTTTCCAAGAGCCGCACCTGAGGTCTTCTTCCGTATCTTCAGAGTCACATTCTAGCAGGAAATCGGCTACCGCTTGTCCTTTGACAACTGTTCTCGGCTCATATGTTATGTCAAATGAACTTAACTCTATGACCCACTTTGTCATTCTGCTCGAGAGTTCTGGCTTGTGCATAAGCACTCTGATTGGAAAAGTTGTTAAAACAGCTATAGGGTGGGATTCGAAATAATGCCTCAACTTTCTTTTTGCGTTTACCAGTGCAAGCATCACCCGTTCGGCCTTCGAGTATTTTCGTTCTGCCTCGGTCATTGTTTTACTGACATAAAATACCGGGTGTTGCACGCTTTCCTTGCAACGAATCAAAACGGCACTTGTCGCAACACTAGATACTCCAAGATACAAAAATAACTTTTCTTCTAGATCCGGGGCTGACAGGATTGGTAGATTCTGCATATATTCCTTCAAATGGGTCAATGCTTGTCGTTGCTCATCTCCCCAGACCTGTCTTCCATGACTCCGAATCGTGTCAAAGAACGGCTTGCAGCGGTCTGACAATTTTGAAATGAATCGACTTAATGCAGCTATTCGTCCTGTGAGGGCTTGCACCTCTCTGATCGTCTTTGGCTCGGCATTCTTAATCAAAGCCTCTGCTTGAGTGGGGCTAACTTCGATGCCTCTGCGGTTGACCACGTGTCCCAAAAACTGACCGAAACTCACACCGAACGAGCACTTGGTTAGATTGAGCCTCATCCCATATCGCCTCAGCACATCAAATATATCTTGCAGATGTTTCAGATGATCATTCTTTTTTCTACTCTTTACCACCATATCATCAATATAGGCTTCCACAATCTTTCCTATTTGATCCTTGAAAATTTTGCTAACAAGTCTTTGATAAGTTGCTCCCGCGTTCTTTAGTCCGAAAGGCATAACTTTGTAGCAGTATGTCCCTCACTCGGTTACAAAAGAAGTTTTTTCTTCATCTGCCGGGTCCATAGGGATCTTATTATAACCTGAATAAGCGTCCAGAAAGGTTAAGCGTTCATACCCGGTGGTAGCATCCACCATTTGATCAATCTTTGGCAGCGGGAAGCTATCCTTCGGACAGGCTTTGTTCAAATTGGTGAAATCAATGCATACTCGCCATTTCCCATTCTTCTTCTGCACGACAACGACGTTGGACAACCAATCAGGGTAGTGTACTTCTCTGATAAATCCCGCATCAAGCAGCCTATCAACTTCCTCGGCTATGATTTGGTTGCGTTCTGGAGCAAATCTTCGTTGCTTCTGTTTTACTGGTTTGAAATTGGGATTGACATTCAAGGAATGACAGGATACGGAGGGATTAATTCCAGGCATGTCTAGGTGACTCCATGCAAATACATCGGTATTGTGAGACAAGAAGTCAGCTAGCTCTTGCCGCTCTTCCCTGGTCAGTCTTATTCCTACTCTGGTAGTTCGTTCTGGCCTGGACTGATCGATCTGCACATCCAGAAGGGGCTCTTCGGTCAAGTCAACCGACTCCTCCACCCTGTTCTGCTTGGGCGGAGGTTCCTGTAATTGCTATCTGGGGCTTGCCGGTCGGACGGGCGCCTTCCCTTTCCCAGCATACTTTAGTGTGACGGAATAGCACTCTTTGGCTGCAACCTGATCCCCACGAATGTCTATTACCTTATTTCCATCGGGTCCGAGGCACCTCATGACCTAATGCAAAGTTGAGGGTACTCCTTAGACTCTGTGAATCCATTCTCTTCCCATCAGGAGATTGTACGAGGGGTGAATCTCTACAACCACAAAAGTTTCCATAAGAGCTCGTTCTGCAGCTTGAACTTCTACTTCCACCATTCCGACGGGCTCCACCCTCTTGCCATCGAATCCTAACAAGGGATTTCCAGTGGGCTTGAGCCTCTCTGGTTTAATCTCGAGCCGATCAAATGTGTCCCTCGGCATGACATTCGCACTGCTCCCGGGATCGATCAGAACTCTGCGCACCAGGCAGTCCGCCACTGTTAAACTGACTACCAACGGGTCTTCATGGGGGATTTGAACACGCTGCAGGTCTGTCTTGTCGAACTTTATCTGTATCGATGTGATCTGCTGGTGTAGAGTATTCACACTGCTGACCCTTTTCTTCATCTGCGCCTGCCGTAGGCGCGCTCGGAGCAGCTCATCTGAATCTTCGCTGGGCTCGGGTCGACCGTGGATAGCATTGATTATACGAACTGGTTGTGAATTGTGGGAGCTTTGTTTATGGCTCCTTTTTACTTGTTCCATCGGTCGATTCTGCTCTGTCGCCGAGCCTTGAACATAACTCGCGAACTCCCCTCTAGCTATCAACATCTCCATTTGCCTTCTCAAATTCCTGCATTCATTAGTCTGATGACCGAAATCCGAATGGAAAGCACAATGTTTAGTCTGATCCCTCTGTTCGAGGGGTTGCCTAATTGGTAGTGGTGGATGAAACTTATCTTTGTTCTCCTGATATAGCCTCGCCAGAGTGACCTTCAGCGGAGTGATTAGCTCTTCCTCCCTGGACCTCTTTTCTGCCTTCCAGGAGGTCTGACGCTGCGGCTGAGCCTGCTTCTGCCTGATCTTTGCCTTGGACTTTTCCTCGGTCGACACGAGCGACGCTGTTCGAGCATTGGCTGCCTCTTCTTCTTCTAGGCACACAAAGCCGTCGCCTCTTTCATTGAGTTCATCCATAGTCGTCGGCGTGTTCACTACCAGACTGGTATGGAACGGAGTGCCACGTGTCATGGCTAACTTGAAGGCTTGAACCTCTGTAGAAGGGTGGCATTCGATTACCATACTCTTAGTGAGATTAAACCTGGTGAGAAAAGCCTGGTGACGTTCATCTTTGTGCTGTCTCATTGTGAATAGGCTTGAGATGTCCTTTGGCGGACGCTTGTTCCCATAGTACTAACTTATGAACCGATCGCACAGATCTCGGAAGCTACCAATGGAGCTCTTAGGTAAGTTCTTGAACCAGCTGAGCGCCGGTCCAGCTAGGCTTGTAGGGAAACATTTGCACATTAAAGCGTCGTTTTCAGTATTTAGGGCCATCTTTAACTGGATATGGTACACATGATCGATCGGATCGGTTGTTCAGTCAAACAGAATAAATACTGGCATAACAAACTTCCTTGGATGCGGGGCATTCAGGATCTCGTCAGTGAATGGTGAATCAACCGTTCGAGCCGCGGATCGGAGTGCTTCATTCTCTCTTTGGCGCCCAGTGGTAGCTCTGTGGGCTACGGTTCTGCTCTCCGAACCGCGATGAGTGATTGTAGCCATGGAGGGCCGGTAGGACGGATCGAACGACCGTTCCTCTATGAGCTCTCTTTGCCAAGGCGACGCAACTTGGCGGCGATCAACTTTCCCGATGCAGATCGAAGGTCATGGCTTCGTTCTGTCTGATCTGCTCATGTCGCGGATCAACGTGAGTCGATCCTTCGTGATCCTCAACTCGACGAGCATTTGGCGTCAAATCATCCATCCTTCTTTCATCACGGTGGAGAGCTGACTGACTGTTCTCGTCCTGCTCGCCTTGATGCGCGATATTAGATTGAACACCTCCTTCTCCGGCCGGAGGTGGACGCGAAACCGCGGGCATTTGCTGATGTTGCATTCCAGCTTTCAATTCTGCATTCTCTTTTTTGAGAGCCTCGATCAAGTTCATCAACTCCTCAAACTTTGTTTGCTGGACAGCCTCCACCGGATTGGAGCTTTCACCTATCATTATTCCTGAACGGAGTAAAGGCATTAATCTCAAGTTCGCGAGTAGATCCGAGCTTCGTGAGTGGGAATTTTTCAGATCTGGTTTCGAATTCTCCGAATTATGCTCACGGTTGACGAGATCTGAATTGTCCGAATTCTAAATCCGTCAGATCCTGCCACAATCGAACAACTCGTTGTTGCGTAGATCTGAAGCCACTTCTGCCAAAGCTACAGGAACTAAAATTCCTCCAGAGTAGGTCACAATCGCTCAGATCTGGATCCAACTCCCAAAGATCGAGTCTCGATCACCCGAATTGGTCTGAATCCACGCGATATTAATCATTGATCAACCAATCTTCCATGATTCCCACAGACCGCGCTAATTGAAGATACAAGAAATTCTTTCCCTCTTTCTCTCTTTAGAATTCTTGCATTTCAACCAAAAAAATATCCCCCCTTTCTTTCCATTACTTCTCCTATTTATAGATATTTACAAATGTTGATGGACTGCTGGATCTAGGCCCGTTCCTCCATGAGTCCTGGTCATTTTTGATGGGCTTATTCGCGTTCGGCCCATATGGCAGTGTCTTTCTATGGGCCTGACCAATCTGTACGGACCGGATGTCGCGTTTGCAAGTCATATCCGGCCCATGTCATCTCGGGCCTCCTCACACACCCATTTATATAACCATTCATTTTTCCATCCGAAACCGATGTCAAAGGTCTACATTTTTTTTTTTTGTTTATAACCTAATATTATTTTTCAAATTAAATCATAGTATGTTTTAAAATTACATCAAAATTCCATTTTACTATTTAGAAAAATAACAAATGTACCTTGCCATGTCATCATTCCAACCAAGAAAAAAAATATTCAAATTCCAAACAACGCTATTGAGTTGAACATTCAAACTTCTTCGCTATTCTATTAGCGTTAGTTTGGTAGGTGGAAATAAAATGAAATAAAGTGGAATGGGATGTTTTTAATTTCATTCTTTTGTTTCGAAAGTAATTTTAAAGATGAAATGTCCATTCTCCACCTTTCTCGAGAATTCTGAGTAAAAATAAATATTTTTCTCAAACAACGCGATCCAATAATAGTCAACTTTTTCTTAATATTCGCTTCTCAATTTCCAAATTTACATCAAAAATATTTATTTATTTATTTGGTTTACATATATACATATATAGATTAGTATATATAGATTTATTTATTTATTTGGTTTACATATATATATATATATACTTATTAGTTTTCCTTTTTAAACCTTGCATAACCAAACTAGAAAATAAGAATGATCATTTCATTATCTTGTTCATTCTATTCCTACCTTATTTCATTCTTCCGTACCAGCCCTTAAGGTAGACACGGTGTGCCGTGCTTTCTAGTCAGATTTGTTCCTTCTCATTGCCGTGCTTTCTAGTCAGATTTGTTCCTTCTCATTGCATTTTAGACTTAATGCTACAAAGTTAGAAACATAGATGTTAAACGTGTGTCGACACTTGTTTCCTATAAATTTCTTGATTTAATAGTAGAATTTATTTTTATTTTTCCAAAATCATGCATAACAAGACAACCCAAACCTGTTGATTCAATACCAGATCAAAATCTTGATTTAATATAGAATTTAATTTTTTTCCCCCTAAATTATGCATAACAAGACAGCCCAAAGTACCAGATCAATCTGGTTCCCATCCCTTAAACCCCCAAAAATAATAATAAAATGAAAAACAAAACTTCAAAGTAATCTTGGTCATTTTCAAATGAACTGAAGGGAATTTAGTGGTTTGAAGCATTCAGGGTCTTGATATTCTTTCTCAGTGTGTTTTGTAAGTGATCCAACTTCACCTTTATTAACATTTAAAATAAGTTTAACCGAATAAAGACTGCACAGAGTCAACTAAAACTATTATAATAGACAGTAAAGGTCAAACAATAACCCGTTACTGTTGAAATTATAAACCAAGTAATTCAATTTTCAGTAGATGCTAATCCTGGTAAAATAGTTCAAAGTAGCATCATTCCCCAAAATGCATGAGAACAGACTGAGTAAAAAGTAAAATGCCAGAAAGGAGGTAACTTGCAAGGTATCATCAACTATCTCTCTAACCGGATCAAGCCATCCATCAACAAAAACCTGCAAGCAAAAGAAACCGAAGGAAATCAGAATCTTCGAATTATGGGTATATCAGCCATAAGGAAATAAAACCTGAAACCATGTTATACAAGTTTAAATGCAAACCCACAGACTACCAAGATTATAGCATTAACTAAGAATTCAACGCAATTTCTCCCAATGAGTTTGGAAAACTCTTCACAAGTCACAAACATTTCCCTGAACGAGATACTACTTCAAACATATAATTTGTGAGGGCTAAAAGTCGCAGAAGGAGATCCCTCACTTCTTCCGGTCATTACTATATACCTTCAAGTAACATAAATGCTTTCTTACTGTGAAGCCAATGTTCAATTATACCATGAAGAAAGAGAGAAATAATCTACAAAACAAAGGCTTTGACAAATATTTGATCACATCCATTGCCTCAAACGAACAATACTGAGAGCCAAAACCACATTTAAAATAAATGACACCAGCTTTAGGGATTTGCAAAGAAAACCAAGCATGAGATGAAGCACGTGGTATTTTTTAAGAGGAGGATAGAGGGGAGGGGGTGGGGGTTGGGGCATTAATAAGCTTCACAATATTCATATTTTTTACAGGATCTTTTTCTCCAGTAATTCTGGTATCAACTATCCTCAAGGAACAATTTATCCACAGAAACCTGATTTTCAACCTCATCAATGACAACACTAGCCCATCAGATACCTACACTAGCCTAGCAAAACAATCAGCGCCAACAGAAAGTTCATCAAGTATCAACAAAATGACCTTCCAACACTAAAAATTTGATCAGAATGTGGAAGGTCATACTTGCCATTACTGCCTTGTTACGAGGGGTTGTTTGTCCCACACTGGATCCGGATGGAAAAGTGATGGGGTATAAATGGATGGATATGTAGCACTACCCAATAGCTTGAACTTTTGGGTAAATGGGCAAGCATCCACCCGTTATAATTGGTATCAGAGCCAGATGAAATTCTTGATCCGGTGCCACACCAAGCGTCCGGGTGAGCCACCCTGGGTAGGCAGGGTGGCCTGACCACAACGAGAGTGTTGCGAGTTCGGGTGGGGCAAAATGTTACAAGGGGCCATTTGTCCTACATCGGATTCGGATGGGAAAGTGATTGGGTATAAATGCGTGGGTATGCAGCACTACCCAACAACTTGAACTTTTGGGTAAATGAGCAAGCGTCCACCCGTTACACTCCCTCTAAAGGGACTAGAGGCCACAGCAATCCAATAGACTTATCCACTAAGGCAAAACAGACTGTACACAAATTGTGGAAGAGGCTTACTAAAAGATGAACCATCAGATCACTATCACTAGGAGTTCTGCAGGCATATCTAACAAACTGCAACCATTGGTTGGATCTAACCCATGTTTGAATGAATATATGTGAACATAATATTTAGATTTTTATTGGGCAGAAAAATAAGTGCGCATAGTTAGAACTTGTACAAAATATTAACACACTGAAACATGGCTATGATGAATAGAGTCGAAAAAAAGAACCACACACAGCCATAGATCACCTATAAACGAACTGATGAAGAGGCATATCAGAACAATACCTGCCATAGAAAACCAAAAGGTGATAAAATACATGACTTGAAGCATAAAAATCTACAAAAATCCATCAAAAAAAAAAAAAAAAAAAAAAAAAAATGGCAAAAATAAATTGATGAAGAAACATGACAATACTATACCCTGCAAAAGAAACCAAAAGGCCCAAAACATAATGAAACATATTCAAGCATAAAACCTTGACAAAAACCCAACGAGCCATGGAAAGCACTTTCAGGCAAGTCAAATAATCGAAGCTGGTTAAAATCTGGAAGCATGTCAATACTCATAATGTTCAAATAAAATCTCTATCGTTGTACTTGTAGAGATCTCGTGTCCATGCTACAACATAATCAAGAATCCAACTGAAAAGGCACTCACTGCCTCAAATTTGTCTTGACAGACAACCTTTGCATGCCTAAATGGGTATTGAGAAATTTGCAGTGACAACTGAAAGCTAACAGGCCAGGAAAATTGATCCTTATGCTTGCACATGTAAACATGGCCAAGAGATGAATGCCAATTGTCAAGAACACATCAAGAGTGTAATAGCCTCGGATTGTAGAGAAGAGGCATATCGAGAAATAGTTAACATATACTTCTGACGATTCTATAATGGACGGCTCCAGTCCTAATTTTCTTCTTCCGGTTTCTTGATTATAATTCACATAAGACGTATAACCACATTTAGTCTGGTCTTGATTGTAAAAAAATGGGACTTGAACATCACATGCAGCACAACAAACCAATTACATACCAAAATGAGGCAGCAATCATTTCCACAATTATCTCAATAATATCATTAAACCTAATAGAATGCACAAATAGTCCTGTGGCTTTCTGAATCTCGTAGCTGCCACTCAAAGATGTCCAATATACTATCAACTATCAAGCCATATCAGAAAAATGCAAAAGCAATTTGAATATCATCTTAACCAATTTAAGGAAAATAGTAATAGACAGTCAATTAAAAATAAAAAAGAACATCAGTAAGTAGATTTATTTTGCAAGATTATTCTTCTGAGAAATAGATGAACCCCAACCATTTTCAGCCCCTTCTTATCAATAGAATCATTAAATTTAGATTATCCCAGTTTCTTTATATTGATCTCTCAAAGACTCAAAATATTCATACACACATCATACTAGAGTACTAAAACTCTTTTCACTGTGTACTAAATCCTTTTCACTTAAAATTATAACCCATTAATTAGGGAAATGATCTCTATATGTAAATTGCATTTATCAAAAGCATTTAATTAAGAGCTTTAGGTAATTAATTGGATCACCAAATAGCACTCTATTTCCAAGTTTATTGAGATGCTCAATTGTGTAGAATTACTGACTCATTTGTGCCCTGAACCAGAGTTCTAACCACATAACAAATCATATACTGTAGTTTCCGGGGAAAAAATGAAGTTGAAGTAAAATGTTGAGAAATGACCGATCAACAAATGCGAAGCAGTGAAACAAAGATGTACACAATTGTAATCACTGTATTTAACCAAAAGAACCCCCAAATTCAATCAGCAATTAAATTCATGAACTGCAAACTATTATTATAGTAGACAACAATAAGGTTATTGAAATTGTAGGCAACAATAGGGTTACTGACATTACCACCAAATCATCGGCCCACCATGGAAGGATTGAGCCCCAATAGCATGTTGTTTCCCTGAGGCAGGTACACAACATTTGGTGTCTTGGCCAAGGTCGACGCTATCTCCCTAGATGCCTCAATCCTCCTCAGCTCGATCAATCCCATTCCAGCAGCGGAAGTCGCATCAGAAATCAGCTTCGCAGATTCGCTTTCTCCTTCAGCCCTGATAATCGCCGCGCGCCTCTCCTGCTCCGCCTTCGCGACAACGAACTTCGACCGCTCCGCCTCTTGCTGCGCCACCTGTTTCTGCTCCACCGCCTTCGAGAACTCAGCACCATAAGACAAGTGCGTGATGGCAACGTCATCGAGCTCGATGTTGAAGTCCCTCGCACGCTTAATCAGGCTATCGCGCACCATTGCAGAGACGTGAGGACGTTCAGTGAGGAGTTGATCGGCGTTGAACTGCGCGACGACGGCCTTGAGGACTTCGTTGCCGATCGAGGGGAGGACTTTCTCGTCATATTCGAGACCTAGGGTTTTGAAGATGTTTGGGAGATTTTTGACCTCGGGACGAGAGAGGACTCGGAGGGTAAGGTTCACCATCTGGAGATCCTTGGTGCCGGATACGGAGGAGAAGGTGTGGGGCCGAGTTCGGATGTCGAAGAGGTAGGGCTTTTGGAGCCATGGGATGAGGAAGTGAGTTCCTTCACCGACGGTCTCGTTGATGACACCGCGGAAGCGATCAAAGAGGACGGCGCGTTGGCCGCCGTCAACAGTGTAGAGGGAGGAGTTGACGAGCGTGGCGCCGAGGCCGAGGCCGAAGGCGGCGCGGGCAACATTGGTGAGGAAGGACACTGCTGCTTGGCTACCCATATCTGAAATGAAGGTTTTTCAGAGAGAGAGAGAGGGGAGGGTTTTAGGTAGAGAGCGAGAGAGGCAGAATGAAGGTTTTAGAGACGGATCGAGGGTTTTAGTGTGTGCAGTCTTCTTCTCCAAGAAAATGTATTTGAAAAACCCTAACGCCTAAATGAGTGGTTGGATTGGGCTAGATTTTGGGCCAGGGTTTTAGCATAGGGTTGGGCTTCTTTTGGACCAATTAGAGCTTGTTTCGAATCTCATTCAATAATGAACTTTGCAATTGAAAAACATAAAAACAAAGAAATACATGAATTGGGTTCCTAACGCAGATAGATACGAATGGTCCGAAACAGTATGAATATTGTGCTTGGTAGCATTGAATTGAATTGATTATTTAAAATTATATATATATATATATATTAAAAATTTAAATTAAATTAAATTAAATTTCAATTTCAAACCAATACGTCCAAACATGGAATTCGCAAAAATTGTCTGCAATATATAAAGATAAAGAGAGTACAAAAAAAAAAGAAAAAAAAACCATACATAAACAAAAAATGACTTTTACATTGAAAGAAAATAGTTCATTAATATTCAACTTAAAAAAAAAAAAAAGTTCATTAACAGGAAGATTCAGAGTAGCCTTTACATATAAGGAAGTGGAAATAGAGAGTAAATATTTCAATAAAATTCTCTTCAATCCGTAACAATTTCATCAAACAATTATTCATCCATGATCAACATTAAATATTGTGTTTCGTCAAACAATTGATCCGTGCTAATTCCAGAATCGATCAAAACTAAAGATTGTGTATCGTCTTCCTTCTCCAACAAGTCTACTCTCGGTTCCATTATTAAGGTATGATTAAAATTTATCAAATCCATATTTCGAATCATTTGGTGGTTGTTAATGTCTATCGAAGTAGAAGCAGAACTAATTTCACGTTCCTTCGAAGAGCTCACACCTCACACCGTTCAATCGATTTGCCATATTTTGTTTCAGTTTCTTCGACGCCTCAAAATTACTTTCAAGCTCCTCCAATGAGTTGCAGCCTTCAAATTCTTCTTTTTGCCACCAAAAACCACTCAATTCGTCTTCTGAATGTTTGGCTTTCCTTTTTTTGACTTTTCTCTCTTATTCTTTCACTTTACGAAATTGTGAACTTATTTGTGATGTTGTCTGTGGTGGGCGGAGAATGCATCAATAATAACATCATTTACCAATAAAAATTTGGATTTAATAGGGAGATGACATGATAAAGATTATCAATATTGACATATAATTATACGGAGATGACATGATAATGATTATCAATATTGACATATAATTATTAAAGAATCAGTGGTTGAGCGGTATCAAATTCTTATTTTTTTAAATGAGGTTAGAGAGGTTCGAGTCCCAATTGAGACATAATCATATATTTGCCAACTCAACGCGGTGTCCCATGGTTTTTGCTATAATCGTGCTTGCGTTGCCAACTCAACGCGGAGTCCCATAATCATATATTTGTCAACTCAACGCGGAGTCCCAGGTTTTTGCTATAATCGTGCTTGCTTATTCTGAAAAAAAAAAGTTGAAATATAACACCTAATTTCTTGCATAAATTTATTTATATAGTATTAAACAAATACATATGTCCTCCGTTCTAATTTAAGTATCGTTCATGGGGATAATTAATTTTTAAAGGACATGTGGGACATGCATTGTCTCCTTAAAAAATTACTAACTTACCCTTTTAAGTTTTAAATATTCAACTTTCAAATTTGTAATCTCAAAAAACATATATGAAAAGATGTGATATGTGTATTTGAAAAAAGAAAGTTGACTATTATTTTGGGACAGACAAAAAAGAAAAGCATGGAGTTTATTTTGGAACAGAGAGTATATACAAATTTCTTTTTAGTTTTTTATACCTATTATTTTCTTCTATTTTTATTAAATACCTTTTAAAATTGCCCGCACATAGGCCCTCCTACTTAATTTTCTAGCTCGATCTCTGTCAAAGCCTGTAATAGTTAGATATGATATAATTGTCAAAAAAAAAAAATAATTTTAAAAAATACATAATAATTATATCCAACCGTCCTAGTGTGGATAATTTTTTTACTTATCTATGAGTCGATCATTTGTGTTATATATATATATACATATATATATGATGGTCAATCCTTAAGACTAGAATATTTCGGTCCAAGCTGTGACTAAATTGTACTCTATCCTCCACCAAATTGAGTCGTGTGGTTCATTTATCGAGTAGGGCCTAGAAAAATTGTATAGTAGTATCAAGTTGCGGACATGCATGGCACATTTGGTGAGGTAACAAGGCTAACAAGTTTCAAAAGAAATTGTGCACGCATTACTTTATCCTAAAAAGATATGAAAAGTCAACTTTCCAAAATTTCTAGTCGTAATTTATGACCATGGTGTGGATAAAATTGCACACGTACAGCCCTCAAGTTTGAACTTAATATAAAATAAAAATAATAAAAAAAAAAAATTTCCAGTTGGATTCATTCACAACTTGACAACAAATCAAAAACTGAGTTTGAGTTTTATACTTATTCAACTGGACACTTGTTCTCTAACTCAAAAGATAAAGTTATAACATTTGGGAGGACATAGAATTTGAATTTTGCACTTTAAAATGTAAATACTACGTGCATATATAGAAGCATATGCTTATTGTATTATCTGTGGAATTTTCTTCAGAGATTGCAGATAATAAGCAACCTGTGACACTGAGTTTTAGTTGGTGTTTGCTTCTCTTTTTGAACAAGGTCATTGTCTCAGTTAAAGATTTCGTCAAAACTGTTAGAATATATTCTAATCAATAAAAAAAAGTCACCTTCAATCTCTTTCTCTCTCTCTACAAACACACACATTAAACACACAGTGAAGAGGAGAAAAAAGTTCCCTTTAAATACATGTACAAGTCTCACCATTCCTTTTGGATTAGATTTTGAACTCTAAAACATTTTTCTTGCAGTTGTATCACCTTACTTATCTTAGCTGTTGACTCGAACAACTTCAATACGAACTTAAATACGAACTTAACGTGACAATAAATCAAAGATTGAATTTGAGTTTAATAATACTAAACTGGACACTTATCTTCTAACTCAAAAGATTAAGGTGTGAACAACTACTCAAACGAGAACATTTGGGTAGCACATAGAATTTGAATTTTCTACTTTAAAACGTAAATACTCCGTACAGATAGAAGCATGTGCATATTATAATATCTGTGGACTTTTCTTCAAAGATTGCAGAATATAAGCAACCTGTGACACTGTGTTTTAGTCGTTGTTTGCTTCTCTTTTTGAACAAGGTCATTGTCTCCATTAAAGACTTCATAAAATTAAAAAAACAAAGTCACCTTCAATCTCTTTCTCTATCTACAAACACACACACTAAACACACAGTGAAGAGGAGAAAAAAGTTCCCTTTAAATAGATGAACAAGTCTCATCATTTATTGAGTTCACGTTCTCTCTGCCTATTTGGTCCCCTGTTTTGTTTTCCCCTGTTTCTCTCTCGTACTCTGCTCTGAACAGCCATGAAAAGTCATCAAGCTCCAGCTGATCAGAACCATGCCCCTAACACTGTAAGTCTCTCTCTCTCCACTCACGAGTGCAAAACAGATTTTCTCATGTTATGTTTGGTTCTTGAGAATATAGAGGGAAAAAGAAAATCTTGGGTATACCAGAGAAACTATGCAAGAAATTAAAAACATATTTTAGATTAAGTTTTGACTAGTGTACCCTACAAATACAATCAAGTCCTGTCCTCTTTCAATATAGTATATGGCATCCTCGATTCTAAGATGCAAATGAATACACACACACAAACACAAACTCAAAAACACAGTACATGTTTTTTTTATTCAGACTATATAACGAATTTACGATTTGTTTGATCGGAAATTAATATATGGATTCTTGGTAGGTATGGTAGGTAAACTGTGTGTACTACTCTCATCCAAGTGGTTGAATCTATAATCAGTCTCGTATGTTTTGAAAATAATACCATTCCAATAATACAAAAGCTTATACTTGATTCATTGTCAGTGAAAATTTAGTATCACATATGGAAATGAAATTTGAGTGATGTGTTCTACTTGACAGCTTGTTTCCTTTATATTGAATCATTGATGGTGAAATTGTTTTTAATATACACCTTACATCAATTCCAAACAGTAACCACTTCAATTATCAGAGTAGACATGATTTAATTCCATATCTGATATACTGTTACAAGCAGCCAATTGATTGGTTGACAAATCCCAAATTCTACAAAAAAAAAAAATAATAAGCAAAGCTCTACAAGGTTGCCAAAATCACCCTTTGATTTTCAAGATATTTTAATATGGAAACTTGGTACCAAAATTTTATAAAAATAGAATTTTTATTTTTATTTTTGTAAAAAAAAAAAAATTCTGTGACCATTAAAGTGGACTTGATTGGGAGGTTCAGATGTTCTAGTATTTGGTATGATTCACCATTAATAGAATGTCATGCACCCAATTTTATAATATATGGTCTGGTTTACGACAAAAAAGTTAAACTTCTGGTTTAACTGCAGAAAGAAAATTGTGCAATTTGATTATGTTGTTTTCATATATTTTTTTTCTATAGTTATTTTGTAATGAATTTGATGAAAGAATTGTGTTATGGCCAATCACAGGTTGACCGACGGACAGCAAAGGAGAAGGCAATCGACGATTGGCTTCCCATCACTTCTTCAAGGAATGCAAAATGGTGGTACTCGGCTTTCCACAATGTCACTGCCATGGTTGGAGCTGGGGTCCTAGGCCTGCCTTATGCAATGGCAGAGCTCGGATGGTATGCACAAATCCAAAACAATACATTTTGATTCTACATTATTAGTTTTTTTAGTGGCATTTTTCCATTTTCAGTGGAATATCTATTATAAAGCTATATAATTCAATCACCATTCATATAACTAAGTTCATGGCTGTGTTAGTTTGATTTTTAAAATGCAGTGCTATTTTCACTAACTTTTAGACCCTCCTCCCATTTTCTATTTTATTTCTTTGAAGAATTTCAAGTTGTTCTACACGGTGTTTACATCTTTTTTAATAGATTTGTTCTTCAAATTATATGAAAATCAAACATTTCAGCATAAATTTTTATTTTCCCAATAATTTGATTGACTAATTGTACTCTTGTCCGTGGAGAAAATTTTGATGATGTCAGTTTGACCCAAATAAATTTCTTATATGTTTTTCGAATTTCAGGGGTCCTGGTGTGGCTATAATGGTTGTATCATGGATTGTAACGTTATACACTTTATGGCAAATGGTTGAGATGCATGAAATGGTTCCTGGGAAGCGTTTCGACAGATACCATGAACTGGGACAGCAGGCATTTGGCGAAAAACTCGGTCTCTGGATTGTGGTGCCCCAACAGCTGCTTGTTGAAGTCAGTGTGAACATAATCTATATGGTCACCGGGGGACAGTCACTGAAGAAATTCCACGACATAGTGTGTCCTGAATGCAAAAGTATCAAACAAACTTACTTCATAATGATCTTTGCCTCTGTCCATTTCGTGCTCTCCCATCTTCCCAACTTCAATTCCATCTCTGGTGTGTCTTTGGCCGCGGCAGTCATGTCCTTGAGGTACGGTACCATGCTTCTCCTATACCAAGTCATCGCGTTGTTTGCCATTTTGTTTAAATGAGAAAACAAAGGGAAAATACGGGTGTTAGAAATCTTTGAACTATGATCAGGGGCGGAGCCAGGATTGCAATCGGGCTGTGAACTAATGTACAGTATTAGTACTAAATTTTTTTTTTTTTTTTGGAAGCCCTTCAGTAGCTCCGCCCCTGACTATGATTCACATGGTGTAGACACTACTAGCTGCAGCTATCTAATGGCAACTAATGTTAAAATGCTGCAAGACAAGAGCTTCAGAGGAACGAAAAATAATACATTTTTAGCATTTCAAAGCATGTTAAATTGTTTGAAAAGCATAACGTGTTTGATGTTATTGTTGTCATACAGTTACTCTACTATTGCTTGGAGTGCTTCTGTTCACAAGGGTGTGCAAGAAGATGTGCAGTATGGCTACAAAGCTAAGAGCACATCAGGAACAGTTTTTAACTTCTTCGCTGCCTTGGGTGAAGTAGCATTTGCCTATGCCGGACACAACGTGGTCCTGGAGATTCAAGCAACGATCCCTTCCACACCCGAGAAGCCTTCCAAGGGACCGATGTGGAGAGGAGTCCTCGTAGCATACATAGTTGTGGCATTGTGCTACTTCCCTGTGGCATTTATTGGGTACTGGATGTTTGGGAATTCAGTTGAGGACAATATCCTCATCACATTAGAGAGACCAGTATGGCTAATTGCAACAGCTAACATGTTTGTCGTCATTCATGTGATCGGAAGCTATCAGGTTCAAGTCAAAACTTGTTTTCAAACACATTTATTCCATATTTCTTCTCGTCAGTAGTTTGTAATGTTCTTCATTGTGTTAATGTAGATTTATGCAATGCCGGTATTTGATATGATAGAAACTGTGCTGGTAAAGAAATTGAAATTCACGCCAAGTTTCATGCTTCGATTTATTACACGAAATGTATACGTTGGTAAGTGAATTCAATCCCTCTCCAATCACTTCGGCATTATTTACACCAAATATGTGGTTTAAAGTATACATTTTCTTTGCTTGCAGCATTCACAATGTTTCTTGGCATGACCTTTCCTTTCTTCGGAGCTCTTCTTTCATTCTTTGGAGGATTTGTATTTGCCCCAACAACATACTTTGTAAGTTGCTCATTTGTTTCCTTATACTATTAGTTTTCCTTACTCTGATTTACAGATTAAAAATCCTCTTGCACGAAACAGTAGACTTGTCCCCAACGGTTAGTGATGCATGTTATGAAATATCACAACAACATTTTGGTAACTTGCATCACTAACTGGAGGCATGGTTCGTAGTGTCGGTCACGGTCGTGGTGTAACGGATTTGGACAAAGTCAGTGTAAACTGACTGATACGGATCGCGTATCGAATTTGAAAAAAATTCGCGTATCCGATACATCACATATCGAATGATACGGCAAGGCAAACCATGACGGGAGGGTATAGGACACCGTTTTACAGGAGAAGATATTAGTCCCTAATTCACTGGACTACTACTCGTGCATTTCATACAATTTGCTAATCTATTGTTTTTATGCTTCTTCAGCTCCCTTGCGTGATATGGCTTATCATCCATAAACCGAGGAAGTACAGCTTATCTTGGTTTACTAACTGGGTACGTATGTGCAATTTGGAGGCTCTGTTTGGTTGTCATAAGATATTTACGAAGAAAAAAAAAAATAAAATTTAACAAAATAATTTACTCATTAATTTTTGACAAATTATTTTACATATTCTACCCAATGGACTTGATTTCAATCTCGTCGACCTATACCTTTGTGGAACATCAAAAAATAAAATTAAAGAAAATATTTTACCTGAAAAAGAAAAATATATTTTAAGAAAAATATTTTACGTTGTAACAAACGGGCCGAAATGTCGAATATTTGTTATTGTTTATCATTTGCCTTGAATTTAAAACTCATTTGATTTTCATGACTGTAGACCTGCATTGTGCTGGGGGTTATTTTGATGGTTCTAGCACCTATTGGAGGGCTAAGACGGATCATAATTGAAGCCAATACCTATGAATTCTACTCTTAAGCATCATCCTTCGACACCAAGAGAATGTGGTTTTTTACAACTACTCAAAGAAAAATTGAACAAGTTCAAGATGATACTGATGGCGGCATTTGCAATATAGTTGGATGGTTTTCACCTAGTAATCTGTGAAACCTACCTCAATGGTATTTTTTAGAATATACTGTAGAAATAATGTGGGCTTGGAACTGTGAAACGAAAAGATGAAATGATACGAAATGAAATTCGAGTTACACCGTTTTATTAGAAAATGATTGAATACTCTTTGCATTATTTTGTATGATGAGGTTGTTTCTTTAAGCTCAATCTAATTTTATTCTAACAATGTTAGTGCCCACCATGTGCATGAATTTTGCAATACTACTTGGGAATACTACAAGTGCATATGGAAGCATATGCATACTGTATTATTTGTAGGTTTTTCTTTCGAGATGGAAAATATAAAATCGCGGAGAAAATGAATACGTGAGTATTAGAAAATCTTTTTTCTGCAGTTTCATCCTAAATTACACAATCCTTCTCAACAAATGTTGCTTTTACGTTTTGAGCTCACTCCTACTCCATACACACTTTTGTTCAAATTCTCAATACTTGAGATTTAGTTCTGCCGCTCTCGAATTCGCTCTCGCTTCCGCCTTATGTGACTTAAGTTTTATCTAGTAGATGAAGTTAATTACTATTTTTTATTAATGGTGAATTTCATAATTATAATGGTGTTAAACAAGAGAATTTCACACCATTATGGCAATGAAATTTAGCACGAAGGAGGAATCTCAAAAACAAAAACTCAGACAGGTGAATTTTGAGAGACGCATAGGCAAGAGGAGACTTCAAAGTTACACATTTCTTTTTACCTAATACATTTCTTTTCACCTTTTTCGTCCTCTGATGATACTCTTATGTGTTTCACAACAAATGTCTCGTCTTAAGAACCTAACTTTTTAAGCGTGTAGTTTTTTATTATAATGATAGAGAATGAATGTCCAAGGTAGGTTCATATATTTTAATTGCTTTTATAATTTTAAGGGAAGCGGGGTATAATTAAGAATATAAATAAATAAATTCATTGAATTTTTTTTTTTGGTCTTAGTTGGTACTTACACACACATGTATCTTCTGAGATTTGAATCCCTAACCTCTTCTTGGGAAGTAAGAGGCTGATACTGTTATGTCACTGCCCCGTTGGTTGATTAAAATTTGAAGTGACACAATTATTTTGGGACAAACGAAAAAAAAAAAAAAAAAAAAAAAAAATTGAACATTTTTTTATTCAGATGTAAGAAGATTTAGTTACAATGCCTAATAATTGTAATTTGAAAATACAAATTTCACAAAAATTGGAGTACTAATATTCAAAAGTACTAATTATCTGTAACATTCCACGGTAGAAAATATGGACAAGGATCATTTCTTGCGCTGGATAGGTCCTGCACCAAATCCAACCACTCATCACTAGTGGGCCTCACGGTGAGGCCCACTAGTGATGAGTGGTTGGATTTGGTGCAGGACCTATCCAGCGCAAGAGAGAATCCTTGTCCAGAAAATATATATACCGACTGACATCACATGCAACATAATTTTAGCACCTTATTTCATTTAGACCAACTCAAGTCCATGACCGAAATTAGCTAATAGAAAGGAAAGGATTGAGATCATACAATGTTACACAATGTCTCTTCTCCATCTACCAACAGACCTACATCACATAATGACTCCATTGTCTCATGGTCCTGTTCTTTCTAAGCTTCACATCAGCTCAATCAAGCCCCTGCAGAACCTCTTGTGGTGATATTCCAATCAACTACCCTTTCGGCATTGATGATGGCTGTGGCAGCCTATACTATTGCCACATCTACGTCTGCTCCAACTCGGGAGCTTAGGACCCCTTCCGGGAGATACCCTGTTCGGAGTGTAAGTTACTCAGGTCCTCCACATTCTAGTCAGATCAATCAAGCCCCTGCAGAACCTCTTGCCAGAATGTGCTCCTGCTTTGGGTGGTAGTTCTTCTTACTACTACCCCAACGCAACTGAATCTTTGAGTTATTAAGGTTGATTTTGATACTCCGGTGACCACGTGCTGCCTTCAGTGCCAGGACACCTCAAAGGGAGGTGAGACATATGGATTTGACACACACACACACACACAAATTCTTGTGTCTGTGCAAGGAAATGTTCAAGGCTCTAATTTGTCTCACGTAAACACCTTTTGTTACACCATATTATAATTTCTTCAATTTTTAATCACTAAGTTTCACAACTCTCAGTGTCATGCCTAACTAAATCAAAACTAAATGCCAATCATTTTTTTTTATAAGTAAAAGGTATTAGAAGACGTTCAAAAGGAGAACGCGTCCCAAGCTATACAAAAAACTAAAACTACGATCTCAAGGAACCCAAACAGTCCACAATATCCTCAATGGAGGAAAAATCTCTCCCCCAACCCCAACAAATGCCAATCATGAAATCAGAAAAGGGTATACAAAAGTACCCAAAACTATTTATATTTAATTTACTTGTTTTCTTGTGCAGATCCAAAAATTTCTCGGCATGGTAAAAATATTGGAGTTGTTTCAGGTGGAATATTGCATTAATATATCACAAATTTAGTGAAATCAAGCATCTCTTTAATTGATGCAACTGCCTGCCTGCCATTTAAGTGTGATCAGTACTCACGAGATAGAAGACAAGAAAATAAAATCATATAGATTTCATTAAAATGCATCATGCATGCCATACAAGGAAACAAAACTCTCTCTCTAGACCCCATCAAATCAAACAAAACTACAAGCATTTCTTGATTTGTAGTAGATTTACAAAAACCCTGAACTAAAAATTAAAGATTTGTTAGGGTTTAGTTAAATAGCACGGAGATTTGAATGAAACAGGAGACATTGATCTCTCTTTCAGAGTGGTAAGAAGCAAGAAGAAATAGAGGAGAGTCACAGAAACAGAAGATAAAGTGTACCATGGACGATTCCAGCGATGAGAACGGCTGTTCTTCCTTGTTGGCAGTGCAGTGTTTATGAGGGACGAGTGATCAGAGGAGAAGCGAGTGAGCATTGAACTGATATGATAAAGAGGATAACGGCAGTGTCACCAAAATAGCGCAAGGATGTGCATATTATTGCAACAATTCTGTTATTTTGGTTGAAGTGCACAGTAAAAATAAGATCAACCAAAGTACACAGTAAAAACCTGGAGATTCCATAGCATAGCAGCATCAACAATATATCAACAATTTTTAAAAATAAAAACATCTATCTATCTGGGCAAGAGACATACCTACCACTTTGTATAAATTAAACTTTCATATGAAAGAAACATCGCACAATTGTAAGTACTCAAATCACAAAAACTATTCCACAAGCACTTCGTGAAAATATCAAATTTCTCAGGAGAAACAATTTCATGCATCACAGGCAGATCCAGCAGTCTCTTAACAGAACTTGATATCACCATTTTGCTCCATAACAATAGAGCATTCAAATAGAGCCTTAACTAACTAATTTGCTCACAAAAATATGTTATAAGCAGAGTTGAGGGGGTTAGTAAAACGACACAAAAAAGAGGAGGAGGAGAAGAAGAAGCTCTGAATTCTTCTCCCAATCAATGTTATCCAACCTGTGCCACAATTCATGAGTATCAATAATTCACATGAATTTTTACATTGTAAACCATGCTTCACGAACATAAAAAGAATTAGCCACATGTAGATGAATAGACTGCAAGAAAGAAGAGAAAATAAACTATCAGATTTGATGAATCAACAATAGATAAGATTTGAGGCATCTGGTCTTCTACACCATCGAGGCCAAGGGGTTGGTTCCCAATGCCCTAAAACTCTCTTTCAAAATACAATAAGACTTGGGATTTTCTAAAAGGTTTTCAAAAACTCTATCTCAAACATAAAATTCATTGATAGTACACCAGCATACTACCACCATAAACCAAATACTAACCGTTACAAGAGCCTAGTATGTCATCATACCATCACCAGAAACCAAATATATCCAACTAAAGAAGGTATAACCAGCCAATTAGAGGAACTAAATTTCAACTTTATAAGGGTAAGAAGATAAACATCACGGCCACTATAGAAATTGCTAATAAATGTAAAATGACACAATAGAAGATGTGTGAGAAAGCTTTACCCTCCACATGTTAACAAAATTAGTAGCAAGAAAAATTACACAAGCTAACAAAATTAGTAGTTATATATATATAACTACCATCAAACTTGAAGTCATTATAATGGTTCCACTATCAATTAAAAAGTGTACTGAAGCAAAAAAGATCTAGCAGCTGAGAGTACCATCAAGAAACCCATCATATCAAAGATGTTATTAACTCAAATAACAGGACATAATACATGTCTATGACATACTGAAAGGGAAAAAGAAAACAACAGAAAAATAAAAACTCATATTGCATCGATCAATGAAGATATTTAGCTGATTAATTACTGCTTCTATCAAATGCATTACATTTTTTGGGCTCAAATTAGAAAACTAATTGATTTTTATTTGTGAAAATCAGACGGTTAAATTATATTATCAACAAACTTTTATAAAGCCAATAGAGGATATTAAACAAATCATCACCAATAAAAAAAGAACCTGCCCGGATAAGTTGGCAAACACCAAACAAGCATGGCTACATTCCCCAAGAATTAAAAAATAATAATAATAAAATAAATAAATAAAATAAAATAAAATAATCATCTGTCTCCAAATAGAAGACAACCAACTTAGTTTTTCAAAGAAAACAGAACAAATTCATGGGCTATTTATAAAAGCCAGATTCATTTCTGGTTGACTGGAATTTCCAGTTTTGTTTTGCACTTCTTATTTGAGCTAAATCTCCTCTAAAGTTTTGCCTTCCAAAAGGGTATCAGAGAAATGTAAGAACTAGACAATTAGATAAGGCAAAAGGAAATGGTTGAACGTTAAACAAGGTAATAACTAATAAGTGGCATGAAGGCCATACATCCCCATCGAGTCAAAGGAAGAGCAGAACAATGAGGGGGTGAATAGCACACTGGTCTTGGACTATCATTTAAGTTAATTAATTTACTATAATGCCAGATATGTAGAGGTAAGTCTTTTAACCAAATAGAGGTGCTAATTGTACTATGTCAGGGGCACATGGCCCATAAGTAGGGGTCAAACGAGTGACCAATTCATATCTTAATAAAAGCAAGATTCTATTCCATTAGCCGAGTGAAAGAAGCAATCTCCATGCCTCATCACGTTCCAAGCTCAACTAAACAAGAGCTCTGTCCATTTTAGTTAGCTCAGTACACAAGCATAATTTAATAAACATTTTCAACCTCATTAAGTAAGCGGGCCAAACTTGAATAATCCTTGCTTTACTCATTACTCACGAACATGTTGATAAACAGATAATCATGAGAAGACTCTTTAAGATTAGTGAACATCGCTCATTTATTGAGCTCGAGATTGGCTAGCAAGCAAAACACGCCAGCCTTAACCTTGACAAGAATGATCCAAGCCAAAAGGAAAACTAGCTATGATTTCCTGCAAAATATAATCAGCTAGTGACTTCTAAATGCTTGGTATGACATCCAGCAAGCAACTTGACCTCAAGAAGCTGCTCTTGACAACTTAATTCATATAATATAATATGGCTCAAAAGATAAGCAATAATGGATAACAAATACTTTCGGCAGAACATCTAAAGACATATCAAGCCCAAATGCTCCAAGAGTTCAAAAGCATCATGAGCGTCAGCATACAATTTAGGTACTATAGGCAAAGTAAAAGTAACAAAAAAACAGGGAAAGAGTTCAGTATGCCACTTCCACTCTTTCAAGTGTTCTCCACCTTGTCTGGCTTCCTCATTTTGATTGTCCACCCTCATCACAGACTTGAAAGAATTCCTTCCACATCAGACACAAAAAGATATCAATATCTCGGCCTTGACCTTTTTTCTGCTCTTCTTTTCATTCTTTCTTTTTTCATGCATTTTTTTTTCTTACTTGTTTCTTCAAGCAAAACAGGTGACTCCTTAAAAGCGACTAAAACTAGGCTTTCAATATAATCCTCTGCATAAAATGAGTAACCATATCCTGTAAAAGGAAAATACTCTTCATCCAACTCATGAGAAACAAATTGTTTGACTTTGGGATCATAAGCTGTCAGACTCCAACCTGTTGCAAGTAGAAGTTCACCTTTCCATGTAATCCCAGCTACACTTTTGATCAAGGGTGTATCCATATCAATATTGAACTGTTTTGTCCAAGACTCTGATATGCCATACTCCTTCATCACCCATATGCAACAATTAAAATTGCTACTAGTAGTCTGGACATGAATCAGAGAAAGTGATTCTTGAAACTTAGCAACAAGAGAACTACTACCAGGTGAACCGAATCCGCTGCCATCAGGCACCACGATCTCGCTAAATACCTCATTACCCATGTGGAATGACACGATCACCCACCCTTCAGCAAGCCAATGTACAGCCCCGTTCAGACAAGCCTGGGGAGCCAGATCGGAGATGGTATATTGAAGACCCAAATGGCTGATGTTCCGCCATCTGCCTGTTCTCAGACTGAAAATGTCAACCTGCGGAAGAGTTCGATCACCCGGATACACAATCCTGACAACCTTGTAGTCATCAGTCACTGGGTCGAAGCCGAATCCCATGGTTTGCCTAATTAAACCCTGTAATAATGATGACAAACGTGCTGGCGGAAGACGCATCAACTTCTGAATCGTTGGATTCCATAGATAAACCCCGATGGCAGAGCCACAATCATTATTGCAATGGACGATGCATAGGAGCCCATTGCAGCTACCGATTATCTCAAAACAACTGCCTGAAGCCTTCACTGGAAACTCAAACTCTGCATATTTATCGAACACTTCATTTAGTAGTAAGTAACGTTCTTTAAGATGACAGTAAGAGGAGCCTCCGAGTATTAGTAGAAGGTGGTTGTTGTTTACAAGAGATGATCGATTGAGGTGTGTGGTGATGAAACTAGGGTTTGTGATCAAATAGTACCATGATTTGCAGACACAAGCGCACCGGCCGAGGGTTTTGATCGGTAGTCTAGTGAGGACGTCGATCAACACATCAGGAGATAATAAGTCGAACAACGCATCATTTGGTAAGTAATCTGACATTTTCTTGCAATTCGTCGCTTGAAACAAGCTTTGAACAAACAAAACCCTAGTTTTTTTTTTCTTTTTTTTTTTGGTTTTGGGGGAGAACAACGAGGAAGACGGGTTTAATAAGTTGGGTGGTTCGGTGCAAATAACGATACTGTAATGGTTACTGATTCGACTCAAATGCGAGTTTTGAAAAAATAAAATTTTAAAATTAAAGGTTAAAATCTGTGCCATTGAATTAAAATGGTAAAGGTTAAAAATTTAAAAGGTGAAAGATGCATATCAAGGAAAAAGTCGGTATGTACCTTAGAGAAATATTGTGGTACGAGACTAACGTCTCAATATTTTTTTTAAAGTAAAAAAATAAAAAAGAAATAAATAATGACATGTTAGAAAGAAAAAAGTTGGGATATAAATGCTTCTAAGCAGGGCCAACGTTGTATTCCAAATTGGCAACGTGGCTCAACAAGAGCCAAACAATATTCCCAGACAGGAGGATTGTAGTTGGAAATTGACAATTTTATTTTTATTTTATAAACAAAGTTTTTTATTTATTTATTTATTTTTATATAACTAAAACACTTTTTGTGTAAAATATACCCTGCTTGATGTGTAAATTTTTTTTATCTATCTCCAATCGTCTCTTAAGATATACTGTCACGACAATAATGTGTAAAATTGTTTATGTATTTTACACAATTTTTTTATACAGTCACGTCAACATATTTCATTCTCTTTTCCATTGCATTAAAAATTATGTGGAGTCTAAACATAACACTGATGGGTTGTTATTGGTGAATATATTTTTACACAAAAGGTATAAAACAACCGATAAAACTAAAAATAAATAATTCAAAGTATAAATCTCTTATGATATATCAATTTTACCAATAATAATAATCATAATAAAATATATAGAGATGCTCTTAATTTGAGGGAGAAGAACTTACATTCAGCATTTACATGAGCAAAGATTGCTTACTTAGTTAATTTGCTGTTCAACGAAACAAAAGAAATACTCCGTATATATTTTTGTTTGATACATTAATTATTTCCATGCAGGCTGCTACCTTCTTAGTCAGTTGAATTGGGAAAACTTTTTATTAATTTAATTATTAAAATTTATAAATTACACTAAGACAAATATTACAGTAACTAAACATTTAAAATTTATTACAATGACATCTAATTTTTTATAAGTTTTTTTGTGATGAAATTGATTGTATTTACTGGATGACCAATTGGCTGCCTGCCTAAAGCAATGTCATAACTAGGATGTCTACCATAAAAAATTAAAAAAAAAAAAACTATATAATTCAGCTCCGAAACACCATTCTACATTATAATAAATTATGACTTAAGATGCCCTGTTAGTTTGTTTAGTATCATTTTTCTATTCCATAATAATAAAAGTTTTAGTATTAATTATATATATTAATACAAACGAGGGTAATTCAATAATTTACACTCCTAAATACACCTAAACGGGGCAGCTACCCACTCTCACAAGACAAACTACCATTTCTGAACACCGTGGCCTCCAAAGAAATTCGAACTCCTGACCTTCAAGATGTGAGGTGAGAGTCTTTGCCGTTAAACTTTTCCTTTACGTTCAAATCGAAAATTACTTGGTTGGAAGTTGGTGCGAGACTTCCCTCCACTTTGTGGCAATGGCTATATGTTTCGGTGATTTTCGCCTAGCAATCTATGAAACCTTGGATAGTAGTTTTCAGATTTCATAGATATTGCCAGTTTATGGGAAAGAAATGTGGCCTTGGAATTGTCTAACAAAACACCTTGAAGGCCTCAATTGTTTTTTTTTTTTTTTTTTTTTTTTTCATGATTGTTTGGTTTTATTTTGTTCTTTTATTTTTCGTTTCTAATTGGTGAAATACAAGTGCCTTCTGAATCTTCCAGAAATTACTTGTGTTGAGAAGATCATGTTCGGAAATTATCAAAACAATCAGATGATTCTAAATTTATCAATAGCTGCAATTTTTGAAAAAAATTGTGATGTTACTACACTCTTTTTTCATTTTGCAAAATTTAAATTTTATGATTGATGAGAACAATACAAAACCTAACAAATAATTCATAGCACTACAATTTTAGTAAATCCATATTTACAGCACACCCCTCGTTAAGATTGACTTGTATGATGTTGATATCGATGAATTTTTATAGTACTTAACGGCACCGGTGATGATCATTAGAGCTAAAATTAATAAATCTGATATCAATTAACATTAATGAATTACTTCATATAAATATGACCATTTGGGAAGTGTTATGACATTAATATTTAAGTTTGGACCCATATTATGTTTGGGAAAATTGATATTACTTTGAAATAGTTCATAACATATAGATTTTTTTGGTCAAAAATGGTCAAAACTCATATAACTAAATTGGTGATATTGTGTGCTTTGGTATTGTAACGGAGGAACTAAAGCAAATTTGTGAATTTTTCAAAACAAATTTTTGTTATTAAACATGGCTTCAATTTTTTTACCCAAAACACTTGTGCTACAAAACTGTTCGTAATGTTGTTTTGGCATTGATAAAAAATATAACGCCTAAAACACATTGCATGCCAAACGAACGCTAAGTGTTATATATATGCGTAAGTGTTTTTTATATATATATATATATATATATATATATATATATATATGCATGTATGTCACAATTCTATTATATTGAAACAGCAAAATTCATATAAAATATATATAGTTACATTTGCTGGCTTGCTCACCATTTTGACCTTGTCACCATGTATGATGTTCTCAAGGAAAGAAAGATGAAGACAGCTGCAAATTTACACATTTGTTTCATTTGTTTAATTATTTGCAGATTCCATTCGGCAAAATGGCTAAAAAAAAATATACTTTCTCACTATCTCTCCAAACTGCTCTCTTTGTATATATCTATATGGACACTAACGATACTTCCTAAGTGCAGATTAGATTACTTATTGTGTTTTTAGTTTGCTAAACATTCCTTCACATTATTTGCTTGTGTTTTTAGTTCTCTCTTCTTGTCTGCTACACATTCCTCTGCTTCTTCTGCATACTAACTTTGCTGCGCGTAGCCATGGGAGCTGACGCTCCAACTCACGAGAATGCTCCAACCACCACCGAGGTAAATCTCTCTCTCAAAGAAATGAAATTAGGGTTTTTAGGGCCTGGTCAATTTATAACTCCGAAAAGAGTTCTCACGAACTAAGAAAACAGAGAATTGTTTTAAGAGAACTATAAAAAAAAAAAATAGGTATTATTATAGCTGGGTTTTCATAAAACTGAATCAACTTTTGTACAGATTTCTGATTTTCAGTTCTTTTTTCAGAATGACAAACCAAATGTACCCTTATTTTCTGATTAATATTTCTATGAATTCTCTTGCATGTTAAAATTAAGCTTTTGAATATAACAATTTATCTGTGATGTTCTCTGTTGCAGTCAGAACCCCTCAAGTCATCATTGCAGGTACCAACTAAAACATTATTTGTTGTGCATTAACCACATATGAAGTATAAAAGATAGTCATGTCTTCACAAATAGCATAGGAACACAAATCTCACAAACTACACTAATGACATGTTTATATGCTCGAAAGAATCAAAACTGATGGCAGTAAATACAATTGTTTGTGAGAATAGAGCACAGTTTTTTTTTCCTAATGGTTAAGTTTTGATTAGTAGAACACATGTACTATCTTTGATTGCAGATTGATGAAAAAACAGCAGCAGAGAAGGCTATTGATGATTGGCTTCCGATCACTTCTTCAAGAAACGCGAAATGGTGGTACTCAGCTTTCCACAATGTCACCGCCATGGTTGGAGCCGGAGTCCTTAGCCTTCCCTACGCCATGGCACAACTCGGATGGTATGTATCGAACTCGGAAACAATTCAAAGTGAAAAATGGCACTAACCTATGTGTCAAGACCGTCATTATGTTCATGTCAACAACTCATGTAGAAGATTGATCATTCTACAATAAGTTTTCTGCAAATAGTCATAATGATAGAAACATAGATGTTTGAAGAGCATGCTTTAGTTTGCAACTCTGAACTCAGAAAACTGTTTTCAGAAAGTATGAAAGACGGTATCTCCAATGAAACAACCATCAAAATTACCCAAAAAAAAAAAAAAAACTACAATAATCACTATTTTCTAAACTAGTGAATTTTTTTTTTGTATTTGATTTAGGGGACCTGGTGGAGTTATACTAGTTCTATCATGGCTCATCACTCTATATACACTATGGCAAATGGTTGAGATGCATGAGATGGTCCCTGGGAAGCGATTCGACAGGTACCATGAGCTCGGTCAGCATGCGTTTGGCGAAAAGCTCGGTCTCTATATTGTGGTACCCCAACAGCTAATCTGTGAAGTTGGTGTGAACATAGTGTATATGGTGACTGGAGGGAAGTCTCTGAAGAAATTCCATGAGACTGTGTGTAAGGATTGCGGAGAAATCAAACTTACCTACTTCATAATGATCTTCGCCTCTGTCCATTTCGTTCTGTCTCATCTTCCCAACTTCAATTCCATCTCCGGGGTCTCTTTGGCTGCAGCAGTTATGTCCTTGAGGTATGTATAGTGTTTCGCATATACCATTTCATTACCTTGTTTCTCAACTATTCTCTTATGTAGTAGCATGAAAAGGAATTCTAAGGCAAATGAAAACAATGACATATACATGTGTGTGTGTGAATACAAGTATATATGCAGTGCAACACAACGACAAGTGAAGAAGCCAAGAAGGGTCAGCTTCTAATGCAAAGATTACCAAAGCACAATTGTAAAACTGCTAATTGAAAGTGACAAAAGTTTGAAATAGATAAGAAAAACAGTGCTGGAAAACTTGAATATTCCAACGTACCAATCCTGAACATATATCACAGTCATCTACACGTGAACTGACGTTACCAAGAAAGACCTTTTCGTGGTTCTTCTGGTTAGTGAACTGAGGTTATTGAGAAAAACGCATTTTCCTAGTTATCTGGATTGTTTTGGACAGTGAAATGTCGGATTGCTTGGTTTGTAACTATGAAAACAGTTTTCTATTCTCGGAAAATTGAAAACAGAACCTTTTCATGATTATCCTAGATAGTTCTTTCCATGGTTGTTCTGGATGGATATGGAGAGATTATCCTAGAAAGTTCTTTCCATGGTTGTTCTGGATGGATATGGAGAGAAAAGAACAAGTTGGACAGAGAAACTGAAACACAATACTTCAACCTTGAGTGATTGTTTCTAATAAGTTTGCGAAAACCTATTCTATACCTTGTTTTCTAGTGAAAATTGTGCTAACTTTGTTGTTATTGTTGTGAAGTTATTCTACCATTGCTTGGACAGCTTCTGTCCACAAGGGAGTGCAAAAGGATGTTGAATATGGTTACAAAGCGAAAAGCACATCAGGAACAGTCTTCAACTTCTTTACTGCCCTAGGTGACGTAGCTTTTGCCTATGCAGGCCACAATGTGGTCTTGGAGATCCAAGCAACAATCCCTTCCACACCTGAGAAGCCTTCCAAGGGACCCATGTGGAAAGGAGTGCTTGTTGCCTATATTGTTGTTGCCTTGTGCTATTTCCCGGTCGCTCTAGTTGGATACCGGATGTTCGGAAACAAAGTCGAAGACAACATCCTCATCTCACTAGAGAAACCGGCATGGCTTATCGCCATGGCTAACATGTTTGTTGTTGTCCATGTTATTGGAAGTTATCAGGTTCTTTTCAAACTTGTGTCTGATTCAGCACTCTCTCGTTTATCCTTGTACTGATCATAGTTTGTTTCATTTGTGTAATGTAGATTTATGCAATGCCAGTCTTCGACATGATAGAAACACTGTTGGTGAAGAAATTGAAGTTCAAGCCCTCAATAACCCTACGCTTTATAACCCGAAATCTATACGTGGGTTAGTAAATTTCCACTGTCACTTGGGAGCATATAGATTATACCAGGTTGGGACTGTTTTGTTCTGTATTTGATGTTTCTTGTTTGGCTCCAGGATTCACAATGTTCGTTGCCATTTCCTTCCCTTTCTTTGGTGGACTTCTTGGATTCTTTGGAGGATTTGCTTTTGCCCCAACGACTTACTTTGTAAGCTACTCTCCAACCCTATATATAATGAGCAAAGATCCTTTGCAGCGCAGAGCACCACGTTGTAGGTGCGCTTAACACAATCAAATCTAGTTTCAACAAGAAACTAGATTTAAATTATTTCGAGTTCAACACTACTACTTTCAACTTGAAGTAATGTGTAGAAACACGATTTAATTCTGTTGAGAACCCGCTACAGCAGAGGATGGGACAGTTTGACTACCAAACAATGTAGATTTTAATGTTGTACGTTTCTTCAGCTCCCTTGCATCATGTGGCTAGCCATCTACAAACCGAGGAAGTTCAGCCTATCTTGGTGTGCCAACTGGGTATGTTCAACTCGAAATTTTCAGTATTTTCTTCTTTTAACTTGAAAATATTGTGATCTGTTTGGCTTGATGAACTTCAGGTTTGCATCACACTCGGACTTCTTCTGATGACTTTATCGCCTATCGGAGGACTAAGGAACATCATTCTTCAAGCAAAGAGCTATAAATTCTACAATTAATCATATCCTAGCTCACAAAGAGGAACTGGGTTCCTGTGGAAAATAAAACAAGAATAAGGACTGAGGATTATGATACATGGGACCTCATTAGGTATTTATTACCTGCTTCTTTGTGGAAATGGGGAGTTGCGGCCATAAAACCAACTGTTTTCTTGCTGTGTATAGACACTTCTTGCATACCACTATTTTCTCATGTTTGAATTTCAGATCTTTAATACAAGTATTCATATCTGTATCAGTGAAATAAAATAGGTTCTGCTAAATTTATTTAGCAGTACTTCAATCCTATTCATGTGTTAGGCTAGGGGCTCCTTAATAAACTATGACATCTATAAAATGGTGTCATCTTAGCTATTCCAACTCATAGAAGCTCACCAGAGAAAATACCGCTAGGTAACAAGATTGGCTGGGTATTTATGTACAACGTTACAACGAATTATTTACCTCTATGTTTGGGAGCACCAAATTGGTGTCTTGAATTTGGAATTAAAAAAACATCTGGTTTGTTCAAAGTTTGAACTGAATCTCTTCCGACTCCAAATCCAACGGATTGGTGCTTCCAAACACAACAAAAATGTAATTAACTTCAGGAAAGGTGCTTGCAGCAATTCAAATCCAAAATGTGCTTGCAGCAATTCAGCTTTCCTGATGCCTTACACTGACATTCTTCTCTTTTAATGAATAATTTAATCTTAATCAATCTAGTACAAGCATTCAAAGAGGACACTAACCAGCTCTTTGTTGCCATCCTCCTGTTTCAAGATCCCTTGTGATAACATCTATAGACTATGGCTATGTGCTTATTATTGCCATGAACTAAAAGGCATACCAGGGACACTCCCTTATTCAGGAAAAATCATCACATGAATCACATGACAGCATCAATTTAATCAGCTTATTCTAATTGAATTAATGTTGCAAGCAAAAGAGGTCATTGAACAAAACAAATAAAAAAAGAAACCTAGCTGCTGCTGTCCATGCAATCATATGAAGTCCAATAGTACTCAAATCTGTAGAAAAAAATAAATTATAAATCATTGCATCTAACAAATCATTCAGGATCACATCTTCACTAGTTCCTTTGTCAATTATATCATATCAAAACCACATCTGGGAAGAAAGGAAATCGAAAAACAAGCTAATCAACTTCCTGAATTTCAAGCTTGTTTCTACCTTATTTGATATCCCTTTCTGGTTAGCCTATTCAAACCAGACAAAATAATATATTTCTATTAAGGAAAAAGAATACTACTTTTGTGGTTGAGATCATGAGAAACTATTGTATTCAGATGACCAAAATAGAAGTTAACTATTAACAGCAAACAATACAGTTACAAAGTTTTAAAGGTTTGATGGTAAGTACAGAAACCTAAACTTTGGCATTATTTTTACACAAAGCGGGGTGGTCCGGGTTCACTACCCCCTCGAGGTTCACGTGGTCTCCGCCAATCATGAGATGCTATGCAACCAAATGTGTCAACTTTATTTAACTTTTTGGTTGCATGGCATCTCGTGATTGGCCGGGACCACACGCTCCCGGACCACCTAATAATATATATTTTTTTTCTGAATGACCGCCTAATAATTTCTCTGCTCAAACCGGCATTTTACACCAACCAGCTTGAGCTTTTATCATCATTGCACCAAATGCTTTGAGGGACAGATTGGGTACAGAATTTTAACATTATTTACACAAAGTGGATTAGGTACATACCTAACCTTTGCAAAATTCTCAACATCAAGTTGGTACAGAAGTCAACATCCCTACTATACCAGTATTTTAAACATTACATCCTGGAAAAGTATTATCTTGGCAAAAATATGTTAAATTAAACATACATAATTCACAACAGCTAATAAGCTTTTCAACGCATTCAATACATCCAAAACAAAGCCAATCATACAATGCTACAAAACACCATCCACTATCTAACTCAAAACCTCCACAACTATAATGCAAATTAAAAAGATGTTCATGATTGAATTAATTCATCCAATGAGCATACAATAAATGAAAACAAGAACCCATTATTTCTATCTAGTTTTCTTCTCAATTTTGCCAGTTCTTTCTCTATACAATTCAACCCAAAGATTTGAAATCCACAATATACTAACTGATATCGCCATTAACACTACAACAATCCAAGAAACCAAACCCACCTCAGAATCACATTATCAGCGGCACCACTCATAAAACACACCCACTTCATACAGAAAAAGGGTCCAGCAAAACCTCTAACAACAGAATAAAGAGTATAAAATGGAGGTGACAAAAAGTCATACACTTTGGCTACAATTGCTGAATACAAACGCTATCCACTATCAAAATCAAAACCTCCACATCTATAATGCAAGTAAAAAGATGTTCATGATTGAATTAATTCATCCAATGAGCATACAATAAATGAAAACAAAAACCCATCAGTTCTATATGGTTTTCTATTCAATTTTGCCAGTTCTTTCTCTATACAACTCAACCCAAAGATTTGAAATCCACAATATACTAACTGATATCGCCACTAAAACTACAACAATCTAAGAAACCCAAACCCACCTCGGAATCACATCCTCCGTGGCACCACTCATATAAAACACTCCCATTTGATACATAAAAAAGGGTCCAGCAAGACCTCCAGCAACAGAGTAAAGAGCGTAAAATGGAGGTGACAAAAAGACATAAACTTTGGCTACCATTATGAATACAAACACTATCCACTATTGAATTCAAAACCCCCACAGCTATAGTGCAAGTAAAAAAGATGTTCATCTGCAAGTAAAAAAGATGTTGATGATTGAATTAATCCATCCAACGAACATACAAAAATGAAAACAAAAACCCATTACTTCTATCTAGTTTTCTTCTCAATTTTACCAGTTCTTTCTCTCTACAACTCAACCCAAAGATTCAGTATCCATAATATACTAACTGATATCGCCATAAACCTACAACAATCTAAGAAACCCAAACCTACCTCAGAATCACATTATCCATGGCACCACTAATATAAAACACACCCATTTCATACAGAAAAATGTGTCCAGCAAAATCTCTAACAACAGAGTAAAGAGTATAAAATGGAGGTGACAAAATGTCGTACATTTTGGCTACAATTGCTGAATACAAACACTATCCGCTATCAAATTCAAAACCTCCACAGCTATAATGCAAGTAAAAAAGATGTTCATGATTGAATTAATTCATCCAATGAACATACAATAAATGAATACAAAAAGACATTACTTCTATCTAGTTTTCTTCTCATTTTTGCCAGTTCTTTCTCTATACAACTCAACCCAAAGATTCGAAATCCACAATATACTAACTGAAATAGCCATTAAAACTACAACAATCCAAGAAACCCAAACCCACCTCGGAATCACATCCTCCACGGCACCACTCATATAAAACACACCCATTTGATACAGGAAAACGGGTCCAGCAAAACCTCTAACAACAGAGTAAAGAGTATAAAATGGAGGGGACAAAAAATCATACACTTTGGCTGCAATTGCTAAATCCTCTCTCCGGATACTGGCGAAAGTCCAAGTGTTCTGGCAAAAGCTGGTGACCTCCGCAAGAACAAGAAGCACAAGAATTGCATACGCCCCGTGATGAGCTACGTACCGGCACGTCACGAAGACGAAGAGTGTGGCCAAATGGTGGCCTATGAATAGCAAATCGCTGGGATAGAAGATGAGATAGTGACAAAGGTCCATCAAAAAGTAGGCAATGCTATAATCAAGAACTACGTTTTGGTAGTTTGTGTTGATTGAAGCGAAATTGCGATGTGGATCGGAGAGAATGGCGTGAGAGGCTAAGATCACAGCTGGTGTGCCATGGGCTAAGGAGATTAAGCAGCTTGACGCTTCGGGTCGGAGCTTAGGGTTCCAGTTTCGGAACACGATGAAGTAGGCCATGAGGTACATGATGAGAAATGTTGTGAAGAAGATAAGGATAGGTGGGAGAGAGAAAATTAGGGTTAGGGATTCCATCTGAAACCCCATTGGAGCTGATGATTTATCGAAATTAAACTGAATGTTCCTCGCTGTAGGATTTAGAGAGAGATGACTGAGCAAGAACGTGAAGATATGAATCCAGAGAGAGGAGAGAGAGGTTGTTGAATCGTTTAGGACACTGTGGAATCTGAGATATTTTCAGAGAAAGTGTGTGTGTGTGTGAATACGGATGTCAATTTTTACCGCCCCGTCGGGGCTCCGTCCCGTCCTGCCCCGTTAATAACGGATATAGGAACACTTGTTATACCGTTGGGACGGACATGGATACAAATTTTGTACCCGTCGAAGGTTACGGGACGGGTAAGGATTCAATATACATATCCTAGGGGCCCCGCCCCGCATATAACTATATTTAATATATATATATATATATATATTAATAAGTTATTTTAGCGGCTTACCTAATTACCCATCTCTTATAATCCTAATTTGGGATGTAAACTTGGTATTAAATTTACTTTTATTTTGGTTATGGTGGAAGTTGGAGCTTAGAACTTCTTGTGATTTGGTTGTATTAAACTTTTATTTTTGTTTATTATGTTCTCTAAATTATGTTATGTGCATGTTATTTATTTATTTATTTATTAGAATACATAATTTTATTTATGTTGTGTCATTCCTAGGCTTTGCACATTTAAATAGCAGGAGTTTAAGTTCTAAAAAGTGGGAGAAAAAAATTTGGTAGTGGGGCGGGCACGGGGGCACAGTATTTCCTAACGGGGCGGGGTTGGATATGAAAATCCAACCCGTCGCGGGTCTCGGGGCGGGCATGGACTTGACAAAAATTAAAAGGGGCGGGACGGGATTTAGAGAAACCCGCTCCAAACCCGCCCCGTTGCCATCCCTGTGTGTGAAGGACTTTTTAGGAAACTGTCAAATTCTCTGACGCCAAATTGTACTTCTCGAGGCGTTGTTTGGGAGCTTCAAGAGAACACTGATTTCCTATTCCAAGAAAGCGACTAACTCCGTCCCTTTCCATCTTTGATTTTATAATTTTTTAAAAAGATATATAATTAATGCATTGTTTTTTAAAAAAAAATTATTAAATTATTCTTTTTAATTTAAATATGTATAATTACAAATTTTAATTTTTTTTTAAAAGAACAATGATAAAAATATAAAAAAAAGAAATTTTAATTTTTCAAAGAAGACAACTAATTTAAGAAACGTAAAAAGAGAAAAATAGACAATTAATTAGGGACGGAGGGAGTACTTTTTATAATTCTATTTTTAAATTATTCCTAATAAAAATTTAATTGCTCCGTAAAAAATTAAATAGAGTATGATATTTGAAAATTTCTGATCGTTTAAAATTGAAAGAGTTGTTCGGTTGTCAAATTTAAAAAAATAAAAAGATTATTGTATTCTAATTAGAAGAGGCTTTTTATTTTGCTGGATTCCCCCACTTAATTTTTTTTTTTCCTTCCTTTTTCCTCCATAGTACAGCACTACACAAGCACCAAATAACAGCTAAAATTTGGAAAGCCCAAATTATGGCTTTTTTCTTTTTCCCCTTTATTTAGGTGAAAGTAATTGCAATTTACGGTATGGAGCAACATGCCATCCTATTTTAAATTATAAATTAAAATTCTTGATTGTAAGTAGCAATTAAATAAATAAAAAAGGATGCCTTTTATTGTATTTGTGTTTTAAGAATCATATATCTTTTCAGAAAATAGTACTCCCATTCAAAGGGCAAAAAAAAAAAAAAAAAAATTATCATGACAAATCTCAGGATTTTCAGTTTCCAACTTTCCATCCAATATCAAGCTGCTCCTATCCCTGCTTCATGCTAATCAGGAAATGCTCAATTGACATGAACATTAACAGGGAGATGGCGGAACATCCTTTTCCAGTGTTGGTTTCAGGAGCTCAGATCCTCTGCAATGCTGTACCACATCCACGGCTCCTATCATTTGAACACGATCACACAATCCGTCCGATGCAGTGCAGCCCCCATGCTGAACTACAGAGGTTCCCAACTTTGGTTTTGAATGGCACAATGAGAGATTAAATAACAATAATCCCAATTTTCATGATCTTTTAAGTAACACCAAAACAAATGAACCCTTGAAAGCAAAGTGTATTGCCCACAATTCTCACTTAATGCTTCAACAACCGTAAGAATTGAATACTTGAAAACCATAACTGCTAATTATAAAGGAGATTCTAAGCAATCTGGGAATTTCGCACCAGATCAAAATTCTTACAAGTTTAGAGTTCAGACAAAAGAATAATGTATACATATATGAATCTCTTATTTTTCCCTCTAATCGAAATAGAAACTCTACTGGTCACAATTGCCCAGGAAATGACAAACCAATTTTAACATTGCAGCAAAACATAAATTGTTTTATAAGACAATTATTGCATTTTCAAGTTCTCCCACAGGCATTGGATCAAAAGAGACCATAAGAAACTAGTTGACGACATCAAGGACCAGCTTACGTGACTTGAGAACAGACCACCTCATGCGCCTATAGTAACCAGCTTGAAGTAAAGCCAGTGACAATAAAAATATCCACTTGAATCCCATCTGCATTTGAAATCACATGATGACAGTAATTAATTAGCTTTTAGCACAACATAGTTTGATATAATTAAGCCGACGTACCAGTTTTCTCTCTTCCATTTCCGGTTCTGCAGCCCATGACAAAAATGACACAACATCTTTTCCCATCTGCAACAGTTTATGCATGAGAGTATGGACTTTATAAGAGGCTAAAGAGAACATGAACAACAATATGCAATGTGTAACGAAGAGCCTACGATCAGCACCAGGCACTATGAGTAGGAAATCAAACCTGAGCTTCAGTTGCAGGAGTACCATCTTCATATTCAACAGCACCATCAATAAGCATTTTAGGCATAGCAATGGCTCCCCCTGGAAAGTAGGGATTGTAGTGCAGCCCTTCTCGGATCTAAAATAAATTTGCAGGTTTATTAGACAAAGAAACACCATTATTCCAAACAAAATTCTAACCCTAAAATATAAGCAAGGTTGCGCATTTGCAGGGATTACATCTGACTTCTAATCTTTTACTGGAATATCTAGTTCTTGTTGAGTTTTTATCATCTTATGGTTAAACATCTCACCTTCATGACCAATTAAAATTAGCAAATAAGTGTAAAAACTAGAGCAGCTAAACACAAACAAGAAAAAAGCTAAAACCAAATAACGGCCTAAAAAATCATGAATTACACAGCAATGTATGTGTTCCCTACATGATATGATAAAAACAATTACATAAAAGAAAGAATGCAAAATGTGCCAACTACAAGGTCGTCAAGGAATTTGGGGGGGGGGCGGGGGGGGTGTTGGATACTGCCTAAAGTTGGAAAGTTCCATACAAAACATCCTTTCTTTTTTTCCATTTATTTTTCCCTCATGGCATGCCAGCGTGGTTGATTGGAAAGAGTAGATGTGCAAAATGTACTGGATCTCAAATCAAGAAGCTTCTGCATTGAATCAGCCTATGGACAGTGAAAACTCATCGTAACACATTAGTGCACTGAGTGCAGCTGTGTGGTGAAAATAAGGAAATAATATGATAAGCGCTGAGTTAAACCATGTTGTCTACAGCAAAAAGCAGTCGCAAACAATTATATATGGAACCCATCATCAGTTTGTGTTTGACACTAGAAAGGATTGGCTTTTGGAAACTAGTAATTGGGCTGGTTCATTTGTAATCACATGCTATTTGAACTCAGTATTTGAAAGGTAGAGAGTCAATTTTCGCTATCGCATCGCGACTGGTTTAACATATCATAAAAAAAATTTAAAACTTTCCAGAAGTGGGGGTAAAGGAGGGATACTGTAGGCGCAAGTGATAGAAAGAAACAAAAAAAGAAAGATGACAAATAAGCAATTCTTAATGCGAAACTTAAAGCCAGCACAAATTAATGCAAATTTAAATGTTTCTTTCTGCATTATTGACCAACATAATCATCACATGGTATCCATGCGATTGCAAACCATACTGTTCTCAAGTAAGCATACAAAATCGTATTAGAATTTTTTAGAACAAAGATGCAACCAAACAAAGAAAAACACTACATACTACAAACCAGTAGAAATTAGTGAGGAATTACCGAAACACCAGCAGGAGGATCACGGTAACCAGTTAGCAGGGCAAATACGTAGTTCTGACCATTGTGACGAGCCTGGAATGAAAACAGTAAGAAATTGTCACGGAGATACTTACAATTTCCAAGAAAAGGGAAAATCAAAACCAGAGGCAGGAATAACCTTAGTGATGAGACTAAGATCAGGGGGATAGGCCCCTCCATTAGCAAACCTAGCTGCTTGCTCATTTGGATATGGCTGAGGAAGACGATCGCTAAGTTTACCAGGGCGAGTAAACATCTCGCCCTCATCATTAGGTCCATCAACCACCTCAATCTCAGCTGCCATAGCCTTTGTCTCCTCCTCGGTGTATGCCACACCCACCAAGTCACGATATGAAATTAGGGACATTGAGTGGCAGGAAGCACAGACTTGCTGGTAAACCTCGTGACCACGACGAATTCTGCTCACATATAATTTAACAAGAAATTATTAAAATAAACAGTAGCATGAAACAGACTATCGATTGCAAGCAATTAAATCAATAAACATAGTGGGTTTCCTACAGAAAAATAAAGGTTCGGAATATATATAATAGATATCCAGCACCACAAATATTTTAGACGCAATGCTGAATTTATAAGGATAGATTCAGGTTAACAATGCTGCACAAAAAAGATAGAAACACTATCTATATAGCCCTAAATATGTCAGTTCCCAGGTTAAAAGGTATGATAGGATCAATGTACAAACAACCGAACCAAATTGCATTTCTGATTGGAATGATTTCAAAATAGTCATATAGCTTCCCAAACCATAAGCAAACTGAACAGATGTTAGAGCAAAAATTTCAGAGGTTCAGCAGATACTTACGAAGCATGGTCATATGAACTGAGGATCCCTTTGTGAGGCCAAGGATAGTTAGGACACTCCAAACCATGTTCCGCCTCATCAGCAGATGTAATTGTTGTAAAACTCAAAAGCCCTGTTACACCTGCCCCAAGGAGTGCAAACGTTCTCAACACCTTCATGCGAGCAGATCCATCTTCCACTGGACGGGATGACCAAACTGGAAGAGCCTGAAATTATTGTATAGCGTCCATAACTAAGCAATGACTATAGTATCAATCAATCATTAAATGTTACATTCAAGGGAAATAAGAATTGCCAACTCAGCTCTGAATGTTAAAGAGTCCATATAACAGTCCACGCGTCAAAACAGCATTATTCCAGCCCCTAAAATTTTCTTAATTGGCGGTTTACCTTAACCACTTTTAACTCTTAGTTTTACATGAATGACAAACATCCTACAGGACCAGGCCGTGTAACTTCGTTAAAGTAACGTACCCACTGAGAAACTGAATACTAAATCCCACAAAGAAAGAAAGAAAGAAAGAAAAAAGAAGAAGAAGAATATAAAGAACTGTAGTCGATATAACTTTATAATCATATTATATGTCAGTTGTCACTAGGAATTCAATTCAAAATTTTATACCACTGACAAATAGAAGATACTTGTATACGACATTCAGTCAAATTAAATTTATTAGAATATCACAACACAAATAAGAACTTTTATTGGAGGTGCAAATGTTACTCGTGTATTCAAAAACCATTCAAGTAAAAATCCTTTGAAGCTCAGGTTGCAAAAACATGTGTAATAAGCATGTCATGTATCACAAAAACTTTATAGGAACTCGATATTCAATTTGCAACCCCATCAGGTAAAAGAGATCCTATAGAATGCACAGTAGTCTATACTTGTATTAAATGAATATCTAGGAACATGTTAAGCGTAAAAGGTCTTAAAGAATAATTCATGTGCCTGTTTTTTATAGTATCACTTGCACAATTTATTAGATTATATGAAACCCAAATCCATAGGGGCAACCCATTCAATTAATTTTATGAGCATCCCAAACTCAATTCTTCAAATTAACATAAGTGATCCTGTTTAGAAGGATTGAGCAAAAAGTCCATGGTCCCATGGGCAATCCAGCACAAAATCTGTGCATTTGTAGTGAAATACAAATCAAGTCATCCAACTTCCTTATCAACTACTGCTTCCGGACCACAACTTCACTTGGCCCTATATTTATATTTGAAAACAATGCTCCACTATCCAATTGAAGCACTTGGCACACTTTTTCATTTTCCTCTATTTGCTTCAAACCAGCCAAGTCTCATCGTTTCTTTATGTATAAGAGACTCCTCTAACCAGCACTACATAAGAAATCGAATGCCTAACATTAAGCTTCATCTATCAGAGCAATATTTGAAATATTGTAAATCCAGGAAGTACATCTCCACTTCAGCCCAATAAAATGAATGTACCTCTCTCCACATGATTGATCAAGAAAATATAGAGAAGCAGTGACTAGGACGTGGTTTCCAGCCATCCATTTTAAGTACTGGAAAAACTTGACCACTTTTCGTATCTTCCTCATTTGTGAGGAAATCATAGAAGAAAGAGCTAAATAACTATAAGCTACTCACTTAGACATTGCCAGACTTTGAAGGTCAATTCTCAATCATAGTTTGAGTGTGGTGGGTCTGTGTGTTAAGGATGTGTTTGTTTAAGTGCAACGGCTCCCAAAGTATTTTAGTTTATGGACTTCTTACATCATTGCCCATTTCAATCAAACCAAGTGAAACTAAAAAGTGTTAACATCTCACTTTCTAATAGCTGAAGTGCTGAACAACAAGAGAAAAATGAACAAACAAAGAAGAGGAAAAAGACTATTTTATGTAAACAAGACTCATAAAGAGAACTTTTTTAAGATAAAAAATTTAAAATGTGTTGCGTCTTGAAAAAGTACCTAAAAGGGGACCAGAAAGAAAAAATATTCATTAACCTACTAACCACCTTTCATCTGGTAAAAACAAAACATGAGAAAACAGCATATTTAATGAACTTTGCCTATGTCATTATCAATGTTTTTGGAAAGTTCAGAAAGTAATATTGGAAATGAATCACAGATATGCCCATAGTTTCCAGAGAATCAACGAAATTAACTACAAAATAAAGAGAAGAAGATGCCAAGACCCAAGCAATCTTCAAAAAATACATAAATTATTTTGTCTGAACAACATCATAAATCATAATATTGCCATGTTTGCAAAGTTGAATTAATGCTACTTAATTCGAAATAAACCTTATCTAATTAAGAGAATTTTTTTTTTTCATACACAAATTGATGTTTAAGAAACTGCTTCTAGAAGGCTTATGAAGACTACACATAGTAGAGTTGTCACTGTAACTTCTCTTAAAAATCCAATTAGAGTCCCACAGGCAATTAAGACTGCAGTAGACAAATGTGAAGCAAAAAAGGAAAAAGATTCTTCCAAGAGATTTAAATGGGTGAAAATAATTGCTGTTACCAATGGAACTTGAGGTTTGATAATCAGATATTAAGAAGCATTTGAAACTTGAACAAATTAAAATTGTTCTCCAAGGATTTCCTAGAAGAAGAAAATCCAAATACAGACAGACTGCTAATACCTATATTAAACAGTGCAAAGGAGGAAAAGGATTCTTACAGTAGTTTGAGATTGAAGTTTCCCACGCAGCAATTGGTGGATTGCTCTTCCTCCAGCCATTTCAGTCAAAATTCCTGTCAATTAAGAAGAAGCAAAACAAGAAATACAAAATTATATTCAATAAAAGATAGACAACAGTCATAGATTTGGAAAAGCTCAAAACTGAATTATCAATACATCAAGAGGACAGTGAGAAAGATGGGAGGTGATTCATCAAGAAAATATGAGGTCCTGAACAAATTTTTACCCTCAAATGAAACAACAAAATAGAACATGAAGGACTTGCAAGAATAAAATGCCACGTTTGGAGAAAAGGGTATCAAAGGCAGTTTTGCAATGCATATAAAGATGGAAGGCGGCTTATTCCAGAGATCCAAAGCACCAGGCATAAACTATCTTCTATGAAAATAGTTCCTCCCTGATGCTAACAGGAGCTTACTGTCTAGGAATTTGCCAAACTCTATTTGTAATTAGCGCCCCCCCCCCCCCCCCCCCCCCCCCCCCAAAAAAAAAAAAAAAAGATGCCATCAGTATATTAGATAAGTAAAAAGATTAAATCGGCAATTTTTAATCCAAGGAGTTGAGCAGGATATTAATTTTTTGACACCAAACATCTATGACAGCCAGGAGATGTATCAGTTTTTACAAGGCTGTGAAAGTTATATATAGAGCTTGATTTGCAATTTGAACACGGTTTGAAAGATTGAACACTAAGGGGTTGCAAAGAAGAAATTAGAGAGAGTTGATGGATGAGGAAATCACATCAAGAATTCTTAGCAAACACCTAAGAGGTGATGGAATCACACAATCAGGAAAACAATCAGCTTCAGATATTTTTTCATTCACTGCTTCACATTTTATCTATACATCACTCATACGCAATACTCACTGCAGTCTCAAAGCTTGAAACCAGGTAAATTAAAAATAAAAAACAACTTGAGCTTAGTGCTGTACCAAACCAATTAGGCCATAAAGGAAATGCCCACTTCTTTGTCATCAGCAAATATAGTGACTAGCTGATTTTTCCCAACCAGCTTAGGAATTTGTTTGATGAGTAAATGAGGGGTCCTATGCAACCATCTGTGTTTAATGGTGCAATATTTACTATTTAGTTTTGATGTATAATTTCCAAGATTTAGTCCACAATGAATCCTCAATGCAAGCAACTTATTTCCCTATTTTGAAGCAATGAATTAAAGAAAATGTCTCAGCGAATTTTTTTTTGTCATCATAAGCCATACACGATACCCTTGTGGTGAGACTACACGAAAGCCTCAATCAAGATGTCCAACTCTTTTGTTGAAGAAAGGTGAGTCAGCCCAAGCTGCGCAACCTTTTTCTTTCTTCTATTCTTTCCCTTTTTATTGGTTATCATATCACAGGTCCATACTCTAAAATTACACTAAAAATAATACATACAAATCATTCTTATGATCCTATCCCAATCCTAAATTAATGAACTTTCATTAGATACAAGACAAACTTAATACTTGTACACAAGAGATATCCTTTATCATGTTGCATATTCTCCTCCTCAAAAATAAAAATTAAGCTACGTGAGTTAAGCTTTTGCAAGCACCCTTGATTAAAAGGAACATTGTTGGCTAGAAGCCTTTTGCCATATTCAACTAAGCTTTGTCACGACAATCTAAGTTAGCAGTACGGATCTTTTTTGGCCTTCCCATTATATATAGAAGGCCATTTAATTCAAGACTCCACCAAGACTCACACACAGTCCCAGATAGATGCACAAACAACATTTGAATTCATATTATGTACCGTAAAATGACAAGTAACTTTTACGACAAATAGATTAAAAATAACAAGAAATGAAAAATAGATATTTTGGAAATTGAAAATTAAAAATGAAACGAAATTCCCTATACAATCAAAGTGTTTTTTCTTCTATATTGGTTTTGCATATATGCATTTCAAACATGTGCCTGCTCGTCATATGTCGGCATCCCCAACTGCATGCATACACGAACAAGTGCATGACGAAAATTAATACCGGAAAAAAAGTTTAGTTGAAAGGGGAAAGAATGGTGTCTCACAAAATGCATATGTTCCCCTAATATGAATACCACGAAAGTTGAATGGTACCATTTAATATTAGATAAAATGTTCATCATTGTAAATGGGATGACCATAGAAATTAACAGGAATTATACAAGTGTTGATGAATCTTTAAAAGAATGGTGACTCACAAAATTCTAAAGTTGTCCTGTGCCATCAATAGGATGATGGCTCAAATTATCTTTTTCCTCTTTTTTGAAACCAAAAAAGTCCCCAAACTATTTGAGTAGAGAGGAATCAAAATGAATGCACATAAGCACCAGCATACAGCATGACAAGGCTTTTGTTTCCTAACCTAAGACTTTTGTTTCCTAACCCATTATCCAAAACCCATGCAGGTTAGCTCTATTTAGCTTTAATCCAGTCCACCCGTTCTATATGACAGAATCTTACCTTCAAAACCACGTAAAACGCAAGTGGGGTTACCTAGTTCCCATAATCCACCCAAAATGCACCCAAGTAGAGTAATTCCGCACCAATCTCAACACAAATCTCACTAAATTACACACAGATCTTGAATCAAACAGCTTACAGTCTGAGGCAATGTGGCATTACTCTAAAATTCAAATTTAGTAACAAACACTTCCACCTAATTCATCATCCCAATAAGTGAAATGAGCAATGAGAAAGCATTTTTGTGCACTCAAATATCATATACATTCCTCCCCAAATATCCATACTGAGCAGGAAAGCAGATTCTATCTATATATATTATGTATAATTCCGGAAATGAGAGGTTGATATATATCACATATCATCGAAAACCTAAGACACATCATCCTAGGGCAGGCGCATCTGTTACAATGAAATTAACAAATTTTACATATGACTTGTTGAAGATTCAGAGCGAGCATCAGATCCTACAGGCCACAAAATGATTGTACATGAACACACGAACACGTATATATATATATATATGCACACACACATATTTGGTTGTACATGAACACACGAAAATGTATATATATACAAATAAATACAAACACACAAATATAGATTAAAAACCCTAAAACGATGCACTACTACAGATCGCTAAAACATTGAGAAGAGTTAGAGAAGAAATGATAACGCACAGGTTAGAGTGGAGCTGAACGGGTCCGACAGCAGACAAAGCCGGGGCTGAGATATCCAGTGAAGAAGATATGAGAGGGTAGAGAGAGAGAAATGTTCTGGAGGAGGTTTTTTACACGGGCTCGAAAGCTGATACGATGACGAAATTGATCATACGGCTCTGAGAGAGCCACGTTTTAAGAATCATTTTGATATAAATTCATTCCTTGTTTTCAGCCGTCGATTTCACCTCAAGCTCCACTTTGTGAAGCCAAAAAAACACCACTGACCAGGTGAAGTTTTTTTATTATTAGCATTTTCTTTAATTACCAAAATTTATAGTTTTGAGCACTACCTATTTGGGTTATGATTTGAACCTTATAATAGTTTTTTATATAAATCCATTTGTATCATCCTCTCAAAAATAAATTCAAATTCTTCCAAGTTATAATAAGAATTTGTACTACATTACAAATCTAAATTAGTATGTATAGAAACTATTAATTTAATTTTAAATTGAACACTTTGAGAAGTTAATACGCTTTTGTTTTGTTAACTCACAAGGGTAGCTCCGTGAATAGGTGATCCTTAGAGTGAACACATGTCCAAAGTGTGCAAATAATCTGAGTCAAAAACAATATATAAATAAATTGAAGAAAATGGGCTTCATTTGCCCAAGCTTTGTGACAATATTTGACACGACAAAAGAAAAAAAGGTTTGGGTTTGAGCTAATCGTATTCGTGTCGTTAACATAGATTGACCCGCTAACTAAATGTGTCGTTCTTCGTGTTTGACTCTATAAACACGATTAATCGATTAACTAAACATGTCAGATAAAGGTGTCGTGTTCGTGCAAAAAAATGATCCATTTAGCTAAATGTGTCATGTTTGTGTCAAAAATGACTTAAACGTGTCTTTTTGTGTAGTGTCAGGTTTTATTCCATTTATTAAACAGGTTATGCATGTCGTGTCGTGTTACATGTATAATAATCTTGTCGTATTCGTATTATAATTGTGTTGACACAAACACGACATGTCAACACGAATTGCCACCCTTAGTTTTTTTCATCACCCGCAAGTTATTAACTTATGGTTCATTTTGAGAAACTGAATGTTACAAACAAGCATGAAAATCATAAAGGAAAATGATTTTTGTATTGAGTAGTTGTAGTGAATTTTTGATCTATTGTTTTAATTGGTCATTTATGCAACAAATAAATGAATGAAATACTCTCCTTACTTGTATTTAGTGTAAATAATCAATCAATATCACTGCAATTATTCAGTGTGAGTTTCACTGCTCAAATCCCAAATGCACAAATTACAAATTTATGTGTTTTGGTAAGGTCAAATTGTATGTTCGTATCCACTGCAAACTTACTTCCATATGCTCCATGTTTACCAATGGTGGAACATTCTCAGAAAAATATTGGGAAAATGGACAACAATTCAATCAGTTATATGCTATTTTCTCCTCCAATAGAACACGGAATGAACCAAGTTCCATTACTCGTGCGCGCACTTTTTCTGAATCATAAATCTCAATGCCCTGAGACCAGTTCTTACAAATTGCAATTGCAATCTTAATGTTGGTTCAAATAAAGTTTGTCAAGACGCAACTTATATAAATAAGGGTAAATTGCAAGAAACCTCCCTGAATTATTGAGGTTTTGCAACTAACCTTCTTGAACTACAAGAAACACCCCTAACTATAATTTTGTTGCAATTTATCCCACCATCACAAATTTCGGCATCGAAAAAAGTAAAAGACCTTGTTACCCTTATTATAAAAAAGATAGAGTTTAAACTGTATACACTTACGTTGCTGACTTGAAATGTAAAATATCAAGATCCAATAAAATAGGAACAAGTGAACACGCCACTAGATAAGATTGTGTATTTCATTATCTCAAGCAGCGTTGATCCATTTTAGAGAAAGAAAGAGGAGTGAGAGAGTGTACAAGGTAGGAGTGAAGAAGATAAAGAACAATGTTGACCCGTATTGGGAACATAAACTCCAACCCACTCAACGGTCGATTGTTGTTGAGGGTTAAATCTCTTATTTATCACACACAGCGGAAGCATCATCACATCATATCAATATAAGCATATATGAAGATAACAATCACACACATTTATGCACAACACAATATTTTACATGGTTCGTCTAACTCTTAGGTTCTGTCCATGGGAGAGAGAGATTTCACTATTATCAATCAAGGAGAGAATATACAACCACATGTTAAAACCCCAAGCACTCATTCATCATCTCTTTCGAGGCTACATGTATACATTCGGGAATTACATATATTATCCTATCCCCTCACAACATTCTTAAACCCCTTATATCTTTTTTCTGTTCTCTCTCTCACTCTAAACCTATCATACCCATCTCTATTTATAAAGTCTTCAAAACCAATTCCTTATTGGACAAGAATTCCATAAATTGCATGTAAGGAGTTACCATATCAATCTCAGCTTTTAAAATAGAAACTTAATGAGACATGATTTCCTTCACAAATTTCAACATGCCAAAATGAAAAAGGAAACTAATTTTATACACACGAATTTTGAGCTAAAAACCTAACAACCCGTTTTTGAGAAAGAAAGAGGAGCAAGAGATGGTACATGGTAATAGGGAAGAAGACGAAGAAGCGCAAGAGATGGTACAGGGTAACATGGAGGAAGATGAAGAAGAAAGGAACATATTTTAGAAAGAGAACCGGAGAGGTTGATTGAGAAGAAAAAATTCAAAGTTGATTTCTTTTGCATTGGGTACAAGTTGATGATTTTGCTTCCATTTGCAAGTTTGGTGGTAGTGGTAGTGTGAATTAGATCACCAGTTTCACAGCCTTTGTTCGACCAATCACCAACCGATTTCACCATTGCCAATTTGAGAAGAACCCGCCCAAGAATCAACATCTTTGGTGACAACTTCTTCGAGCGGAGATCATTCTGATTTTTATTCCATTCTTGATATTTCCGACAGAAGCTTGGATTTTCTAGTGTCTAATGACGCAGATGAATCGATCAAACTATGTGGGTTATTCAATCGCGACTGGGTTGTTGTAAAATGTTCTGCTACAACTGATGGCGCTGGCGCCGACACTGCTAACTGTGTGTGTTGATGATAAATAGTGTGTATTGACATAAGCTTTGTATCCTCGTGCATCAACTTTTCCAATGCTCACTAAAATTGTTGGCCTCAATTGTTTACCCCAAAAAAAAAAAAAAAAAAACTCTGTAATGATAAGCGATGGGTTAAATTCCTAGGGTGGTGAGTATAAAAAACAAAAGGGGGTTTGTCACTGGCAGGATAATCCATTTGACGCAAAGAATATGAACAGTGTTTTTATCTCTCTCTCTCTATATATATATATATATGTATATAGACATTACGGATAAGGGCAAGAGACAGATATGTATATAGATGATATATATATACACAGATAATATATAGATGATGTATTTATATGTATGTATATATACACCGATAAAGACGATATAGATCATCTAATGTAGATATATATATATATATATATATATATATATATATATATAGAGAGAGAGAGAGAGAGAGAGAGAGAGAGAGAGAGAGAGAAGTGTTTTAGGAATTTTTGAAAAATTAGATTAGGTTGTGTTTGGGTCTGTCTCAATAATCTTATTTGGTAGTTGGAACCATGTGTTGGGTTTCGCTAGAATTAAGTAGTTAATGTTATTTTATTTTCGATTTTCTTTCAAACTTTCAGTGAGGTTTCGCAATTTTTCATTTTTGAGGATTTTTCGATTTTTCAATTTTTTTTTTTTCTTTTTTTTTTTTTCACGTCTCGTTTTGCATGTCATGAGGGTTCTAAGAGTGGTTTAGAGCATTTTTTAGAGTTTAAAACTCTAAGAAATGTATTTTGCCTCATTTTGTTGTTTTTCAGATTTTCGGATTGGGTGGTCCCGTGTGTGTCCCACGCCAGAATTTGGGTGTCCAGAAATTACTTCATAGACTTATTTAAATGTTCTAAATGTTATTTGATGTAGATGTAAGGGTGTATGTGGAAATTTACATGCTTAGGGCAATTGTGGGATTCATTTGCAAATGATGGGCATAATGATCATTTGAGTGGTCAAAGGTGGACCACCTTTTGACCAACTCACATGTGGGGGGACAAGGACCTCACATTTTAGCTGAATCCCCCTCTCTCCATTGATTCACATGTGATGTTCGCAATTTTTCAATTTTTCAGGCATTTTTTAATTTTTTAAAATTTATTTATTATCACCTCGTTTTACGTGCCGGACACCGTGGGATGTGCCGTGTGAGTTCCGAGAATTGTTTGGGGTATTTCTACGAGTTCAGGACTCTTAGAAGCATTACCCGCACAGGGATTTTTCGCGCACGAGATTATTTTTCGGCGTTATTGCACCTTATATATTGTTAATTAGTGTATATTTGTGGGGCTATGTGCATGGATGTGTAGTTGTAGCATGTGTATATATATATATGAGGGGACAAATGTGATTTTTTATAGCAAATAGGTCCCACAAGGACCAAAGGTCATTATAATGACCATTTATATCACAAAACATCAGATGGTAGCATCATTCTCCTCCTCCAAAATCGTAGTTCTATTTTCTCACTCTACAAAACCCCTTGTCTTTCTGAAGCTTCATGTTTTCAAGCCTAGATTTATTCCTTTCTAGTAGGATTTAATCTTTACCATTAAAGTCAAAGTTGTAGAGCTCAATGAGAGTTACAAGGTGATCGGAGTAGATTTCCATTTAGAGGATTCTGGCATTTTCGAATTTGGGACTTTTGGGAGCTTTGGCTTGGTTTATTTGAGGTAGGGGTTTCTAAACCATGTTTCATTTGATTTTTGTGAGTTATGCCCTTCCTATGTGTTATATCTTGTATAAGTTGTGATAGTATGGCATGATTTCTATGTTTTATGTGGTGATAAGTGTTGAATTATGTGTGTAAGTGGTTTGTGGTGAAATTAAATGTTTAAAGGATATAGTGTCATGATTTGTTGTTCAAAATGCCATGGTTGAAGAATTAATAATATGGTAATTATTGTGTTAATTGTCTTCCTATGCATGAGATTATGATTGTGTTTTAAATGGATGGATTTTTATTACATTGAAATGTATATAACATTCATGCATTGGCACGGGTAAGGAAAATGGGAATTTGATTTATTGGAAAAGAAAGGAAAGGAAATAGTTTCGGAAAAAGGGTTTTGGTAATGGGGAGCGACATCTCATCTCATGGGCTTGTATAGCATTGTATTTGTTTTGTATGAATTGTATGTGAAGGTGTATGATGGTATATTTCTCCCTAAAATGAGTATGACCCCTCTTTTATGAGCTATTCTTTGTTTGGATTCATGGGGTCGTTAAGGGGTGCGTTTTAGGCACTTCCTATTGAGTCGTTGTGCTCACTCCATTCTTATCATTTTTTAGAAGCCGCAAGGGAGGTAGTGGGCGATTCACATTTTTGTCAATGCTAACGTTGTGGATATTTTTCGTTGATTAGATCCTTAGCTTATTTAGAAATTGAAATTTTGATGTAATCATTTATATTGTAAAGGACCATGTATTCATTGAGACTTCTTGAGTATTTGGGTTCATGGAAGGCTTAAAGGCCATTTTGCAATGTATTTGGACTTATTTGATTTCCATTGATGTATTTTTTTTTCCTAGTTGGTACTCACACACACACGCCTCCACTAGGCCACTGACCCGTTGAGGTATTAAACTCACATATACTTCAATCAATGCATAGAAGTTTAATTATAATGGATGTCATCAAATCCATGTTTGGGACTATTTTGATCATATTAAAGGTTTTCTGTGTGACCCATATGATATTAAGTTGTTTGGGCACTCCAACAGTGACAAAAAATACGTTTCTGGGTTATTTTTGTCACTCCCAAGCCCTGTCAGTCAACTGACAAGGTCTACCGTCGACTAAGGGCCAAAATAGAGAGTTACCAACTCTGAAACCTTGTTTTGGCTGGCTGACGCCTTCAGTGCATCAAGATTTTTGACTCGAATTCAAATGACCATATCTCCTTCATTTTAATTCCAAATTGGGTTAAATTTGAGTCCATTTTCAAGGTTTTTGAGTCAGCCTTCCAATGGAGCAAACCTCACTAAAAAATTTCAATTATAGAGGAGGTTATGACTGTTTTAGTGAGGATTACTCCGAGAATCTTCTAAACCAAGAAGGGGCATTTTTGTGAAAATGTTATACTTGCATCTAGAACCTTACGAAATGTGTTTATAACACCATAAGGACTTACATAGACTTACTTTGACTCATTTAAAGTCAACTCACCTTTCTCTCTTACCTTGAAATGACCATTTTACCCTTGGTATCTCCGGGTCAGGCTAGGACCCGATTAGCGATCCGTACCTTCGGGTTTGGGTCATTACACCACACTTTTTCTTCTTCCTCCATCCATAACCTCCATTGTTACACACTTTAAAGCTTGATTTTGAGCCATTTCTAGAGTGATTTTGACAAAGTGGTAGAAGAAAAGTTAAACCTACATATCATGAGCTTTTTATTGAAGCCATCATGTTCACCATTTGAGCCACTTAAAAATTTGGGTTTCCTTGGAGATGGGATTTAGAAGAGAAGTTAGTTGGGAAGGTTGTTAAGCATGCTTTGTAATGTCCCGAATTTTTTTCGATTTTTTTGGTATTTATTTTTTCGTACGTCGTTTTACATGCTGTGTGGGTCCCAGTATTATTTTCCATTGCATGTATTTATTATTTTATGTGATGATATGTTATGTATGTATATACATGTATATATATATATGTATATATATATGGTTAGTGAGTAGAGGAAGATACATTATGGCATGGCAAGTAATTAAGTGAACTTTAGAAGGCATTTTTGGTATTTTAGTGTTGGGTGGACTTTTGACCAAATGAGAGCCACTCATTTGAAAAAGCTAGGGCCAAAGCTTGGATAACAAAACCTCATTCCCTCCTCCCCCATTTTCGACTCTTTCTTCCTCTCTTCATCATTTTTTTTTCTCTCTATAAATATATCTCTACATTCTCTCTAAGATTTGATCCACTTAAAGTGAGGTCTAGGAAAATAGCAAGAAGGGAGGTCGGTTACACTTTCCAAGAGCTGCGTTTTAGTACCAGTCTTGTACACATTGGGTGGATTTCAAGTTTGGGAGCTAAGGGTTTGGGTTTCATCATTTGAGGTAGGGGTGTTTAATGCATTATGTTTTGCCTCTATTTAAGTTTTCCCTATTTGATTCTATACTATATTTGCCTTAAATGATGATTATTAGAAGTTGAAGTGATGTATATGTTCTTGATAAAAGTGCTACGTTTATGTTTGATATCCTTCGATTCCGGAACACGGGTTGATCAGGTCTACACATGACATTAATGGATAATCAAACAATTTAGGTAATAAACAAACACGGATTACAAAAGATAAAAAAATAATAAATAATAAGGATGAAAATAAACTAATATGAAATTCTCCAAAACAATATCTCAATAAAATAATCCTCCAAATACTCTGATACCAATAATCTTCTAGATTATAACTCGGGAATCTATTATGTGGACCCCTGATAAAATCCCAACTAAAACAATAACCGAAAGAAATAATAATGGGTCAGGCCCACGAACAAGTTCTACTCTATTATATCCCAAACAGAGACCCAATACAAATATACATCCTAATCGACTCATACGATAATTACATAGTCCGTATATATATAGATACACACTAAAACTCTCACTAGACTATAGGGTGGCCTCAACCGGATTAGTAGGCAACATACAAAACGCACACATAGTGGGCATGAGTACCATGATCTATCAGGGCATATTACTATCCATTATACTCAGTTATGCATCCCAGGCAATTTATGTCCCCTAACCACTGATCCTGAGAACTCAAGCTCATATTGTGGCACATATTCACACACATATATATACATATATATCAATCCGTATCCTATCCAAAACATAAAATTAATTATCCGCCATAGTCTTTCAATGGCATGTCATCCACATGGTTCCGTGACCTGACACGAAGAGATGAGACTAAGCTTATTAACCAGTCCATCCATGATATGCCCCCATATCCTGACAATGGTGCATTAATCCATAACCATATTCTAGTGATGCTTTCAAATCCAAATAAAAGATGCAAGCATGAATATACATCAAATAAATCTAAAATAAACATTATAATAATCATACAGATATCCGTTGCATTTAATTAAGCAATATAACCAATTCTAAGTAGCATACAGTTAACTTACATCACAAGTAATTAACCTTCATCTCAAATAAATTGTATATACCTCCATAACATGATTAAAATCAATTAAATCCAAATTATTGTTTAAAACAGTTTAATACAACATAATCATCCATTAATTAACGTTTAAGTTAATTAAATTATATACTTAGCATATTAATGTATGTTATGCATTCCAGTCCTTTATCAAATCAATTAAAATTCTTTACAATCATTAAAATAGACCCGAATCAATCCTAGGCACGAAATCCTATGATCAACACTGCACTGAACCAAACCAGTCAACATCCTTCTAAACCGGTTGATGTGTTACCTGCAGATGTGTTACCTATAATAGTTCTTAAATGCTTATATAATAGATAGATTTACTTTTTTATATTTGATATTAACTTTTAGAATATTACTATGACTTGTGAGATATGAATGCTATTATTGTAATTTAAAATTTCAATTGTGTGTCTCACTTTCCTCAGGCGTGCGCCTAGTTTAAAATTTCATCTTTCTTTGGTACCAATAAAGCTCGTATAAAACATGAACTACTTTCATGCACATAACCCATCTCCAATAAATCTGAAACCTGCCTATTAAGCTCATCATGCTCTTTAGGACTCATTCAATAATGTGGCTTATTAGGGAAAGTACCTCTGGACACTAGATCAATGTGGTGTTGGATGTCCCTCGTTGGAGGTACTCTATGGGATAAATTTTGTGGCATAACATCAGTAAACTCCTTTAAAAGTGGATAAACAGTGGCTCGACAATTTGTTCTTGTAAGCTTCTCCTTAGCAATTAAAAATATACCACGCCACTCTCCTCCAATTCCTCCTCAAAATTAGCCATACTGAGTAAATTAACACCCTCCCCCAGTTTAGGTTTAGGTGTAACTTCTTCCTTTTTAGATGGAACCAATATTATCTTTTTCTCATCTTTATAAAAAGTATAAATATTTTTGCTTCAATCATGTTGCACTTACCACAACTTGCCAAGGTCGGCCAAACAAGAGAGGCATGCATCCATTGCCACAATACTGCACCATACTTTATCAAAGTACCTACTTCCAATAGATAAATTAAATAAGCATCGTTTAGTGACGGATACCTCATTACCTTTCTTAAACCAGGAAAGTTTGTAAGGTTGAGGATGTGCTTCCACCGATAGCTTTAACTTCGTTACCGCTTCTTGAGAAATGATGTTTTCACAGCTTCCACTATCTATACTCAGCTTGCAAACACGACCCCCAATGGTACAAGTAGTTTGGAAAATATTATGCCGCAGCCAATCCTCAGGATCTTTATGTCGTGGTGCTATAAAGGCCTTTCGCATCACAAGAGAAAGCCCCTTGTCTCCTCTAATAACAACATCCTTCTCCTCATCATAAATAGGTTCTTCTTCTTGTTTTTGTGGTTCTTCTTCTCCACATTCTTCCATAAGAAATTGCTTTCCTTCACGATCATTTGCTTTTCGACATTCAGCCAACTTGTGTTTAGGTGCTCCATATTAAAAACATTCAATTCGTGCTCCATCAAGCTGCAATTTAGTAAGAGTTACTACATTACCTAGCTGTGATTGAAGGGCTGCATTGCTGCCACTTTGAGATTGTCCCCCAAAAGTTGTAGCTCAATTAGAATATTATTTGGTGCTCTGTGTGTCCCTCTTGCTTGCTGAATTTCTGCGACTTTGGCACCTTGATATGCTTGAGAAACATTCCAAATATCTTGCTGACTTAGTATATCTTGAATATTAACTCGTAAGTCCCCTATATACCGTGGAATCGATCGATTGGTAGAGAGCTGAGATTTTGGGTTGTTTCACACTTTGGGTTATACGATCGATTGCAAGTTGGGACGCGATCGATTGGCAGAGAGCTGAGATTTTGGGTTGTTTCACACTTTGGTTATGCGATCGATTATAAGTTGGGACGCAATCTAAGTGTTGGGTTGCAATCGATCGTGAGTCAGGCTACGATCGATCACGTTGTATTATTATTATTATTATTATTATTTATTTATTTATCACATAATTATTTATTTATTTTGTTCTTAACTTGGGTAATTTATTCAATTGACCTATAAAAAACATGTATTAAATTTTACATTTGGCCCAAGACATCACAATAATTATCTGGTAACCATTGTAAATGACCAAACTACCATGTCATGACAATTAACCAACGCTATAATATTAAATGACCATATTACCCTTGTGTTCCTGAGTTAAGGTTAAGACCCCGTTAACGTTTCGAATCCTCGGATTTGGGTCGTTACAGTTCAGTTCTTATCTTAGAGATGACTTTGAGGGTCTTTATGGTTTTATTCTTCATCGGAGTCCGCTTCGTTCCGTTGATTCAGTTGTCAATGAACTATTGGTAGAATAAGTTTGTCTTAAGGCTGCTCCAAGCAAAGGAGTCCTTGCCCTACCTAGTTAGATTATTTTGGCAGTCCCATCTAAGCCTCATTTTAATACACACAGTAGGCAATAACAAATTAGAGTTGGCTTTAACAAATGCAATTTTTGGTTACACTTGCTTTGTTTTTGTTTCTAAAGTTGCTCGCACAAAATTATCTGTTATTCTGCTCGTTCTGCTGTGTGTTTTTTCCTTGGTTATGGTGAAGGTCAAAAGGGATATCGTTGTTATGATCTTTTTGCTTAAAAATTATATTTGTCTCGTCATGTAGCATTCCTTGAATGCATTCCTTTCTTCTCTATTCCTGCTAATTCAACCGCTTTGAGTAAACCCGATCTTCTTTAAAATGATCCAATGGTAGTCCTAGTACTGTTTTAGATTTTCCATCTTCTCCTATCTACTCTTGATGTCCTTCTCCTATCATTCACACTTACACTCGCATAAATAAAACTATCAACATCTCCATTTCTTCCGGCTGACTCTCTATTGGGATCATATACGTCCTTGTTATCCTTAAGAGTACGCAAGTGTCCTGATTGTTTTGGTTTTTCCAATTCTTATTGTTCTTTATATTTTTGTTCCTTTTTTTGGCAATTATTGATTCTTATTGTGAACCTATTTCCTGTAATGAGGTTCTTCTTGATTCTCATTGGCAATATGTAACGACCCGAACCCATGGGTCCGAACCGTTAACCAGGTCTTTACCCGAACCCGAGGTCACCTAAGTCAAACTCCATCATGTCTAGGGTCAACACATCGTCATTAAGTCTTAAATAAGCTTCAAGAACGATTTAAATCAACTTTCTAAGGATTGAGGTTAAAATGAACCAAGGAAGGAGCAAAGAGACTAAAACAGCTCCATTTCGGTCGGCCGAAATGGCCTCTGAGATGTCCCTTGAATAGGTAAACCGAAATCCCCTTTTCGATCAGCCGAAATGCAAAGTCTTGAGGCTATGAAAAGAACCGGTTAACCGAAGTAGCTCTGCGAGCTATGGACCTGCTATTGGATTTTTGAAATGATGAAGCTACTTTCCATTCACTTGAAATAAAAGGTTTATATACACAATATATGATCAAAAGAAATGATTTACAGGTGTAAAACTATCATTATAACAAGTTTACAAATTTTGAAGCAAAATCAAGGTTTTACAAAGGTTCAAAATATACAACTTTGGCAAATGATGCCTAAACTTTATAAATGGAGCTTTGTTCCTAATTACATGCAAAAGGCAATAAACAAAAGTCCCAAATCCTTCTTAGAGCTGTGGTGGATTGTCATCCGCCATACCTTTTCCCGAACCTGAAAAATGTTAAATAATGGGGTAAGCTAAAAGCTCAATAAAAGGTGCCTAAGGCATACCTCTTGAGTCCCCGTGAATCCAAACAATGAAGAAAACAAAGTAATTGGGGTCATGCTCTGTAGGGGATAAAATAGCCACAATAACAATATTAACAACCCAAGTCAAGAATGAATGTGCAATGAAATGGGATGCAATGTTATGCAATGTCACTCCCCATTTCCAAAACCATTTCTCAGAATCCCCATTTCATTTCTTTCAAAGCCAATTTCCTTTTTTCTTCCCAATGAGTGCATAAATATTTTATACATTTAAATGTCATGCCAACAAGAAATCTGATTCCGTTCAAATCAACTATCCACAATATACATGCTTTATATAAATCTTTAAAATTCTACCTCATGCTTCTAAGTCACAAATTTCAGCTCATATAACACAACTGACATGAAATATAAACATTTTAGTATGCTTTCTCACACAATATAAACTAATACACATAATCATAAGCTTCACATACAATAATTTAGTCACTTTAAAGGATATCAACACAATCAAAGCATGCTTGGCAACAATTTATACAAAATAACTTACAAAAATCCAAGAAATTGTTAATTAAACACTCCTACCTCACAAAGATGCAAAAAGTCCCAAATCCAAGCCCTAGGTTCGAAATTCCTAGGGTGCACCAAATGATTAATAGCTTACTTCAATGCGTAGATCTCGTCAAGCTCTCCGATTTGCCGCAAACGGCACCACAAATACGGTTTGAGATTAATTAAAGATTGAAGGCTTGAGAAAAAGAAAAGAAAAAAAGAATGAAAAAAAAAAAAAAAAAAAAAAAAAAAAAAAAGGAAAATGGAAAGGAGAAGTGAGAGCTGCCGGGAATTAGAGAGATTTAAGGCCTAAATGGCCTTATGGCCATTAAAATGGGAAAAATATCTTTTACTTTTCTTTTCTTTTCTTTTTCCACCACACACACATATATGCATATAAATTATAAAATTACCACATGAAACACACTAAATAAAAATGATTGATATGCAAATGGACCCAAACAAATCCCTTGTAAGCGACAATTCCGGTAGCGGGTCCCACCCGGGACCGTCTAGCCCAAAAAATGAAAAAATGCCGAAAGGGCAGCTGATGCATTTTACAAGAGTCCTGAACTCAATGGAATGTCCCAACTAACTCTTGGACACACCCGGCACACCTCACGGTGTCCGGCATGCAAAACTAGAAAAGACAAAAATGCCCTCGCAAAATCGAAAAATTCTAAAAAATAAAAAATGGTGAAAAATAGAAATATTACAAGGCAATGGATAAAGAGCTCTATACCCTTCATAACAATAGTACGTGGGACTTGGTGCCCTTACCTCTAGATAAACATGCAGTTAGTTGCAAGTGAGTCTATAAAATAAAAATGAGCCTGATGGTTTTATTAAGAGGTACAAGGCATGTCTGGTTGTAAAGGGATTCATTCAGGTATACGGTATTGACTAAGAAGAAAAATTTACTCCTGTTACTAAAATGACAACGGTTCGCACATTAATTGCAATAGCAGCGGTTCGTAAGTGGGATATTTCACAGGTGGATGTCAAAAATGTTTTCTTAAATGGGGATTTAGATAAGGAAGTTTATATTGTTCATCTCCTTGGTCTTTCTTATAATCCTGGGGAGGTGTGTAAACTTAAGAAAGCATTATGTGGTCTCAAGCAAGTTCCTAGAGCTTGGTTTGAGTAATTTTTTACGGATTGGGCTTTCGTTCCAGTAATGATGATTCAGCTCTTTTTCTTTGTTCTACTTCTGCTGGAAATATTATTCTACTATTATACATTGATGACATGATTTTGACTGATAATGGCATTGATGGCATTAACCTTTTAAAGTCACAGTTGCAACAACAATTTTAGATGAAGGATCTTAGTCTTCTTCGTTATTTCCTTGGTATTGAAGTAGCCTAGTCTCCCAAAAGCTTTCTTCTTTCATAGTCCAGGTATGCAGTGGACATTATACGCAAAGCTTGTTTCATGGATTCCCGTACAGTTGAGACACCCCTGGATCTCAATATTCGTTATATTTCCTCAGATGGTGTTCCATTGAGTAATCCTACTTTGTATCGCGTTCTAGTTAGCAATTTTGTATATCTATCCATTACATCAACTGACATTACGTATGAAGTACAAATTGTAAGTCAATTTGTGTCTTCTTTTACCACTGTTCACTAGGATGCTGTTCTTGGCATTTTACGCTATGTGCAAAGTACATTACATAAAAGTTTGTTATTTCCGCCTACCTCTATTTTGGAACTTTGAGCTTTCTCTGATGCAAACTGGGCTGGTGACCCAACTGATCGTAAGTCAACTACAAGCTTCTGTATTTTTCTGAGTGATTATCTCATCTCCTTAAAAAACAAGAAGCAAACAGTTGTTGCTCGTTCTTCTGCTGAGGCTGAGTATCGGGCCATGGCCAATACTACAACAGAGTTAACTAGGTGCAGATGGTTGCTTACTCATATGGGTGTGCCTCTTTCTATTCCTACTCTTTGTACTTTTGATAACAAGAGTGTCATTCAAATTGCTTAAACTCTGTCATCTATAAACGTACCAAACATATTGAGTTTGCTTGTCATTTGGTGTGCCAACATTTTCAGCTTAGCACTATTTCTCTACTATACGTCTCCTTTATTATGCAGTTGGGTGACTTTTTCACAAACTCTCACAAGCTATTGATGCTTCTCACTGTCATATAATGAGTTTACAGGGGAGTGTTAGAGAATATTTATGTTACTGTATTATCTTTTCTCTTTTCCTTTTTACATGGGTAGTTTAGTCTTTTACCCCTTTTGTTAGGGCATATAAATACATTGAACTGCTGTAACTTGTTTAAGATTTTCATACGATTGAATATAACAACAACTTCTTCATGTTCGCAGGGGTATGGGGGATACATTACACTTTTTGGAGCTGTTGTATTGTCAGGAAATAGCGGGGGAAGATTCTGATTTGTGCATTTCGGTTCCATCCGCACATGGACGTTTTGATGTTTAGTCATTTTATTGTTATCTTGTTGATGCTTCTGGACTATCCTTCCCATGGGGGGCAATTTGGCGTGCAAGGGCTCCTTGTGCTTTATGTGCAAAAATGACGAGAAAACGGTTGATCATCTTCTTACTTATCAAAAAAAAAAAGAATGGCTTTTACGTTTTTTTTATATAAAAATGATTCATTGGGTTAAATATGGCCACCATTTTTTGACCCGGTTCAAACCCACCCATTGCCCAGCCTGATTATAAACAATTTAACTATAACAAAACTAAAGAACATTAAAGAAAAGGGAAAAAAGAACTCTTAAAGAAATATAAATTTCAACTGAAATGCACATAGTACATAGACTGTGGATGGCCGTACACTGCTTGCAGCACCTGTTGAGTAACAGAAACATCAAACCCCTTTTTGGGGAGCCTAGACACATCTTCAGATACCTGGAAGAATCAATTGAAATTAAGTATTTAGTGTACCTTATCTTAAAGATGTAATACCTTATAAAAAAAGAAAGAATTTATTCCTAAGAACATACCTTTAGACTAAAGTACCGCATTTGTACTTTGTCTTCAGTCGCACCTTTAAACAACCCTGTTTTCAGTACCTATATCATGAAATTTAAGCATTCAAGCTCATAACAAAAAAATAAACAAAAGGAAGACATCTATACCAAACAATGTGTATTGAGAATAAACGATAAGCAAACAAGTTTCAACAACAATGTATGTATTAAACCTACTTTTGTAAGTAGCTCCTTCAACGGTGGCACAAGTTACCAATCGGTACATTATTACATCCTTCTTTTGACCAATTCAGTATGATCAACACTTTGGTCATCAAAACTGCAAGCAATAAAAAAATAAGATAAAAACACTTGTGACAGAGTCAAACTGTAACCTTTCTTGGAAATGCAATAAGCTATGAAGGACGGACACGAACACGGATACGGTAACACGGTAAATTTTTAAAAAATAGGATACGGACACAGCACGCCTATAAAATTATATATATATATAAAATCATATATTTAAAATATAATTACTAGAACTTTGCATATTTATTTTCCTAATAACAAACTGGTATATATAAATACAAAATTGCAAATAAAACAACAACAAATAACAAGACCATAATAATTTCATCTCTGTTATAAGAAAAACATAGACAAGACAAAATAGAAAATAAATGAAAAATAAAGTTGATCCAAATTCCAAACGAAGACGTGCAGAAGAGACATAGGTATAATGGGCTAAATATGTACATGAATAAACATATACTTTCAGTCTTTCACAAAGTCTTGTTCATTTAACTTCAAAATAAAAAATGTCTTGTTCATGTACAGAGATAATTGAAGAAGATGAGAGACTGAGAGAGGAAGTGAGAGAAAATAAACTTATTGTGTAGTACTCTTTTGTCTGTAGTTGTTTTTTTATTTTTTCAAAATTTTACTTTTAATCTAAAATTAATAAATTATATTAGGTACCCCATTTATCTTTAAAAAAAATTACAAAATATACCCCGCAGTGTCCCCCGCGTGTCCGAGCCATGTCCACCCCGTGTCCGAGCCGTGTCCAATAAAAAATCATTTTTTGACACTTCACAGAAGTATCGGACATGTGCCCGAGCCTCGGACACGCGTGTCTGTGTCCGAAAAGTGTTCGACACTGGTACGTGACCCTTGGGAGGAGTGTCCATGCTTCATAGGCAATAAGAAAAGAACAGATGAACCTTTATTATTATTATTATTATTATTTATAAGATTGATTTCATCTAATATCATGCCCAGAATCTAGAGGACCCAATGCATGAAGGAAAGATAGGTGAACCGGACTCTAAAACCAAGTCCTTAAATATGTGCCATGTCATGCCTTAAAAACCCCAAGAAACTCTTAACAAAACCCTAATAGTTGTTTCATTGGGTTTTTTTTTTTTTTTTTTTAACCCTCTTTCTATCATTCTTTCTTTTTCCAACAAAACACATTTTTTTTTTTTTTCATTATGAGGTGGTAAAAACTAATATTACTCTTAACTTCTTGAAGTATAATATCATATACATCTAAAATAAATTTATTATTTATCGTGTCCCCGCCATGTCTGTATCCTAATTTTTTTAAATTTACCGTGTCGTGTCCCGTATCTGTTTCTGTGCTTCTTAGACTATAACATTGTTATGTATAAACACTATCTAGGACACACTAAAAAAATCATGTAAACGCATTAAATTCAAAGGCACGCAAGATTCCATACAGAAAATTAATCACATAAAGGCTTTGATTGGATTATTGGGGGGTGTTCTAAAATTGCATCTCCTACCGATAAAGTTTTAAAAAGTTTGTGTGTGTGGGGGGTGGGGGGGGGGGGGGGGGGGACAGGGAGGTAATTGATGCTGGAGGGATTATGGTCGTCTGGGATAAAAGGTGGGTATCTAAGGTTGACATGTGGAAGGGGAGATCATCTATTTCTATTTTATTCTCTCTGGAGGAAGATGGGATCGCAGTGGTTATTCTCTGGAGTTTATGAGCCAGTAAGGGATGTGGATAGAAGGGTGTTATGGAAGGAGTTGTTGTTTGCTAGAAGGAAATGTACAGCTCCGTGCTGTGTGGGAGGGGATTTTAATGTTGCCAAGAAGCCTAATGAAAGATCCACAAAGGAAGATCGACGCATGCGATGAAGGAGTTTTCAGATTTCATTGACGCTCAACATCTTTTTGATCTTCCAATGGAGGGAGGGCAGTTTACATGGTCTAGTGGACGGGAGTCCCCTACGTTGTCTCGGCTGGACAGATTTTTTATTTCGATAGAATTGGAAAAGAAATTCCCAGATGTGTCGGAAGTTGCTTTAGCAAGAGTGGTTTCAGACCATATTACTATTCTACTCGATTGTGGAGGGGTAAGGAGAAGGCGAACACCGTTCTGTTTTGAGAATATGTGGCTTAGACTAGGGGACTTCAAGGAGAGGGTTCATTACTGGTGGACATGGGATGAAGTTAGGGGAAACACAAGTTTTCCACTTGCATCCAAAATTATGTTGCTTAAGGGGAATTTACAGAAGCGGAATAAGAAGTGTTTGGTAATCTGATATGGCGTAAAAACAGAATTATTCAAGAAATTGCTGACATTGATAAAAAGGAAGGTAAAGGATTTCTTAGCGCTACGGACTCAAATAGGAGGGCAAAATGAAAGGTTAAGTTTGGAGAGATTGTGATAATGGAAGAGATCTATTGGAGGCAGAGATCTAGAGCTCTTTGGCTAACAGAAGGTGATCAGAATACGAGTTTTTTCCACCGCTTGGCTAATGCCCGTAGAAGAGGAAACCACATCAGTAGAATATGTTTTGACTGTAATATGGATACAAGGGATGAGGACGTACGAGCTGGTTTTGTGGTATTTTTTCAGAACCTATTCATGGAAACTGCTTCATGGAGACCTATAGGCTATACTGGATGGTCTGGAGTTTGACTAAATATCGAGTGAAGATAAAAAGTGGCTTGAGAGGCCTTTCAGGGAGGAGGAGGTATTGGAAGCCTTGAGGAGTTGTGAGGGTGACAAAGCCCCAAGGCCGGATGGGTTTACGTTAGCTTTCTTCCAACACAATTGGGAGGTGGTTAAGCCCGACGTGATGGGAGCTCTTTCTTCTCATATGGTGTTTTTGAGAAAAACCTTGATGCCTCTTTTATCGATCTTATCCCGAAGAAAAGTGGTGTTTTCGATGCAAAGGACTTCAGATCGATCAGCTTGATGGGTACCATTTATAAGATTTTCTCTACATATTAGCCATCCGTTTGAGGACGGTTTTAGATGAGGTGATTTCGGATTCTTAGAATGCTTTTGTTAGTGGTCCTCAGATTATGGATTCAATATTGGTTGCTAGTGAGTGTGTGGAGGCCAAAATTAGAAGTGGTGTTCTGGGGATTGTGTGCAAACTGGACATTGAAAAGGCATAAGTGCTTTCAAACAATAGACTTAATTTGAGTGCATCACATATACAACAGAAGTCATTAACATCCTCATCAACACATCATCAGTCGTCATCACTAGAACATTAACATCCTCATCTAGAATCACGTAATCCTGTTGCATACATATACATTTGATTAAGATAAACTGAAAAGAGACTTCCTATCATAATTGGTCATTTTAAAACCAACATCACTGCTACAATGGTAAAGGGATTTATATAATTCAACTAAAAGTGGATGGCCGTGCACTGCTTGCAGCACGTAACAGAAACACCAAACCCCTTTTTGGGAGCCTAAACACATCTTCAGATTCCTGAAAGAATCAATTGAAATCAAGTATTTTGTGTGTACTTATCTTCAAGATGTAGTACCTTATAAAAAAAGAAAGAATTTATTTCTAAGAACATACCTTTAGACTAAAATACCATACTTTATCTTCAGTCACACATTTAAACAGCCTAGTCCAGTTTTCATTACCTATATCATGAAATTTAAGTAACAAAAAAAAAAAAAAACAAAAGGAAGACATCTATACCAAACAGTGTGTAGACAAGTACAACAATGTATGTATTAAACTTGTTTTTTTGTAAATAGCTTCTTCAACAGTGGCATAAGTCACCAATTGGTACACTATTACATCCTTCTTCTGAACAATTCGATACGATCGACACTCTGGTCATCAACAACGCTGCAAGTAATAAAAAAATAAGATAACCTTTCTTGGAAGTGCAATAAGAAAAAAACAGATGAACCTTATTATTATTATTATAAGATTGATTTCATCTAATATCATGTCCTAAATCTAGAGGACCCAATGCATGAAGGAAAGATAGGTCAACCGGACTCCAAAACCGAGTCCTTAAATATGTGCCATGCCATGCCTTAAAAACCCCAAGAAAGCCACTTGAAAAAAACCTAAAGGCCTAATTCTTACTCTTAACAAAACCCTAATCCTCTTTTTTTTTTTTTTTTTTTTTTTAATGAAAAAACTAAGGCCTAAGAATTGTTGGTTAATTTAGGTTGTCTAATACAACATTTTTTCTACACACTTAGCATAAGAAATACCACACTGTTGATATATATATATATATATATATATATATATATATATATATATTTTATTGTGATTTCAGGTACCAAATGCAGTCGGAATAGCTTTAGGCGCATACCAGGTGATCATCTATATCATCTACAAGAACAAGTCACCAGTACCAGCAAAATCAATGGAGTACACAATGGAAGAACGATCAGCTCACATAACTAAAGAAGGCATCAAATTGCAAGATTTTGGCAAAGACAACGATGAAGCCAAGGGAAAAACTCAGAGCCACAAGGCCCTCAACATTAACAATGTCACAAGCTTTTCCATGAACACAAACAGTAATTAATTAGTATTATTATCAAAAACAAAACGTAGAAAAATCAAAGTGATCAACAAGAGAATTCAATTGAGTAACCTAGAATGAATGAGAACCTATAAACAAAAAGTATAAATCTTACTCACAAAAGAAGAGAGATGTGTATAGAATAAGAACAGAGTAGTAGTAGTGTGGATTGAATGAAGAAAGTGTGGTGTGTGAATTTATAAAGAAGAAGGGAGAAAAACTCTCACACAATAATGGTAAATTAGATCATTAACAATTAAAAATGGACGTTACCTTTTTCATTTAACCTAATATTGTTCTGAACAGTGAAAATCCTATTGTATTGACAGTGTTAAGCCTTAGATAGATTTAGAACACGAGTGAGAGGAATGTATAAAAACCCCCTAATGCATGTGCACAGATAATGAAAACAATAAATCTTATACCACTAACTTGTATAGATCGAATCACAAAACAAATGAAGAGATGTTCAAGGAATGTACCAATATTTTTCCGATACCACTCACTTCACTTCGGTTGAGCTTTCTTCCCAACAAGTATACCTATAATCACAGGATTAATGATGAGAAAACTTAAATTTGTTACTGAAGTTCTATACATTTTGGAAGTTCAATTACTTTGAACTCAATAACTTGTGTTAATTTTTTGGGCATATAAAATCCGTAGATAAAAAACCTAAACGAAGTAGTAGTAGAAGTCGTCATGTTACTTACCAGAGGACTGACGAGGCATGATCCTTGGGCAGGGTATAGACTAGAGAGAGGACTGATATTTGCAACAGAGACAAAAAAAAATAGAGACGAAAGAGAAAATGAAGCAACACAGAGTCGAGAGGTATATATGTGTATTATTATATAGACGGAGGAGATGCAGAAATGGATTATATAAAAAAGATCATATAAAAAAGATCATAAAAAAGATTATAAAAAAATTTGTTACTTCATATAGTAAAAAAAAAAAATTATATAAAAAAGATCATAAAAAATTTCACCAAATAGGATTTAATTTTGCAAAACAAGAATTACAGAGCTTGATTAGTTGAATTAGAAAGAAAAAAAAAATTAAAACAAAACCCATACATACAAGTTAGCAGTTGCAGAGAGGGGGGGAAGCTTGAGAGTTGAGAGACAGCGGCTAAAGCTTGCGAACGGCGAACCCGAACTGGAACAGCGGGTGATGGAAACTGAAAGATATGGGTTTTGATTTTTTGAAGAATCTGAAATGATATGCGGATATGGGATTTGAACTTTTGATTCTTGCAGACAGAGAGATAAACTGAAAATATGGGTCTTGAACTTCTGATTCTTGTAGATTTTGTAGTTTGCATTTGAAGAGAGAGAGAGAGAAAAAGAGGGGGGGGGGGGGGGGGGAAGTTCTGAGTTGAGAACGAGAATAGAGATGGAGGCGACTGGGGATGCAGAAATGATTTGCCCTAAAAAGCAGGTTTGGTTAAACCTACTCGTCAAAAAGAAGGATTGGTCAAATTTACTGGTCCAAAAAGAAGGATTAGTACTGAAATTGCAGGATTTGGCTGATTTGATTCGGATGTAGAGATAATGGCATTCCGGTTTGGAGTTTTGATCATTTGACTGGTTGGCTGAAATAATTTGGCCTAAAAATATTTTGATTCTTTCATACAGACAGATAAACTGAAATATATGGGTTTTGGACTTCTGATTCTTGTAGATTTTGCAGTTTGCAGTTTGCAGTTGCATAGGGAAAGAGGGCTAGTCAAGATTGGAGAACATATCCATATTAAAAAGCCTCATCCTTGTAGTTAGATCCAGAACTACAATAATGCATCACGAATACTAATTACAATTATTTTATTCTTTGTTCTCTTTCTTTCATCGAAAACTATCTACTACTATTACTTGTTATTCGACAACTAACCAATTCCTTAAAATGAAAAAAAAGATTCCAACCAAAAAACCGCTTCGACAACTACGAAAGGGAGATGGAGACGATTGGGGAGGCTGAAATGATTTGCCCTAAAAATATATATTTTTTATTTCCTGGAGGCTGATCATCCATGGGCCTTATAAATTTTAAGGCACTGGGGACTGCCTTTGTCAGCCTGGGCTTTAGTATGGTGGCTGAGTTAACTTAGGTTTGATTGGGTGGGCTAATTTTGGGATGAGCTAATGCTATTAATAATTTTTTTTTTTATGGGCTAGGCCAAAATAAGTATAGTAAATTTTTCTTGTGGGCTCAAGCCCACCAGAGCTCATCCCTACATCTACCCTTAATTTTGCTAATACTTGATGCATAATTTCATACATATCAAGGTTCGATTAGCGTTGGTCTGGAACTCCGTAAACTCAGCCCTCAAAAGAGCTACTCCATCACGATCTCCATCGTTGGAGCTTAGAGGGGTTGCATCTATCTCATGAACCGACCATCGAAAACAAAAGCGAATCTTGGATTCGGAACCTTGCTCTGATACCAACTAACGTAACGGTAACTATCACAAAGAACACACTCATAAGAGAAACTGAATTTTTTTTTATAATAATGATGTTTGTACACTTACATTTCTTGCCTTTATATAGCATGTAAAAGAAGGTTTCTCCATAAGGTGGGTTGCCGGGTTGGTCCAATTGAAGGCTGCAGCCAGTCCACCAGTGTCTGAATTAGAGTCACCAAAGTTAAAAATGGCTAGAATATCACAACTTTGCACAATAGAAACAGACTTATACATCCTTCATAAAAATGTCACCTCCAAGACAAGATTTGATTTATTTTTTGGGAAAGATGGACTTCTCAATTACGATTAGAAGAAATTATGTGGTTTATCCAACCATGGCTTTATTTCAAGCACAAACTTAATATGATCTTTGATTTGATAAATTTGATAACTAAATTTCAAAAAATTGTTAGGGGAACCTTTTTAGTTCTCATACAATATCTGATAATTGAACTTTTAAGACTTATTGATTAGTACAGGGGTCAAATTAACTAGTTCCAAGAAATGCAGGATTCATGTTTGACTATAAACATTGTTCAAGTGCAATTATAATTGAAACAAAATATATATATATATTTTTTCAAAATGTGGATTGCACATTCATCATGTAAAAAGTAAAGCCTGTAGAGGTGCTTATTGATATTGAATTCTAATGCAACTACAGCTATGTACGCAGGGATCCAGCTTCTTAAAAATCGGCTTCAAGATGTCGAAGGCAAAGTTGCCAAGTTATATATATGTATGTATGTATGTATGTATCCGTGAGAAATCCACCACTCTAACTCCTGGAAGAAAGCGAGAGAGTAGAGGAGAGACGGGGCTTTAATCTGAATCACATGATTATTGAGAAGCTTGTCCTGGTTGTGAATGTGATAATAATCTGTTAGGTAACAAAGAATGATTGATTTCTTGTAGTGCAATTGTTGCCCAAGTTTAGACTCTAGAGGGGGGGTGAATAGAGTCTATGCAAATTATGGTCAATTATCGATCTTAAAGTATTAATTAAATACAAGCTCAATTTCTTTGACAGATAATGAATAATGCAATCTGAATTTTAAGCTCCAATAGTCAGCATTAATGAAGAGGCATATCAAGACATACATAAAGCAATAAGTATAGAGATAGAGATAAAAGTTGCAAACATGTACTCAGTGATTTTTAGCGAGGTTCAGAAACTCCTACTCCTCGGCTCAAGACTCCTCTTGAGACTTCCCAATTCACTATGGCTTCTCCTTGTGGGTGGAGAGTAAACCTCTTACAAGAAGCTCTTCCTAGCTTCTAGGTGCTAAGAGAAACACCTTCTCTTAGTCTTCCTTGGGCCACACTAGCCCTTACAAGTTTTGAAATATATTGCTGGAATACAAGATGATCTCTCTCTCAGATCTGAAGTACAAGATTTAACTCACTCTAAAGTATGTATGAATAACTTGAAGCTCAATACTCTTTTGATGAAATGAAGTATGTGTGTATGATAAAAGCTTTATGATTGCAAGACTCACTTTCTCAATGTATGCAACAACCTTTAAATGAAGTTCTGAAGAATTTTTATAGACTTTTAAACATGTCTGATAATAATATAGCTGTTGGACACACATCCCAAGAATAAAATGCCCGTTTGAATTTTGAAACACGCAGTTTCGGTAGACTGAAATGAAATACCCTTGTGTTTCGGTAGACCGAAATGGTTTGAGGTTGGACACATACTCTCAGTACTCTTGTTTCGGTAGACTGAAGTAAAGTCTCGTTTTGTTTCGGTCGACCGAAATGATTCAAGCTTGAATATCATATTCTCAGTACTCTTGTTTTGGTAGACCGAAGTAAAGCCTCATTTTGTTTCGGTCGACCGAAATGATTCAAGCTTGAATATCATACTCTCAGTACTCTAGGTTCGGTAAACCGAAGTGATCTCTCAGTTATTTCAGTCGACCGAAATAACTATTAGTTGGATCCGTATATTCATTTCGGTAGATCGAAATGAGACAATGATTTATTTCGGTAGACCGAAATAACTTGAAGCTTTGATCCTAACTCTTGGTTCATTTTCAGATAAGGATATACTTAAGTCCTTTGTTCCTTAGTCATGGTGAATGAGATGATATGCATAGTGATGAAGAGTTTAAGCTTCAAGATGTTCATATACACTTTAACAAAGCTTCCTAAGAAACTCACCAACCTAGCTAACCCTATTTTGATGTCTTGTGATGACTTGACTTTGACTTTTGTTTGCTTAGTCCTTTGCTCATTCCTTGGTGTTGCTTCTTCAGTTTTGTCCTTGTGTTGTAGTGCTTGTTTTGATGAATGCTTTGCTCTGTAATTTCACTCAAGAAGACATTAATAATCATAGAATGTCATTAATGAATTATGATCATCAAAAGACTTTGATTCAAGGTCAATAATCTCCCCCTTTTTGATGATGACAATTCATTGATGTGTTCGTCAAATAAGAATAAGTATGTGAATGATTCTTGTAATCCCCTAATTTTAAAAGGATATTTTTGGTATTTTATTTTTGATTTAATTGTTTTTTTATTGGATTAATTGTTTTTATTATTGTGTTGATTATTGTTTTATTATTGTGTTGATTAAATTGCATTTATTTTTATTTATTTGTTTATTTGTTTTTTTTTATTTTATTAACTGGCCTTTTGTTTCTATTTGTATTAATTATTGACGTGCCTATTGTTTTTATATTAGGGTTTTATTTACACGGATGTAGCCGACTTAGGGTTGGTTTTGTATTAGAATTAGGGTTGTGTTGAAGCCTATAAATACAGTATTATACGTTGGCTTAGGGTTATAAAACAATACCCTATTCACTGATACTTATACCGTGAGATATAGAGATACAGAGAGTGGAAACTAAGACGTTATCGGAGAGGTTCAAGGATACACTGGACGGAGTGCTTCTGGGTTGAACCAAGAGCACCTGAGGTGTAGAACAGAAGTCTCAGACGTGGACAGAAGTTTCAAAGACAGTGGTTTAGAGTTTCAAAACTAAAACTCAAGGCAAGTCACTATTCTTCTCTTTCCCTTTAATTCGTGTTCTGTGCATGCCTATTTAGACTCCAGGGATGAATTAAGCATTAAAACAGATTAAATTGAAGTTAATATCAATCTTGGAAGCATGGTTGAATCGACTGTTAAATCGTTGTATGAATCTATTTTGTGTGTAGGAAGTTGCTCTGTTAAGAATCTGTTTGCATGGGCTTTTAAACTTGTTAGCCTTATGTGTCTTGGAATGAATGCATGATTTTAATTAATTCTAGGACATCAATTGAACTCTAGAATAAGTTATAAAAATTGTACAGAGCCTCTGAACCCCACCGGAGGTGAAGAAGATGATCAAACTACGCGCAAACGGGTCACAGGGGGGTCACAAGGGAGTAGAGCCGGCTCACCACAAGGGTGGAGCCGCCTCTACAAGGGGTAGAGCCGGCTCCACTTGTGGTGGAGGCGGCTCCACCAAGGGGGGAGGCGGCTCCACTCTTTATGGAGGCGGCTCCTCTTTTGTTTTTTGATTTTTCCACGTTCTGCCTTCAGTTTAGACTGTAGGGAGGTTTCTAGGTTGGTTCCGGGGATGTAGATGATCTGTATAATTTTTCCAGAGATGTATAAATTGTTGGGAAGCTTGTTAATGATATTATGTGGAAGCATGATATATTCTAAGTTAAATAGAAAATCTGTATAAGGAGGGTTAATTAATTAATTAACTTAAAACTGTTTTTTGTTTTGAGGAATTTTGGATGTTTTGCATGTCTTAACAATTATTAATCATGTCTTCCTTATGTTGTAATCATATAATTATTTATTTGGGAAAAATGATGAATAGGTATGTTTAAATGGAAATTAATTGATATTTAATTATACTACTTATTGCATTAAGTTATGGTACTGTTTTAAAGGAGTTAGTTGCTGTATTTTACTCTAACAGTTTAAATAACTAGAATGTGACTTCTAGATCATATACGGGATATATAATTTGAATCATACACAGATTAGATTGGTTGTATGTTGGTTCTGGAGTATAGTTAATAAATGTATATGGTGCTATTTTTGTTAACTGTGTTGGATGGAGGATTGTATGCACCGGTATAGGACGGTGGCGTACTGGGTATGGACTGTTTCAAACACTGTGTTCTAGCAACTAATTTGAATTAGCTTTTACATCATCTGGATGTAAAGAATGCTTTCCTTCGTGGTGATTTTAAGGAAGAGGTGTATATGACTATACCACCAGGGTTTACGCTTGTCAATGCTCAGAATTTAATGTGCAAGCTAAATAAAACCTTGTAGGGGTTAAAGCATTCCTTGTGTACTTGGTTTTAGAGGTTCAGCACTGTTGTGAAAAGAGTAGAGTACGCACAGAGTCATGTTCTCTACTGCCTCAAGAGTTCACCAGGTTGGCCCGTCATGGCCACTTAAGTGTTGAAGCTTATACAGATGTTGATTGGGCAGACACATTTGTTGGAGGTAATCTTGTCTATACAGTCTAGTGCATATGTAGAGTTTATAAGTTGTTATGGCTACAAGTTTTGTTGGATGAGTTCAGTTATCTTGCTCGTAAGTCAATGAAATTGTATTGTGACAACAAGGTTGCTATGATAATTGCCCACAATCCAGTTTAACATAATAGGACAAAGCACATTGAAGTTTATTGACAATTCATGATGTTTTGACCAAGGGTGTGAGCAAGATTAGCTTGCAAAATATGTTAATCAAGCATGATAAATATCTTTGCACCAACTTGATGGGGAATTTTTTCAAGGGCTTATTTGTGATTATTTATATAATGTTGGGTGCTTATGTGTAATTTCGAGCACTTGTTAGTAAAAATAGAATGTAGTGGAAGGATGAAAGCATTATTTCATTAGAATGTTGGGTGCTTATGTGTAATTTCTTAAACTTGTTAGTAAAAATAGAATGTGGTGGAAGGATGAAAGCATTATTTCATTCTCTCTCTTTTCCATCTCTCACACAGTCTCCCTTTTTCTCTTTCTCTGTCCATATAGTATAGTAGGAATCTTTGGAGGATGAATTGTTAACGCTTACTTCTTTTCACGACAATGAACAGGATACACCAGAACTCACACATTTAAATTTGTTTTGTTTTGTATAATTGTGTTACTTATATATATAGTTTCTATTCAATACATATGAAAATCATGTTTTTTTATTAATACTAAATAAGAGCAATTGTAAATAGGGGTGCATGTGGTTCGGTTCGGTACGGTTCCGACAAGAACCGGAACCAGTCACAATGGTTCCTTTAAAATGGAACCAGAACTGGAACCGTGTGTGTATGGAACGAACCAAACCCTGAATATGGTTCAGTTCCACGGTTCCCCACCTATGAACTTTTTTCCTGTTGTTCCCTTGTGAGTCTTGATTGCAATGGAGTTTGCTATTTCGGGTCATGGCTAATGGAGCTCATCATCTCACCCCACAAAGTGTTCATCCCCACTACTGTGACAATGTGATACCCCCGAATTTCCGGATGCGGGTTGGCCAGGCCCACGCCCGATTACCCGAGGATATCAAAACAATTAGCAATTTAATGAACACAGAATACAATATAGAAAACAAGAATAAATAAAATTTTGCTGAAAAGAACCTAGAATGATAATCCATTAATTGAAAACCTCAGAATAACTAATTTCATTGATAATTAAAACTATTTTTGATACAACTGATCCACCAAGAATGGAAATCGTTCTCCAATGTATACAACTCGGGAATCCATCTAGTGGACCCCTAAAAACCAATGGTACTCAAAAGACTGGAACAAAACCCAAGTCTTAACATGAAATAAAATCCTACGCCATCAGTAGAGTGAATAACTGTATCTGCTCAGCACGATCACGCTCTACAGCTCAGAACTGACGAACACCTGAAAAAATAATAAAAGGGTGGGTCAGGCCCACTAGCAAGTTCTAATCTAACTGCAATCCATACAGTGACCCGATACGCAGATACACCATAGATACCTCACAATATCTATCTAGTCCATACATATATATATCCACACTATGGGACATTCACTGAACTACAGTAGGGATCTCAACCTGAATAGAAGGTAACATGCGAATACGCACCCAAAGGTGGGCATGAGTACCTAGACCTAACAGGGTACACCCAACCTACTATAACCAGCTACACGTCCACTGCATATACGCACCCTAACCAACAAGTTCGAGACTCAAGCTCAACTCGTGGTACCATAAACATATATATCTAAACTCCGTTCCTAACCATTCACAAGAAATCCGATAAGTCATTCGGCGTATTCAACCGTACCGACTTATATATATATAAGGAGGATTTATTTAACAACCCGTTCCCTTATTCCAAAACAGGTAGGACTGAGTATTTTAAATCAGTCTGTCCCTAGTATGCCACCGTCCCATACCGGTGCATACAATCCACAAAGTCCATATAATTGATAGAACCAGTCATACTGTTCACCAATTAAAATCCATAAGGTAGGAATTAGCATTTTGAGCTAAACCATACCTAGTATGCCACCGTCCCATACCCGTGCATACCATCCTCCATATCCATGCAAATTACAACATTCAAATGATAAGCAAGTAATTTACAATGCAAAACCAAACCCAGATAATTGACAGAATTTTAATGTGAGAATTCAGCAATTAAAATCCAATACATAATTCCAAATAATTGGTCAAATTTAATATAAGAATTCTGCAATTATAATCCAATATATGATTCCAAATAATTGACCAAATTAAGTATAAGAATTCAGCAATTATGTTCCAATACATAATTCCAGGTAAATTACAAGGCATAAATAATAAGCAGGTAATTTATAGTCCAAAACCAACCATCCACATCGTTGTAGAATAGTATGTAGTATTTCAACAACTTAAAACCAAAACCATGTAAATTACAGACTACGAATGATAGTACAGCAACTTAAAATCCAAAACCAATATCCAATTAATTACCGAAGATTTTTAAATGTTTCAGCAATATAAATCCAACCAACTAACCATATAGTTGCAGGGGATGAATTAATAAATCAACAACTAACTTCCAGAGCCTGCATAGATTACATCTAACACATCAATGACCCTATAATATATTTAAGACCATTTTATAAATATATTACATCCCACTCGAATGCCTAAAAATAAGCTTAAGCATTTAATACTTCATCTATCCACCAACCGTATGCAATTGTACATAACTGTTATACAGTTTGATCCGTTAATTTAGCATTAATCTTAAATCAATTTAGGGTCTTAATAACACCCAAAATTAACTATTTAATCCCCCCGTGAAGTCTCATTAAATTTCTAAAATTTAATCAAGCCATTTAGTTCCTTTCTCTGTTAGTAGCATACACCCTTGTATATTTTTACACTGCTTCATCCTTTGTCTTAAAGGCTTAAACCATGCAACATTAATTTTAATAACACTTAAAATTAACTACTTAGATCCTCTGTTAAGTCCCTACAATTCATTAGAATCACTCAGAAGCCCAAACAGTGCTGAAAACACCAAACAGAGCCCTAAAACCACTTTCTGGACGTAACAACAAATTGGAGCCGGCTCTTGGAATGGAGGAGCCGGCTCTTCCCCTATTGGAGCCGGCTCCAATCCCCTAGGAGCCGGCTCTTGCTGAAGGGGAGCCGGCTCTTGACTTCCCAGAGCCGGCTCTCTCCCTCTTGAGAGCCTCCAGTTCAGTCTCTGCTCCGTTTCCGTCAATCTGCTCCTTCTCCGATCAATTCCTACCCCTCTGCTTGTTTCTTAAACTGATCTAAAGGATCTAATACCCTCCTGATAGCATCCCCAAGGTTTGATTATAGCAATTTAAATCAATTAACAGAAGTAAACTTGTGCAAAACTGAAACCTCATGCATAGATTACAACGAAGCTAAAAGCAACAGAGATCTAAAATATTAATAGCAACCCTCCTATGAGATTTACATAACTCCCGTAGTCTTTCCATACGTAGTTTACAGTAGTTGCAATAAAAACAGAGACAAAACTACGACCAGAACCCTCATGCTTAAAGGACATAAAACTGAACCAACTTGCATGCACTGTAACAGATATTGCAGAAATCATCACAGAAATAATTCAAAGCATACATATGATTAATTTGATGTATAACATACATGAATGATTTAGTTATTAATTTCCTTAAAACCCTAGAGCATATCTAGGTGCACAGAACACGGCTCAAAGGGAAAGAGGAAGATAGAACTTGCCTGAATAGGTTTGCAAACAAACCCTTGTTGCCGTTGGTCTCAGTTTTTCCGACATCCACTGAAACTTGTCTAACCTCCTAGAACCTCTGCTCCTTCCTTCTCCTTGGTTAAACCTTGGAACCCCAGTCGAAATTCTCACAAACTGCTCTGTTCTCACCAAAACTCCCTCTGTAACTCTCTCTATTTGGTAGACTTTTCTGTGTAAAAGTTACGACAATATGTAATCCTAGGTTTAACATATACTGAGTTATTTATAATTGCAAGATTAAAACCCTAATCCACAGAGCCCTAACTTCGTCGGCCCACAAAGTAACCCAGTTTAGATACATATCAGATGCTTACGAGACGGCTCCAAAAACCCTAACTAAAACGTATCTAAAACCCTAGTTAATGGGAATGACATAATTACCCTGTTCAAAAATTAAATACTTAATAAACAATTAATTTAAACCCATTAATTAAATCAAATAAGGAAGCAACGAATCACTTAAAACACATAAAATAAATAAAACAAGTAATTAAAATAAACCAACAAATAAAGAATTACACCCTTAATTAAAATAAACAATAATAAATCAATTAAATCGAATAATCCAATTAAGTCAATTAATGCACACAAATAAACATTTATTCATAAAATTAATAAATAAAATAAAAATGCACATAAAATAACATTTAAATTCCAATTTTATCCCTTTTTAAAGTAGGGGTATTACATTCTTCCCCCCTAACAAAAGGAATTCCGTCCTCGGAATTCACGAAACTCTGAATTAGTTTTACTCCATTCCGTTGTGGATTCTGCCTCCGTGTAAGGGCTCCACTGATTTCCAAATCCGTAAAGAAAAATATATATGTCCGATATACATGACACACAAAAATTATCCAACATGTAAGTTGTATTTAACAACTACTCATCCGTACCCAAATTTTGATATAGGGTATAGGGCCATATTCCTACAAGTTCCATAACATAGATATGTAAAACTTCTATGCATCCCATCCCAATGTTTGAAAACACAAATCGATAGGTTACCGCTTAAACGGAGAAACACCATCCATAACAAATCAATCTAATTAAGACATAAAAACGGATCTTCCTTAATCGCGCTCCTTGCTTCCGATATGGAAGACAACCCAATCAACTGTTCCTTAATAGGAAAATCGTTAGTGTATGAATGGAATTAGTTACCATATCCTATTACCGCTTCCAAACTGCGCGTAATCCACTACAAAGAAGAGTATATCTCTCTAACGTATCCTTAAATGAAGTTAGGGTCTAATTGTATAACCCCTCGCTTCCATGTCAAACCAACAGGTAAGAAGTCTGCACCGTATAATATACAAAACCTTTTACGTTATCATACTATCCTCCCTGTGCCAACAATATGAGAAGTGAAAAAAACACTTACAACTTCCCATAAAAACCTAGGATACCTATCCCAAGTATCTCCTCCATTGTAAGTGCCATGTAGAACTAATGCGAAATCCAAAAGTGAACACATACTTGTGTCCCCGACCAATCCATACTCCTAATCCGGATTAATTAACAAAAACGAACACGTAATATCAAAAGCGAAACACATAACAATCAAAATGACACATATAATAACAGAAATGAAACACGTAGATACACACAACACATAAAACAACCAAAATATAATCCTTTTTTTTTTAAGATATCCTCCATTCCAAAGAAGAAACCTTCTTTGAACTCAAGTTCACAAAAGTCTGTTCCATAGTTTCGTTGGCAATTATCCAACCCTGAAACTGATCCATTAACCGTAGCTTAACTGCACAATCGTTTGCTTAAGCAAATATCCAATGGCTTAACCCTCATCCACCTAATACGCAAACCGACTATCGTGGCTTTATTAAAGCAACTTAGCACATTACATCCTAATTCCTGTACGCTCCAGAATGTGATATAAAATCACGTCTTTGTTCTGACAAGAACTCCATCCGATTCCCAAACTCCCAAAGAGTACGTTTCAATTAACTCCTTAAGACATGATACGAAAATTCATCCATATGTAGATTGGTTCACACTAACTCTACCAGAGTATCACTTACTATACTACTGGTGAATGAAAACTCACTTGTGCGATTCGTCATCCTCAAATTTCAATATCCTCTTTTTTTTTTTTTTTTTTTTTGATACGCCGAAATCTTCTTCCTCAGGATCCTCTTCAGAATCCCATTCTTCGCTTCTCTCCTCTTTGAACACAACTGAAATTGTGTTGGTCCCGATAAACAGTGACCTACCACCTACACCTTAATCCTTCCTTCGCGTATACTTTCTAAGCAATGCTAATCTTGGAACTAAACCTTCAATCCTAAGTTCTGTTTTCCTGCAAAGAACTCGACAACATACTCCTTTACTCCGTTAGGTCCGTATTGCTTCCGTCCTGGACCCCATCCTCCTCATAGTGCCAACCATTCCATAACTATGGAATATAATTGACATCCGTTCCTCCTAACGAACCGTAAGTAGAGTACAACCAATCCTAATATGGCTCTAAGTTTTAAGAGACGCAACGCGGAAGTCCTATAATGAAAACACTCCTAAGGACACTAGAACCTGGAGTGCTCTGATACCAACTGTGATACCCCCGAATTTCCGGATGCGGGTTGGCCAGGCCCACGCCCGATTACCCGAGGATATCAAAACAATTAGCAATTTAATGAACACAGAATACAATATAGAAAACAAGAATAAATAAAATTTTGCTGAAAAGAACCTAGAATGATAATCCATTAATTGAAAACCTCAGAATAACTAATTTCATTGATAATTAAAACTATTTTTGATACAACTGATCCACCAAGAATGGAAATCGTTCTCCAATGTATACAACTCGGGAATCCATCTAGTGGACCCCTAAAAACCAATGGTACTCAAAAGACTGGAACAAAACCCAAGTCTTAACATGAAATAAAATCCTACGCCATCAGTAGAGTGAATAACTGTATCTGCTCAGCACGATCACGCTCTACAGCTCAGAACTGACGAACACCTGAAAAAATAATAAAAGGGTGGGTCAGGCCCACTAGCAAGTTCTAATCTAACTGCAATCCATACAGTGACCCGATACGCAGATACACCATAGATACCTCACAATATCTATCTAGTCCATACATATATATATCCACACTATGGGACATTCACTGAACTACAGTAGGGATCTCAACCTGAATAGAAGGTAACATGCGAATACGCACCCAAAGGTGGGCATGAGTACCTAGACCTAACAGGGTACACCCAACCTACTATAACCAGCTACACGTCCACTGCATATACGCACCCTAACCAACAAGTTCGAGACTCAAGCTCAACTCGTGGTACCATAAACATATATATCTAAACTCCGTTCCTAACCATTCACAAGAAATCCGATAAGTCATTCGGCGTATTCAACCGTACCGACTTATATATATATAAGGAGGATTTATTTAACAACCCGTTCCCTTATTCCAAAACAGGTAGGACTGAGTATTTTAAATCAGTCTGTCCCTAGTATGCCACCGTCCCATACCGGTGCATACAATCCACAAAGTCCATATAATTGATAGAACCAGTCATACTGTTCACCAATTAAAATCCATAAGGTAGGAATTAGCATTTTGAGCTAAACCATACCTAGTATGCCACCGTCCCATACCGGTGCATACCATCCTCCATATCCATGTAAATTACAACATTCAAATGATAAGCAAGTAATTTACAATGCAAAACCAAACCCAGATAATTGACAGAATTTTAATGTGAGAATTCAGCAATTAAAATCCAATACATAATTCCAAATAATTGGTCAAATTTAATATAAGAATTCTGCAATTATAATCCAATATATGATTCCAAATAATTGACCAAATTAAGTATAAGAATTCAGCAATTATGTTCCAATACATAATTCCAGGTAAATTACAAGGCATAAATAATAAGCAGGTAATTTATAGTCCAAAACCAACCATCCACATCGTTGTAGAATAGTATGTAGTATTTCAACAACTTAAAACCAAAACCATGTAAATTACAGACTACGAATGATAGTACAGCAATTTAAAATCCAAAACCAATATCCAATTAATTACCGAAGATTTTTAAATGTTTCAGCAATATAAATCCAACCAACTAACCATATAGTTGCAGGGGATGAATTAATAAATCAACAACTAACTTCCAGAGCCTGCATAGATTACATCTAACACATCAATGACCCTATAATATATTTAAGACCATTTTATAAATATATTACATCCCACTCGAATGCCTAAAAATAAGCTTAAGCATTTAATACTTCATCTATCCACCAACCGTATGCAATTGTACATAACTGTTATACAGTTTGATCCGTTAATTTAGCATTAATCTTAAATCAATTTAGGGTCTTAATAACACCCAAAATTAACTATTTAATCCCCCCGTGAAGTCTCATTAAATTTCTAAAATTTAATCAAGCCATTTAGTTCCTTTCTCTGTTAGTAGCATACACCCTTGTATATTTTTACACTGCTTCATCCTTTGTCTTAAAGGCTTAAACCATGCAACATTAATTTTAATAACACTTAAAATTAACTACTTAGATCCTCTGTTAAGTCCCTACAATTCATTAGAATCACTCAGAAGCCCAAACAGTGCTGAAAACACCAAACAGAGCCCTAAAACCACTTTCTGGACGTAACAACAAATTGGAGCCGGCTCTTGGAATGGAGGAGCCGGCTCTTCCCCTATTGGAGCCGGCTCCAATCCCCTAGGAGCCGGCTCTTGCTGAAGGGGAGCCGGCTCTTGACTTCCCAGAGCCGGCTCTCTCCCTCTTGAGAGCCTCCAGTTCAGTCTCTGCTCCGTTTCCGTCAATCTGCTCCTTCTCCGATCAATTCCTACCCCTCTGCTTGTTTCTTAAACTGATCTAAAGGATCTAATACCCTCCTGATAGCATCCCCAAGGTTTGATTATAGCAATTTAAATCAATTAACAGAAGTAAACTTGTGCAAAACTGAAACCTCATGCATAGATTACAACGAAGCTAAAAGCAACAGAGATCTAAAATATTAATAGCAACCCTCCTATGAGATTTACATAACTCCCGTAGTCTTTCCATACGTAGTTTACAGTAGTTGCAATAAAAACAGAGACAAAACTACGACCAGAACCCTCATGCTTAAAGGACATAAAACTGAACCAACTTGCATGCACTGTAACAGATATTGCAGAAATCATCACAGAAATAATTCAAAGCATACATATGATTAATTTGATGTATAACATACATGAATGATTTAGTTATTAATTTCCTTAAAACCCTAGAGCATATCTAGGTGCACAGAACACGGCTCAAAGGGAAAGAGGAAGATAGAACTTGCCTGAATAGGTTTGCAAACAAACCCTTGTTGCCGTTGGTCTCAGTTTTTCCGACATCCACTGAAACTTGTCTAACCTCCTAGAACCTCTGCTCCTTCCTTCTCCTTGGTTAAACCTTGGAACCCCAGTCGAAATTCTCACAAACTGCTCTGTTCTCACCAAAACTCCCTCTGTAACTCTCTCTATTTGGTAGACTTTTCTGTGTAAAAGTTACGACAATATGTAATCCTAGGTTTAACATATACTGAGTTATTTATAATTGCAAGATTAAAACCCTAATCCACAGAGCCCTAACTTCGTCGGCCCACAAAGTAACCCAGTTTAGATACATATCAGATGCTTACGAGACGGCTCCAAAAACCCTAACTAAAACGTATCTAAAACCCTAGTTAATGGGAATGACATAATTACCCTGTTCAAAAATTAAATACTTAATAAACAATTAATTTAAACCCATTAATTAAATCAAATAAGGAAGCAACGAATCACTTAAAACACATAAAATAAATAAAACAAGTAATTAAAATAAACCAACAAATAAAGAATTACACCCTTAATTAAAATAAACAATAATAAATCAATTAAATCGAATAATCCAATTAAGTCAATTAATGCACACAAATAAACATTTATTCATAAAATTAATAAATAAAATAAAAATGCACATAAAATAACATTTAAATTCCAATTTTATCCCTTTTTAAAGTAGGGGTATTACATTCTTCCCCCCTAACAAAAGGAATTCCGTCCTCGGAATTCACGAAACTCTGAATTAGTTTTACTCCATTCCGTTGTGGATTCTGCCTCCGTGTAAGGGCTCCACTGATTTCCAAATCCGTAAAGAAAAATATATATGTCCGATATACATGACACACAAAAATTATCCAACATGTAAGTTGTATTTAACAACTACTCATCCGTACCCAAATTTTGATATAGGGTATAGGGCCATATTCCTACAAGTTCCATAACATAGATATGTAAAACTTCTATGCATCCCATCCCAATGTTTGAAAACACAAATCGATAGGTTACCGCTTAAACGGAGAAACACCATCCATAACAAATCAATCTAATTAAGACATAAAAACGGACCTTCCTTAATCGCGCTCCTTGCTTCCGATATGGAAGACAACCCAATCAACTGTTCCTTAATAGGAAAATCGTTAGTGTATGAATGGAATTAGTTACCATATCCTATTACCGCTTCCAAACTGCGCGTAATCCACTACAAAGAAGAGTATATCTCTCTAACGTATCCTTAAATGAAGTTAGGGTCTAATTGTATAACCCCTCGCTTCCATGTCAAACCAACAGGTAAGAAGTCTGCACCGTATAATATACAAAACCTTTTACGTTATCATACTATCCTCCCTGTGCCAACAATATGAGAAGTGAAAAAAACACTTACAACTTCCCATAAAAACCTAGGATACCTATCCCAAGTATCTCCTCCATTGTAAGTGCCATGTAGAACTAATGCGAAATCCAAAAGTGAACACATACTTGTGTCCCCGACCAATCCATACTCCTAATCCGGATTAATTAACAAAAACGAACACGTAATATCAAAAGCGAAACACATAACAATCAAAATGACACATATAATAACAGAAATGAAACACGTAGATACACACAACACATAAAACAACCAAAATATAATCCTTTTTTTTTTAAGATATCCTCCATTCCAAAGAAGAAACCTTCTTTGAACTCAAGTTCGCAAAAGTCTGTTCCATAGTTTCGTTGGCAATTATCCAACCCTGAAACTGATCCATTAACCGTAGCTTAACTGCACAATCGTTTGCTTAAGCAAATATCCAATGGCTTAACCCTCATCCACCTAATACGCAAACCGACTATCGTGGCTTTATTAAAGCAACTTAGCACATTACATCCTAATTCCTGTACGCTCCAGAATGTGATATAAAATCACGTCTTTGTTCTGACAAGAACTCCATCCGATTCCCAAACTCCCAAAGAGTACGTTTCAATTAACTCTTTAAGACATGATACGAAAATTCATCCATATGTAGATTGGTTCACACTAACTCTACCAGAGTATCACTTACTATACTACTGGTGAATGAAAACTCACTTGTGCGATTCGTCATCCTCAAATTTCAATATCCCCCTTTTTTTTTTTTTTTTTTTTTTGATACGCCGAAATCTTCTTCCTCAGGATCCTCTTCAGAATCCCATTCTTCGCTTCTCTCCTCTTTGAACACAACTGAAATTGTGTTGGTCCCGATAAACAGTGACCTACCACCTACACCTTAATCCTTCCTTCGCGTATACTTTCTAAGCAATGCTAATCTTGGAACTAAACCTTCAATCCTAAGTTCTGTTTTCCTGCAAAGAACTCGACAACATACTCCTTTACTCCGTTAGGTCCGTATTGCTTCCGTCCTGGACCCCATCCTCCTCCTAGTGCCAACCATTCCATAACTATGGAATATAATTGACATCCGTTCCTCCTAACGAACCGTAAGTAGAGTACAACCAATCCTAATATGGCTCTAAGTTTTAAGAGACGCAACGCGGAAGTCCTATAATGAAAACACTCCTAAGGACACTAGAACCTGGAGTGCTCTGATACCAACTGTGATACCCCCGAATTTCCGGATGCGGGTTGGCCAGGCCCACGCCCGATTACCCGAGGATATCAAAACAATTAGCAATTTAATGAACACAGAATACAATATAGAAAACAAGAATAAATAAAATTTTGCTGAAAAGAACCTAGAATGATAATCCATTAATTGAAAACCTCAGAATAACTAATTTCATTGATAATTAAAACTATTTTTGATACAACTGATCCACCAAGAATGGAAATCGTTCTCCAATGTATACAACTCGGGAATCCATCTAGTGGACCCCTAAAAACCAATGGTACTCAAAAGACTGGAACAAAACCCAAGTCTTAACATGAAATAAAATCCTACGCCATCAGTAGAGTGAATAACTGTATCTGCTCAGCACGATCACGCTCTACAGCTCAGAACTGACGAACACCTGAAAAAATAATAAAAGGGTGGGTCAGGCCCACTAGCAAGTTCTAATCTAACTGCAATCCATACAGTGACCCGATACGCAGATACACCATAGATACCTCACAATATCTATCTAGTCCATACATATATATATCCACACTATGGGACATTCACTGAACTACAGTAGGGATCTCAACCTGAATAGAAGGTAACATGCGAATACGCACCCAAAGGTGGGCATGAGTACCTAGACCTAACAGGGTACACCCAACCTACTATAACCAGCTACACGTCCACTGCATATACGCACCCTAACCAACAAGTTCGAGACTCAAGCTCAACTCGTGGTACCATAAACATATATATCTAAACTCCGTTCCTAACCATTCACAAGAAATCCGATAAGTCATTCGGCGTATTCAACCGTACCGACTTATATATATATAAGGAGGATTTATTTAACAACCCGTTCCCTTATTCCAAAACAGGTAGGACTGAGTATTTTAAATCAGTCTGTCCCTAGTATGCCACCGTCCCATACCGGTGCATACAATCCACAAAGTCCATATAATTGATAGAACCAGTCATACTGTTCACCAATTAAAATCCATAAGGTAGGAATTAGCATTTTGAGCTAAACCATACCTAGTATGCCACCGTCCCATACCGGTGCATACCATCCTCCATATCCATGTAAATTACAACATTCAAATGATAAGCAAGTAATTTACAATGCAAAACCAAACCCAGATAATTGACAGAATTTTAATGTGAGAATTCAGCAATTAAAATCCAATACATAATTCCAAATAATTGGTCAAATTTAATATAAGAATTCTGCAATTATAATCCAATATATGATTCCAAATAATTGACCAAATTAAGTATAAGAATTCAGCAATTATGTTCCAATACATAATTCCAGGTAAATTACAAGGCATAAATAATAAGCAGGTAATTTATAGTCCAAAACCAACCATCCACATCGTTGTAGAATAGTATGTAGTATTTCAACAACTTAAAACCAAAACCATGTAAATTACAGACTACGAATGATAGTACAGCAATTTAAAATCCAAAACCAATATCCAATTAATTACCGAAGATTTTTAAATGTTTCAGCAATATAAATCCAACCAACTAACCATATAGTTGCAGGGGATGAATTAATAAATCAACAACTAACTTCCAGAGCCTGCATAGATTACATCTAACACATCAATGACCCTATAATATATTTAAGACCATTTTATAAATATATTACATCCCACTCGAATGCCTAAAAATAAGCTTAAGCATTTAATACTTCATCTATCCACCAACCGTATGCAATTGTACATAACTGTTATACAGTTTGATCCGTTAATTTAGCATTAATCTTAAATCAATTTAGGGTCTTAATAACACCCAAAATTAACTATTTAATCCCCCCGTGAAGTCTCATTAAATTTCTAAAATTTAATCAAGCCATTTAGTTCCTTTCTCTGTTAGTAGCATACACCCTTGTATATTTTTACACTGCTTCATCCTTTGTCTTAAAGGCTTAAACCATGCAACATTAATTTTAATAACACTTAAAATTAACTACTTAGATCCTCTGTTAAGTCCCTACAATTCATTAGAATCACTCAGAAGCCCAAACAGTGCTGAAAACACCAAACAGAGCCCTAAAACCACTTTCTGGACGTAACAACAAATTGGAGCCGGCTCTTGGAATGGAGGAGCCGGCTCTTCCCCTATTGGAGCCGGCTCCAATCCCCTAGGAGCCGGCTCTTGCTGAAGGGGAGCCGGCTCTTGACTTCCCAGAGCCGGCTCTCTCCCTCTTGAGAGCCTCCAGTTCAGTCTCTGCTCCGTTTCCGTCAATCTGCTCCTTCTCCGATCAATTCCTACCCCTCTGCTTGTTTCTTAAACTGATCTAAAGGATCTAATACCCTCCTGATAGCATCCCCAAGGTTTGATTATAGCAATTTAAATCAATTAACAGAAGTAAACTTGTGCAAAACTGAAACCTCATGCATAGATTACAACGAAGCTAAAAGCAACAGAGATCTAAAATATTAATAGCAACCCTCCTATGAGATTTACATAACTCCCGTAGTCTTTCCATACGTAGTTTACAGTAGTTGCAATAAAAACAGAGACAAAACTACGACCAGAACCCTCATGCTTAAAGGACATAAAACTGAACCAACTTGCATGCACTGTAACAGATATTGCAGAAATCATCACAGAAATAATTCAAAGCATACATATGATTAATTTGATGTATAACATACATGAATGATTTAGTTATTAATTTCCTTAAAACCCTAGAGCATATCTAGGTGCACAGAACACGGCTCAAAGGGAAAGAGGAAGATAGAACTTGCCTGAATAGGTTTGCAAACAAACCCTTGTTGCCGTTGGTCTCAGTTTTTCCGACATCCACTGAAACTTGTCTAACCTCCTAGAACCTCTGCTCCTTCCTTCTCCTTGGTTAAACCTTGGAACCCCAGTCGAAATTCTCACAAACTGCTCTGTTCTCACCAAAACTCCCTCTGTAACTCTCTCTATTTGGTAGACTTTTCTGTGTAAAAGTTACGACAATATGTAATCCTAGGTTTAACATATACTGAGTTATTTATAATTGCAAGATTAAAACCCTAATCCACAGAGCCCTAACTTCGTCGGCCCACAAAGTAACCCAGTTTAGATACATATCAGATGCTTACGAGACGGCTCCAAAAACCCTAACTAAAACGTATCTAAAACCCTAGTTAATGGGAATGACATAATTACCCTGTTCAAAAATTAAATACTTAATAAACAATTAATTTAAACCCATTAATTAAATCAAATAAGGAAGCAACGAATCACTTAAAACACATAAAATAAATAAAACAAGTAATTAAAATAAACCAACAAATAAAGAATTACACCCTTAATTAAAATAAACAATAATAAATCAATTAAATCGAATAATCCAATTAAGTCAATTAATGCACACAAATAAACATTTATTCATAAAATTAATAAATAAAATAAAAATGCACATAAAATAACATTTAAATTCCAATTTTATCCCTTTTTAAAGTAGGGGTATTACATTCTTCCCCCCTAACAAAAGGAATTCCGTCCTCGGAATTCACGAAACTCTGAATTAGTTTTACTCCATTCCGTTGTGGATTCTGCCTCCGTGTAAGGGCTCCACTGATTTCCAAATCCGTAAAGAAAAATATATATGTCCGATATACATGACACACAAAAATTATCCAACATGTAAGTTGTATTTAACAACTACTCATCCGTACCCAAATTTTGATATAGGGTATAGGGCCATATTCCTACAAGTTCCATAACATAGATATGTAAAACTTCTATGCATCCCATCCCAATGTTTGAAAACACAAATCGATAGGTTACCGCTTAAACGGAGAAACACCATCCATAACAAATCAATCTAATTAAGACATAAAAACGGACCTTCCTTAATCGCGCTCCTTGCTTCCGATATGGAAGACAACCCAATCAACTGTTCCTTAATAGGAAAATCGTTAGTGTATGAATGGAATTAGTTACCATATCCTATTACCGCTTCCAAACTGCGCGTAATCCACTACAAAGAAGAGTATATCTCTCTAACGTATCCTTAAATGAAGTTAGGGTCTAATTGTATAACCCCTCGCTTCCATGTCAAACCAACAGGTAAGAAGTCTGCACCGTATAATATACAAAACCTTTTACGTTATCATACTATCCTCCCTGTGCCAACAATATGAGAAGTGAAAAAAACACTTACAACTTCCCATAAAAACCTAGGATACCTATCCCAAGTATCTCCTCCATTGTAAGTGCCATGTAGAACTAATGCGAAATCCAAAAGTGAACACATACTTGTGTCCCCGACCAATCCATACTCCTAATCCGGATTAATTAACAAAAACGAACACGTAATATCAAAAGCGAAACACATAACAATCAAAATGACACATATAATAACAGAAATGAAACACGTAGATACACACAACACATAAAACAACCAAAATATAATCCTTTTTTTTTTAAGATATCCTCCATTCCAAAGAAGAAACCTTCTTTGAACTCAAGTTCGCAAAAGTCTGTTCCATAGTTTCGTTGGCAATTATCCAACCCTGAAACTGATCCATTAACCGTAGCTTAACTGCACAATCGTTTGCTTAAGCAAATATCCAATGGCTTAACCCTCATCCACCTAATACGCAAACCGACTATCGTGGCTTTATTAAAGCAACTTAGCACATTACATCCTAATTCCTGTACGCTCCAGAATGTGATATAAAATCACGTCTTTGTTCTGACAAGAACTCCATCCGATTCCCAAACTCCCAAAGAGTACGTTTCAATTAACTCTTTAAGACATGATACGAAAATTCATCCATATGTAGATTGGTTCACACTAACTCTACCAGAGTATCACTTACTATACTACTGGTGAATGAAAACTCACTTGTGCGATTCGTCATCCTCAAATTTCAATATCCCCTTTTTTTTTTTTTTTTTTTTTTTGATACGCCGAAATCTTCTTCCTCAGGATCCTCTTCAGAATCCCATTCTTCGCTTCTCTCCTCTTTGAACACAACTGAAATTGTGTTGGTCCCGATAAACAGTGACCTACCACCTACACCTTAATCCTTCCTTCGCGTATACTTTCTAAGCAATGCTAATCTTGGAACTAAACCTTCAATCCTAAGTTCTGTTTTCCTGCAAAGAACTCGACAACATACTCCTTTACTCCGTTAGGTCCGTATTGCTTCCGTCCTGGACCCCATCCTCCTCCTAGTGCCAACCATTCCATAACTATGGAATATAATTGACATCCGTTCCTCCTAACGAACCGTAAGTAGAGTACAACCAATCCTAATATGGCTCTAAGTTTTAAGAGACGCAACGCGGAAGTCCTATAATGAAAACACTCCTAAGGACACTAGAACCTGGAGTGCTCTGATACCAACTGTGATACCCCCGAATTTCCGGATGCGGGTTGGCCAGGCCCACGCCCGATTACCCGAGGATATCAAAACAATTAGCAATTTAATGAACACAGAATACAATATAGAAAACAAGAATAAATAAAATTTTGCTGAAAAGAACCTAGAATGATAATCCATTAATTGAAAACCTCAGAATAACTAATTTCATTGATAATTAAAACTATTTTTGATACAACTGATCCACCAAGAATGGAAATCGTTCTCCAATGTATACAACTCGGGAATCCATCTAGTGGACCCCTAAAAACCAATGGTACTCAAAAGACTGGAACAAAACCCAAGTCTTAACATGAAATAAAATCCTACGCCATCAGTAGAGTGAATAACTGTATCTGCTCAACACGATCACGCTCTACAGCTCAGAACTGACGAACACCTGAAAAAATAATAAAAGGGTGGGTCAGGCCCACTAGCAAGTTCTAATCTAACTGCAATCCATACAGTGACCCGATACGCAGATACACCATAGATACCTCACAATATCTATCTAGTCCATACATATATATATCCACACTATGGGACATTCACTGAACTACAGTAGGGATCTCAACCTGAATAGAAGGTAACATGCGAATACGCACCCAAAGGTGGGCATGAGTACCTAGACCTAACAGGGTACACCCAACCTACTATAACCAGCTACACGTCCACTGCATATACGCACCCTAACCAACAAGTTCGAGACTCAAGCTCAACTCGTGGTACCATAAACATATATATCTAAACTCCGTTCCTAACCATTCACAAGAAATCCGATAAGTCATTCGGCGTATTCAACCGTACCGACTTATATATATATAAGGAGGATTTATTTAACAACCCGTTCCCTTATTCCAAAACAGGTAGGACTGAGTATTTTAAATCAGTCTGTCCCTAGTATGCCACCGTCCCATACCGGTGCATACAATCCACAAAGTCCATATAATTGATAGAACCAGTCATACTGTTCACCAATTAAAATCCATAAGGTAGGAATTAGCATTTTGAGCTAAACCATACCTAGTATGCCACCGTCCCATACCGGTGCATACCATCCTCCATATCCATGTAAATTACAACATTCAAATGATAAGCAAGTAATTTACAATGCAAAACCAAACCCAGATAATTGACAGAATTTTAATGTGAGAATTCAGCAATTAAAATCCAATACATAATTCCAAATAATTGGTCAAATTTAATATAAGAATTCTGCAATTATAATCCAATATATGATTCCAAATAATTGACCAAATTAAGTATAAGAATTCAGCAATTATGTTCCAATACATAATTCCAGGTAAATTACAAGGCATAAATAATAAGCAGGTAATTTATAGTCCAAAACCAACCATCCACATCGTTGTAGAATAGTATGTAGTATTTCAACAACTTAAAACCAAAACCATGTAAATTACAGACTACGAATGATAGTACAGCAATTTAAAATCCAAAACCAATATCCAATTAATTACCGAAGATTTTTAAATGTTTCAGCAATATAAATCCAACCAACTAACCATATAGTTGCAGGGGATGAATTAATAAATCAACAACTAACTTCCAGAGCCTGCATAGATTACATCTAACACATCAATGACCCTATAATATATTTAAGACCATTTTATAAATATATTACATCCCACTCGAATGCCTAAAAATAAGCTTAAGCATTTAATACTTCATCTATCCACCAACCGTATGCAATTGTACATAACTGTTATACAGTTTGATCCGTTAATTTAGCATTAATCTTAAATCAATTTAGGGTCTTAATAACACCCAAAATTAACTATTTAATCCCCCCGTGAAGTCTCATTAAATTTCTAAAATTTAATCAAGCCATTTAGTTCCTTTCTCTGTTAGTAGCATACACCCTTGTATATTTTTACACTGCTTCATCCTTTGTCTTAAAGGCTTAAACCATGCAACATTAATTTTAATAACACTTAAAATTAACTACTTAGATCCTCTGTTAAGTCCCTACAATTCATTAGAATCACTCAGAAGCCCAAACAGTGCTGAAAACACCAAACAGAGCCCTAAAACCACTTTCTGGACGTAACAACAAATTGGAGCCGGCTCTTGGAATGGAGGAGCCGGCTCTTCCCCTATTGGAGCCGGCTCCAATCCCCTAGGAGCCGGCTCTTGCTGAAGGGGAGCCGGCTCTTGACTTCCCAGAGCCGGCTCTCTCCCTCTTGAGAGCCTCCAGTTCAGTCTCTGCTCCGTTTCCGTCAATCTGCTCCTTCTCCGATCAATTCCTACCCCTCTGCTTGTTTCTTAAACTGATCTAAAGGATCTAATACCCTCCTGATAGCATCCCCAAGGTTTGATTATAGCAATTTAAATCAATTAACAGAAGTAAACTTGTGCAAAACTGAAACCTCATGCATAGATTACAACGAAGCTAAAAGCAACAGAGATCTAAAATATTAATAGCAACCCTCCTATGAGATTTACATAACTCCCGTAGTCTTTCCATACGTAGTTTACAGTAGTTGCAATAAAAACAGAGACAAAACTACGACCAGAACCCTCATGCTTAAAGGACATAAAACTGAACCAACTTGCATGCACTGTAACAGATATTGCAGAAATCATCACAGAAATAATTCAAAGCATACATATGATTAATTTGATGTATAACATACATGAATGATTTAGTTATTAATTTCCTTAAAACCCTAGAGCATATCTAGGTGCACAGAACACGGCTCAAAGGGAAAGAGGAAGATAGAACTTGCCTGAATAGGTTTGCAAACAAACCCTTGTTGCCGTTGGTCTCAGTTTTTCCGACATCCACTGAAACTTGTCTAACCTCCTAGAACCTCTGCTCCTTCCTTCTCCTTGGTTAAACCTTGGAACCCCAGTCGAAATTCTCACAAACTGCTCTGTTCTCACCAAAACTCCCTCTGTAACTCTCTCTATTTGGTAGACTTTTCTGTGTAAAAGTTACGACAATATGTAATCCTAGGTTTAACATATACTGAGTTATTTATAATTGCAAGATTAAAACCCTAATCCACAGAGCCCTAACTTCGTCGGCCCACAAAGTAACCCAGTTTAGATACATATCAGATGCTTACGAGACGGCTCCAAAAACCCTAACTAAAACGTATCTAAAACCCTAGTTAATGGGAATGACATAATTACCCTGTTCAAAAATTAAATACTTAATAAACAATTAATTTAAACCCATTAATTAAATCAAATAAGGAAGCAACGAATCACTTAAAACACATAAAATAAATAAAACAAGTAATTAAAATAAACCAACAAATAAAGAATTACACCCTTAATTAAAATAAACAATAATAAATCAATTAAATCGAATAATCCAATTAAGTCAATTAATGCACACAAATAAACATTTATTCATAAAATTAATAAATAAAATAAAAATGCACATAAAATAACATTTAAATTCCAATTTTATCCCTTTTTAAAGTAGGGGTATTACAGACAACCATCCGGGCATACCCATTCGCTATCTTGGGTTCGAAAAATAAGAATGGATTGACATTTTCATCAATTTCAACGTGGTTGCTCTCTCCTGTCATGCTTGATTCGTCTACTTGTAAGGAATGGCCATACAAGAACAACCCATCAACTGGAATTTGATCTCCAATTTTCAAGTTCACCATATCTCCGACTAAAATATCAAATATGGAGATATGTTGAGGCTTCCCATTTCTCGTGACTTCAACTTGGATATTGTTAGAAACTTTGGACAATTCATCAAATTGTCTTGATTGCCTGAAGTTAGTCACTGCTGATACAACCACAACTAAAAGGACAGCGAAAAGAATGCTCGAGCCGTCATACTAACCCTCTTTTATCCCATTTTCTTTAATGCCAAAAGCAATAGAAAGGGGAGGCGAGGGTTAAGGTTAGGGTTAGAACTTTAGATGAGTTTTTGTGGTTTAGTGGTGGACCACGTGTTACTGCAGTGTTGTATAAGTGTATGGTATGAAATATGAATGAGTTTAGTAAGTATGTAATTAATAATATATATACGGTTCTGGTTCCTATTTTCAAAACCGAGATAGGGACCGAAACCGTGAGAACTGAACCGAAGCCATGGTTGACAGTTCGGTTTGGTTCCACGGTTTTTTTTGTGCAACCCTTAATTGTAAAATATAAATACAATGAATGAATATATTGTCAATCAATATCAAGTTTTCATATTTAGTATTTTGTACAAAAAAATTTCTCTTCAGTATTTCTTTATCTTATTGTTCTTCGACGTCGCCCCTTGGCTACATAACTAAGTAGAAAGGGAGTTAACAAACTAATTTATGGCCAGGATCTCCACATCGTAAACACTTGCCCATAGTTGGGTTTGCATGGGGATTTTCTCTCACAGCTGGGGCTCCCCTTCTAGCAGGGCCTATGGGTGTTGCGGGTTTCACCTTTGTTGGACCATCTCCAATGCCTCGCCATGTCATCGGTACAGGGGCAACCACGGTCTGTTTACCCATCCCCATAACCGCCCTGCCCCGCCCCTAATATTACACTTAATTTCTTGAAGTACAACATCATATACATCTAAAATAAATTTATTATTTGTCGTGTCCCCGCCATGTCCGTGTCCTAATTTTTCTGGATTTATCATGTCGTGTTGTGTCCCGTATCCGTTTTCGTGCTTCTTAGACTATAACATTGTTCTGTATAAACACTATCTAGAACACTTTAAAGAGAAATCATGTAAACGCATTAAATTCAAATGCACGCAAGATCCATACAGAAAATTAATCACATAAAGGCTTTGATTCGATTATGGGGGGCGCATGTGGTGTGTCTACAAGAGTCTAAAATTGCATCTACTACTGATAAAGTTTTAAAAGTTTATGGGAGGTCCGCTTTGTGGACAAGGAGGTAATTGATGCTGAGGGGGCAGCGGGAGGGATTATGGTCCTGTGGGATAAAATGTGGGTATCTAAGGTTGACATGTTAAAGGGAAGATCATCTATTTCTATTTTATTCTCTCTGGAGGAAGATGGGATCACAGTGGTTATTCTCTAGAGTTTATGAGTTAGTAAGGGATGTGGATAAAAGGGTGTTATGGGAGGAGTTGCTGTTTGCTAGGAGGAAATGTACAGCTCCATGGTGTGTGGGAGGGGATTTTAATGTCGCCAGGAAGCCTAATGAAAGATCCACAGGAGGAAGTTCGAGCATGCGATGAAGGAGTTTTCAAATTTCATTGACGCTCAACATCTTTTTGATTTTCCGATGGAGGGAGGGCAGTTTACATGGTCTAGTTGACGGGAGTCCCCTACGTTGTCTCGGCTGGATAGATTTTTTATTTCGATAGAATTGGAAAAGAAATTCCCAGATGTGTCGGAAGTTACTTTAGCAAGAATGGTTTCAGACCATATTACTATTCTACTCGATTGTGGAGGGGTAAGGAGAAGGCGAACACCGTTCTGTTTTGAGAATATGTGGCTTAGACTATGGGACTTCAAGGAGAGGGTTCATTACTGGTGGACAGGGTATGAAGTTAGACGAAACCCAAGTTTCCGACTTGCATCCAAAATTATGCTGCTTAAGGGGGATTTAAAGAAGTGGAATAAGGAAGTGTTTGGTAATCTCATATGGCGTAAAAACAGAATTATTCAAAAAATTGTTGACATTGATAAGAAGGAAGGTAAAGGATTTCTTAGCGCTACGGACTCAAATAGGTGGGCAGAATGCAAGGTTGAGTTTGGAGAGACTGTTATGATGGAAGAGATCTATTGGAGGCAGAAATCTAGAGCTCTTTGGCTAACAGAAGGTGATCGGAACCGCTTGGCAAATGCCCATAGAAGAGGAAACCACATCAGTAGAATATGTTTTGACGGTAATATGGTGACAAGGGATGAGGACGTACAGGCTGGTTTTGTGGTCATTTTTTCATAACCTATTCACGGAAACTGCTTCATGGAGACATATAGGCTATACTGGATGGTTTGGAGTTTGACGAAATATCGAGTGAAGATAAAGAGTGGCTTGAGAGGCCTTTCAGGGAGGAGGAGGTATTGGAAGCCTTGAGGAGTTGTGAGGGTGACAAAGCCCCAAGGCCGGATGGGTTTACGTTAGCTTTCTTCCAACACAATTGGGAGGTGGTTAAGCCCGACGTGATGGGAGCTCTTTCTTCTTTCTTCTCAGATGGTGTTTTTGAGAAAAGCCTTAATGCCTCTTTTATTGATCTTATCCCGAAGAAAAGTGTTGTTTTCGATGTAAAGGACTTCAGACCGATCAGCTTGATGGGTGTCATTTATAAGATTTTCTCTACATATTAGCCATCCGTTTGAGGAAGGTTTTAGATGAGGTGATTTCGAATTCTTAGAATGCTTTTGTTGGTGGTCGTCATATTATGGATTCAATATTGATTGCTAGTGAGTGTGTGGAGGCCAAAATTAAAAGTGGTGTTCTGGGGATTGTGTGCAAACTGGACATTGAAAAGCCATAAGTGCTTTCAAACAACAGACTTAATTTGAGTGCATCAACATATATAACAGAAGTAATTAACATCCTCATCAACACATCAGTCGTCATCACTAGAGCATTAACATCCTCATCTAGAATCATCATCTAGAATCACGTAATCCTGTTACATAGATATACATTTGATTAAGATAAACTGAAAAGAGACTTCCTATCATAATTGGTCATTTTAAAACCAACATCACTGCTACAACGATAAGGGGATTTAAATAATTCAATTAGTTAGGCAAAAAAAACTTACCTATTTTCTTTTTACCGATTCCACCCATTCCCAGCAACTCTCTTCTTTAAAAAAAGAGACCTATATTATTAGGACAAAAGAGAAAAAGTTTTAAAAGCATTAATAAACTTGTAAAACATATATTCTGAAATTGAAAACTAAACTTCAAAGTCTTTAATTCCCAGTAATAAATTATTCGAGCATTACATCATAACAATATTATATATATGTATGTAGAAACAAAAACAAAAAATCAGTATGTAAAACATAAATAAATAAACGTAACCAATAGCTAAAAATGCCCATTAAAATTTTAGGGAAAAAAAAAAAAAAAAAGAGTTTGTTACCTGATGACTGAGGAGGCATGTCTCTTGAACCTTGTTCTTGCTAAATGTTAAGGCCCGATGCTAACCTTAAAAATAAGAAAACACTCAAATTGTGAGGAAGAGGTTTCACAATCTCACTCATAACAATTAAAACACTACCATCTAAGTACTATCAGTATCATGTATCAACCCAACCCAACTATGCTTTCAGTCAAAATGTTGGACACCTATCCGTAGAGAGAGGTGTGATTGCAAATAGGTGTGATTAGCACATATTATACTCCGCTCTTATGTTAAATTAATCCAATAACAAAGTACAATACATCACTTTAGGAATAATCTTCAAAATTAACAAATCAATATCCTGATATTCTGCATTCTAATAACGAAAGAAAATCAAAAACCAAAATTTGAAAATAAAAATATGGCAAAAAGATTGAATATATCCTTCGTGCATTTCACAAATTGTATTTCTATGTGAAACAAAACATCTCGGATTTCTCAATGGGGTGGGCTAAATCAAAATATATGAACCAAAATCAACTGTTGTTTAATTCAATTTTAGTTAACTAACAATGTTTCTTTAGACAATTGACTGATTAAGGCACATAGAAAATCCTATTTGGGTAATTAATAAAAAAATAAAATAAAAAATTACCAATTTATTTCTGAACAATTCACCATTCAGTACCCTATCTCTTCTTTTGACCAATTTACTAATCTTATTTGGGAATCTAGTATTGGAAGCAGAGTGTGAGGTAGTTCATGGCAAGCCCCTTCCAACACTATGGAATTCACTCAAAAGCATGCTTTTTGTAAGTATTTTAATTTTCAAGAAGTAACTTTAGAGGTTTACCCTATATTAAGTATTTTTGCTTGTCAAAGTTCTTGTTATGATTTTTTTATTTTTTTAGTTCTGAAAAGATTTCCAGCTTGGCATGTTGATACAAATTCTTTTTTTTTTTTTTTTTTTTCATGTCCAGATTCAAATTTTCTTCTAGACATAATTGACAACAGCAAAAAATAAATAAATTTTTTTTTTTAAAAAAAATAACAAAAATAGAAGCTATAAATAAAAAATAAAAAATAAAAAATTGTTTTTCTGAAATAAAATGTATATTACGGTGATTACCTGCAACAAATTTTGTTACTTTATATTGTAAAAATAAAATAAAAAATTTATTTGCAGCTTGGCATGTTGATAAAATTTGTTTCAGATTCAATCATTGCAGATTTCTAATCCAATTCAGATTCTTTTTTTTCTTTTTTTTTTTCATGCCCAGATTCAAATTTAAAAAAAAAAAAAAAAAAAAAAAAAAAAATAGAAATACAAGTTACAGAAATTAAAAAAAAAAAAATTATTTGTTTTGTTGAAACAAAATGTATATTACGGTGATTGCCTCAAAATACAATGCAATGATTACCTCAAAATGCAACAAATTTTGTTACTTTATATATATATATATATATATATATATATATATATATATATATATATAAGATCATAAAAATTTTACCAAATAGGATTTAGTTTGCAAAACAAGAATTACAGACCTTGATCATAAAAATTTCACCAAATAGGATTTAGTTTGCAAAACAAGAATTACAGATCTTGATTAGTTGACTTAGAAAAAAAATTTAAAACAAAACCCACACATACAAGTTAGCAGTTGCAGAGAGAAAGGGGGGCAAGCTTGAGAGTTGAGAGACAGCGGCTGAAGCTTGCGAACGGCGAACCCGAACTGGAACTGCAGGCGATGGAAACTGAAAGATGTGGGTTTTGATTTTATGAAGAATCTGAAATGATATGCGGATAAGGGTTTTAAACTTTTGATTCTTGCTGATAGATAGATAAACTGAAATATATGGGTTTTGAACTTCTGATTCTTGTTTGTAGTTTGCAGTTGCAGATAGAGAGAGAGGGAGAGGAGGAGGAGGGGGGGGGGGGGGGGGGGTTCAAGTTCAGAGTTGAGAACGAGTCAAGAGATGGAGGCGATTGGGGAGGCTGAAATGATTTGCCCTAAAAATGTATTTAGCATGTGTGGGGAGTAAAAGTGAATCGGACGGTTGAAAATTGCTATCGTGTGCTTTTCAGGAACTGTTGAACCGTTGAAAATCAATTTGGTTGTGTTTTATTAATTGGTGTGTGGACGGCTAGAATTGACTATGGGGTTATGAGTCGGATCGAAATGCTTGAATGCTTAATTCTTATTAGTCCAAAATGTTACCACTGTTTATATGTCATTATGGTACTTTTGCAAAGTTAAAACCATGATTCATGATTGAGTTGCCGTGTTAAAGAATAATATTAGAGTGGTTGGATTGTTATATTCGAGAGTACCTTATCCTCTCTCATCTCTAATCACTTATCATTCATGGGCCTATAAATTTTGAGGTCCTAGGCGACCACCTTTGTCGCCTTGAGTTAGGACCGGTCCTGGGTATATTTAGTTTGGGCCTTTTATTTTAGTATGATGGATGAGTTAACTCGGGCTTAATTGGGTGGGCTGATTTTATTTATAAATATTTTTTTTGGAGACCCATCATCTATGGCCTTTAAATTTTGAGCCCCATTTGAGGCCCTAGGCAATTGCCTTTGTCACTTTGGATTAGGGCTGGCCCTGAGCTTATTAGGCTTGGATCATTACTTTAGTATGGTGGTTGAGTTGACCCGGGTTTGATTGGTTAAGCTAATTTTTGGATGAGCCAAAATTAGTATAGTAATTTTTATTTTTTTATTTTTTTTTTGTGGCCCAAATCCACCAGAGTCCACCCCTATATCCGCCCTTGATCTCGCCAATACTTGACACGCGCATCAAGGTTCGATTAATGTTGGTCTGGAACTTAGTAAACTCAGCCCTCAAAAGAGTTACTCTATCACGATCACCATCGCTGGAGGGTTGCTTCTATCTCGTGAACCGCCCATCAAAAACAAAGGCAAATCTTGGATTCGGAACCTTGCTCTGACACCAACTAACGTTGCAAAAACTATAACCCTTGAATGCACAAAGAACACACCGAAACTAAAATCATACTGATAATGATGATGTTTGTATACTTACATCTTTTGCCTTTATGTGGCATGTGAAAGAGGTTTCTCCATAAGGTGGGTTGTCGGGTTGGTCCAATTGAAGGCTGAAGCCGGTCTACCAGTGTCTGAATTTGAGTCACCAAAGTTAAAAATTATTAGAATGTCACAACTTTACATAGTAGAAACAGACTTGTACATCCTTCATAAAAATGTCACCTCGACAAAAGATTTGATTTATTTTTTTGGGAAAGATGGACTTTTCAATTACGTGACTAGAAGAAATTATGTGGTTTATCCAACCATGGCTTTATTTTAAGCACAAACTTAATTTGATCTTTGATTTGATAAATGTGATAACTAAATTTCAAAAAATTGTTAGGGGAACCTTTTTAGTTCTCATACAATGTCAAATATTTGAACTTTAACGAAAATTGTGCTAGGAAGCAAATCCAGTTATTAAAACTTATTGATTAGTACAGGGGTCAAATTAACAAGTTCCAAGAAGTGCAGGATTCATGTTTGACTATAAACATTGTTCAAGTGCAATTATAAATGAAACAAAACAAAAAGTGACTGTTTTAAACATGGAAATATGGAATAAATGTAATCAATAAATATATTCACGTGGATTGCACATTCATCATGTAAAAAGTAGAGCCTGTAGAGGTGCTTGTTGATATTGAATTCTAATGCAACTGCAGCTATGCACACAGAGATCCAGCTGCTCAAAAATCGGCTTCATGATGCTGAGGGCAAGATTGCGCCGGACGCACCGTATCTGGCGGCGGGGACGATGGCTAGGGCGGTGGATCTGTTCAAGATTTCCCTGGGATTTGTCTCTTCCAAATTTATTAATCCTCTCTCTCCTTTTTGGCTGACTTTGTGAATGGTTGCCTTAAAAAAAAACTTTTATTTTTATTTGCATCTCTCTCACTTAAAGACGCACAAAGTAGGAGATTTCAGATTTGGAAGGAAATACCTACCAACCTTGATTAATGCCTTGATGGAAGAGATCGTAATAATCCTAACATTCCCGGTCCACACAAACACACACACACATATATATATATGAGCTCCTTAATTAATGGAAGAGATCTCAATTACCCTATATATATATATATATATATATATTTAATCTCGATTTCCAGTCTGATGATCGGGACAACAAGATCGGTTAGGTCTTATTTTTTTAATAAAAAAAATAAAAATAAAAATCAGTATGGTAGGGACTTTTTTGAAGAGTAAAAGGATAAAATGGGCATTATATTAATTGAGGGGTGTTTTTGCACAAATTGAAAAGAATAGGGTGTTTCTTGCACTTACCCCTATATATATATATGGTAGTGTTCAATTGCTCCCGGTGAATAAGAAAAAATATACTCACTTTCAATTATAGTCATAGGATCTAATCTTTTGGCTAATACAATCCTTGCATTGTTTTACAATCGAAGTAAAATGATTATAATAGATAGTTTCATAAAAAGAAAAAATCAATTTTGTTTGACATAGCCTTTTAAGATTTGATTGATTAACCGTATATGAAATCATATATGAAACTTCTTCTTATTTTTTAAGATAAAATCTAAGAAAGAGTATAACAAGACAAAAATTTCTTTATGACAGTATGTCTTTATAGAAATTTCTTTATAAAAATTTCTTTCATCGAAATCATATATGAAACTTCTTCTTATTTTTTAAGATAAAAATTAAGAAAGAGCATAACAAGATTTTTTTATTTTTATTTATTCTTATGAAATTGATTACTATTATCATTTTATCTCTATTGTAATTAATTACTAATTCAAATAATATCAGTTTCCTAAAATAATGCAAGAATTATATTAGCAGTAAGATTAGATCCTACTACTATTATAATTGAAAGTGAATATACTTTTTTTTGCTTACAGGGAGCAATTGAACACTAGTGTGTGAGAAGCTCGTCCTGGTTGTGAATGTGATAATAATCTCTTAGGTAACAAAGAAGGATTGATTTCTTGTAATGCAATGATCAGGTCGACCGACGAACAGGCTGGTAACTTGAATGATGAATCAGATGACCAGATCAGTAGTCCCTCAAGAGTTGAAAGTGGGATTCATAATTTCTTGTTCGTTCTTTCACGCTGTGATGCACAATGACTTGACTGATACCATGAATACGAAATGAGGGGATGCTGCAAAGGAATAGGTACAGGGTTTCCGAAGCGAATATATTATATATATAGTTATATAATTTAGTAGTATATATCTTTAATCTGATTTTTTAATTATATAGTTAAAGAAGAATTATAATTATATTAAAATTTAATTAAAAATTATTTATTCAGTGGTGTGGAAGGTGAAGAAAAACACATTTTTTTTAATTACCCCAAAAAACAAAAAAAAAAAAAAAAAAAAAAAAGTTCATAGTTTTGAGCACTAGCTTATTTTGATTATGATTCGAGCCTTATAATATATATATATTTTTTATGAAAGTAAGAAGTTATCACAAATGCACAAATTGCAAATTGCAAATTTATGTGTTTTTGGTAAAGGGCAAACCGTATGTTCACATCCTCCTGCAGACTTATTTCCATGTTTACCAGTGATAACAACCTGATATCATCTCCTCCAATGGAGCAAGGAATGAACCACTAATACATCAATTCACCAGAAAAGTGATGACCTAATTCGATGCCACAACCTGAGATATTTACTAGTTCATCAGGTAAGATCCAAGTTCCATTATGCGCGTAAACGCATTTGTCTGAATCACCATCAATCTCAATGCCTGAGACCAGTTCTAGCAAAATGCAATTGAAATCCTAATGTTGGTACAAAAAAAAGTTGTCCAGATACACGATTTATATAAATTATACCAGAACTCTATAGATTGAAGAAAGCAGAAAACCAAGAATAGGAGGATCCAGCACTTGTATAGGTGAAAATGGAAAAAATATGGCCAAAAATATTAAATTCATGATGGAATTACAATCCAACCACTCCACTTCCCCTTGAGACCAAAATGACTAGAGAAATTATGCCGTTGATAAATCAAAGTAAGCCTAGCATCACATTCATCATCGTTTAAAAATCTCTCATCAATGTGATGTGGGTAATTCCTTTGTTCATATGTTGAATTTTTGAGGAACAGTATCGAAGTCATCGAATTCAAATCTTTGACGCTCTCTCCCAGCCTGAATTAAAAGCATATTGCTCAATTAGTTTCCAGCAAGTACCAGTTAAATTTCAACAGAAAATTTTCGATCAATGAGAATGACTGGCTCACCTTAGCTAGGTACAAAGGATCACAGGATATGAGTTCATCCATAACAGTCAGCTTCTTCGAAAGTGTCATTATCCTGGAAAGCAAACAGAAAATTCATTATTGCCTCTTTCGTTATGGTTCATACAACAGCTCCTATCAAAAACAATTACTATAAACCATTATTCTGCCACTTATCATTGTTAAATATTTTATCATTGTAACTACAAAAATGTTAGAATTTTAAAATAAACTAACTAAAGCAAAATAATAATAAAATAAATAGAAGAATAGTAATCATAACTGTCCCAAAGGTGAACAACAGACAATGCATCCACAGAACGACAAATAACAGAGAAACTTGGAACAAACATTTCAATCACTTAATATAAATTTAAGACATTCTCTTTGAGCAGGTTGATTTATTGAATTAAAGTATCAAGGAGAAATTTATTTCGCTGATTTCCCCAACAGCGGTTGATTTGGCAAGAACCGGCCGCAAAAAGTTCAGGAGCTTGTGAAAGATATCTTGAGCTCCTACTTTCTTCTTTTCCACTCCCTTATTGAGAAACCAAAATTTACAAATTTTCTGAATAACATAGCATACCTTTGAATAGATGAATCAATATGCTCAATCATCTCACACGTTTTATATTGTTCAGGATCCTCTAGGAATCTAACCATTCCATCCTTCTGGTTAATTGTTGCATATATTTCGCCATCTTGGATCTAAAATTTGATATATGACCATCAAAAACAAGTTTTAGAGCAAGTATAACATTAAAAAAGCAAGAGGGACACACAGTAACTACCATTTGAAGTACATGCATTTCTGCCTCCTTTGCACTGCTCAGCTGCACTGTGTTAGCTATGTCTTGGAGAGAGAGTGTCAAGTATGTTTGAGTCAATCTCTGGATATTTCGTTTATACATGGATGATATAACCTGCTTCACCAATCCAAGATTGTTGTCCTGCAGGGGAAGAAATCCAAAGCCTCTCAGATGATAAAAAGTTTCAGGCAAGAGTTCCATTAATTTGCCAAAACCTCAAACTATACCAAGGTAAATAATATATTGATTGAGATCATATCAGCCTTCCATCTCAATGTATTTGAAAATAATAATAACTTGATGTATACCACAAATAACTCACACTTTCAAACTTTTCCTTGTTTGCCTGGACATATGCCTCAAGTTCTGATACTTTTCCAGTGCTATAACAATTTGCCAACTCAATATAGGGCTGCTCAGAAGAGAAAAGGTAAAAATGATGGAAGAATTCAAGCTAGAAGTTTGCAATGCTCCATATTAACATGCCAAAAAATACTAATAATAATTCAAAATATGAAATCAAAGAACAAAGACTCGGGAAGAGAAAAAACTATACAAAAGAAAGAAAGAAGATATATTCATTCTTCTTGCAGATGAAATACATGGAGATTATAAAGACATCAGAGCAAATTAATAACTGTTACACTGCCCATAATGGGTAAACCCCAAATAAAAAAATTGGGCAAGCAACGTGAAGTATACACAAATTAAAAATAAGCATGGTCAAGTACCATTTAATCAAAGGTTAATGAACCTCACAACATGAGAGGGGTAAACTACTTTAGAAGTGGTGGAACAGAAGAAACTTGCATGTATCAATATTTGGCCTGCCAACTTTTGATTCTTTCCAGCTTACTCCGTTTGAAAGAAAACCAATGTTATATAACTTATAGTATCTGCCAATTAACAGTAAACATATGTATGTACGTATGCATGCAAGTACACGTTTGTGTCACATGATTTGATATTTCAAATAAAATGCTCTTTTAAGGTTGAATAACCAACATGCAAGTATCCTCACGAAAATGCTAGTTCTCAATTAACTTATTTTCAAGTTCCAATTAAAACCCTAAAACTGGACATCTGAGCTATAATCTAAATTGTATATCAAAAAAAAAAAAAAATCATTATGATCGAAAATTTGTCGCCGTCATCAGGTGTGTGTGCACATAACTTCAAAAAAGTAAGATTCGGCCCATTTCACAGAGAAGCCATATCTGTATGACTTCAATTAAATGTGCAAGTTGAACTCATATAAGCACCAAGCATTACCAGAGAAAAATTCTTTAGATTCCTTTGAGCCACTGAAGAAGTGTACTTTGGGAAGTTGGTGGAAAACTGCCATCAAAAGTAACATAAGTTAACAATCAGTTTCAACAAATGGGAAACATAAGCTTATAAAGATAAAATTTTCTAACTCAATGTTTGTCCAGGCAGATAAATTTGCCCACTCAAAACTCATCCTGTCAGACAACCCCAACCAATTGACACCTAATTATAGAACTTTTGGATAAAATGACAATATGACAAAAGCCAACAATGATGAAATAATACTATGTCATATAACTAGTCAAAAAACTAAATTGTTAAGGCAAAAAATTAATCGAACTGCAATTTACCGAATACATCTACATACATAAACAAAATTCTCTTCTACAAACTGGATCATCCTATCCAAACTGATTCAGCCATGCTATCAAGATATAACATACTCAGCAGTCACAGAAATCCACAGATTGCAACACATACCAAGTCTAAGCTAACTAAAATAGAAATCATCTAGCAATTTTCTTCATAAGTCTCCTCACTACCCATTAAAATTTAACGAAAAATATCATTTACCTCCCTCGAGGTTAGGCCTAATTACACGTAGTATCCCTAACGTTTTAAAAATTACACCGACCTCCCTCAAGGTTAGATCCGTCATAACACTTGGCCCTTTCCAGTGACCGTCAACGCTGGTCAATGACATTTTTTGATGACGTTAGCCATTTTTTAGGATGAAATACCATATTTGTCCTTACTATAGTGGCAGAGAAATTTCCACCCTTACTTTTAGCTTAAAATTACTCTATACCTGCAGTAGAAAGACAATCACACTTTATTTCTCTCCTTGTACATTTTCTCTCTAAAACCTCTCATTTACCAAATCTCTTTTGTATACGGTTCACTTTCTATATATATAATATACACTGGTCACCAATTTCCCTCGGTTGAAGTCGGAAGCAGGCTCAGGCCTCTCCCGAATGAAAATAGATCAGAAAAGAGATTATTACTCGACTGCTGTTAAGAAATCCTAAGGTTTATCTCCATCTCTAGATCTATCCATTGCTGCTGTCACCACCACGACAGATAGTTGCCGCTGCTGCAGATCAAACCTAATCCTCCGACCTCGCAGGTGCAATTGATCGGCTCCTCCACAAACACATGGCAGATCGCTGCCGGAATCAATGGACATTGTGGAGGTACAAATGCCATGGTTGTCGGAATCCAGAGAACCCATAGTTGCCGATGAGGTAAGTGCAGCGACAGTGACAGCAGTGAATAAGTGAAGGTTGTGTTTTTTATTTTATATTGGGTAATGGGTTAATCGTGGTGGTTGAGGGTGGAGTGGGGATGATGGTGGTATCGGTGGTAGATCATGCCGGAGTACTCACTTAAAAAAAAAAAAATCATGCCGGAGTACTCAGAAGTGGTTGTCCCGGTGGAGATGGCAGCAGAAATTTGGGGGCGGGGATGGTGGTGGTGTACTAGGCAGACATTGATGGGTTGCTTCAATGAGGGGATTAATTGGAAGCATTCTAACCCAATGGAATTTCCGTTTGGTTGCCACGAAAAGGCAAGAAAATGAAGGAAATACACAGGTACATAAGGTTGTTTGGTTGCCGAGAAAACGCAAGAAAAATGAAGGAAATACATGGTGTGTGTGTGTGTATATATACATATATATCTATATAGATAAGGTTGATTGGTTTGTCGAGAAAACACAAGAAAATGAAGGAAATACACTATGTATATAAATATATACATATATATATAAGGTTGTTTGGTTGCCGATAAAACGCAAGAAAATGAAGAAAATACGCACGGTTTTATCTTTTTGGGTCTCCATCCATTTTAGTTTGAATCCAACATGTAAATAATTTTCTTTGGATTCATTAGTGGATTCCAATTTTCTTTCCCAGTCACCCATATCAAAGAGTGGTCAGAGGCCTCAAGATCGCCCGAGACCGCAAGCAATCTATGGAGCTGTGTGGGGTTTAATTGAGCTAAACTACCAAAACAAATTTTACATATGGAAAGCTTACCTGTGGGTAACCAGACGTGCATCTGGTCCAAGAGGAGGAAGAAGATATGGTGAAGCAAAGAACCAGAGGATTGAATTCCAAAGGTCAAAGGGGTCAAAAGTGTCATTTGGTAAAATAATTTGGTAACATTTTATATTAATATAATAATAGAGGGTATATTAGTGCTTTCACATGAATTTTTACCGGAACCTAACGCCGGCCACATTGAAGGGATGTCGGTGTAATATTTGAAATGTTTGAGGTACCACGTGTAATTAGGCCTAACCTCAAGGGAGGTAAGTGATATTTTCCCAAAATTTAAAAATACAAGGACAAAAGAGAGTAACATAGCAAACCTGCCCAAGATGAATCAATGAAACAAGAATGTATTTTTTGTATGCTTCAACAGCTATAGCATTCATAGTCGACATTGGAGCAGTTACAACCTGGGAGCAATAAGCAATAACAATAACAATGATGAAACAAGTCAATTGATCACAGAATTGTAAATAACCAAATAACATTAGGGAACCATAGAAAGATGACAAACATTGTGTAGAAGCTCCAATGCTTTGCGAAAACGCTTTAGTCCTATGCATATCATACCCCTATCATAGGATGCCAAATGTGAAAATTGGTCAGCACGTGTTGTTGTTGTTGTTGTTGATTCAGATGCACATATAGCCCCAAGCATAAAATAGTCTAACTAAAAGATCAACAAAATCAAATATCAATTCTCAAGAAGATACAGCTAGATTGACTCACTCATTAACGTGGATGGAGTTAGTAAGGAAGAATATGATAGCATGTGGATTGACTGAGAATATGGCCATTGGAATGAAATCATAGAATTCATGTAGCCGACCCCAAGTAGTTGGGAAAAGGCTTTGTTGTTGTTGTTGTTGTGTTGTTCATGATGAAGAGGTAGCATGGTGTTTCTTTAATAGAATGCATTTTTGTTATAACTAAAACATTTGGACAGCTATCTGACAATTTAATGTGTGAAAGAACTCATAGATTATAGGATTTCAAAATTTCCAAAAATTCTTTCTTCTGTATAGGTAAACTTAAGTTTATAGGGTGAACAAGCTATATGGTATCCAGGCGACAATTGCTATACAGCTGATCTAACAATTCATTGATTAATACATCAACAATAAACTCTCACTAATATAACTTATGGTTTAGAATGCCTTATTTCTCAAGATTCTAGAATGCAAAACTCAAATGAAAGATTATATATCCTTCATAAATAAATAAACTATTCCCTCCTTGGAATTTTACCTCCTTAAATAGGCAGAATTGTTGTTACAAGAGATACTTCATGGCATTCTTTCAAAAAACTAAGCTCAAATTTAATGTTGAGGATATTCCTGTACTGGAAACAACTTATTTCCATAGAACTAGTGGTTGCTTCACTTGTTTGTAATACATTAACTTACAGGCAGTGTTGGGTAACCTACATTCATAAATAATTTTTTTGTTTAAAAAACGTGGATGCTAGTTGTACATTGCAAAAACTGCTTATACACTCACAAATAATTGAAAGGAATAATTGAATGATACACTAGCATTAAACAATTATTAAAGTGAGGCACTGCTGCAAATGTATCGAGTCTCCTTGCTTAAAGTTAAATTAAAACCATTTGGTAAAAGGGCAGAAAAGAACTCCGAAGATGCTACAATCTCGTCCATTTATGGAGTGAGAAATCTAAAATGAAAAAAAGAGAGGCTGACAACACTTCGATAAAACGGAGTCACAATGATGAAAAGAAAAGGGAATGCATCAAATAAACTAGAACATCTCCCATAATGCATGCAAGAAAACTCGAATGAAATAAGGAAAATATTACCACCAAAAATAAGAAAAAGAAACAGCTCACCCATAATAGCAGTAGAGAAAGAGGTCCCTTGGCTGATCAACCTCAAACACATCATCCTCCAAAATGTGAAGACCAGTTTTGTAACACTTAGCCAATACACAAAGAAGAAGAAAATCTGGATGCAGAGTAGTTAAATGTTCAGAAGAGGATTGAAGCTTTCGAGCAGCTGTAAGCAGCGGAGCTACACCCCGCATAGGAGCTTCAAGCATCATCACTTGGTCCTTGAACTTCTTACAAACAGATACAACTGCAAACTCAACACATCAATAGGTAAATATAAATGAATGACACAAAATACATTAAAGACATCATTTTGTAGGACAACGAGTGATACATTTATCAGGTGCCAAACGAATCTGCTCCACAGCACACACATTGATAAACCTGGCAACCAACAGAACATGTTCATTGGCTTGCTCTTTCGAAGTCCGTGTATTTGTGCATGCCTCCCTGTCAATACATACAAAAACATCAATTTTCCCCAAAAATGGAATACCCATAATAGAAGAATGATCTTAAAACCTATGCATCTCTATTAAAAGAACTTTTTTATTTGTCACGAAAAAGAAGACTATTGGTTGAAGAATTAGAACTGCTATATGAACTACTTCCCGTGTTCCAAAATCATAGAGACCAAATCCACCTAAGATGGTTAATACACACATCATTCACCTATTAATATGTAAGAAGTACATGAATTTTCCAGAAATGACAAGCATTTTGGGAAGTGGAAAACAAGAATATAAAGATGACATGCGCAAACTACAGTATGTGTACTATAAGGCTATGCAAGTTAGAAGAGTACTTTTTTCCTTTTTTGGTCTGTATATAAATTTGATGGTTAGTCTGGAAAAAATTTGAACACTTGATATGCAACAATCCTTTCGTTCTCAATAAAAAAACTTGATTTAAAAGAACATTATTCAGTATCCTTGATCTCTTGTCATAGAAAAAGACAAGGAAAATTATTACAAAGTTAGATACAATGTTCTATAACAAAACAGCTCCTTATTTTGGAATGTACATAGCAAGTTGAAAATTCGAAATGGAATTAACTTTCCATGGCAACTGCAGAGAGCCAGAGAGCATATCCTATCAATCCGCAAGATGGTGTTTCTCATAGAGCAAGGGTTCATCTTTCCTTCTACTTTTCCTTCTTTCTTCCCACATAATCTGCACCATCGCCCCTTTTTTTGTTTTTTACTGACGGAATTGGCAGGCTTATGTTGGAAAATTTTGCATACTATAACATAAAAGCCTGAGTACTAAGCTCTTTCTATTAGTATTTTATGAAATGACCCATGTAACTTAATAAACATGAAAATTGAATGGTTTCAGATTTCTTCAAAAAGGTATTAAACAATATGGATCTGTGTTAAGTTGACATTTCATCTTTGTTCTTTCATCTCAAAATCAAACTGAGTACTCAACTCCCTTCTCTTACCGTTTGCTGTTCCAACGATTAAACACCAATTCGAGTAATGGCTTTTCCGTTCTCAAAGAAAAAACAATTCATGAAAATATCAAGCTTCTTTTGAAGATATGCCCTTACACCAAATTCGTATTTATATTTTAAACAAAAATTGGCTTTGCAACTTAGGTTCTCCAAAATCAGTTTGACTGCATAATTGGCACTATATTCACAGATTTCAAGCCATCGTCCAAATGTATCACATTACAATCCAACTTAAAGCAGTACCCAATGTACATACACAGATACACTATATATATATATATATAAATATAAGTATACAAGGGATACATATACCTCTGGCATGACAAAACTTGAGCACACTTACACAGTAAAACCAATAGGCAGTGCATATATCAATAAATCTATATAAAAAATAAAAACACTGACATGCTATAGGCATACCCAAAAAGGCAATTTCAAAGTATTCAATCCCTAAACCTAACAAAGTTAAAAACAAAAACAAAAAAAAATCCTGTGTACTTCATTGGAATACAAAACCCTAAAATACAATTGCAAAGGCATACACAAAGGAACATGCCCGAGCATTTGTGTGCAATTTGTTGCGTATACAATCGGAAAGAGACTTACAGAATGTAGAGATATCCAAGGGAATGATTGGAGGGGTCGAGTTCGGCAAGAGAAGTGGCCAAGCGAGTCGACTCGGAGTGAAGAAGTTCCTCCGATTGTTTCAGGAGGTTGTGGAGGTGTTTGATGTCGTCGACGCTGCTCGATAGCCCTTGGATTTGAGCCACCAGAGTCTCCACTGAGTTCATGTTCAGATTCATCTCCTTCTTTTCCCTCTGAAACCGATTGGTGGATCGAATCAATCGAGTTCGTAATTTTGAGACGAAGAACAAGAATAGAAACCAAAAAGGTTTCGAGGATTTTCAATTATTTTTTATTTTTTGTTTTTCTAGTTGAGGCATTGAGGGCTTATATATTTAATAGGGTAAAGTGCAAATAACTCCCCTGAACTATGGGGAAATTTGCAACTAACTCCCTGAACTACCAAAAATACAAAAAACCCCTCAAACTATACAAAAAAGTTGCAGATCACCCCATTCGGTGACCGGCCGTCCAAAAATGAGCGCGTGATTCACACGCGACAGACAAATTAAGTTTTTTGGACAATAATGCCCTTCTATATATGAAAATACCAAATTATCCTATAACCACCACCACCGTCGTCTACGACCACCACCACCTTCTGCAACCACCAACATAACCACCACCACCGTCCGCAACCACCAACATAACCACCACGAAACCCTCCTGAACTCATGCCAAAACACACCGTTAAACGAAATCAAACCCACCACCATCACTACCACCTCCATCGGCATCTCAACGGCACACCACCAAACCCAATCGAACCAGTACACAAACCCACAGCCACCACCCCAATCCCGCCACCACCATCACCCGTCATCACCAACCACAGCCTAACCTTCTCTCCATCAAACCCATCACACACCGTGAAACCAAACCCCCACTAACCCACTGCCATCACCCCCTTCAATCACAATCTCTGGTTCTCCCTCGGGAACGAAGGCGGTATGGAACTGCTACTCGGTGGCGTCGAATTCCGGTCTGATAGCGGAGCACTAGTATGGGCGGCGATGGATCCGTATGCGAGCAACGAAGCTTTCAATTGCAGCAACGGCGATCTGTTCAAGTGGAAGCACTTGTAGAGAATGATTGCGGAGTAATTTGGGGTCGATGAAAACGAGAAGTGGGTGACCGTCCCGATCGGAACAGGGAGGTTGGTGGATGAGGCGAAGCTCGGCCGCTGTGCAGCTAAGCCGCAACCAGCCCATCGCCGCGAGTTAACCATGGCCGAACCAGCCCATTGCCGTTCAGCCCACCTTGCTCGCCGGTCCTCTCCACCATCCGAGCTCGTTCCAGCTGTCACCGCAAGAGACGGTGGCGGGGCAGGCGCAGGAGATGACGGCAGCGAGATCCCAGCGGCGACGAGGATGATTTGGGTTTTGACGCGTCGACTCCGCATCGTCACCATAATCGCCGACTTACCTCCTCTTCCGTCACCATAATCGCCGCCGCCGCCACCATCTTTTTCCTTCATTTTCTTCATGATTCAATCTCCAGCCTGATGCTTCTCTCTCTCTTCAATCTCCAATGTTATATATATATATAAACACATATATATAAATTCAGTTTAAAACCAGAAATATATATATATATATATATATATATGTTTATTTATTATTTTATTTCTTTATATATATATATATAATCATAAGGGCAATTCAGACTTTTTATTTTTCCGGTTAAGTCGGTCACCGGAATGGACTGAAATGCAACAAATTCATAGTTTAGGGGGTTTTTTTTAGTTTAGGGGGGTTAGTTGCAATTTGTCAATAGTACAGGGGGGTTATTTGCACTTTACCCTATTTAATATTTATATGATATGCAGGGAAATGAAATTCTGATTAGATCGATCCAACTTCGACTTGGTCCTGGGCTGAATTTGTTGGTCTGAATAGGCTTGTTTTTCGAAGGCCCATAATTCTTTAGGCCTGTCTTTTATTTTTTATTTTTTCCAAACTATTATCATTCAATAATTCAATTTGAGGAAATGGAATGGATTGGATTTGAAATAAAATTTCGTTTTTGCGTTTGGAAGTATTTTTTTACTATTTTATCCTTATTAATTTGAATTATAACTTATGCTTAACTAAAGAGAAGGGCAATTTGGTAAAATCACAAATCTACAATTAATCTGATTTGCAAATCTCATCAAATTCCACCTTTTTCATGGGATTTGAGGGAGATATATATAGTGATTTCAAATCCCTTGAAATCTAATTCTATTTTAAATTTTCTTGATTCCAAACACTAGAAATTTCATTATAAATTTCAAATCCCATCAAATTCAGCATTTCAAATACATTTCAGATAAAGTGAAATGGAGATAAAGGTTATTTCACTTTCTATTTTTTTTCTTCTTTTTTTTTTTGTTCTCTAGACAATTAACTCCTTGGGGAAACTGAAACCTTGTATCTTTTAAGAGAAAGAAAATGATATACCACTAGGCCACATGCCTCAATCATTTTGTTTAAAATTATGAAAGAAAAAATAAAATTGATGAAAAATGAAGGAACATTGTGACAATGTTCTATTTCACTGCCCTTTTGATCAGGAAAAGGGGGGGAAGATACTATTAACAGTTGGATCCACTTGCACTCCCTCGTAGGCCTCGTCATCCAACGGTTGAGAGTCCTAGAAAACTTTCTTATTTTTCACTATTCACATGATAAATTGTTTTCACTTATTTTTTTCCCGTGCTTATAAAAAATGACAGAATTAACACTATATTACCATTTATTTTATTTTCTTTCGTTTCATTTTCCCTTTTGTTCAAACTCACTATCAATAACACGAACTATGGAAAAATGTGCCCTTGTATACTCTTTAGGCATTGAGAGGGAAAAACAAACCCCGGTGGCTCGAATCAACTTGCTAATGGTTTCACGGCTCTGGCATTTAGGCATTGAGAGGGCAAAAACAAAAAATCAATTCAATTAAACATTGTCTCAAAGACTTGGAATCGGCTATAAGAATTGTGTTTTTTTTGGCCACAAGTTCAATATAATCAACCTGATTATATAGAAAATGGAAAGAAAATAGATCTTGTAAATGAAGTCTTCTATGTAGTGATTAATATACCACAATACAGTATCACTGTAGTAACACATTAGTGTTAAAGCAATGTTTAGTTCCTCCAATTCCAATGTCAAGACGCTGATTCAGTGCTCCCAAACATAAGGTAAGTTTTGTTCTTACAGCAATAATATAGCAATAATCGGTGACTTACGAATCCAGATACGATTTATTACACATCTCCACAAGGATGGCTAAATCAGTAACAATAAGTTCATCAATCCAAATAGTTTTAGCAATGGACCCAAAAAAAAAAAAAAAACCCAGCAGTCTAGATCCATGGCATAGCCATATTGGTTGAACTTCAAATGCATGATATTAAACAAAGAGTCTTGGCTAAAACATCTTTATTCTACCTCACTTGACTGCTTCAAAAAGGAGAGTTAAGACCAATTGGCCCTTCCCTACTACACTTGCCAAAAGACAAATCTAAATAAAAATTTTCATAAAGGAAAGTAGTTCCAAGGACCCGGCCGCAACTAAGAATGCCATGAAATTTCACCTTTTTGAGCAACAGGATAAAATAAGCAAGCTTTGGTTATTTAAAGCATGCACCTCCCTTAATTCTTCATGAGCTGACTTCTGCTTCAACCTCACGCTTCCTTTTGCCTTTTCTAGTATTAGAAGAAGCCTGCTGTTGTTGCTCAGCCGCCTTCTTCTCAGCTCGAATCATGGCTCGTTTTGCACGAGGGCGCATTTCTCTTACTTGTCGAGGAGGCATTATATAGGGTTCAATGGGCCTGTCACCAAAGGGATGTTCGCTGTCAGCAAATATCCTCAACTTCCGATCTCTATCCTGCATACCAAATAAGCGAAGATGTAAGGTAAATAAACACGACAATCCCACAGAGATAAATCATCTGATTAAAAATCAAATATTTTACTCAACAAATGGCTTACGCCCACCATCTATGATTTATAAATTAAACATTTATACTAAAAGAGTTGATAAACAACCATTGCCAATTCATGAAAGAAACACTAAATTAGGTCTGCTTGCTCATGAGCTATTACGAAGATTCATCGTAAGTTACCTGTTCCTATGGTGAGCACCTGCTAATGTGAAAAACCCAAGATCGTTTCTAGGATTCGTGAACAATAACGAAAGATTCATCATAAGTTTTTCAAAGATAGGTAGAGTAGTCCCCTCTCCATCAATTCTCGACAAATCATATCTTGTGCATAGTCACTTACCAATGATACATTTAAGAGTACTAACCAGTAGCCTCGATGTCCAACACTTACCACATCAAGATCTGGCTAATGAGTGTAATTTTCGTGTACAAATCTACACGAAAGTAGCTTCTGAAAATGAGATGGAAAATGCACGAGATTAACTCCTCTTATAGTGGTGATGCTGTTTTTACAGAAGGCTCACACTGGATGCCCTCAAACAATGAAAAGCATCCAAAATATACATGACAATATAAGAAAAATGAATAGCAAAGGAACAAAAGTAAAAAAAAATTATCTTCTTTGGCGCTAATTATACTCAACAAACTGTCACATTAAATAATAATAAATAAAAAAACTTAAAAATATATTTCCATGTTTTACTTCCTTTTCTCTCTCTTTTCATTTGTTACTGTATAGAGCAAGGGGAAAAAGGTTTCGTTTTTGCAAGTTGATTGATTCCAGTATAATAACATACTCCCTCTCAACAAAGCCTTTCACAATTATTTCAGGGGCTGCATAAATATAAAAAATAAAATGAGGTAAAATGTTACGCATCTAACACGGATTCAAGAGATCATGCGATCAACAAAACAAAAGCAAATTATATTGAGAATAATACAAATTCAAAATTTTTAAATGGAAGGTCTTGTAACAGGGAAGAAAAGGCCATGATAGCACTCACATCACGCAATTTGTTTCTTGGAAGCATGCGCAGGACAGCTTTGCGAATAACTTCTGTAGGATCTTTGGCTAACTGGTCCTTCAAACTCCTTTCTTTGAGGTTGCCCACATACCTAAAATTAAAAAATTGTTCAAAATCAAGAAAAATATTTAAAACATAAATGACATAGTTAAAATCATAATCATAAGCTTTTGAACTATTAGCATTTGAAAGGAATTATTTGTTTTTACATTGCACTTGAATTGAGACTAATTATTTTCCTCCTCGACTCCCCTAAAAAGAGAGTCATTAGAATTCATCAAATGACCAAGTTATTTGTTAAAAAAAAAAAAAAAAAAAAAAGACCAAGTTATTGATATTTCATTGTATCCTGAAATATGATGGCATTTCGTTTATGAACTGGATCAATATAAGGAAACCAAAATAAAAACATTTAACTTTTAGCCTTTTAGATCATTTACTGACACTCCACTAATAACTACGAGTGATAGACAAAACAACAATCCTTACTCAGTATGCCAATGATAAAACTAAAAGAAAGTCAAATTATAATTCATAAATGACCAAGTTATTTGTTAAAAAGTAAAATAAAAATGACCAAGTGATTGATATTTCACTGTATACCGAATTCTGATGGCATATCGTTTATGAACTGGAGCAATATAAGGAAACCAAAATAAAAAACATTTAACTTTCAGGTCGTTACTAACACTCCATTGGTAAAACTACAAGTGATATCCAAGAAAACTTACCCAGTATGCCAGCGATAAAACTTATCAGTGAGTTTTCTCCCTGTGACACATATATCCTTTGCATTGAGCACGATGCACATATCTCCGTCATCGCGATTAGGTGCATATGTTGGCTTATCCTTGCCTTGAATCACAGTAGAAATTTGCGATGCTAACCTCCCAAGGACCTATGCAGAAAGTACTTAACTGTTAGAACTGAGAATTTATGATTTCAAGTAAGCAAAATGGTGGCAGAAAACATCCGTGCTTCCACCAAGCTGAGGCAGCTTCATAACACATACTGCCCTCTTCAAGCCAGTGTCACAAATAATTAAGTGCATCCCCTTGCAAAATATATTTTCAAAATTTAACAGAAAGACTATCATTATGTTATTGAATACGGTCTACAACAATAATCCTTTTGTCTTATTGAACATCTATCCAAGACAGCTGATTTGCCAAAATATTTTAGGCCAATGAGTACCAAATCTATCAGTAACTAAGTGATAAATAATTAAAATATAATGAAAAATAAAGAGAATGAATGTCATGTTCCAACCTGGCCTTTTGCATCAAACACTCTCCACCGCAGACCTTCCAAATTGATACGTCTCAGGCCAGCAAGTGCTTTCTGCATGGAAGTTGAAGAGGACATCCCATTCACACACACACAAAGATTTAAAAAGAAAAAAAGAAAAGAGAAAGAAAAACTATGCAAAGTCAATAAACAAGTGACAGGGAGGCAAAAAAACTTCAAAATGGTTTTGAGGGGTTAAATACAATTTATTCTTTAATTTTTTATTGATTTTGTGGGCAAGTACTATTCATTCATGACAACAAGAACATCATATAGAACTTGATTCACATGCAGAGATGGAAATTTTCGATAGAAGTACTGCTCCCCATGGTGGCCGTATTATATACAACAAAACTTAAAAGGAATTGTGGCTTGTCAATAGATAGGAACCAAAATTGAAGCCAATAGGAACCAAAACCAGTTTTTCACAACAAAATAAATAAGTAAAAAATAATTCAAGAAACATTTAGGTTCTTTTGCATTCTTTGGCAAGAATAAAAAAATAGAGAAGAAAAGCGAGAATTTTATTCTGTATGCTGCCACTCATTCCAAGAACTAAACAGGATGCATTGAAATTAGTTAAACTATAATGAAGGGATTTCCAATACAAATGAATCCTCAATTTCAGCAAAATGACTACCTTCAAAAAATTACACACTATAATGAAGGGAACAAAAATAAACTTGATCAAACCACCGGAACATCTTAAGACACCTAAACCTTTGTGTATAAAACATATACAAAGTTTGCTTTTTTATATTAACTTCAGTCATGTCATACCATCAGATCCCTAGTAGCATGAATTCTAGGCACAACCATGCTATGTCATTGGGAGAAAAAATATATATTAAAAAGAAAAACACAAGACACCCACTAATCCAACTATAATTAACCAAAGAATGACTGATCTGTTTTCGGGTCTCAAGTTCCCGATCAATCAAAACCAAAAGTAAGTCTTGCTTGAATGTACTCACTACACACACTAAAAAACAAAAACACAAACACTTTTGCCCCAGTGTAGAACTATAGATATTTAAACACCATATTTGATTTCTTAAGACCAGCTCTCAAACTTGAAATAACACGTAACTGAAACCCAGTTGCAGCCTTTATCAACTATAACGAAAAGTTGGAAATAGAAAGACCACATCAAATCCTCTGTTGGTTCACAATATATAGCAAGACAAGCCATCAATACACTTCACCAACAACTGGTGTGCGTGCTTGCAGACAAACTGAATCAACAAGACAAGAATTCTATTAAATTTAATCTATGAGCTCAAAATGACGAAAAAAAAAATTAATTTCTTGTTTGGTAGCTGAGAAAGCTTACTAAAAGAAGTCGAACAGCACTGGGTTTATAGTGAAATAAACTTTATTTTATATTTCCATTTTCTAGCAAACAAATTAACAGGAAGTGTGAAACTCAGATTTCCAATCGATTCCCTATTGTTTCTCATCAACCAAACAGAATCACCGAGTAAACAACATAATACAAGCAAAACAATGTGAAGAGGGGGAACAGGAAGAGTTTTTACCTTCAAATTGCCACTAAATGGCTGAGCTGCAGTTGCCATCTCTCACTGGTTTTCCTTTCCTCAATCGCAGTGATCAGTTGAAATATGATTCGGTGTGGGAGAGTTCATGAAGACGATGATCGACCAGCAAACCCTAACGTAACTTCTCTTTTCATCAGATTATGGACAAGCCGAAGGAAAATGGAAAATGGAAAATGGAAAATGGAAAATGTTAATTGACAATTATGCCCTGCGTTTTACCTGACTCAGTTTATTAAATTTTCGGGGTTATTTCAGTCATTCCAGCAAGCGATGGAATTGAAATGTGGAGAATGGGAATGGCGGAGACACACCAAACCGCAGGGTTTTGTAAAACCCTAACAATATATATATGCGTACTGAGACGAATATACCAAACCTTGAGCATCAGAAATGGCGTTCTTACTGCGACGTGCATTGTCCTCTTCTCGCAAAGTCACTCTCCTCCTTCGCTCATCTCTCTACTCCCGCGATCTCTCATACTTGGCCTCCTCTCCCAATCTCCGCAACTCTTCGATTTCAACTCAAAGCATCCCCAATTTGCCAGTGATCAATTTCCTCCGAGAAAGTCGCAGAGGCTTCGCCAAAGGAAGGAAGTCGAGTAATCACTCTCACCTCATATATATATATTCATATATATGTATATACATATACATATAGACACATATTACAAATATGTATTCCCTGGAATTTTCTGTTTGTTGATGGACTGTAAGTCTGTAAGCCATAGGCATATTAGATCACTTCACATATTAGTTACAAAATAATATTCTGTTGATTGAAGGTTTACAGTTTACGCATTGAAGTCTCGAATTTTCTACACATGGACATAGAAATACTTGAGATAGGGAAACGAAATCTATATGCATTTTCTGAAATATACTGTTAACTTGACTACAAGCCACAGTGATAATATCATAAAGGGATTTACTTTGCAGATCAGCAAAACTAAAGATCTTTATTGATTAAGTGACCAAGTGTCTCTTATTATTATTATTTGTATTATAATGATTTAAGATACACCCCGCTTGAATTATTGAAATTTTCTTTTTTGTTTCGGCGAAAAACACTCAAGAGGATGATGGTGGTGATGGGGGCACATTGGAAAGTGTGAATATTGGGCCTACTGCTAAGGCGACTGCTGTCTCACATATGGAGGCGGCAATGGATGCTTTGTCACGAGAATTAAGCAAACTTCGATCGGGAAGGGCATCAGCCGGTATGTTGCTGTATGAGTTGTAGTTGGGTACTTTTGCGCTTGATGCTGAAATTTATTGTCATCTTTGAAATGTTTTTACAGGAATGCTCGATCACATCATTGTAGAAACTGGTGGCGTAAAGATGCCCTTGAGCCATCTGGCTGTTGTTTCAGTCATAGATTCAACAACCCTATCAGTATCTCCTTATGATCCGGATGTAATGAACTTTACCTTGATTAAATGAATTTTTGTATTGTTTTTCTTGTTTATATATGTATATATATTATCTCACTAGTATGTATTCTGAATACATAAAATGTGGTATTTGTTTTAATACTGTTCGCTCACATTCGGTTTCGCCATATATATTATATGCACATCTAGGCTGTAAGATGGATTTTTATTTTTTAATTATTTCAATTTTGTGTTAAATAAGAAAGATAGTTAAATGTCACGAAAATTGGCGCATGTTCCTTCATTACTTTAGCCTGTCATTTGCTCTGAACAAGTTTGTGAATATATATGTTACATCTTGCAAATGACTTATAGTAAAATTTCCCCTTGGCATAATCTTGACAGAGTGACTATCTTTTGCAGGCCTTGAAAAATTTGGAGAAGGCTATTATTTCATCTCCACTAGGTTTAAATCCCAGAACAGACGGCCAGCGATTGATGGTGGCCATTCCTCCGTGAGCACTCACTTCATCTATATTGAATATTGCTCTTTCATGCTTGCTCAAGTGTTAATGGTTCAACTTCATAATTTTAGTTGTTAATGTGATTTAGTTTTATATACATTTAGTTTTATTCATCTTTTTTTACAAAAGACATTATATTATTTGGCAAGTTTAAATATAAATTTTGTTTCTCGTATGAAATTAATGTTTAACTTATGCATAAACTATGGTGTCAGTTCTGTATTACTTGGCTGATGTAATTTTTTATGCTTGAAACGAGCAGATTGACTAAGGAGCACATACAGGTGAGATCATAACTTCTTTTTTTTTCTTTCTTTCTAGTCCTTTTTGTATTTAGTTTATTAGTATATGTGCTATTACTGCTATTACTGACATTTCACTTATCTATAGGCTATGAGTAAGGTGGTGGCAAAATCATCTGAAGATGTCAAACAGAGTATAAGAAGAGGTCGCCAGAAGGTATAGCTGCAAAATAGATATATCTTTTTCCTCTCTCTTTTTGAACTATTTTTCCACTCAGAGAGGAAAACTGATTAAAACGAATAAAAAAATCATGAATAATGAAAGGTGTAAGGTATTTTGCTGTTTGGGTGTCACAGATTATGGAGGAAATTTGTGAGCCACAATATATAACATGTCCAATAATTCAAGGAGTCATAATTAAGTGTCCTTGGAGACCCTAAATCGCTCACTTTTTAGTATGTGTAGCCAAATGTTATCGTGAATGCACTTCGTATATGGTGCACATCTGGTTTTTGTCGAAGTTTGGCTCAGTAGCATGTTCATTTGAGCTCAATAAAATATTTGTTTGTCAGTTTGGAGAAGGGTAATAGGGTATTCATTTAAGCGCTTAGTGCTACTAGATGTTATTACTTATTAGCTATGAAGTGATAGTTTTTTCTAGATCTCTCCTGTGCTAGCGTCTAACATGGTCTGTTCATAACAAAATGAACTGTTATAAGCAGTTTTCTGACTCATGCGTTCTCGTGTCCAACACAGCAAAAGTTGCTACAAAGCATGGGTTTGGGATTAAACCACAATGGTTCAGAAGTGCATAGTATATGGAATTTTCTGTGATTTTTGTTGTTGTCTAATAGACTTATCTCCTACAGGCATTGGAAACGGTAAAGAAAGCAAGTTCAAGTCTCTCAAAAGATGATGTGAAAAGATTCGAGAAAGAAGTGAGTAACTGCTTAGGAAACATATTAATAGTGAATAACTTATTAACTGCTGAGGAAATGTATAGTCATATATGTTATTTATTTATTTATGTATTTTTTCTATTTCTTTTCGTTTTTAGAAGAAGAAAAAAAGCAAACAATATATAAAATGCTTTTCAAAGGATTTAGTTTATGTGATGATTCTGTGTCTCCTCAGGTTGATGAGTTGACTAAAAAGTTCATTAAGTCAGCAGAAGATATGTGCAAGGCGAAGGAAAAGGAGATGGCTGAAGGCTGAGTAACACTTTGTTGGTTTCCCTTATTTCTCCGAGGAAGAAAATTCCTAAATCCGATTTTTATTTGTTATACTTGTTTCAAAAACTTTACAGCATTAGATATTAGAAGCATGGTAAGTGAGATGAATTAATGTTTTGAGGAGGATATGAAAATTTATTTGCAAAATGGATATGCCAAGAGTTTCAGCTTGACATTCATAAGTTTGCAGAAATAATACTGTTATGACTTATGAAGTATTTCTTTCATAGAATGTGCTTGTCACATGCTCAAAGTTGTAAGCGTCCATCCTTTTTTTCCCTGTAAATAGTTGCAAGAGATTTAAGTTGCGAACTTGTGCAATCCCATACTTAGTACACTGGATACGGTTCGTCCAGTCCCATTGTATGTTCGGTACTTGTCGTTTGATGTTTTTGTAACATCCCTCCGGTTCATTTCTGTTCCAATCAATCATTTAAACTCTTAATAGCCTTGAATTTGATGAAGCAGCTCCTACTGTAAATATGGGAAACCAATTTCCACAAGCTCCTACTGTATTTGTTCATGCATCCATAAGCTTCTTATCAGATATATAGCCTTCCAAGTTCATCACCCACAAAATGGTCATAAAACACTCTTCAAAGATTTCAAGCATTACCTTCACAAATGGGACAAAGTAACAGCAGGCTCAACATTGACAACCAATCAAAAGGCTCACAGCCTCAAACGTGGATAAAAAGTAACAGCAGGGTCAACATTGACAACCAATCAGAAGGCTCAAAGCCTCAAAGATGGATAAATTATTCCGTAGTCCCCAGATCGTTGGTCCGGTCAATTACCAATTGACATGCAAGCAAGAAAAGCGAAATAAAACTTGTCATAATTGACATGCAAGAAACAAAAATGAAATAAAACTTGTCATAATGCTTAAACACACTTGTTTACGTGTCAATCAATAGTGCCATCAATCATGTAATGATTTCTTTCAAACATGGTTTCCCATTGTAGTAACCTTTTTCTGCAGAGAAACTTGATTTGAGAATTTTGAGGCCCTGATTACATATGATAGAACTTATATTATGTGTCTTACATTAAAATTAGACAAAAATTAATTTTAAATTTTAACTAATTTTTTAACCTAGCTGTTTGACTTGGCCCGCTTTTTTTAACAAGCCAAAACCAGCACGTGGCCATTAGTGAAGCATTATTTACGCTGATATTATTATTATTATTATTCACTCTATATATATATATATATATATATTTAATTATTCACTATATTTACTATAAAAAAAAAATGACATGTATAAATTAATTATGACTCTCTAACCTATATATATATGTATAAGAGTAAAATACTGAACTCAAGTTTCTGATTAAGTCATGAGCAACTATCATATCATCTTGAATCCTCTTATGCACTTTGTTCTGGACCAAGTAGTTTGGGCTATCGTTGGACAAACTTGTTAATCAAATTCTATGACATGATAATTTTATCATTTTCTTGTATAAATATAATATTATAATATAATAACATTATTAACTTTTTGTACTTAAAATCATTTTTTTACTATAGGCAAAAAATTAATAACAAAGGAATTTGAGAGAGTTCAAAGTTGTAACGGCCTATTTATATGTAATTTATTAAAACCTCAAGGTAAATATAATCTTATATCTTTTTATAAGCCTAAAACAAAACTATATCATAATAACTTCTCCTATTATAAATATAACCTTCTAACAAGATCAAAACAAGAATATATTGTCGATGAACTAAAAGAAATTTTCTTTTTGTATTAATAAAAAAATTAATTTATATTTTAATCATACAAATATTAAAAAGGGACAAATTCAGCCGTTGCATTGATACTCGGCTCAATAACACCTATTTTTTTTTTTTACAACAGTAACAACCTTTTAATAACTTACATAAATGATTAATTTTCAAAAAGACAACCATATAAGATCTGCGGCTGAGATCATCGAGAGATTTTCTTTTCGCTCTACACATAATTCAGAATATTTCAGAACACGGGTTTAGTACCACAGTACCAGACCAAAAGAGAAGAAATGGCTGGCGAAGAAGATAAGCAAAGTCTCTCTCTCTACAATTTCTCATAATTAGGGTTTCGTGTTGGATTTTGACTTAATGTGCTTCTATTATTATAAATTTTGTATACATGTGAAATTTGACTAACAGCACAACTATGGTTTGTGGGTTGTTTAGGTTCTGTTAAAAGGGTCGCTGTTGTTGGTGCTGGTGTTAGGTACGTTCTTTAATCTATACACACATTCGAATTATTGTTTAATTGGGTGATTAATTTTGCATATACAATGTTTGGACACAATTACCTTCGATATGTGTGGCTTATCTTAAAAAAAGTACTTTCTTGAGCATAGTTTGTGTTTGTGTGTCTATGTTTTTTTTTTTTTTTTTTTTTTTTTGGGTGTGTGTTGTTTCAAGGAAATAACATAATGTGGGTTTACTAATTGAAAATTTGAAGTAAACAGTTATGTGTGTATGTGTGTTGTTTAAGTACTTCTTGAGCATAAGGTGTGTGTGTGTGAGAGAGAGAGAGAGAGTGAGAGTGAGAGAAAGAGAGAGAGAGAGAGTTGTTTCAAGCAAAGAACATAATGTGGGTTTATTAATTGAAATTTTAAAGCAAATAGTTATTGTTGGCTATCCTATTAATTTAAATTGCACAAAAAGGACTAGATTGTTGAAAAAAATGTTCTTTTGATTATAGAAAATTATAAAAGTTTTCATATGGTATTATGGACTGAGTAGACCATTAATTATTTTAATTTATTTGCATCATTTAAATTCAATATAAATAAATTTCAATCACCTCTTTTGTGGGGTGTTTGCTTGTTTTTTTGCATGAGGCCACATGTGCATGACTAAAATTATTTTGGGTTGTGCCAAATTACTGTGTTAAGTGTGGTAGGTGTGTTCAAATCTCCAGTCTCCAGTTGTTGTTTGCCAGGCACCCGCTATCTCAGTAACTTCAGAGTTTGGTGTTTACTGGCATGTTTGTTTAATTCTTTCGACTTTTCTCATGTTATTTATGCCTGTACAAATGATTTTGATGTATAAATATTTGAAAAGGTGCTTTTCGTTTCCAAAAATTGACATTGTCTTTACTTCATAATTTTCAAGTGGGCTTGCTGCAGCATACAAGTTGAAATTACATGGTTTGAATGTCACAATATTTGAAGCTGAAGGTAGAGCTGGAGGGAAGTTACAAAGCATTTCACATGACGGTCTAATATGGGATGAGGGGGCAAATACAATGGTAAGTTCATGGGTACCATCATAGATTTCCTCTCAATCCACAATTATGTATCAATGGCAAAATCTTGAATTTCAAGAAAGAGTAATGATTTTGTGTAAAAAATTTGGCTTTTTCTTGATTTTGCAGACGGAGAGTGAGACGGAAGTCAGATGTCTGCTTGATAACCTTGGGCTTCGAGAAAAGCAACAATTTGTAAGGGTTTCTATTCTTATACATCTTAGAGGTTTAGAAGTATGATTTTTGTTTTTTCAAACTATGTCAAGGGTCCCTGTTTTAAATTTCATTCTCCAAACAGAGAGTTCCTTTTGAGTGAAAGCTTATTTCACTTTTTGCTAATGCGTAAGTATGTTTCTTGGTACGATTGTTACATTGTAGTTTTTGCTATGCACACTTGGATGATGAGTTGTCGCCAAAACATATTGTAAAGTCTTGCCATTAAGTTACCACTATCTATTGATTTATGGGTTCTATCTAGTAGATTAGTATCTGAAAAAATAGATGCCTATCAGCCGTCTTTTTTTCACATTTAGATTGTAGAAAATATAAATTACCGTGCTTATAAACCTTGTTTTTAATGAATTTCAGTTGTTTCATCCTTGATGAAGCATGTATTTGCGGAAACCATTTTTCAAATGAATATTTTGGCAGTTGGGATTGTTTCTGGCTCTTCTTTGAGTACATCTTGAAGGACAAGTTGTCCTTTGTATTTTTTCTGTTCTTGTTTGAATAATATTGTTGTTTCATATTAATAACAAAATGCTTCTTATATGCGTCTAGATCACTTTAAACTTTAAAGGATAGAAGGTTTGGTGATAGCCATTTGATGTTGTTTGCGTCACTGCATTTTTTTGGATAATCTGTATAATTGTTGGATTTTGTGGTGGTTATGAATCAATTCATTTTCAAAGTTCTTTTATTCGGTCTTATTTGTATTTTATGAATTATTCAGATATTGTGTATCGCTCTTATCGTTGTGGTTTCTTTTTTCCAAACTTTTAGTATCTTCGAACCAACCTGAATAAAGACACATGTAAACTTGCTAAAAAGTGGTGAAAGTACCATGAAAACCTCAATTTAAATCTTCCAAGCTCAATTACTTTTATGGAATAAATGGAAACTTCATTTTATTGTGCTATTATGAATATAAGCAATCGTCTTCTTGCTAAGAATATAGAGCAGGCTTCAACATGGACGCATGCTTTGTAGACACAAGCACTAAAGTTACACCTTTTGGTTGGAATTAGCCTGAAAATGTTTTACAGATTTGTTCCATGATATATGTCTTAGAAGTAAACAGAGGCGGGTTCACTTGTGAGCACCCGATGTGGTGTTGGAAAGTATTGTGTAATGGCTCTTAAATACACCAGATACCATTGTTGATAGGAAGACAAGTGTAACGTGTCTTAAATACACAAAGTTATGCATCCTAAATTTTATTTATTTTGCTGGCAACTGCTTTATCATATTACTTACCAAAAAAAAAAGTGCTTTCTCATACTATTCATTTTACAGCCAATTTTGCAGAACAAACGCTATATTGTGAGAAATGGAACACCGGTATTGGTATGTTCCCCTGTTGCATCTATGTTGCTGATTGAGTTTCCTCTTCTCTTTAGTAAGAAATAAAGGGGCTTCTTTTTGCTGCATATTTTCTTTTTCTCTTCTATGCATTCAGGGTCTGTGTCTCTGACCATTGCTTGTGCTCAATTTTTCACATCAGTTACCATCAAATCCCATTGCGCTGATAACAAGCAATTTTCTTTCTGTGCAATCAAAGGTATGTTTTCAATTAAATGCTTGAGGTAATCATGAGAACTAAGTTTTTCAAGCCCTTTTTGTTATATTACAAGTTTTAGGTTAACCAGTTCATCAATATTGTACAACTACATCAATTGTTGAACATAATTGATAAGGAGACATACTCTTTAATTTGAAGCTGATAGGTTTTCACGCTGTGGATCATTAGAATTGTGAAATTTAAAAAGTTGATCCATTCTTAGACTCTGGCAGATACACTGTACTATTTTCCCAAAGTTATAGCTGTGGACCACTTTTCTTGGAATTTAGAAATTTACATGGAGTTCTCAGGATTCCTTACATAACAATTTTTAATCATGACAACCTAAGGGCATGGTTATAACTTCAAAGGCTTGACCTATTTGATCAGACACGAATAATATTGTTAAAATTTGATCTCTTTTCACTCCCAAACATGCACTTTGGCTAGGATGGTCTGTTATGGATTTGCTGAAGTGCCGTATAGGTGACATTGTAGCATGATGGCAATGGATGAGTTCTTTGTGTTTGTATCAGAATTCAGAAATCAGTATTTGCAACCTGCAATTCTGGTCAAGGAATTGAAAGAGGAGGGGAGTCACTTGGTTATGTTCTTTTCTGAATCCTTGGCGAACAGCGGGGATCATGAGTATGGATATTAACTCTTATCGACAACTTCAAACGACATAATGTGTGGAAGTTAAGCTATAAATTTGACTTCTAATGGTTCACAACAAATTTTTGCTGAATTAATGATGTCTGTGCAATATAATGTTGTTGATCAATGAAAATGAGCTTTTGTCATTGAAATTCATCACTGCAAGGATTTGTACAGAAACAGTAGAATCGTATTTGGCATCAGCACAGGATTTTTTGATATTTTTGTGATGAAAATTAACTCTTTTGTTTACTGGAACCTTTCTAATTCAGTTGAATATGCCCTTATAATATAATGTGTTTACTTATTTCCAGTTTCAGATATTTTTGGAGCCTTTTTTGTGGAAGAAAAGTAACTTATCAAAGGTTTCTGATACACAGGAAAGGTAATTGATATAATTTTCCAATGAAGCAAAAGCTTTTAACTTCTCCTGTGGTACTTCCCTTCATATCTATAGTTTCACTTGATATTACTTGTGATTAAAATTAAGTGCTTAATTAATGAACACTTGATGTATGTATTTACATATTTCTGTCTCTTCTGTGTGTGTGGGTGTTGGCAAGCTTGTGCGCATGTGTGTGCATAAACACTTGTTATTTGTTTCTGCAGGAATAAATGATGAGCTTGGTCAAATTAATGTTTTAAATTATTAGCCTGGTGAATTTGGCTGAATATGGTTTATGGAAGGAAAAAATGTTATGCTTTGCTTGTACGTTATGGTAAAAACTTAGAAAAATTTCAGCCTAAAAAGTTTTCAGAATTATGTGCCTCTAGGAAAAGCATTTCTTGATATCAAGGAGTGCGTCTTTGAACTTAGTTGTATTTAGTTCAAGTATTACTGTATATGATTTAAATTAGCTTAGGTCATAATTTGGCTTGATTAAGATTCTAGTTAGATTTCTAAGTTAATCTTAAAAAATTAAAAACTGTGCTCGCAAGGGAACTCTTTGTAATATGTAAAATATTTGTTTCTTAACTTCCCATCCAGTTCATGTGCTTATTTTACCTGGATATGATGTTCATGACACCTTGATGTGATTGTTTAATTTTTATATTTTTAAAGTGGAAATTGTATCTGAATTTTGTATGCAATATATCATTTCCAAAAGTCCAACCATCCTGAGGACGCTCGCCAAGCCTCTTCTGAGATCTTCTGAAATCCATCCGATTGCTGTCTCTCTCTCTCTCTCATACACATAAACACACCCACACACACTCCATAACTATCTAGTTTGTCATGCAGAATAGTGTGTAAATTCATTTTCTAAAAGCCTTTTTAGTGTCAACTGCAATTGTTTGTATTTAGGAACATGTTTCATGTATTCGGGTTCATCTTCGTGTGTTGTAATTGGTCATTGTATAACTGAGTGATCATGGCAGGTGTTCCGTTGACTTAGAAGTTCATATCATTTTCTTCTTCGATTTTTTTGGCAGTTGAGGAAGCAATCTTGTCACTTGAAAGGTTCCTAACATTGTAGTCCTTTTTTTCCTTTACTTTTTTGCAGTGTGGGTGGATTTTTTCAACGTCATTTTGGGAAAGAGGTATCTCTTGCTTGATTTACGATGATAATTTCCTTTTTTATTTTATTTTTAGATACATATGATGTTTAAGAGAAATTTATTTGGTTAGTATAATGATTTAACATGCACGTAGTAAAGTCAATTCCTCTTGAGCTGTTAACTGGAAATATTTCATGATTTTTTTTTTTCCTTCATTTCTCTGTAAGGTTGTTGAGTATCTTATTGATCCATTTGTTGCGGGGACAAGTGCTGGAGATCCTGAATCACTTTCTGTGAGTATATATTAGAGATATTTTTTTCATTCTGTAATATCTTCATGATAAGGATTATAAATGTGATTGCTTTGGAATAATATCAACTTTATGCCAAATTAGGACCCCCACCGAAAAAAAAAAAAAAAAAGAGAGAGAGAGAGAGAGAGAATTAAAGATCAGGACGAGTTTCTGACCTTTATTAAGTATCTAACCTAAAGTTGTTTGGTTTTGGATGAAATAGGAAAGCTCTCTTGATTCTTTCTTTATGCTGCAACTTCTATCCCTCATGGTTACTTTTTTTGGCATCCGCCTAAACTGGTAAATTTTATTTCTTTCTCATTGTCCAAACAGATGTGCCATGCATTCCCAGAGCTATGGGATCTAGAGAAGAGGTACATCTGCAACTATTTTTGTTTTAACTTTTTCTATTCTTATTTTTCTTTAGTCTCGCTCTTTGATTCTTTGGTTAATTAGAGTAGTGGTTGTACTTCCATATCTATTCATTTATATAATATTACAGGTTGTATTATACTTAATATATCCATTTCCTTTATCTTTGATTTTTCCATTTTTAAATTTAATTCAGAAATAGGGAATGTGATTGTGCCAGTCTGGTTGCATTCATTGCAAGTACTATTTAAAAAATTTTGGTGTGAATTATGCGAGTTCTTAGAGATAGAACCATATAGTTAAGTTTTCTATTAAAATTTCATTATGTGGTAAGAATTATTCTATGCCCTTTGGAGTAACTTCAGCTTCAGCTGCTTATAATTAGCAAACAAGAGTAATTATAATTGTATCCTTCAACGTTGTATTCTATGCCCCTTTGAACTGTTATACTCTTGAAGATTGATAAATATTTCCAAGTGAAAATCCCTTTATTGCTAACTTATAGCATATCATATACTTGTTGACAAATAGGCATTTTTCTACATTATCAGGTTTGGTTCAATCATACTGGGGGCATTTCGATCTAAATTATCTGCAAGAAAGGAAAAAAGCGGAGGAATGAGGGATCCTCCAGCAAATAAGAAGCGTCAGCGTGGTTCTTTTTCATTTCTAGGTGGGATGCAGGTAATGATAATCTTGGCTGACTTCTAGTGATCACAATGATTAACGTAATTTGCATATTGTACCACATGTGCTTGTGTGTGAAGGGCATGCCTGGCATTCATTTCAACATTTTAAAAATGCTGGGACAGAAACCTCACTTAAATTTAGTATCATTGCCAATGCTTCCAATCATTCAGTACATTTCATATGGTACATATATATTTTTTTTCTTCTTTCCTGTAAGGCCATATGATACACTGTTATTAAATTATATTTAAAATGTGAAACTGATGATGGAAGAAGTTTGGTAATAGGAAATTGTGTATACGGCCAAAAGAGAAAAGACAGAATATGATCTGTACTCTACCTAATAAGGTGCCTATGTGTTGGTATGATTCGGTTCAACTCAACAAGCCTTAACCCCAAGTACTTGAATCAGCTACATGAATCTTTTTTTTTGGATCACCCATATCCCTGTCTATATCCGAGGAAATCATGACATAATCTTAATCTCAACCTATGTTCTTTTCGCTTTTTCTTTTATTCTTCAATGCATTTAAACTTAAATGACTCTTCTGTACTAGTGCATTAGTTGATTTACATAGTATACATCAATACCTTTGTAAACGACATTCCCTTATGTTATCTTGTACGATTGTATCAGTGCTGGGTTTAACTTTCCACAAAAGGATTTGCATTTTTTCCCATCCTTTTCTTGAAATGCAACTTATCCATCCCAAAATCCTTGATTTCGCTACGCTCTTCAACACTCCCCACCACCACACACACACACACACAAAAAAAACCAACATCCCCCAACAAAACCCCTGCTTCAAACTATTTTCTGCTTAAAAATTCACCCACACAAAGAAAAGAAGTGCTTATTAGTATAAAATTATACACCGTATTACTGATAAAATAATTATTATTTTCTGATATCTGAATCTTTTGCAGACCCTAACTGACACGCTATGTGGAGAGCTTGGCAAAGATGAACTTAAATTTCAATCTAAGGTGCTGGGGTTATCTTACCGCTGTGATGAGAATTCTCCGTTGACAAATTGGTCAGTTTCTATTTCCCCCGACCACAAGAAGCATTCCCAAGAGAAATCTTTTGATGCTGTAATAATGACGGTGAGTATGTTTCATACCTATACATCTTCTTTGACAATGATAAGACTTTTTTGAGTCTATATTTTCAACACTGGATTCCACTCTGTGTGGTACACATTAAATTTGACTGCTGCTTGGAACATTACCCTAGTGCTATATTCCCAATGTTGAAAGTAAAAGCAGGAAACGAAGGAATAGTTCATGTCTTTTTCACTTATTTTCCTCTTCTTACATTGCTACTGGTTACAATTTATGCAAGTTCCTTTGTAATAAAGATGTTGAGAAAAAGTAACCGAAATAATGGTTACTTCAACACTTGAATCTTCCACTATCCTCACATTTGGGGACGAACCTTAAGCGCAAAGTCGTACCTATATTGCACAACCTATGACATTAGATGTTGATATTTTATTTTGTGGATGATAAGACACAGCTTGACTTGATGCTGAATATATCCTCTCTCTCTCTCTCTCTCACACACACACACACACACACAAACACAAACACTTGCAGAGGCACAACAATTCAGACACTCTAAATCCCTGCCTTCTTCAGATTTTTATGCTGCTTGAAGGAACATGATTTGTTTTTTAGATAAGTGAAGGAACATGATTTTTATTGACAAGGAACCTGTTTATCTTAGGCTCCACTATGTAATGTTAAGGAAATGAAGGTTACAAAAAGTGGAAGTCCATTTCTGCTTGATTTTCTTCCTGAGGTATGTACCGCTCATTGTATTAGTGTGTTCGAATAATGAATATTACCTTATAATCCCATGAAGTTACAAAGTTTTATGTTGTATTAATAAGTAGATACGTACTCTTGGACATAATGCAACAATGCATGCATCTGTCCACAGTTACATCCATAAAAGCAAACATGCACATTATACATAAAACCCTCTAAAGATTACCGTGGTGAAGGACTATGATTGAGTTATGTACATTTTAACTCCAATCATTGCGCTAAATCTCAGACGGTCGTCAAGGGTGGCAAGCAAATGCTTCCTCTCTCATATTGAATATCTATATGAATATATTAGGTGGTTGCCTTTGATGGCCATTTAAGTTTGGGATCTGTACCCACTACTCACCATCGGTGGACTAATTCATTATGTTATTTGTGGGACAAAGAGAAAATTTGTTGAATGAATTGAAACAAAAGATTATACCTATTCACAGGAAAAATTAGTTTTCTAAAAAGATATTTGGTTCCTTTTTGTAGTCAACAAAACATACCTTTTGTCTCCCAAATGGTGCCCTGTTGGCAGAAGAGGTTTCTATGGAAAATTCGACTGTTATGTGGCATTGCATTGCCTCACAAAAAAGAGACCCTAAATGTCACAATCTTCTTTTATAGTCTCTTTCAGCTCTGTGGTAGCGTTCCTAGGTTTTTCACTTTCCACAATGCAGGTGAGTTATTTGCCACTGTCAGTTATTATCACTACATTTAAGAAGGAGAATGTCAAGAGACCTCTTGAGGGTTTTGGAGTTCTTATTCCTTCCAAGGAGCAACAATATGGTTTTAAAAGCCTTGGTAATGCTTTTTTGTCCCTTTTTTTTTTTTTTTTTTTCCTGAATCTTGTTTATGGAATTTTTTTTCCCTGAATCTTGTTTGTGGCTTTGATCAATGCAATAATTAATGTTTGTCTTCCTAATATTGCCACTATTCACTTGCTGCCATGCAGGTACCCTCTTTTCTTCTGTGATGTTTCCAGATCGTGCACCCAGTGATTTATATCTCTATACTACCTTTGTTGGGGGAAGTCGAAATAGAGAATTGGCAAAAGCTTCAACGTATGGGAAGCTTCAATGTTTTCACTTTGTTAACTGTGTCTTGCATGCTTCATTCTGCTCTCAGTTGTTACGTTGTTAGTATGTACTTCCACTAATAATTTATGCATTCTCACATCAACGATGGTATAGGGATGAGTTGAAGCGCGTAGTAACTTCTGACCTTAGACAGTTGTTGGGTGCTGAGGGAGAGCCGACATTTGTGAAGTATGGATATCATTAGTGCTTAATGTTTTTAAAAATTTCATTATTTATTATTTACTTATTTTTCTCCTTTTAGTCGTTAAGATTGTGAATGAACCTACTTGGAACCAATGTTGTCATTTACCTTATTTCGGTTCTATTCTCTTAAGGCTGCCTGCTTGATTGCAGTCACTTCTACTGGAGTAAAGCATTTCCTCTGTATGGGCGGAATTATGACTCTGTTATAAAAGCCATTGAGAAGATGGAAGAGAACCTTCCTGGATTTTTCTATGCCGGTAACTTCTTCTAGCTTCTAATTCACACTAATGATGGGATAACATAAACTGTCATTGAATGGTATTCATCAACCTTTAGCTGCGCAAAAGCCTAGCAGATCTTGCAGACTCCTACATCCAAATATCGGGATAGTTGTACGCCTTAACATCTCATAAGATTTAATGATTTGTACAATTCAGACAAAAAATCTTCCAAACATGATTGTTCATCTTTTGAAGTTCAGTGGTTCTTCCCTATTCTGTTTTGGTAGGCATACTTGAGAAAGCAATTAGAAACAAATCATACTTCCCTTTTGCATACATGCAGGATCTGTTAGCTCCTATCTTAATGGATGCAAGTTAAAGAAAACCGAAGAAATATCTGTTTCTTAACACATGCACGTTTATTATCCTTTGATTAATGGATGCAAGTTAAAGAAAACCGAAGTAATATTTGTTTCTCAACGCATGAACATTTATTATCCTTCTGATCCATTGTCACGCTTAGGCATATCCACCAGTCATGGCAGCAATCTATGAAAATCTCATCTAACTCAACAAGTTGATCATAATTTTGTTCGATTCATACTATATATTTATTTCTGGCGTATATGATATGATCCTTGGAACTGTTAGGTAACCACAAGGGTGGACTGTCCGTTGGCAAGGCAATAGCCTCTGGGTGCAGAGCAGCTGATCTCGTGATCTCATATATAGATTCATCTCTCGTTGAAGACAAGATCTGTCGTTGAAGACGTAGAATATGTATCCTTATGGTTGGCTCTCTGTAACAGTGCTACCTGTTTTGCCTTCCTCCTCGTTTAGTAGGGTTGAAATTACAAAATTTGTTAATGAATGCTACATTCATATCTGGTTCTTCTGAGCTACTTTCTCCTTGTAGAGTATATTTTATGTTTTATTGAAATTTGCAATTCTACATGCATAAATATGCAGCCACTTTCTACTAGTTAAAGAAATTAAGAAAGGAAAAAGAAAGAGCACTATCTTCATCTTGGATGAAACCCTTTTATCCACGGCTTCAAAGCAATATATATATACACACATACATATATACATGTACCAGAAATGATCTCTTGCTAATTGGTGAGCAAGTAATTTATCCACACTAAAGATGCATGCTAACAGTTGGATATGATTATTATGTTTTTTTTGATGATTTCATTTTTTTGCACTTAAATCATATCTAAATGTTATCATGTGGTGGGGAGAAAATTTCTTCGTTCACAAAGTCAAAGCAATTTTAGAAAGAGAGTATGAAATTTCCTTTTGAAAAATTGAATCTTTCTGATAAATCACAAAAACCAGTCACCAAAATAGAGTAAAATACCAAAATAGTATTAAAATTTGTTTTTTGATAATAATATATATATAGATTTTTTTTTTTTATAAATCAAACCGTCAACCCGACCCAACCCGTCCAAAAATATTCGGGCTGGGTTATAACCATAACCATGTTGGGTACAATTTGGCTGGCCCAATCCAACCCGATTTGGGTTGAGGTTGGGCTAGGTTGGGTCAGCCCAACTTGTAGCCCTACTTAGAGCAAAAATGATTATTAGAAAAAGAAGCCATACACCAGATTTAAATGCAGAAAAAGAGCATCGATTGGTTTTGAGTTTTGGTCCAAATTGTACTTTTGTTTGGAGATTAATGGCGCCATTCAAAGGAGACATGTAGTCCTTGGCACAAGGAAGAGCTGTTTTGGATTAAATTAAGTAAAATCATATAGAAATAAATAAAAACTTGTGTCATAGTTTAAAAATCTATATTTCCTTTTGAGGAAAGTAAGTTTATATTAATTCCTTAGTGAATGGAAAAATCAATGAGAAAAGAAAATTTGAGAGATGCCTAATATTTGAAATTGACATGATTCATAGTAAAAAAAAAAAAACGAAAAAGAAAAAAAAAAAAAGCCACTTTCTGAAAAAATAAAAAAAGTAAATAAAACAATAACAATAATAACTCAAAATAATAATAAATTAAGAATGAACCAAAAATGTTCTACCTTTATTTTGATTCTGATGATGTTTGGCAATTTGTACTTATTTCTTAGGTTATATAGAGGTACAATTAGATTTAAATGCAGAAGAAGGGCATCGATTGGTTTTGCGTTTTGGTACAGATTTTAGTTTTGTTTCGAGATTAATGGCTGCTATTCAAAGGAGACATGTAGTCCTTGGCACAAGGAAGAGCTGTTCTGGAAAGGACACCCTCACAAGAAAATGGACTTCATATTCTACTGTCCTATTTTTGGCTATTTTTTATCGTTCAAATGTTTAGGAGGACCTAGAATTATTTATGTATTGTAATATATATATATGTGTGTGTGTGTGTGTGTGTTTACAAAAGTGTCTAGTTGCTTCGAGAATTTTGATTATCCTATTTTTGGCTATTTTTTATTGTTCAAATGTTTAGGAGGACCTAGAATTATTTATGTATTGTAGTATATATATGTGTTTACAATCATCAGAAGAACTAACACTTTGACTTGCCAAAAAATAAGAAAGAACTAACACTTTGATTGGGTAAGTTAAATTTACATTTGAAATATTGATCTTGATCTTTATAAGTTTATATTTAAATTAACTTGATATAATTATTATTCTTCTTCTTTTTCTATTTTAGTTTTATTTTTTATGCTAGGTTGAAGAATGTCATCATCAACGAAATTTATTGTAAGTTGCTTTATTTTGTTAAGTCATTTTTTTCTAAGTTAGCTTTACTTTGTTAAATGGTTTTTCCTTTTTTTATAAGGTGAAATTTATAAATACCAAGCAAAACCTACAGTAAACAAAGACAAAAATCATGGAAAGGCCATTCATCTGGAGTCATTATTTAGAGGGACATATATGTCTTATACATACTTGTTTTTTTGTTTTTGTTTTGTGGTGTTTGTGTAATGCGATATATGTGTGTGTGTGACAGTGTGTGCTCTCTTTAAACTGATATTAATTTTTCCATTAGAAGAAATATCTATTATAAATGTATGCATATTGCAGAAAATGTATGCATAGGTAACAATTTATATTTTATTTTTTCCTGTAATTTGTTCCTCTATTCTTTATACTCCTTATTTTTTCCAAATATATATATATATATATATATATATATATGTTGCTAGTATATCATAGCATTAGAACACTTCCTTTTGTGTGTTTTTGAAATTGCAGACTTATTCAAAGAAGATTCCCCACTCTGTCAATTGGTCTAACATAGTAACACCAGTTAGGCAGCAAGGGAGGTGCAGTAAGTAGATAGAATATTTATAATTTTCTTTAAATAATTAATTAATTTCATGAAATATTAATAAATATTTTTTCAAGCTGGACGCTTGTTGGGCGTTTGATGCTGCGGGATGTGTGGAGTGTCTTCGTAAGATCAAGAATCCAAATGAAGATACGGTTGAACTTTCAAAACAAGAGCCGGTTGATTGTGTTCCGGTAATATTTTCGCCAAAACCGGATAAAGAGACTGATGAAGTGGGATGTCAAAAAAAACTCAATTATCAATGCGTTCACATATATAATGGAATATGGAATAAGTACGGAAGAGAAGTACCCGTACATGGCTGAGAAGGGAGAATGCAAGCCAAAAAACAATGTACGTACGTCTACAGATTCGTTATTAATTTGTCGTTTCCTTTTGAAGTATAATTAATCTTTATCTTCCTTTTTACAACTTTGTTTTAGGTTTCGTACAGTAGATCATTGGGATGTAATGGCTATACTTATGGCACTAGTTAAACAACCATTGGGAGCTCGAATCGAAGTATTTCGATCATTTATTGATGTCAAAGAGGTTAGCATTATATTAATGGTAGAATAATTTATTATCCATCTCTATGTATAAACTCGATTGCTATTTATCTTTCTTAACGGAGAATTATTAATTGTTAGGAAATCTATGAAGGACAACAACCTAGTGATGAGGAATCACTGGGAATGCATGCAATCATGTTAGTTGGATATGGTATAGATGAAGAGACCGGAATTGAATATTATTTAATAAAAAACACCTGGGGAGAAAAATGGGGAGTGGATGGTTTTGGAAGGATCATAATCGATTCATATATAATTGCCAATGTATCGTATCCCACAATATGTTGATCGAGGTCAGTTTGTGTGTGTATATATAGAAAGAAGGGGCATACCCTAAACTAAAAAAAACATTTCCAATACATATATAACAAAGAAAGATACAGCATGAAGAAGAAAGGCAGATATCAGTCTTCCATTGAAAAGGTTCAGCGCCAACAAAACCTCCCACTGCATAGAAGAAGAGTACGTAAATGAGTAGATGTCCACTTTGATATATATATAGGTTCAGCGCCAACAAAACCTCCCACTGCATAGAAGAAGAGTATATATATATATATATCTATGCAGTGGGAGGTTTTGTTGGCGCTGAACCTTTTCAATGGAAGACTGATATCTGCCTTTCTTCTTCATGCTGTATCTTTCTTTGTTATATATGTATTGGAAATGTTTTTTTTAGTTTAGGGTATGCCCCTTCTTTCTCTTGTATTAAGTACTGTACTCCTTGTTTATTTTTACTATATCTCCCACTCGGAGGAAAAACAAAAACAAAAGTATTTGACAAAAAATGTACTACTTTATATTAACTATTGGTGTTTTCTTGCATTGTTTTTGTTGCCACTCTATTTATATATGATGGCATGATTAAAACAATTACTCCTATAAGATAGTTGTGTATCAAGTATACTATTGATTTAGTTTCACAGTAAAAGAAGAGACTAAAGCATATTATGCTTTTTCATTCTTCAACGGAATGGATTCAAATGGGTGAGAACTAATACTTTAATTTATTCATTTTCAATTAAAGACGAGTTGTCTTTTATGTACTTCAATTTAGCAAATACAGTAGTAATACATATAGATGCATGTGGGATGCCTTGGGTGAATGCTAGGTGTAGGATGCAATTTCTTAATTGTAAAGATTTGAGCACTGGTCATAGTGTGTGGAATCTGAATTATTGATTATAAAAATATCACGTGACATAAAAATTATAACTTAATGACTATAATGCCCTTGTAAACATGAGAATACTATATTACCCCTTATTTTAACCATTACACCAAAACCCCTCTTTAAATAACTTACACCCAAACACACCCTTGCGCGCACTCCCCACCTCTATATACACTGTTCATCTTCTTCACAAGGCGTCCTTCAATATTAAAAAAATAATAATAACCAAATTGAACCCAGCCAATTTGGGCTGTTGTGCTGATATACACACACATATATGTCTAGCTTTCTGATAAATTAAAAACAAAAAATTTGCCAAAATGAACCCTGGGTTTGTTGTGTTTTGTGTTTTGTTGTGTTTTGTGTGGATATAATACATACGTGTATGTGTCACGTATATATAGATGCCTATATATATATATATATATATATATATATCAGCACGCATACATACATACGTGTATGTGTCATGTATATATAGATGTCCTCTTTCTCTTGTCTCTCTTTCATCAGATTTGTTAGCTATTGTATATACAGATAAAAACCCAATTGTTTAGAGCCCTAATTTCAGAAAATCCAAAAATTGAATCCCCAAATCAACTCACTCTGCATTAATGAAAAAAAAAAAAAAAAAAAATATCAAACTTACTACTCTTAATATCCGTTCGTGCTGGAATCGAGAGAACCCGGAAAACCGCACCATGATCCGCGTCACCAGGGTGGTCGGAACCACCACCGCCGAGGCGGCGCGAATCGAGGGAGTTCAAAAATCGCTCCCAGCAGCACGGAGGCGTAGAACATCTTTGATTTTCTCTCTCTCTTGTCTGCCATGGATGCTTCTTCGTCTTTGATTTCCACTCTTTGGTCAGCCATGGTTGCTGTTTTTTGATTTGCTCTCTCTGCTCTCTTCTTTCCATCTCTTTGTACACTTTCCTTTGTGGTTTTGTATGGTAACTTGGTAAGTAATAAATATACATATATAAGTAACAGTAGGTACTCCTTCAATCCTAAATAGTAATCTATGTTTTAAACATTCTTAAATAGAAGTTCATGTTTAAAAATTAAAGTTTTCAAAGGGACATACAATTAATGTATTTTATTTTTTAAAAATTATTATTTTTAATTTAAATATATATAATTATAAAGTTTAATTTTTTTTAAAAAAATAAAATATAATAATAAAATATAATGAAAAGATACTTTGATTTTTTAAATAGAATAACTAATTTGAGAGGTGTAAAAAGAAAAAAATAAACTTTTATTCAGGAACCGAGAGAGCAGTATTTTGATTTAAGTTTGTGTTTAAGTTTGAACAGGGTAGTTTATAAGAAGGGTAAATTGTTCTTTTACTTTTTCTGACATAGGAAACTGACGTTACATAGAGTTAAATGCCATAAAAATATAGTCGTAAGTGATTTCTTGTAGTTCACGGTTTCATGCAAAATCTCTTAATTTTTGTTTAAGTATAAAGTTCGAAAAAAAAATTTGAAGTATCTAGGGAACGTGTCAACATATTAGAAAAGGTAACTATCGATACTCAATGTTCGTCTTTGGTAAGTTATAGAGTTTAGACGCTTAACGAAGGATTTTAAAAATTACCTTTACAAAAGTGCACTGTCTAAGATGGACCGGTTTTGCTCTCTACAACTGGTCCAGGTAGTTCTTTTTCGAAATCCACTTTTAAAAGATTAGTAACTGCCAAAGATGGACAGCGTCGCACTCTCCCTGGACCGGTTCAAAATCCCTTGAATCTAATTGAATTTTTTTTCTTACTCCAATTGAGTAATTTCTTTTTATCAAATTTTGTGAGACAAATGTGTACGAATTAAACTTGTTTTTCAAGTTATTTTAAGTCTCTAAAAATTCTATATTAACATCTTTTGTCGCCTAGGATTTTCTACAGCTTTTGAATACAATTTTCATCAATCTTAAGAGAGCCAAATTTGTGAAAATTTTCTGACTAATTATTTGTCATATTGAGAATAAACATATTATACACGAGAGTAATTTAGAATGTTGTTCTCTATCTGATTGGAGTCCAAATCATTGAAGATTCATTAATATCATTCAGAAAAAGCAGAGCTTCTATTTATCTTCATCAAAATTCAAATTTGAAGAAAATGAGGGAGCGATCACACTTTTAAGGGATCAAAGCATTCGCGAATTGTTGTTTGATCTACCATCAATCCTTTTACAGAAATTAAGGGAATAAGCTTGAAGTCAAGCATTATTGAACGGGAGAGTCCCAAAGTTGAAGACGGTCATCAGCTGGTTCTTGGTAGACTGAGAGGGTGTGAGCTTGAGTCGAAGTCCATTATACTTACTTCAACTATAGTGGATCGTTTCGTTCAAGACCGTGTGACAGTCTTCGAGGTTTTTCTGATTGTTGAATGATTTCTCCAACTAGATATTCTCACTAAAAATCTGGTGTCACTCTGTTTTAGGCTTTCGGTGTCACGCTAGGGCGACAGTGTATAGGGCAATGTGTAAGGGATGGTCCACCCTGCGGTACACTTGTTGGTCTTTTCTCGGTTCGGTCAGGAAGGCGAAGGATGATTACTTAGCCACAGTTGGCTGCGAAAGCGAATGTGTTGCGCGTTTCGTTATCTGACCTCAAGGCAATTACGGAGAGCATGAAAGAAGCCTCTTAAATATCATAAATAATATAACACATGTATTAAAGAAGAGATTGATGCAAATGATTAATTTTGGCACCATTACCTAATACTCTATTATATAATTTATTATATGAACAAAAATATATTGTTTGTTATAATATTATATAATATAAATTAAGTTATGTTATGTATTTATCATATTTAGTTCTAAAATATCATATATTGTTTCTTATTTGCTTATAGAAAAAATATTATATAATGTTGTGGTAGAAAAATGGAGTAGCATCATGTTTTAATAGGTAAGGAGACAGGGGATAGGGAGAGAAAAATGGGTAGGGAGGAGGTTTGAATATATATAATCTGAGGGGGCAAAATGGGAATGGAAATTGACAAAAATGGGTTTTAGTCAGAAATGGATATTGGCGTGCGCGCGCGCGCACACACACACATATATATAGGGATTGACAACTCTCACTTTTCAAAAGGAGGTTGTGAACAAAACTTATAGGCTCCGTTTGGATACATATGAGAGAAAAAGAAACAAAGAAAATGATAGCAATAATCTCTATTCATATTTTGATAAATATGAGAGAAAATAAATGAAATGATAGTATTCTTAGTTAGATAAGATAAACGAGGAAAGAAAAGAAAAGCAAAAGATAATAACCAAATTACTATTATATCCTTTTAATTAGATTGGACATTAATGGAATAACAATTTCCTCCTTCTAATTGTTAAGGGCGGTTTTAAAATTATAAAAATACTACTTAACCCATTATCATTTCCTTCCACATCCTTTCTTTTATCTCCATTAAAGCCATCCAAACAAACTTCTTATTTTTTCTTTTCCTGTTAGTCCAAATCATGTCGTCTAAACGGAACAATAGTGTAGAAGAATTTTCTGCATTTAACCCTTATATAGATCAAATTAGTTTTTTTTAAGACATAAATCCGTGAACCAATTTGATTCTTACAAATTATTTATTTATAAATCTACCATCCAATTAATAAACTTAATAAGCAATTCGAATAACAGGAATTGAATTTACATATCAATTTAAAAAATAAAATAAAAAATCCATATCAAATGAACCACCATACTTAGATGGGCATTATGCATACATATTAGATAAGGGCGTGACTTAAGTTTTAGGGTAAAGAAGAAAAAACCCTTCTCAACTATGGGTGTTGTGCAAATAACCCCCCTGAATTACAAGAAACCCCCTTAAACTGTCAATTTGTTACAATTCGGGACAATCCGACATTTGCGTTGATCGAAAAAATTAAAAAACAATTGTACCCTTCGCTAAACTACGTCATTTTGACACTTATACACTTATATGATGTGGCAGCTGTAATATCAAAGACTAATTACAACATGGCACGTCACCTAACATTCTTCTCCTACTTCTCTCTATTACTATTAGGTTCATTAACGTCAATCTGGTCAAAACTCGGTCTTCCATTCTCGCTCTATGCCTCTTCCATATTCTCTCTGTATAAACATAATCGGATCAAAACACAATATTTCCCACATATATATATACACACAGTATATATTAATGTGTATATAGACACACACAAAGGATGCTGATATATATATATATATATATATATATATATATATATATATATATATGCACAAGAATGATCTCTTGCTCACTAGTGTGATCCCGAATTTTCACATGTAGGTTGGCCAGGCTTACACCCGAAAACACGGGAATATCAAAAACAAATTGACAATAAACGATTACAGAATACAAAAAGGTAAATAAGAATAGTTAAAATGTTGAAATGTAAACTAAAATGATAATCCAATATTTAAATTTTCGGAATAAATTTTCATTAAATAATAAATTCTTCTGATACAACTAATTCTCCAAAAAAGTACTGATAGGGAAAAATAACCTACCTTGACCAGCCGCCAGATCTCTTCAACATATTTCGTTATCAGAGATAAAAATTTTCCTCGAATAAGAATGATGACATTTCTTATCCAAGATAATGAATGACGACGTGGTTCAACAGGGTGAGGATAACCTTGGCACAATTTGAGGAAGTCAAAGGAGTAAATCATATCCCCGACAAATCTGGGAACAAACGATCTCCTCTAATCTCGCACAAGCGGATCTCCCGTGGGATCAATTTGATTCCAATTGATAGCCATAAATAGGGCACGATGCCATTAAAGAAGGTATGAGAAAAAACCCCTAGAGAGAGTATACATAGTTATTATGTGATACGATTACAAGTACTAACTTGGTCGTTGGAGGGTCCTCGGCTGACACTGTAATACCCCTACTTTAAAAAGGGATAAAATTGGAATTTAAATGTTATTTTATGTGCATTTTTATTTTATTTATTAATTTTATGAATAAATGTTTATTTGTGTGCATTAATTGACTTAATTGGATTATTTGATTTAATTGATTTATTATTGTTTATTTTAATTAAGGGTGTAATTCTTTATTTGTTGGTTTATTTTAATTATTATTTTTATTTATTTTATGTGTTTTAAGTGATTCGTTGTTTCCTTATTTGATTTAATTAATGGGTTTAAATTAATTGTTTATTAAGTATTGAATTTTTGAACAGGGTAATTATGTCATTCCCATTAACTAGGGTTTTAGATACGTTTTAGTTAGGGTTTTTGGAGCCGTCTCATAAGCATCTGATATCTAACTAAACTCGGATTAAGTTTAGGGCTTTATCTCAATGTGACAAGGATTAGGGTTTTAGTATTTAGTTTATAAATACTCCATTATGCGTTAAGCTAGGGTTTTACGATATATCACATAGTATATACACGTAGAGGGTTCTGCAAAACACAGAGAGATGCAGAGTAAGGGTTGAGATAACAGAGCAAATTGTGAGTTCTCGACTGAGGTTTCAAAGCCAAACCTAGGAGAAGGGAAACACAGAAGTAATAGGAGGCTAAGCAGTATTTTCAGTATGGCCAGAACAGAGGAAAGCAGACCAACTATTACAAAGGCAAGTTCTATCTTCCTCTTTCCCTTTGAGCTGTGTTCTGTGCACCTAGATATGCTCTAGGGTTTTAAGGAAATTGAAAACTAAATCATTCATGTATGTTATACATCAAATTAATCATATGTATGCTTTGAATTATTTCTGTGATGATTTCTGCAATATCTGTTACAGTGCATGCAAGTTGGTCCAGTTTTATGTCCTTTAAGCATGAGGGTTCTTGTCGTAGTTTTATCTCTGTTTTTATTAGAACTACTGTAAACTAAGGATGGAAAGACTACGGGAGTTATGTAAATCTCATAGGAAGGTTGCTATTTTTATTTTAGATCTCTGTTGCATTTAGCTTCGTTGTAATCTATGCATAAGGTTTCAGTTTTTTCACAAGTTGACTTCTGTTAATTGATTTAAATTGCTATAATTAAAACTTGGGGATGCTATCAGGAGGGTATTAGCTCCTTTAGATCAGTTTAAGACACAAGCAGAGGGGTAGGAATTGATCGGAGAAGGAGCAGATTGACGGAAACGGAGCAGAGACTGAACTGGAGGCTCTCAAGAGGGAGAGAGCCGGCTCTAGGAAGTCAAGAGCCGGCTCCCCTTCAGCAAGAGCCGGCTCCTAGGGGATTGGAGCCGGCTCCAATAGAGGAAGAGCCGGCTCCTCCATTCCAAGAGCCGGCTCCAATTGGTTTTTACGTCCAGAAAGTGGTTTTAGGGCTCTGTTTGGTGTTTTGAGCACTGTTTGGGCTTCTGAGTGATTCTAATGAACTGTAGGGACTTAACAGAGGATCTAAGTAGTTAATTTTAAGTGTTATTAAAATTAATGTTGCATGGTTTAAGCCTTTAAGACAAAGGATGAAGCAGTGTAAAAATATACAACGGTGTATGCTACTAACAGAGAAAGGAACTAAATGGCTTGATTAAATTTTAGAAATTTAATAAGACTTCACGGGGGATTAAATAGTTAATTTTTGGGTGTTATTAAGACCCTAAATTAATTTAAGGTTAATTCTAAATTAACGGATCAAACTGTATAACACTTATGTACAGTGGTATACGGTTGGTGGTTGAATGAAGTTTTAAATGCTTAAGCTTATTTTTAGGCATTCCAGTGGGATGTAATATATTTATAAAATGGTCTTAAATATATTATGGGGTCATTGATGTGTTAGATGTAATCTATGCAGGCTCTAGAAGTTAGTTGTTGATTTATTAATTCATCCCCTGCAACTATATGGTTAATTGGTTGGATTTATATTGCTGAAACATTTAAAAATCTTCGGTGATTAATTGGATATTGGTTTTGGATTTTAAATTACTGTACTATCATTCGTAGTCTGTAATTTACATGGTTTTGGTTTTAAGTTGTTGAAATACTAAATACTATACTACAACGATGTGGATGGTTGGTTTTGGACTACAAATTACATGCTTATTATTTATGCCTTGTAATTTACCTGGAATTATGTATTGGAACATAATTGCTGAATTCTTATACTTAATTCGGTCAATTATTTGGAATCATATATTGGATAATAATTGCTTAATTCATATATTAAACTTGACCAATTATTTGGAATTATGTATTGGATTTTAATTGCTGAATTCTCACATTAAAATTCTGTCAATTATCTGGGTTTGGTTTTGCATTGTAAATTACTTGCTTATCATTTGAATGTTGTAATTTACATGGATATGGAGGATGGTATGCACCGGTATGGGACGGTGGCATACTAGGTATGGTTTAGTTCAAAATGCTAATTCCTACCTTATGGATTTTAATTGGTGAACAGTACGACTGGTTCTATCAATTATATGGACTTTGTGGATTGTATGCACCGGTATGGGACGGTGGCATACTAGGGACAGACTGATTTAAAATACTCAGTCCTACCTGTTTTGGAATAAGGGAACGGGTTGTTAAATAAATCCTCCTTATATATTTATAAGTCGGTACGGTTGAATACGCCGAATGACTTATTGGATTTCTTGTGAATGGTTAGGAACGGAGTTTAGATATATATGTTTATGGTACCACGAGTTGAGCTTGAGTCTCAAACTTGTTGGTTAGGGTGCGTATATGCAGTGGATGTGTAGCTGATTATAGTAGGTTGGGTGTACCCTGTTAGGTCTAGGTACTCATGCCCACCTTTGGATGCGTATTCGCATGTTGCCTTCTATTCAGGTTGAGATCCCTACTGTAGTTCAGTGAATGTCCCATAGTGTGGATATATATATGTATGGACTAGATAGATATTGTGAGGTATCTATGGTGTATCTGCGTATCGGGTCACTGTATGGATTGCAGTTAGATTAGAACTTGCTAGTGGGCCTGACCCACCCTTTTATTATTTTTTTCAGGTGTTCGTCAGTTCTGGGCTGTAGAGCTTGATCGTGCTGAGCAGATACAGTTATTCACTCTACTGATGGCGTAGGATTTTATTTCATGTTAAGACTTGGGTTTTGTTCCATTCTTTTGAGTACCATTGGATATTTTTAGGGGTCCACTAGATGGATTCCCGAGTTGTATAAATTGGAGAACGATTTCCATTCGTGGTGGATCAGTTGTATCAAAATAGTTTTAATTATCAATGAAATTATTTATTCTGAAGTTTTCAATTATTGGATTATCATTCTAGATTCTTTTCAGCAAAATTTTATTCATTCTTGTTTTCTATATTGTATTCTGTGTTCATTAAATTGCTAATTGTTTTGATATCCTCGGGTAATCGGGCGTGGGCCTGGCCAACCCGCATCCGGAAATCCGGGGGTATCACAGTTGGTATCAGAGCACTCCAGGTTCTAGTGTCCTTAGGAGTGTTTTCGTTATAAGACTTCCGCGTTGCGTCTCTTAAAACTTAGAGCCATGTTAGGATTCGTTGTACTCTTGTTACGGATCGTTAGGAGGAACGGATGTCAATTATATTCCATAGTTATGGAATGGTTGGCACTAGGAGGAGGATGGGGTCCAGGACGGAAGCAATACGGACCTAACGGAGTAAAGGAGTATGTTGTCGAGTTCTTTGCAGGAAACAGAACTTAGGATTGAAGGTTTGGTTCTAAGATTAGCATTGCTTAGAAAGTGTACGCCAAGGAAGGATTAAGGGGTAGGTGGTAGGTCACCGTTTATCGGGACCAACACAATTTCAGTTGTGTTCAAAGAGGAGAGAAGCGAAGAGTGGGATTCTGAAGAGGATCCTGAGGAAGAAGATTTCGGCGTATCCAAGAAAAGGGATACTGAAATTTGAGGATGATGAATCGCACAAGTGTGTTTTCATTCACCAGTAATATAGTAAGTGATACTCTGGTAGAGTTGGTGTGAACCAACCTACATATGGATGAATTTTCGTATCATGTCTTAAGGAGTTAATTGAAAAGTACTCTTTGGGAGTTTGGGAATCGGATGGAGTTCTTGTCAGAACAAAGACGTGATTTATATCACATTCTGGAGCGTATAGGAATTAGGATGTAACGTGCTAAGTTGCTTTAATAAAGCCACGATAGTCGGGTTGCGTATTAGGTGGATGAGGGTTAAGCCATTGGATATTTGCTTAAGCAAACGATTGTGCAGTTAAGCTACAGTTAATGGATCAGTTTCAGGGTTGGATAATTACCAACGAAACTATGGAACAGACTTTTGCGAACTTGAGTTCAAAGGAGGTTTTCTTCTTGGGAATGGAGGATATCTTTAAAAAGGATTATATTTTGGTTGTTTTATGTGTCGTGTGTATCTACGTGTTTCATTTCTGTTATTATATGTGTCATTTTGATTGTTATGTGTTTCGATTCTGATATTACGTGTTCATTTTTGTTAATTAATCCGGATTAGGAGTATGGATTGGTCGGGGACACAAGTATGTGTTCACTTTTGGATTTCGCATTAGTTCTACATGGCACTTACAATGGAGGAGATACTTGGGATAGGTATCCTAGGTTTTTATGGGAAGTTGTAAGTGTTTTTTTTTTTTCACTTCTCATATTGTTGGCACAGGGAGGATAGTATGATAACGTAAAAGGTTTTGTATATTATACGGTGCAGACTTCTTACCTGTTGGTTTGACATGGAAGCGGGGGGTTATACAATTAGACCCTAACTTCATTTAAGGATACGTTAGAGAGATATACTCTTCTTTGTAGTGGATTACGCGCAGTTTGGAGGCGGTAATAGGATATGGTAACTAATTCCATTCATACACTAACGATTTTCCTATTAAAGGAACAGTTGATTGGGTTGTCTTCCATATCGGACGTAAGGAGCGTGATTAAGGAAGGTCAGTTTTTATGTCTTAATTAGATTGATTTGTTATGGATGGTGTTTCTCCGTTTAAGCGGTAACCTATCGATTTGTGTTTTCAAACATTGGAATGGGATGCATAGAAGTTTTACATATCTATGTTATGGAACTTGTAGGAATATGGACCTCTACCCTATATCAAAATTTGGGTACGGATGAGTAGTTGTTAAATACAACTTACATGTTGGATAATTTTTGTGTGTCATGTATATCGGACATATATTTTTCTTTACGGATTTGGAAATCAGTGGAGCCCTTACACGGAGGCAGCACCCACAACGGAATGGAGTAAAACTAATTCAGAGTTTCGTGAATTCCGAGGACGGCATTCCTTTTGTTAGGGGGGAAGAATGTAATACCCCTACTTTAAAAAGGGATAAAATTGGAATTTAAATGTTATTTTATGTGCATCTTTATTTTATTTATTAATTTTATGAATAAATGTTTATTTGTGTGCATTAATTGACTTAATTGGATTATTTGATTTAATTGATTTATTATTGTTTATTTTAATTAAGGGTGTAATTCTTTATTTGTTGGTTTATTTTAATTATTATTTTTATTTATTTTATGTGTTTTAAGTGATTCGTTGTTTCCTTATTTGATTTAATTAATGGGTTTAAATTAATTGTTTATTAAGTATTGAATTTTTGAACAGGGTAATTATGTCATTCCCATTAACTAGGGTTTTAGATACGTTTTAGTTAGGGTTTTTGGAGCCGTCTCATAAGCATCTGATATCTAACTAAACTCGGATTAAGTTTAGGGCTTTATCTCAATGTGACAAGGATTAGGGTTTTAGTATTTAGTTTATAAATACTCCATTATGCGTTAAGCTAGGGTTTTACGATATATCACATAGTATATACACGTAGAGGGTTCTGCAAAACACAGAGAGATGCAGAGTAAGGGTTGAGATAACAGAGCAAATTGTGAGTTCTCGACTGAGGTTTCAAAGCTAAACCTAGGAGAAGGGAAACACAGAAGTAATAGGAGGCTAAGCAGTATTTTCAGTATGGCCAGAACAGAGGAAAGCAGACTAACTATTACAAAGGCAAGTTCTATCTTCCTCTTTCCCTTTGAGCTGTGTTCTGTGCACCTAGATATGCTCTAGGGTTTTAAGGAAATTGAAAACTAAATCATTCATGTATGTTATACATCAAATTAATCATATGTATGCTTTGAATTATTTCTGTGATGATTTCTGCAATATCTGTTACAGTGCATGCAAGTTGGTCCAGTTTTATGTCCTTTAAGCATGAGGGTTCTTGTCGTAGTTTTATCTCTGTTTTTATTAGAACTACTGTAAACTAAGGATGGAAAGACTACGGGAGTTATGTAAATCTCATAGGAAGGTTGCTATTTTTATTTTAGATCTCTGTTGCATTTAGCTTCGTTGTAATCTATGCATAAGGTTTCAGTTTTTTCACAAGTTGACTTCTGTTAATTGATTTAAATTGCTATAATTAAAACTTGGGGATGTTATCAGGAGGGTATTAGCTCCTTTAGATCAGTTTAAGACACAAGCAGAGGGGTAGGAATTGATCGGAGAAGGAGCAGATTGACGGAAACGGAGCAGAGACTGAACTGGAGGCTCTCAAGAGGGAGAGAGCCGGCTCTAGGAAGTCAAGAGCCGGCTCCCCTTCAGCAAGAGCCGGCTCCTAGGGGATTGGAGCCGGCTCCAATAGAGGAAGAGCCGGCTCCTCCATTCCAAGAGCCGGCTCCAATTGGTTTTTACGTCCAGAAAGTGGTTTTAGGGCTCTGTTTGGTGTTTTGAGCACTGTTTGGGCTTCTGAGTGATTCTAATGAACTGTAGGGACTTAACAGAGGATCTAAGTAGTTAATTTTAAGTGTTATTAAAATTAATGTTGCATGGTTTAAGCCTTTAAGACAAAGGATGAAGCAGTGTAAAAATATACAACGGTGTATGCTACTAACAGAGAAAGGAACTAAATGGCTTGATTAAATTTTAGAAATTTAATAAGACTTCACGGGGGATTAAATAGTTAATTTTTGGGTGTTATTAAGACCCTAAATTAATTAAGGTTAATTCTAAATTAACGGATCAAACTGTATAACACTTATGTACAGTGGTATACGGTTGGTGGTTGAATGAAGTTTTAAATGCTTAAGCTTATTTTTAGGCATTCCAGTGGGATGTAATATATTTATAAAATGGTCTTAAATATATTATGGGGTCATTGATGTGTTAGATGTAATCTATGCAGGCTCTAGAAGTTAGTTGTTGATTTATTAATTCATCCCCTGCATTTTTATGGTTAATTGGTTGGATTTATATTGCTGAAACATTTAAAAATCTTCGGTGATTAATTGGATATTGGTTTTGGATTTTAAATTACTGTACTATCATTCGTAGTCTGTAATTTACATGGTTTTGGTTTTAAGTTGTTGAAATACTAAATACTATACTACAACGATGTGGATGGTTGGTTTTGGACTACAAATTACATGCTTATTATTTATGCCTTGTAATTTACCTGGAATTATGTATTGGAACATAATTGCTGAATTCTTATACTTAATTCGGTCAATTATTTGGAATCATATATTGGATAATAATTGCTTAATTCATATATTAAACTTGACCAATTATTTGGAATTATGTATTGGATTTTAATTGCTGAATTCTCACATTAAAATTCTGTCAATTATCTGGGTTTGGTTTTGCATTGTAAATTACTTGCTTATCATTTGAATGTTGTAATTTACATGGATATGGAGGATGGTATGCACCGGTATGGGACGGTGGCATACTAGGTATGGTTTAGTTCAAAATGCTAATTCCTACCTTATGGATTTTAATTGGTGAACAGTACGACTGGTTCTATCAATTATATGGACTTTGTGGATTGTATGCACCGGTATGGGACGGTGGCATACTAGGGACAGACTGATTTAAAATACTCAGTCCTACCTGTTTTGGAATAAGGGAACGGGTTGTTAAATAAATCCTCCTTATATATTTATAAGTCGGTACGGTTGAATACGCCGAATGACTTATTGGATTTCTTGTGAATGGTTAGGAACGGAGTTTAGATATATATGTTTATGGTACCACGAGTTGAGCTTGAGTCTCAAACTTGTTGGTTAGGGTGCGTATATGCAGTGGATGTGTAGCTGATTATAGTAGGTTGGGTGTACCCTGTTAGGTCTAGATACTCATGCCCACCTTTGGGTGCGTATTCGCATGTTGCCTTCTATTCAGGTTGAGATCCCTACTGTAGTTCAGTGAATGTCCCATAGTGTGGATATATATATGTATGGACTAGATAGATATTGTGAGGTATCTATGGTGTATCTGCGTATCGGGTCACTGTATGGATTGCAGTTAGATTAGAACTTGCTAGTGGGCCTGACCCACCCTTTTATTATTTTTTTCAGGTGTTCGTCAGTTCTGGGCTGTAGAGCTTGATCGTGCTGAGCAGATACAGTTATTCACTCTACTGATGGCGTAGGATTTTATTTCATGTTAAGACTTGGGTTTTGTTCCAGTCTTTTGAGTACCATTGGATATTTTTAGGGGTCCACTAGATGGATTCCCGAGTTGTATAAATTGGAGAACGATTTCCATTCGTGGTGGATCAGTTGTATCAAAATAGTTTTAATTATCAATGAAATTATTTATTCTGAAGTTTTCAATTATTGGATTATCATTCTAGATTCTTTTCAGCAAAATTTTATTCATTCTTGTTTTCTATATTGTATTCTGTGTTCATTAAATTGCTAATTGTTTTGATATCCTCGGGTAATCGGGCGTGGGCCTGGCCAACCCGCATCCGGAAATCCGGGGGTATCACAGACACCCCACCGGTGCTATTCGAGATGACGTCCTTTTGTTTTGCAGGTAAACGCCGTCGTTCCAAGTCGCGAGGATTTTTGCATCAACAGCTGGCGCCGTCTGTGGGAACGATTAGTTCTCTGAAGAAATAATAATCTTGACGCGACTTGGCTCGGACGGCAGGACGACAGTTTTCGATCATGGAAACCATCCCAAAATCATCAGTTGACAACGAGTTTCCACATTCTTATATAAGGACGGGTCTCTACATCATGATTACTTGTCTATCATATCGGGGGCAAAACGGTGGGTTGCGTGATGCCACCCAGTGTACGATGACAATAATCATAATTTGGCACGTCAACCCAGGCAGTCCAATGTAGTGTTTTCCATTTAGCGATGCTTGGTCCCCTCACTACTGAGGTTTGGTCATCTAAGACCAAACTCTATCTCTTGCCGTAGCCACCTACCAAGGCCTGATCGTTGAAGACTAAGGCCTGATCCTTCTGCGCCTACATAAATGAGTTGGTCTCCACCCATAAAGAAGATCACTACCAACAAGGGGGTTTCTACCTACTACTAAAGCCTCTACTTACCAGACGACAGTTTTCATCTCTTTTCCTTTGCAGGAATTGCCTGTCGACTTCAAATTATGCAGAATTTTGGATTGATAATCCGTGGCAGGTTAATTTTCAATAATCATTTATAACACAATCTAATGTTTTTAGACAACTGTAAATTGTTGCAGCACCAGGCACCCTATCCGCTGAATAAACATCTATAGAATGGGTCATCACCCAAGATCCCATCATCCGGGGCAGAATAGTGGATCACAGGATATTAATCATCGATCCACATATTAAGGGAAATAGGTTTTATCATCGCGGTGTCGTATATAATTAAAGCTTCCTTCATTTATTAGAGAGACAAGACGACTACCTCTCTTATTAAATGGGTCACCCTCCCTCAGACTACACCTCTTTCCCCCATAAGGGTTACAAGGGATGATAATGAGTGTCTTGTAATATAAGGACTCGGGCTGAATGAATCCCGTAATCAATAGCCCCGTACTATAAGGGATAGTAAATGAATGTCCTGTATTAAAAGGACCCAGCTGAATGAATCCCGTAATCAATATCCCCGTACTATAAGGGATAGTATATAAATGTTCTGTACTATAAGGACCCGGGTTAAATAAATCTCGTAATTAATATCCCCTTACTATAAGGGATAGTAAATAAAAATCCCTTACTGAAGGGACGAACTGAGTAATGCTCGTAAAATTTAATTCCCTTATTAAAGGAGTGACGACTTGAGTGAAGCTCGTACAATTTATTCCCTTATCAATGGAAGATTACCCAATGGAAGAATACCCAAGGGAATATTATCCAAGGGAAGAGTACCCAAGAGTACTAAAAATAGTACCCAAGGGTACCAAAAATAGTACCAAGGGGCAGAGTACCCAAGGGTACCAAAAATAGTACCTAGGGGTAGTGTACCTGTAATACCCCGTAATTTGAAGGAAATTATTAAATGAGTTTTATTTGACTTATCAAAAAAAAAAAAATTAAATGAGTTTTATTTGATTAAATTGGATTAAATTAAATTAGATATATATATTATTATTATTATTTTGTGCTTTATGGGATTATGGATGATTGAAAATTACAGGTATGATGACAATTATTAACCACTGGGGAACACATAAACAAACAGAAAGAAGGATGATATATACACACACATCAACTATCCAAGAACTCAGTTTCAATGTCCCAGCAACAACAAAAATTAAAAAAAATAAAAACTTTCCCTACGCTTTTGTGTCTTAAAGTATAATTACCACATTATACTTTCGACTTAGCAAGTTACAACTCAAAAGTGAAATTTATGCAAATCACAATTTCACTGAAGTAGTAAAGTTATGGGATTATGGATGATTGAAAATTAGAGGTATGATGACAATTATTAACCACTGGGGAACACATAAACAAACAGAAAGAAGGATGATATATACACACACATCAACTATCCAAGAACTCAGTTTCAATGTCCCAGCAACAACAAAAATTAAAAAAAATAAAAACTTTCCCTACGCTTTTGTGTCTTAAAGTATAATTACCACATTATACTTTCGATTTAGCAAGTTACAACTCATAAGTGATAAATTCATACCATATTGGCCACAATTTAAACAGAAGATTGACAATTAGAACTATCATGATGATAATTAATCATAAAGATAATGGAATTTATAAAGACACACATATATAAGGCTCACTGTGTGAACATTTGTGATTATACAGTCTTAATTTAGTTAGTTACAACCCAGAATTCAAGACAAACCATATCGTCATGGTCAAGAACAGTATACATTTTTTTGGAAACATGAATAACATAAAATCTTTTCATTTCTTGGCAACCAAACAAAGGGCTAAACAAAAACAAAGAGGGAGAGGGGTGTGACCTGTTTGTAAAGAGAAGAGAGGGGGTGGAGTTCTTGACGAACGAGAGTGCCCATGGAAATGTAGGGAACTTCTAGAAGCTTCGAGAGCCTCTCGGCGTAGAAGTGCTTTCATCTTCCTTCTCCTTTGCATATTCTCTAAAAATAGACAAACAAATTTTCACTCAAATAAGTAAAGAGATTTCTTGTTTCATTCTGTCTTCGATTCATCCACACCAACCAGACCATAATCGATCATCAAGGTCTTTATCATCTCTTTGTTGATTTCCCCTCTCTCCAATTTCTCTCTCATCCACTCCATTTTTTTTATTTAGTGTTGCTTTTGGTTTGTTGTCTTTGATCAGTCCATTTTTTTTATTTAGTGTTGCTTTTGGTTTGTTGTCTTTCACTAAAAAAACAACGGTGTCGGACACATGTCCGAGGTTGGGATACGCGTGTCCGTGTCGGACACTGATACTTCACTCCTGCCACGCGTATCCGTGCTTCATAGCATATACTAATCAAAGATATTGAGCCAGTTGCTTCGTCTAGCCTCTTCAGTTGGGCTGTTAGAAATCACAAGACTAATATAATTATTGGGCCCATTTTTTCACAGGCCCAGGCCCGGAATCCAAAACAATGTCAATGAGAAAAAAACTTGAAGCCCACCGTGGGGCCTCGAACCCAACGACCACAAGGTTAAGAGTCTTGCGCTCTACCAACTAAGCTAGACGGGCTTGCTGGTCGCCGTGGCTTGGTGAATTTATTTCACCAAGAACGACAAAGGCGGCTGCAATACAAACAAAAATTTTTGCTCTTAGGAGAATTAATCATAACTTTGTCAATTAAATTGAAATTCTTCTTCCCTTAATCCCATACACATGAGGAATTTTCGCTTTTCAAAGTCTATAGTCACTGAGGGTGCACAAAAAATCGGTCAACCCGAAAATCCAAACCGAATTAGATCAAATCGGGCAATATGGTTTAGTTTGCTAACGGTTTGGTTCGATCACGATTTCAAATTTGGAAAATCATAAAAATACGGTTTGATCACGGTTTGAGGTCCTTAAATACCGAACCGTATACACCCTAATAATCACATATGATTTTTGGCCACCCTCTATGTCTCTAATGTATGTATCCAAACTATCTTAATCTACTCTTTCAAATTTTCTCACTAATTGGTGTTGCACCTGATTTTTCACTCACACTTTCATTAACGATCCTCAATCTTAACATTCTTATTTTCATTGCATGGAGATATTGTTCTGACTCTATACAACAAAATTGGTCTTACAATTATTTATATATATAAAATTATTCCTATAATTACTTCTATATATAAAATTATTCTTTTAACCAATGTGTTATAACATAAAATCCCAGTGTAACTTGTCTCCATTTTCACCTCATGGTAGTAGGAACTTTAGTTTTTCTGTTTTTGTAGTCATATACATTATCTTGGAATTTTTTATGATTTGTAAAGAAATTTTGTTTATCTTTGTAGGCCTTACCAAATTCTCTTGGACCCAATATATCATATGTTTTTTTTCTAAGTCTATAAAAACTACATGTAATACTTGTTATCAAATGTCGTGGATTCCTTTTTTAATTAGCCTTTGTTCTATTATCATTTTTCGTAATTGTATAACTCATTGATTTAATTTCTCTATAGATGTCACGATTTAATATATTTCCATTATTTTTGTAGATAGGTACTATTATATTTCTTCTTCTCCACTTGGTTGCATCATACCTTGTTTTATGATGTCATTAAACAACTTTGTTAGCCACTCTATGCTTATGTTACATAATGTTTGCCAAATTTCTTCTATAGGTATATACCATCGAGGCATCCTCCAGTTTTTATTATTTAAGTGTGTCCTCTCATAGAGAAAATCAATAATCTTGGATTATTAGGATTTCTTATTTTGATTGTTATTTAATTTTCTTATTGTAAATTTGACTTACTTATACCAGGTAGTATTCTGATTTTTATTTACTTTCCTTAGTGTAAATTTGACTTACTTAGAAAAAGCTATGCCATAATTTTCTCATTCTTTAAACCTTTTATCCTCCACTTCCTTATTTTATTTATCATTCATTTGTTAAGTTCATTTTCTTCTATTTCGAAAAAATCAAAATACTTACTTTTTAAATTGAAGTAAACTAATTTTTTAAAATTTAAAAAAGAAAAGAAAAGGAAATTACCACGTATAAACTTTTCATTATTGCAGTGAGTGCATGCTTTAGATACTTTTGAAAGATTTTTATTACATTCTCACTTTTATATTTTGAGAGATAAAGAAATATACTAAATAACATTCATTGTTGGTATTCTTTTAAAAAATTATTATTATGTGTGAGTTGAGAGTTCTGCACGCTAGTACTATTTAAATTTAGATCTCTAATGCTACGCGGTCTCATATAAATGAGCTGAGATTAAATATACATAACACGCGTAGATCTGCTTGTTTATATCCGTCCAGCTCCCCGCAGGTTTTGGTTGTTAGGGTGTCCTTTTTATCAACAAAATCGTCGAGTAACTATGGCTTCTTCGGGCTCTAGTGGTGGTTCTGGCTCTTCTGAAGAACACGAAGCATCAGTGAATCAAGCAAAACCAAATTTTTCTAGAAAAATTTATGACATCGAACACCTCGATCCGGAAGTCGAAGAAGCTGTACGCAAGTACCGAAAACAGATTGCGGCTAGCGAAGTATGTGTTCTTTCTCTATTCTAATGCCCTCAATATTATGGTCGATTTATATGTGTGCGCGCGCGCCTAATTTTTGTGTACATTATATATACTATACATGTAGGGGTTTGATTGTGATGATTATCCTCCTGATATCGGTGAGGTGGGTTATATTGTACCGTATCTCATGCCCAACAGAGAGTTTCGTAATACTAAAAATATGAATGAACTCATCAACTCCTCGATGATAGCAATGATTGACTACAATGAGAAACATGTACGCTTTTTTGATTTAAATGATAAAATTGCATGAATATTTCTCCTTTTCAATTCTGACCACTCTCTTTAATATCCTATAATTTCTTGTAGGATACAAATTTCAAGTTTGTGAAGGTGTTGAAGGCAAATTCGCTGGTTGTTCAGGGTGTCATTTTTTATATTACCTTTGAGGCTAAGGGTGATGACAATGATGCTGATGAGGGTGAGACTGAAATGTTTCAAGCTAAGGTGTATTTTGGGAATTGGGACGGTAGAGCCTGAGCTCATGATGTGCAGGCTCAGACCTAAACAGGTGAAGTTAATTCATCAATTGGACAGCAATTTATTTTGATTTTTTTCATTTTTGTTGTATACTTTGATGGCCTTAATTGTTTGTTGTGTTTGTTGGTATTCCATATACCTATAGAGCCAATATTATATGTGTGTGTGTGTGTGTATATATATATATAGAATAATTGGTTCTCAATTCTCAGTTTTGGGAGACTTAAAAGATTAGACATTTTTATTTGTATCTATTTTGATGCCGATAATTTATTTTTTATTACGCATCTTTGTTTATGCTTTTTGTGAACTGTGATAATACCCTAAAATTTCGAGTACAAGATATCATCCCATTTTTTGATAATAGCTGTCTTTATGCAAATGTTGTTTACCTCAGTCGTTTCTCACAGCATTGCATTTTCTAGCCATATTCTATATGGATTCTTATCAATTATATTCTCTATGCGTATTCTATCAGTCCCTTGTTCCTTTCCTTTTTCTGCTCATCAACTTGAATTGAATTGACATTCCTATCTAGTATTGTTGTCATGGGTTTTGATTGCACTTAAATGTACCTTTCAGAATACCCTAGCATCTTATCCTCTACTAGTGGCACCTTTGTTTTTCTAGGAATCTATAGGTTTTCAACTCTTGTCATTCTCAATATGAGCGATATCTCTAAATAGTGCCCGGGCATGACCCCTCATTCTCAGTCAAGATAGATGGAAGGAGCCCAATCAAGTTACTATGTGCTATTACTCATCATCTGAACATCTTATTCTAGTTATACTCATTTTATAAACATGTAGTTCCGTAATTGCTCAACATCCGAACATCTTATTCTAGTTATACTCATTTTATAAATATGTAGTTCCGTAATTGCTCAACATTCGGTTCCATGAAGTATGTCTATCCTCAATAGTCATTTACTCATTTTAATAAAATATATCATTATCACAATAACCTAACACCCCAACTAAATAGTCAATTAGCTTCAAAATTACTTAATTCTCCATTTGATAGCCTTATTTTTTTATCATTTAAAAATTGATAACTCATGCTTTTGCAAGTTGGAATTCTGGATGATCTGGTCACATTTATCATAATTGAAGAATATTAATATCGTCAGAATATGATTTAAAATGGTTTACAGGTTATTTTTTCAAGTATTCTGAAAATAGAAACAGGTTTTTGAAAAACATGAAGGAGTGTTGTATATAAATGGGCCATTTCTAACTCTGATTTCATGTCGTAAGCTTTAAAAAATTGTCACCAAATGTTGTCAGATAGTTTATTGTTTTTCTCCTCTCTGAATAAAGAAAATTACTTTTAGAAAACAGAATCAAACAAGCCTATAATTCTTAAAATTGCTTGCACTTTTATAGAAAAATTCCAAAGACAGCTCATTTTTTGAAGAGTTTGAATAGAAAGTAAATGTTTGTTTTCTGCAAATAATTGAAATTGTAACTAAAAAACTTTTTTAACGTATACATTTTATCAATGCTAGAAAATGAAGAACTAAATAAATTTTTGCAAACAGCAAAGTATGCTGTAGTAGGATTATTTGGGTAATCTACCATGAGTGGTAGAGAAGCCTGTGATACCCCCTGATTTCGGAACACGAGTTGATCAAGTCCGCGCACAAAATTAGGGAAATATCAAAACAATTAAAGTATTTCAAACAAGCACAGAAGACAAAGTGAAATGCGCTGAAGAAAACTAATAAATAAATATTACTTAATGATTCTCCAACAATTACAACTCGGAAATCCCTTAACTCAAGGACCCCTTAAAACATTATCCAATAATCCAATATTATTTAAAAGTACACAAGATGAATAGATGAATGACAGTCGCCCAGTTACGGATCCTCAACCTCGAGACTGGAACCTCTATTAACTTGAAAAATAAATCGTGGGTTAAACCCTACGAGCAAGTTCACTCTACCAGACCTCTGAAAACCAATAAGTAGATCATCTCTGATCAAACCAAACCTAATAAAATTTTAACTTTAATAAAACACAATATACATGTCTATATATAATTATATATATCATACAAATCACATCCATTAATAGGTTTAATTATTAAATTTCCATACCTATTAAATAATTATTAAAATAATATTCATACCTAGACCAGTCTACTATTTCATTTTAAAAAAAAAACTCCTTTGACCTTAATCCCACCCTAGTCAGTTGTTTAATCATTTAAATAATAAATTATAATAAAAGGCATATTATAATTAATCTCAAAACCCGATGATGATTTTAACTAAATCACATATCCAAAATCTCAGCATTGACAAATCATCCATGTCTTCACAGGTATATTATTTTATTAATATAAAATAATACACTAACCAGTAAGTACTAGATTATTCTAATTTAAGAATATATAATCCTAATCCAGTTTATACATACAATAACCATAGATGATATTTTAATCATCTAACACATAACAATTTAATTACGCTTTGGCAAATCAACCATGCCTCCACAAGTATATTTATTATACATTGGCAATTCAACCATGCCTCCGTGTATGTATATTTATACATTGGCAATTCAACCATGCCTCCGTGTATGTATATTTATACATTGGCAATTCAACCATGCCTCCACAGGTATATTTATTCAAACATTTAATTAACAATTCATCCATACTTTCCATATATGTATTCTATTCATACAAATACTTAGGTAATATATTTAATCCTTTGACAATTCATCCATGCCTACACTTTAACCATGAATTAATTTTAAAATTAACAATACGCTAAATCATACATAGCCATCTCATGCATATTATACGCATATCATTAATTTAATAACCAGTCCAGCCATATATACTAAGTAAGAATAATAACACTAAATATCTTAATTTACATATATATACACATATAATTTATAATATATATGTGTATAATCCTTCCTTAATAATCCATAATTATTTCAGATCACATATACATATATATCAATAATTATATATATATATGTACAACTATCCATACAACTCATAAATTAAATAAACCATATATACAAATATATAAATAAATAAATAAATAAATAAATAAATATATATATATATCATCCATCCATAACCAATTATTAATTTACTATATTACACAAATTAATGCTTCTTAATATGTCTGAGATAGTTTCCCCTAAATACTACATATCGGTTTAAATAGTTTTCCAACACCGTTTTACTAAAATGTAAATATCTTCTAGTAGGATAGGAATCTGATAATGAAATTGGTATCATTGGAAAGAGGACGAAAAATTCTTGAATTTGAGCTCTAGAATGACTTAATTTCGATTTAAAATGACTAAGTTATGACCATTTTAATTTATAGTGTCGAAACAGGCCAACAGTGGTTTCCCACGCGCGCCCACGCGCTTACTATGCATTTGCATGCGCTGGATTCAAGCCTCCTTGTGTGCTGGTATTGGCTAAGCTCTTTCAGCTACCGTGAGCTCACCACACTGAATCCATCACTTCCTTTATGCCGCATCCAATGGTCACAAATCAGTGCGCAAATGAACACGCTCACACTGGATTATTTTCTATTAACTATAATAGATCTAAGGACCAAATCAGCGAGTGCACCATCTTCTCATGGTCTGCGATATACTAAATAATCCCATAGTTGACCAGACCACTTCTATGGTCCAGATACACATGCGCACCAAACTTCTATGCGCCGCGATGCACCATATCAATTCACATAAGTTTAATTAATCGAATGGCCCTAATTGCGCGCTGGATCAATTCCTTATTGTGCCGCCGCTCCACATGCGCCAGTTACGTAGTATATATGTGTGTATATATATATATATATATAATTATTTTTCGAACAAATAATAGGAAAATAAATCTTAATAAATTCCTAAAAATATCAGAAAAATTCCAGAAAATTACAGAACAATTCTAGAAAATAAAGAAACCATAATTAACTCTCTTGGGTCACAAATCTACCTATAGATTGATTTTAAAATATACATATAACACCTATATATATCAATTAAAATCCAATAATCTAAAAAATAAATAGAATAGTTTATACTTTTTAATTATTCCGATCTAACCATAATTTTTAAACAAATAAATTTAATTAAAGCCTTGATACTCAAGATGAAATCCTTATGAATTCTAAGAGGAAAGTTAGATAAAACTCGCCTGAAAGTTTCGAAACGAAACCGACGCTTCAAGCTTTAATTATCTCTTCCAATTCCGACGTCCTCCTTTTCAGATTCGACCTCCTCCTTGACAGCCCTTCTTCTTCCTCTCTCTCTGTCTGTTTTATTTTTCTAACGTGTAAAACCTTTAACCCTAAAGCTTTATGTGTATTTTTATACACCTTAAATTCCAATTCCTATTCCAACTAGTATTATGAATTAAAATAATAACCTTTAAATAATTTATATCTATAAACATATATTATATTACATATATATATAAATATATTTTCCTTCCATAATTAACCCATTAGTTAATTAAATCATATATACATATATATATCAATAAATATATATCTATATATATCTTTCCATAACAATTATTAATTAATTATATATATATATAATTATATATATATATATATATATATATGTATATATATTTATAATTAATACAAAAGTGATCATTTAAATAATTAAATAACCACGGGCCTTCATTAATTAACCCAATAAGGTTTCATACAAGCCCAAGACCACATCTTTTGGTCCAACTTTCCTTAAACCCAATCCAATTAATTTAAATAAATAAGATAATTAATTAAATACTGAAATTAAAATAACTAATTACATGAAGCACATAAACAAATAAGAATTTACAACTAAGTCACACAATACCAATAAAATCAACACACCAATAATTCAATCAATAATCAACCACACAAACAATCAATCATCATACATAATCACGAAATATAACTTAATTAAAATAAGATAATTAATCTAGCACTCAATAAAATAAAATAAATCATTGAAAAATAAAATAAAATAATTAGTCCTAATTAATAAATCCTTTAAAAATATTGGGGCATTACAAAGCCTATAAATACAAGATTTTGCTTGTTTTAGTATCTTATGTAATTGTGCAACTTGTTTCAACTCAAGTTCAATTCCTAGACAAAATTAATTCCTTTAATTCAACTAATTGAAGATCTATGAATTCCAATATAATTTTATCCTGAATTACATATAAATATATAATGTATTTATATATTAAATATATAATGTATTTAATTAATTCCCTTGTTGGCTCACTTTTTGTTTTTCTTTTTCTTTTAAAGTAACTTTTGTTTATATACTTACATTTATATCATTTGTTTGAAGCATGCATTTTGCGCAGATTCTTGTGTGTAATATCAACCCATGAGCTGTGTCGCTGTGTCTGTTCGCATTTATGTTTGCAAATATTTAACATATGATTGTTAATTGTTTGAAAACAGGCAAGTGAATGCAGTAGAGCTCTTTGCAAGTGAATGCAGTGGAGTTGTTTGAAGCAGTTTAAAGCAATTAACATGATTGTTAATCGTTTCGCTCTGTTGCTGTAGTCGTACTGGGACTTGGTATTTCTTATCAGTAGTTTAGATAATTATACCATGTTGGATTACTTTATAATCTCTGGTTATTTTATAATACATGAGTGGCAAAACTTTGGACTTTGTATTTTGTGTAGGAATGACAAAATATGATAAGAATTGGCAGACTTTACATTGAGTTTATGTAATTGGCTTGACCTTTTTATTCTTTTTTTAACTTTTTGTGGGCTTCCTTGTCCAGAAAATATATTTGATTAATATTAAGCTGTACTTATGGCACATATTTGGTTAATTTCCTTTGCCTTTCAAAAAGAAAATGAAATAAAATAAAATAAGGTTGGGTGTACATGTTGGGCAGATTTGTGCCCTCTGTTGTACCACTTTTTAGTGCTAATGTGTTGTATACATGTACAACACAATTAAACCAAAGTGCAATATCAGTATTTCAATTCTCGATTAGTCATGTTACATCCTTCAAAAACTAAACCAAAGTGCAATATCACCATTTCAATTCTCGATTAATCGTGTTTCATTCTCAACTAATAGGAAATACAACACGATTAACTGATGCTTTAAATGATAGTATTGCACCTCAGTTTAACAATGTCTTGTAAGTGTACATCACATTTAAATATGATTTGAATGAAGAAGCACCATAACTGCTAGTTATGCTGGATATGCTAGAAACAGCAGAGGACTAACAATATGGTGTATTTGAGTTTCTATCAAAATGATTTGGCTGCATATAAGGTCTGCCATCTAAGAAGTAATCCTCTAATCACTTCAATGAGTTTTTCTGCTGTCTGGTACAGTATGAGAAGAGGTAAGATTTTCTGGTATATTTTGAAGATCACACCAGCTTTCTTGACTTTTTCACATCTAGGAATATTTCATAATTATGTTTCTCCTCTGTAATGTTATGAAATGTTCTCTAATTTTTAAAATATTCACAATCAGCAGATTTGCTTCATAGTTCCATTTGAGTGGCTATTTTTTTCAATTATTCATTCTTTTCTAGGTCTGCAGAATACTCATGTGGTGGTTGTGATGTTATTGTATGTATTTATATAGTTTTTACATTGATTTGGTGGATTCCCTTGTTTTACCAGTAAGAGGACTTGTTACTTATGAAAGGCTAGTGATCATTTCCAGGTATGTTTGATTTCATTATGGCTAATTGTGTCCTAACCTGTCTATTCATTCCTTTACTGTGTAAATCTCTTTATCTCTATATTTAACCTTCCATGATTTTATTATGGCTATAGAGTCCTAAGCTGTCCTAACCTGTCTGTGCTTTCATAATTTTATGTAAAACATTTTTCTCTGGATTTAACTTTCACGCATGAGAGATCTATTTATATGCAATTCTTCAATGGAACAAGAGCTTAGGGCTCACATTTTCTGATTCATGTAGTTTGAAGTTATATGCAACATGCTTCGGACTGGAAGTAGCTTAATTGAGGAGAAGTGGAAGTGTATTTATCTTCTATGGTGTTTCCCGATCGTGCACCCAGTGATTTATATCTTTATACTATTTTATTGGGGGAATTCAAAACAAAGAACTTTGTCTTGCTCATTCATCTGCATTTTGCCCTCACTTTCACGTTTTTCAGAATGTACTTCCCCTAATAATTTATGCATAGTCACATTAATGGTGGTATAGGGATAGTTGAAGCGGCTACTAATATCTGACCTTTAGACTGTTGTTAGGTGGTGAGGGAGAGCTTTCCTTTGTGAAGTATGGATATCATTAGTGCTTAATAAGGTATTTGCTATGTTGTTTGCTACAACTATTTGGGCTGTTTGGAGAGTGAAATCTCAGAGAGAGACCGAGGAGTTTGCCAGGACTGGTTTTTGAGATTATGGTGTCGATCACATTTCTTAATGTTGTTTTGCCTTTGTGTAAGACTCATTTTTTGTCTTGTTTTCCTTTGTTTCCAACTGTATTTGAAATGGTCCTTCTCGGTCTTCTTTTTGAGTTGTAATAAGTTGGGGGTGCCTCCAATTTTTCCATTGTTCTGAAAGCTTACTTTTGTTAATGGCAATTGACACATTTATAAAAAAAAAAAAAAAATTCCCCTTTTACTTAATTTACTTAATCTTTGGTAAAATATGGAAGACTAGTTGTAGTAGGAGGTAAGAGATGGATAGGTCGACCAAAAATAACATGGGTGAGATTATTAAAAATGACCTTAAAAAGTTTAATATCGTTAGTTTTTTGTTTGAGTTTATTGCTCTCATATTAAACCTTGGCCAAAATTGAATGTTCAATTCATATTCTTCTTTTATTTTTTGTTTTTATTTTTAGATTCTTCTCTAGTTGACAAGATCTATCACTGAAGACTTGGGATATGAATCCTTATGGCTGGCTCTCTATGGCATTGCTGTCTGTTTCCCCTTTCTCTCTTTTCCTAGGGTTAAACTTACAAATATTGTTAGCGAATGCTACACCCATATCTGCTTCTTTTGAGTTGCTTCTTTCTTCTACTGCAAATTTTCCTTTTCGGAGTGAAATTTGCAATTGAGGCACTTAGTACTAATGCTGTTTTTACTTGTCTGGATCAGTCACAAACTGCCAAGCAATAAAAAAACTGAATAAAGCGGATCATTTGGTTGCATGGCGGCTTTTGATTGACTCAGATCACGTGATTTTGGACTATTTAATAATTTTTCGTATGTCATCTTTTTTGGTGCATGCAAATTTACGTGTAGAAGTTAATAAACAAAACATTACCGAGTCGCGAGTAATTATTCATATTCGAGTATCATTGCTCCAAATCATGTTCAAGTTGGGTGTGTCTTTAATCTTGATTGAACGTGGGGTCATATTTGTGTAAAGGTCTTTTTGTCTGTCAATGTATTATTGTTTAGAAATATTTTGAAGTTATTTTCCTTGTCCTGCTTCTTTTCCGAATAAAAATCCGCAAAGTCATGTCACACACAATTTAATTGTAGCAAAGACTCTTGAATTGCAAGTAAGTTTATTTTAGAATGTGAATACCAGTTTTTTCTTTTTTATTCTTCGGAAAAACACATTAACTGATGATGTGATTACAAATTCAATTTTTCTTAGAAAAACCTAGACATGGATTTGAAGAAAAGAGAACTTGAAAGTTGGACTCTTGCTTGAAGGTTTGTATGTTTGTTTAAACTTTCGGAAGAAACAAAAAAAAAAAAAAAATCAACTGACAATAATAATAAGTGTAAAGTACAAAAAAATAATAAAAATAAAATAAAATAAAATAAAAACCAAAAGGGTGATTGGTTATTTACAATAAATACAAAAAAGTGGGGGACCCTACTCCCTTATTTGTTGCATAAATGATCAATTAAAAATTGTAGGTTTAGTAATTCACTGTAACTACTCAATGCAAAAATTATTTTTTCTCCAAAATTATGTTTACACTTCCTAAGTATTTCCCCACTTTCTAAAGTAGTAGGTAGATGGGTCAAAGTTATGTTTGGCTGGGCTTTTGGGGGCTCCAAAACTGGCTTTTATGTTCAAAAAGGCATTCTCAAAAAATTAGCATGTTTGGTGAGTGTTTTGAAACAGGCTTTCTTTAAACGCCGAAGTCATTCAAAGCCCATTAGTGTGAAGCTGAAAATACAAGCTTTCATAAACGCACGGGAAGCTGAACGGCACTTTAAGTAACAAATTTTGATTTCCAAAATCATCCTTATATATAATAAATATTACAGTACCATATTAACCTACCGAATTACAACATTTATTTTCTCTATGCGTTTTTGGAATAGAAAGAACGCCTACAGACAATGAATAAGAAGATTATTGGTTGACACCGGTGAGCAAAACTTGAAGACGAAGTTGCTTGAAGCTGATGATTATTGCTTAATTTGATGACTGAAGTATTTTCTGGTTTTGGTGAATTTTTTTATGATGCCATTAATCCTAAATTTTATTTACATATCACATGTATGTGTGTTTATATATATACATAGAGAGAAGGATGTATTTGGCAGTTATTGAAAGAACATCTGATAGGATAAGAATTGATTAAGGAACAACGGCTCGATAACTATTAATTAATGATATATTTGTTTGCTATGTAGAGAGATATGGATGATTGGGGTGTTCTGAATAATGATAATAATTAATTAAGGGTTAGTGTTGCTGTTAATTTCAATATTGAAAATAGGATAATGATTAGAGAGTGATTGAAAAGGGAGTGGAAACTTATTTGAGGTGTTGTGATTGCTCTTAATCTAATAATTGGTGAGATGTGAGACTCTTACAATTAAGCTATTCTATCAGCATAAATTATACTCTGACATAACGTCTAGTATTTGTCTACGGCAAGTTGTTTAGAGTGCTCATTATTTTCAAATTCTTTTATGATTCCAGATTTGTATTATTATCTGAATTATTCACACTTTTTTTCAATAGTTATTTTCTTCTTTTTTTTATTTAATTGTTGTTGCTGCTTGTTGAATGACGCCTTTTTTTTTTTTTTCTTTTTTTAAATATAAACAAATTAATAGTAAATTTGCATGTGCTTGAATATATAAATTCGGTTGTTTCTTTCACCTCAACATGTGATTATGAATTTCAACGTCACTGTGAAAATTTTGAAAGCTTACAACGTTTATTGTATTCACATAAAGTGATCTGCATTTCAATTTTTAATGTGAGTAAAGTTCGTAATTTGATAAATATACCATAGTCAATGGGATGGGTTTCTTTGCCAATTGACCTGGTATTATTGATTTGTGTTCACACTAAACTACTACTTGATATTTCCATCATTGCCAATTGACCTGGTTATTATTGATTTGTGTTCACACTAAACATAACTGCTACTTGATATTTCCATCATTGCTATTGTGATTGTATTCACCATTTTTTTGTGATAGCTTCTATTAAATGAAGAAAAAAATTATAACATCGTAAACAAGCATCAGAAGAAAGGGTCTGCTCAAAGGTAAAGCCAGTTAGCCAATGGCCAAAGCCCCCATCCAAAACTCACTTTAAAATAAGCCCCAAGTAGAGTTTTCTAACTGTTTTATAAAAGTACAAAAATTATCTCTTAATTTTTTATTAAGTTATTTTCTAAACTCTAATTTTTCTCCCCCCTCCTATTTTTTTTTTTTCTCTTTCCTAAAGTTATGCCTTCGGCTCTATCTCCGAACTTTTTTCTTTTCTCATTCTTCATCTTTCTAATTTTATTATCCACTCACCACTCACTTCTCTTTTTTATCTCTCACCTTTTTTATTATTATTTTTTTTTCTATTTTTTTCACTGTTTTTCTCTTTTATTGCGTCCCAAATGTTAGAACACCAGACATTGAACTAAATATATTGATCCTACAAACATTTTCTTTTTAACATTATAATTTTTCTTTCCAATATAAATTTCATTATTAGGGTGTTCATTTTTTTTTTTTTGCAACTTGTCACATATCAACTCTACCTTCCTTTTGATTGGGATGTTTACTTTTCCATTAGTATTCTGTTTGAATAATGACATTGTTTTCTCCGCCTTTAACAGGAAGGAGCACATTCCCACTTGCATGCAATTGATCAAATACCCCTTATTCATTCGACCTTCCCTTTGATTCCCGTTTGAAATATAGCAAGACGGTATGTTGCACGAATATTTTTTAAATAAAAGTTAGTAGCACCCCACATAGACGGACAAGCACTGGCCAATGGCCTTTTTTCACACTTTTCTTTGTGTTTTTCATTTATTTATTTTTAAAAAAATCCCAAGTTGTAGGCATTTATGTGATGTTGGTCTGTGTTGAATCATTTAATAAGATAATAGTAATTGAGAAAAATGTTTGACGAATAATTAGAATTATTTTAGTATCATATCTTAATTTCATAGTAAAATGGAAAGTCAAAGTTGTACATATTATTGTTGTACGTATCAAATTAATGAGCCATGCTATGTAAATTGTTGAATATTTAAAAAATAATTAAGATGTGAAACTACAGGGCTAGATGAGTCAGAAGCTTTTATCACCACACCAAATGAATTCAAGAGGAATGTGGTTAGACTTGGTAGTCCATGTCAATTCCGTTATTTGGTTGTAGTTATATTGATATGCTTAGAACTGGAGGCATTCATTTAATATATATATATTTTCTTCTCTTATTTGTTCAAATTTAACCCATTTTTTTTTTACCTATTTTGTGTTGATAGATAGCTAACCAATTTGGTGGGTCGTCATCTCTAAATCAACTATCTGAAGAAAAAATAAATAAATAAATAAATAACGGAAAAAGCAGTATGGAATAAAAAATGAACCTTTCTCAGTAAGGAGAGTTGGAATAACGTTATCTAAAACTTCCAAACTAGAACAGGATAGAGATATGATAAAAAAAAACAGATGAAATATCATAGGGATAGTACAAAAACAGAATGGAAGATATGGTATAAGCTAAAAAAGGAGGAAACTGGGCTTGGATGGGACGACGAGAAAAATACAGTCGTGGCGAGTGACGATTGGTGGACCAACTACTTGCTGGTATATAACAATATTTATGTTTTGTTATATGAATCGCATGTATTACTTTGTTAAATGTTTTATTACATGAATTGCATGAACTATTTTGTGATTATATGTTAATGTTAAACAGGCTTACCCAGATGTAGCTGAGTTTCGAGAAAAGGGAATTGAATACTCATATGAGCTAACATCTCTTTTCAAAGATGGGGTAGCATTGGGTAACTTATCTTATGCTCCTTGGCAAGGAATGTTACGAAAAGATAATGTTGGACCTTGTCGAGTCGAAGATACACAGGATACTCAAGAAGATGCAAATATTACAATGCATAACGAATAAGAACATATGGATTTTGATAAAAATCAAGAGACTGATGATGCTGATACAGCTCATAGGAAGTCAAGGGATTTCATTCCACCACCTAAGAAGTGTCGTAAAGCGTCATAAAGCAACAAATGTTAATGACACGCTTGAAAGAATTTGTAATGCAATTGTGTCTAAGGCAGCAAATCGTGGTGATGGTACAATTAAGGAATGTATAGACTTATTGAATCAAATGACTGAAGTACCAAAAGGAGGAGATTCATACATGTTTGCTTATGACACCTTGTTCTTGCAAAAAGATCTACGAGAGCTATTTGTTGCACTTGGAGAGCAGGAGTTACACTTGGCTTCAAAATCGACACATGTCTTATAATACCCCTTATTCATAATTATTTTTAGTTTTCTTTTTTGAAATTATCATTATGCAATTTTATTTATTTAGAGATGAATAGTGTTAACATACTCAAAGTTATTTTGAGAGAATATTCATATGTGTTATTTTTGTTTTCATTTATTAATATCAATGCTTTCGTTTAGATTTTGTTAATTTGCTATTCCTTTTTTTTTTTCATATCAATAATTAATATATTGTATTGGTTTTGACAAATAACATTCTTTGTGACAGTTAGGGAATTTGATGAAATGGTGACAGATGCACTAGTGGTTGTTGCAGTTTGTGTTGCGAATAATCATCACAAGACCTTTATTGTGAAAGAAGCAAGCAGAAATTCAAGTTACATTAGACATTAATTTGTAATAGATATATTAAATAGAAATCCAATTATTTGTCATGAATTATTTCGCATGGAAAAACATGTATTTTTACGACTTTGTCAAGAGCTCAAAAGAAGGGACTTATTGGAGGATAGTCGTGAAATTTCTGTTGAGGAGCAAATGGCCATATTTCTTATGACAAGTAGGCATAATGAAAGAAATAGGATGCTACAAGAACGATTTTCAACACTCTGGTGAGACGATTAGTAGGCTTTTTAACACAATTCTAAAGGCTCTAGTAACCTTCTCAATGTCAATTATTGTGCCTCCTTCGTTCAATGATGTCCCTAACTATATATGCAACAATCCCAAATATTGGCCTCATTTTAAGGTAATTTTTATACTTTTTTCATAATTAATTATATTATTACGTTTTACTATATATTTAATAATTATTTGATTATTGACTTTATAACAAATTTCATTCTAGGGTTGTATTGGTGCGATTGATGGAACACATGTTGATGCAGTAATACAAGTAGATCAACTACTTCCATATCGTGGACGTAAAGGAGATTGCACACAAAATGTGATGATTGTTTACTCATTTGATATAAAATTCACATTTGTTTGGGCGGATGGGAGGGATCGGCTCATGATTCCCGTATACTTCACGAAGCTATTCATAACCAACATTTGAACTTTCCGAAACCTCCAAGTGGTTTGTATTATTGCTTTTAATTTACATTTTTATATTTTATTATATAACTTATTACTTGTGACATTTTCTTTATAGGTTATTTACTATGTTGTTGATGCTGGATACCCTAATATGGTGGGATATTTGGCACCATATAAAGAAGTACGTTATCATTACCAAAATTTTGAAGAAATCGCCAACCAAGAGGATATAAAGAATTATTTAACTATGTTCATTCATCGTTAAGAAATTTAGTTGAACATTGTATTGGTGTTTGGAAGGCCAGGTGGCCAATTTTAGAACACAGCTTCTTTTCCATTCCCAACACAAAGATTGATTGTAGTTGCATCAATGACATTGCACAACTTTTTACGACAAGAAGCAATAGCTAATGCTGAATTTCGACAACATGACAACAATGAAGGTTATGTTAGTGATAACGACGATCTTGATAGGCATACTACAGTGGACTAGCAAATTCATGGAGAAATGAGCATTATACGTGATGGGATTGCTAATTCAATGTGGTAGATTAGTAGATAAATCATTCCAAAGTATTTTTTATGCCATTAAATAGTGGTCTGAATTTTTGTTTAATTTTTCTTTTTGTCAATTATTGTTTATTTTGGAATTAGTAGTTAAATTATTTATACAATTTGGCAAATTCATTTGTCATTAGAAATTTATTATCTTCTTAAATAAATTTACATTATTTATTTGTTAATATAATTATTATGCAATTTTATTGGTACAAATATTTTTATGTGGTTTTTTCTTTAATGACAAAATAACAAGGAGGCTCATTTTTAGCCCATAGCTATAGGAAAGAAAGATAAGAGAGCAATACTTGTTGGGGATAATTAACTCCCTCCAACCCACTCAACGATCGGCTGTTGTTGAAAATTAAATCCCTCCTTCATCACACACAGCGGAAGCATCATTACATCACATCAACACAAGCATATATGGAGATAACAATCATACACATCAATTGTAATACCCCCTAATTTTGGAACACGGATTGATCAAGTCCGCGCACAAAATCAAGGGATATCAAAACAATTTAAGTATTTAACAAGCACAGAATACAAAGATGAATAATAAAGAATAAATAAACCGCTGAAGAAAACTAATAAATAAATATTACTTAATGATTCTCTAATAATTACAATTCGGAAATCCCATAACTCAAGGACCCCTTAAAACATTATCCAATAATCCAATACTATTTAAAAGTACACAAGATGAATAGACGAATGACAGTCTCCCAGCTGCGGATCCTCAACCTCGAGACTGGAACCTCTAATAACCTGAAAAATAAATCGTGGGTTAAACCCTACGAGCAAGTTCACTCTACCAGGCCTCTGAAAACCAATAAGCAGATCATCTCTGATCAAAACCAAACCTAATAAAGTTTTAACTTTAATAAAGCACGATATACACGTCTATATATAATTATATATACTATACTAATCACATCCATTAATAGGTTTATTAAATTTCCATACCTATTAAATAATTATTAAAATAATATTCATACCTAGACCAATCTACCATTTCATTTTATAAAAACTCCTTTGACCTTAATCCCATCCTAGTCAGTTGTTTAATCATTTAAACAACAAATTATAATAAAAGAAATACTCTATTTAATCCCAACCCGATAATGATTTTAATTGTTTAAATCACATATCAAAAATCCAAGTTTTGACAAATCATCCACGTCTTCCCCAATATTATTTTATTAATGTAAAATAATACACTAACCAGTAAGTACTAAACTATTCTCATTTAAGAATATCTAACCCTAATCCAATCCATACATACAACAACCATAGATGATATATTAATCATCTAACACATAACAACGTAATTATGCTTTGGCAAATCAACCATGCCATTGTAAATATTTTTATTTATATATTGGCAATTCAACCATGCCTCCATAAGTATATTTATTTATATATTGGCAATTCAACCATGCCTCCGTGTATGTATATTTATACATTGGCAATTCAACCATGCCTCCACAGGTATATTTATTCATACATTTAATTAGCAATTCATCCATGCTTTCCATATATGTATTCTATTCATACAAATACTTAGGTAATATATTTAATCATTTGACAATTCATCCATGCCCACACTTTAACCATGAATTAACTTTAAAATTAACAATACGCTAAATCATACATAGTCATCACATGCATATTATACGCATATCATTAATTTAACAACCAGCCTATTAAGATATGCCAAATAAGAATGATAATATTAATCATCTTAAATGATTTATATATATATATACCTACACATATGTTATTTAATGTATATATGCGTTTAACACCTTCTTTAATAATCCTTGATTATTTAAAATCAATATACATACATATATATATATATATATATTCATCCTTCCATACAACTCATAGACAAATTAAACTATATATACACATATATAAATAATTATATATATATATATATATATATATATATATATATACACTTCCTTCCATAACAAATTATTAATTTATTATATTTACACAAATTAGTGCAACTAAATATGTCAGAAATAGTTTCCTTTAAATACTCCATATTGGTTTAAATAGTTTTCCGACACTTTCTCACTAAAACATAAATATCTCCTAGTAGGATGGGAATCTGATAATGAAATTGGTACCATTGGAAAGAAGACGAAAAATCCTTGAATTTGAGCTCAAGAATGACCCACTTTCGATTTAAAATGACTAAGTTATGACCGTTTTAATTTCTAGTGTCGAATTAGGCCAACATAGTTTCCCACGCGCGCCCACGTGCTTACTATGCACTTGCACGCGCTGGATTCAAGCCTCCTTGTGTGCTGGTATTGGCTAAGCTCTTTCAGCTACCGTGAGCTCACCACACTGAATCCATCACTTCCTTTATGCCGCATCCAATGGTCATAAATGAGTGCGCAAATGAACACGCTCACACTAGATTATTTTCTATTAACTATAATAGATCTAAGGTCCAGATCAGCGAGTGCACCATCTTCTCATGGTCTGCAATACACCAAATAATCCCATAGTTGACCAGACCACTTCTATGGTCCAGATACACATGCGCACCAAAGTTTTATGCGCCGCGATGCACCATATCAATTCACATAAGTTTAATTAATCTAATGGCCCTAATTGGCGTATACACCCTATTATCCTACACCGCGCCGCACTGGATCAATTCTTTATTGTGCCGCCGCTCCACATGCGCCAGTTACCTAGTATATATATATATATATATATATATATATATATATATATATATATATATATATATATAATTATTTTCCTAACAAATAATAGGAAAATAAATCCTAATAAATTCCTAAAAATATCAGAAAAAATCCAGAAAATTACAGAACAATTCTAGAAAATAAAGAAACCATAATTAACTCTCTTGGGTCACAAATCCACCTATAGATTGATTTTAAAATATACATAACACCTATATATATCAATTAAAATCCAATAATCTAAAAATCAAATATAATAGTTTATACTTTTTAATTATTCCGATCTAACCATAATTTTTAAACAAATAAATTTAATTAAAGCCTTGATACTCAAGCTGAAATCCTTATGAGTTCTAAGAGGAAAGTTAGAGAAAACTCGCCTGAAGGTTTCGAAACGAAACCGACGCTTTAAGCTTTAATTATCTCTTCCAATTCCGACGTCCTCCTTTTCAGATCCGACCTCCTCCTTGTCAGCCCTTCTTCTTCCTCTCTCTCTGTCTGTTTTATTTTTCTAACGTGTAAAATATTTAACCCTAAAGCCTTATGTGTATTTTTATACACCTTAAATTCCAAATCCTATTCCAACTAGTATTATGAATTAAAATAATAATCTTTAAATAATTTATATCTATAAACACATATATATATAAATATATATTCCTTCCATAATTAACTCATTAGTTAATTAAATCATATATACTTATAAATATCAATAAATATATATCTATATATATATCTTTCCATAACAATTATTAATGAATTATATTTATATATAATTATATATATATATAAATATAATTGATACAAAAGTGATCATTTAAATAATTAAATAACCACGGACCTTCATTAATTAACCCAATAAGGTTTCATACAAGCCCAAGACCACATCTTTTGGTCCAACTTTCCTTAAGCCCAATCCAATTAATTTAAATAAATAAGATAATTAATTATATACAGAAATTAAAATAACTAATTACATGAAGCACATAAACAAACAAGAATTTACAACTAAGTCATATAATACCAATAAAATCAACACACCAATAATTCAATCAATAATCAACCATACAAACAATCAATCATCATACATAATCACGAAATATAACTTAATTAAAATAAGATAATTAATCTAGCACTCAATAAAATAAAATAAATCATTGAAAAATAAAATAAAATAATTAATCCTAATTAATAAATCTTTTAAAATTATCGGGGTATTACATCAATGCACAACACAATATTTTACATGGTTCACCCAACTCTAGGGTTACGTCCATGGGAGAGAGAGATTTCACCATTATGAATAAAGAAAGAGAATATACAATCACATGTCAAAACCCCACTCACTCACTCATCATCTCTTTTGAGGTTACATGTATACACTCGGGAATTACATATACTCTCCCCTCTCCTCATAACACTCACCCTTAAACCCCTTACATCTTTTCTCTTTTCTCTCTCACTCTCTAAACCCCTTATACCCATCTCTATTTATAGAGTCTTCAAAACTCAATTTCTTGTTGGACAAGTATTCCTCAAATTCAATTTCTTGTTGGACAAGGATCAACTTACCTACAAGGAGTTACCAAATCCTTCTTCAACTCTAAAATAGTAGGTATAACTTCTTTCCCAATTCTTTAGCCTTTTTCCCAAAGTCTTCTGAATTCCAAAACCAATCAGGAAACTATTTCTCGCAGCTTCCAAAACGAAAAAGGAAACTAATTTTTTGCACACAAATTGTGAGCCACAAACCCAACAATACTCCTACCTATCAAGGCTATAATTTTTCCATGTATTCGGAGCATGGTAGCTACACAATTTATTTGGCACTCTTAAATCTTATTGCAAATGTCACCAACAAACAATAAAAGAGGGCCTTGGAAAGGTGTAATGCCCGATTAAGACCAAAAGAAAGAGAAGTCTTACTCATATACGGTTAAATAATTATATAAGGGTATTATTGTAAACTTACATTTATTTTATACCAAAAGGACTTTGGTCATTTTGTTTCCAAACGAGTAAAATAATTTTTACAGCTAAAACAACTTCTCAAAAGCCATATGTTCACCGAAAGTTATTTATTTATTTTTATTTTTTATCAAATTCCTTTCAACAAAGTCATTCCTATAAGTCCTTTATAATAAAAAGGACTTTTTTATTTTGAAAGCTCCTCCTAATGCAACCCAAGTCCTCCAAAATCCGAATTTGCAGATAATCTTATTAAAATATATTTTGTGCACAATATGCTCCATGAACTATCACATTCTATTACAAAATGCTCCCATACGGGGCTATTTTTTATTAAATGATTGTAATGTCATTTCTTATTGAATTACACTTAATTCATTTTTCTTATTAAAATAAATTATTAAAAATATTCATACTAATTTGATGAGATATTTGTCATTAAATTTGCATAAATTTACCTTTAATTCTTGAAATTAATTATTTAAATTATAATCTTAAGAAGAATATTTTAATAGAATTTAAGTAAATTCTTAATTTGTCATGAATAAATTTCACGAAAAAGAAGATATTTTTTATTAAAGTGATTTATTAATTTTTCATGAATATATTGTATGAAAATGTAGTTATTTTTTTTAAGGTAAAAAAGTTTAAAATGAGTATAATAAGTTTTATTACAAGTAGTAAAGTTTTAATAAAGTTAATTATTTCAGAAAATGGTGGTTACAACATTATTTATTTATTTCCATTTTTATGATAAATTGATACATATAATAAAATTAAGATACATAGTATAATTAATATTTAGATAAGAGAAAAAATAATAAATATAATATAATAAGAAATGATAAATTAAAAAAGAAAGGCTAAAATAGTATTTTAATTAATTTATCCTTAATTGCAATAAATTATTAGTTTTACCTCAACAAATTTTTTTTTTACTCTGACAATAATAGTAAAAAATGATAATAATAATAATAAAAATAAAAGAATTCTCCAAATCATAGGTGAAGTCCAGTCCAATTTTACTAATAGGTGCACATTATGTGGACATGTCTGCACATGTCTGCAGCCCAAACGAAGTTTTACAATAGATGACCCACTTTAATGAGTCGTTCAATATCTCACAACATTAAATAGCCTCTTTTTTTTTTTTTTTTTTTTTTTTTTTTTTTTTTAACGGTAGCCTCTTAATCACACTCTCTCACTAGGGTTTTGCCTGAAACTTGTGGAAAGATCGAGCACGGGACAACATTACGTATTGATTCAAATCCTGTAATAATTTAGGTCTTGTCGAACGTGACTTGCCTAGGATTTTCTGTTCAAATAACACGTTAGATAGTAGTTTAGAAAACCGAATCAAACTCACATTAAATTTCCTTAAACAATACATCAGAACACATGAGAATTTAATTTATGCTCTTAAGCGATCTATCCATGCTGACCTGTGCAACGTTCAGAAAGTTATGGTGCCAAATATCAACACTCTGCTGACGCATGACGTGCCTGAATCCCATATTGCGAAACTAGTTTTTTTTTTTTTTTAAAAAAAAGGAAAACTAGTCATGTAGTTTATAATTTTGGGAGAATATAAATAGGTCATGTAGGTTAAAAAGGTTATAAATGAGTAATTTAGTATTTTTATATTATAAGGGTTATATGGTCATTTAGAAAGAAAAAAAATAGCACACACATGTAACGACGGTCAAATAATTTATGCCGGTGATCGAATTGTAATTGCAACCAAGTTGCTTAGGTCAGGGTTTAATTCCATGTTTTTTGTACTTCAAGAAGATTTATTGCATTTTGGCCCATAATTGAGAGAGTTTATTGCTATTTACCCTAAGTTTTATTTAAATTAAAATAGTACTATATACTTCTATAAGCTAGTACTATTAAAATTTAGATCTAATGCTACGTGGTCTCATAGAAATAAGCTGATATTTAAATATACATAATACGCATAGATCTGCTTGTTTATATCCGTCCAGCTCCCCCGCAGGTTTTGGTTGTTACTATGGCTTCTTCGGGCTCTAGTGGCGGTTCTGGCTCTTCTGAAGAACACGAAGCATCAGTGAATCAAGCAAAACGAAATTTTTCTAGAAAAATTTATGACATCGAACACCTCGATCCGGAAGTCGAAGAAGCTGAACGCAAGTACCGATAACAGATTGCGGCTAGCGAAGTATGTGTTCTTTCTCTATTCTAATGCCCTCAATATTATGGTCGATTTATATATTTGTGTGCGTGCGCCTAATTTTTGTGCACATTATATATACTATACATGTAGGGGTTTGATTGTGATGATTATCCTCCTGATATCGGTGAGGTGGGTTATATTGTACCGTATCTCATGCCCAACAAAGAGTTTCGTAATACTAAAAATATGAATGAACTCATCAACTCCTCGATAATAGCAATGAAGGACTACAATGAGAAACATGTACGTTTTTTGTTTTAAATGATAAAATTGCATGAATATTTCTCCTTTTGAATTCTGACCACTCTTTTTAATATCCTATAATTTCTTGTCGGATACAAATTTCAAGTTTGTGAAGGTGTTGAAGGCAAATTCGCTGGTTGTTCAGGGTATCATTTTTTATATTACCGTTGAGGCTAAGGGTGATGATAATGACGCTGATGAGGGTGCGACTGAAATGTTTCAAGCTAAGGTGTATTTGGGAATAGGGACGGTAGAGCCTGAGCTCATGATGTGCAGGCTCAGACCTAAACAGGTGAAGTTAATTCATCAATTGGACAGCAATTTATTTTGATTTTTTTCATTTTTGTTGTATACTTTGATGGCCTTAATTGTTTGTTGTGTTTGTTGGTATTCGATATACCTATAGAGCCAATAAGTACTTGTGTGTGTGTGTGTGTGTGTGTAGAATAATTGGTTCTCAATTCTCAGTTTGAAAACAGGCAAGTGAATGCACTATGTTTGCAAATATTTAACATATGATTGTTAATTGTTTGAAAACAGGCAAGTGAATGCAGTAGAGCTCTTTGCAAGTGAATGCAGTGGAGTTGTTTGAAGCAGTTTAAAGCAATTAACATGATTGCTAATCGTTTCGCTCTGTTGCTGTAGTCGTACTGGGACTTGGTATTTCTTATCAGTAGTTTAGATAATTATACCATGTTGAATTACTTTATAATCTCTGGTTATTTTATAATACATGAGTGGCAAAACTTTGGACTTTGTATTTTGTGTAGGAATGACAAAATTTGGCAGACTTTAAATTGAGTTTATGTAATTGGCTTGACCTTTTTATTCTTTTCTAACTTTTTGTGGGTCCAGAAAATATATTTGATTAATATTAAGCTGTACTTATGGCACATATTTGGTTAATTTCCTTTGCCTTTCAAAAAGAGATAAAATAAAATAAGGTTGGGTGTACATGTTGGGCAGATTTGTGCCCTCTGTTGTTCCACTTTTTAGTGCTAATGTGTTGTATACAAGTACAACACAATCAAACCAAAGTGCAATATCAGTATTTCAATTCTCCATTAATCATGTTACATCCTTCAAAAACTAAACCAAAGTGCAATATCACCATTTCAATTCTCGATTAATCGTGTTTCATTCTCAACTAATAGGAAATACAACACGATTAACTGACGCTTTAAATGATAGTATTGCACCTCAGTTTAACAATGTCTTGTAAGTGTACATCCCATTTAAATATGATTTGAATGAAGAAGCACCATAACTGCTAGTTATGCTGGATGTGCTAGAAACAGCAGAGGACTAACAATATGGTGTATTTGAGTTTCTATCAAAATGATTTGGCTGCATATAAGGTCTGCCATCTAAGAAGTAATCTTCTAATCACTTCAGTGAGTTTTTCTGCTGTCTGGCACAGTATGAGAAGAGTTAAGATTTTCTGGTATATTTTGAAGATCACATCAGCTTTCTTGACTTTTTCACATCTAGGAATATTTCATACTTATGTTTCTCATCTGTAATGTTATGAAATGTTCTCCAATTTTTAAAATATTGACAATCAGCAGATTTGCTTCATAGTTCCATTTGAGCGGCTATATCTTTCAATTATTCGCTTCTTTTCTAGGTCTGCAGAATACTCATGTGGTGGTTGCGATGTTATTGTGTGTATTTATATAGTTTTTACATTGATTTGGTGGATTCCCTTATTTTACCAGTAAGAGGACTTGTTACTTATGAAAGGCTAGTAGTGGTCATTTCCATGTGTGTGTGATTTCATTATCGCTAATTATTCGTATGTGTCCTAACCTGTCTATTCATTTCCTGTACTGTGTAAATCTCTTTATCTCTATATTTAACTTTCCATGATTTTATTACGGCTATAGAGTCCTACAAGTCCTAAGCTGTCCTCACCTGTCTGTTCTTTCATAATTTTATGTAACATATTTTTCTCTGGATTTAACTTTCACGCATGAGAGATCTATTTATATGCAATTCTTCAATGGAACAAGAGCTTAGGGCTCACATTTTCTGATTCGTGTAGTTTGAAGTTATATGCAACATGCTAAGGACTGGAAGTAGCTTAATATTGTATGGGATATTTGAATTGAGGAGAAGTGGAAGTATATTCATCTTCTATAGTGTTTCCCGTGCACCCAGTGATTTATATCTTTATACTACTTTTATTGGGGGAATTCAAAACAGAGAACTTTGTCTTGCATCATTCATTTTGCTCTCACTTTTACGTAGTCAGAATGTACTTCCCCTAATAATTTATGCATTTTCACATTAATGGTGGTATAGGGATAGTTGAAGCGGCTACTAATATCTGACCTTTAGACCGTTGTTAGGTGATGAGGGAGAGCTTTCCTTTGTGAAGTATGGATATCATTAGTGCTTAATAAGGTATTTGCTATGTTGTTTGCTACAACTATTTGGGCTGTTTGGAGAGTGAAATCTCAGAATTCACCAAAACTGTAGGAGAGAGACTGTGGAGGTTGCCAGGACTGGTTTTCGAGATTATGGTGTGGATCACGTCTTAATGTTGCTTTGCCTTAGTTTAAGACTCATTTTTTGTCTTCCTTTGTTTCCTACTGTATTTGAAATGGTCCATTTCAGTCTTCTTTTTGAGTAGTAATAAGTGGGGGGGTGCCTTCAATTTTTCTTAATCTTTGGTCAAACATGGAAGACTAATTGTACTAAGAGGTAAGAGATGGAGAGGGCGACAAAAATAATATGGTTGAAATTATTAAAAATGACTTCAGAAAGTTTAATATTGTTGCAGTTGTTTGTTTGAGTTTATTGTTCTCATATTAAATGTTAAACCTTGGCGTGTTCAATTCATATATATATATATATATATATATTATTTTCTTTTAATTTTTAGATTCTTCTCTAGTTGACAAGATCTCTCATTGAAGACTTGGGATATGAATCCTTATGGCTGGCTCTCTATGGAATTGCCGTCTGTTTCCCCTTTCTCTCTTTTCCTAGGTTTAACTTACAAATATTGTTAGCAAATGCTACACCCATATCTGCTTCTTCTGAGTTGCTTCTTACTTATACTGCAAATTTTCCTTTTGCGGAGTGAAATTTGCAATTGAGGCACTCAGTACTAAAGCTGTTTTTGCTTGTCCGGATCAGTTATGCTTGTCCGGATCAGTCACAAGCTGCCAAGCAACCAAAAACAACTGAATAAAACGGACCATTTGGTTGCATGGCGGATTTTGATTGGTCAGGATCACATGGTTTTGGACCATTTAATGTCATTTTTTTCGGTGCATGCAAATTTACGTGTAGGAGCTAAGTCGCATAAAGCGGTCATTTTTCTCGGTGCATGCAAATTTACGTGTAGGAGCTAAGTTACATAAAGCGGGAGCAAGAGTGGGAACGTGAAAGTGAAAGTGGCAAAATTAAGTTAGAAATAGTAAGGATTTGAGCAAGAGCACGCTTAAAGCGTGAGAGCGATACCTGTTAAAAATAATTGTGTGACTTGATGTAAGAGTTGTATAAAACAAACGAAACATCACAGAGTTATTAATCATATTCCAGTATCATTGCTCCAAATCATGTACAAGTTGGGTTTGTCTTTAATCTTGATTGAATGTGGGATCAAATTTGTGTAAAGGTCTTTTTGTTTGTCAATTCATTACTGTTTAAAAATATTTTGAAGTTATTTTCCTTGTCCGGCTAATTCTTTTACGAATAAAAATCCGCAAGTCATGACACACACCCTTCAATTGTAACATAGACTCTTGAATTGCAAATTTGCAAGTAAGTTTATTTTAGAATGTGAATACAAGTGGTATGTGTTTGTTTGAATTTTTGAAAAAGAAAAAAAAAAAATGAAATAGTCTTCAAATCAATAAACTATAATAATAAGTGTAAAGTGCACAAAAATAATTAAAAAAAATAAAATAATAAAAAAATCAAAAGAGTAGTGATACTCACACCTAGTGAATTACTTAACTGAATGACTTTTTATTAGTTATTTACGCTAAATACAAGAAAATGAAGGGCTTCACTCCCTTATTTGTTGCATAAATGACCCATTAAAAACAGTGATAAAATTAATTATAGAAGATGTAATTAATGCGTCTTTTCTTATTTTATTGGAATTATGAAATTTCAACTTATAGGACCAAATTACCCTTTTATATTATTTCCTCTTTCTTTCCTTTGTTTGTTGCATATATTATAACTTTATATGTTCACCTTGATGGATTTTTTATTGGGTTTTTTGTAATTTAATTGAAATAATGTTATGTTAATATGTGAAACAAGAGAAATATGGTTTTCTAATCTATTCACAATATGGTAAATTACTATATATGTGTGGGAACAAAGAAAAGGAAATAATTGAAAAAAAAAAAAAAGGCAAGAAACAATCAATTTACATAAGATTTTTTTTTTTTTTTTTTTCCTTTGTTTAATATGGATTTAGAGAATAGAGGGGAGAAACACAGAGAAACCGAGTATATAAATAGTTAAAAACAATTGAAAAAAATATAGAGAGAGGGGAAAGAATAAGGTATGTAAGCAAAGAAAAAATCAAAATTATACAAGTGTACATGTACAAGTAGGATAGAAAAGAAAGAATAAATATAAAAGGGTAATTTAGTCTTAAAAGTTGAAATTTCATAGTTTCAATAAAATAGGAAAAAATGCATTAATAACATCTATAATTTGATTTTTCAACCAATAAAAGGTGCAACTGTAAATTGACAGTCGCTTGCGCAACTGTGAATATCACTCCCCTTCACTGCAATTACTCTGTGCAAAAATTATTATTTTTTTTCAAAATTATGTTATACTTATTAATGACCTTGTAGCCTGATGGTACCCCATTTCTAAAGTAGTAGGTAGAGGGTTCAAGTTTTTACAGGGGCAAAAGTGAATGTGTTAGTGTGTTTTTTGTCTGAAAGAAAAAAATCTTATGTCCAAAATCCGAACTTGCAGATAATCATATTGAAGTATATTTTGTGCACAATATGCTCCATCAACTATCACATTTTGTTACAAAATGCTCCCATACCGGGGTTATTTTTTATTAAATGATTATAATATCATTTCTTATTAAATTACACTTAATCCATTTTTCTTATTAAAATAAATTAAGAAAAATATTCATACTAATTTGATGAGATATTTGTCATTAAATTTACATAAATTTACCTTTAATTCTTGAAAATTAATTATTTAAATTACAATCTTAAGCAGAATATTTTAACAGAATTTAAGTAAATTCTTAATTTGTCATGAATAAATTTCATGAAAAGAAGGTATTTTTTATTTAAGTGAGTTTCTTTTTTTTTTTTTTTTTTTTTTTTTTAACGGTAAAAATGTTTAAAATGAGTATAATAAGTTTTATTACAAGTAATAAAGTTTGAATAATAAGTTAATTATTTCAGAAAATGGTGGTTACAACTTTATTTATATATTTCCAATTTTATGATAAATTGATACATATAATAAAATTAAGATACATAGTATAATTAATATTTAGATAAGAGAAAAAATAAATAATATAATATAATAAGAAATGATAAATTTAAAAAGAAAGGCTAAAATAATATTTTAATCAATTTATCCTTAATTACAATAAATTACTAGTAATACTTCTAGAGTATTTTATTATTATTTTTTTTTGACACTACTCTTCTGATAAATAATAATAAAAAATGATAATAATAAAAATAAAAGAATTCTCCAAATCATAGGTGAAATCTAGTCCAATTTTACTAATAGATGCAGTCTAGGAATGGTCACGGATCGGATCAGATTATACATTAATTTTAATTCGATCCACTCCCCACGGATTAGACAAATCTTAATCCATCACCAATCTGTTATTTCACGGATCGGATCAAATTGAATCCGCAGATTGAATTTAATCTAAATTATCCATTATTATTATTATTATTATTTATAATTAATATTATTTATTTGTCTTTTAATCATAACCCAATAAATAAAATTTTAATTTATTTATATTAATTTATATATTTAAATAATTATTAATTAATACAATTTATTAAATTATTATTAACTAATTAAATTAATTAATATATTATTAATTATATCTGACTTTTTAACAGCCCATGAATTCTATGTTTTTTTTTGTCCGTCACCGATCCATTGCGTAGTATTCGGATTCGCACAGATCAAACCAAAATCTGATCGAATTCAAGGATTCAAAGAATATTTTGTGCACATTATGTGGACATGTCTGCAGCCCAAAAGAAGTTTACAATAGATGACCTACTTTTATGAGTCGTTTACTTCTCTCAATGTCTCGCATCATTAAACACACCCTCTTCAAAATCACACTCACTAGGGTTTTGCCTGAAACTCGTGGACGGGAGAGTGACATTCAAATTGCTCAACCCTATGGCGTTCAGATCCTGTAAGTCTATATCACCCATGTTCCATTTCATATACAACACTCTCATATATCATAGAATCAATCATAATAAACACACATTTGTTCATTTTGTCGAAACCCAATCAATAGCAGACAACTTAAATTTCACCGAGAAACAAGGTCTCACGATCTCTTAACTCACAAAGTCATGTGGGTTGTCTCTAAAATCTGCTATCTCGGCTTCTAAGAAGAAGGTCAACATTAAGAGCACAGAGAAACCGGACTCGGTTCTTGAGCTCCTGAGGTCGCATGGGTTCACTGAAAAACACATTTCACACCTAATTTCTAAAAGCCCAAATTTAATTTTGGCTGATCCAGAGACAAATTTGAGACCCAAAATTGAGTATTTTGAATCTTTGGGTCTTGTCGGACCTGACTTGCCTAGGATTCTCTGTTCATATAACATGTTAGATAGCAGTTTAGAAAACCGAATCAAACCCACATTAAATTTCCTTAAACAATACGTAAGAACCAATGAGAATTTAATTTATGCTCTTAAGCGATCAATCCATGCTGACCTGTGCAACGTTCAGAAAGTTATGGTGCCAAATATCAACACTTTGCTGGCTCATGATGTGCCTGAATCCCATATTGGAAAACTAATCATGTCGCAGCCTAGCGCACTAATGTCGAGTGTTGATGTGTTTGAAGAGGCTACAGATGCAGTTCAACAAATGGGTTTTGATCCCAAAAAAACAACATACTTATGGGGTATCCATTCAATGTTGATGAATGCCAAACTCAGCTGGGAAAAGAAGAAGGAAGCTTATATGAGCTTTGGTTGGTCTGAAAGCACATTTAATTCAGCATTTAAATTGGAACCGATGTGTATGCTTTCCTCACAGAAGAATATCAGGGAACTGATGGATTTCTTAGTGAACAAGGCGGAGTTAAGAGCATCTGAGATTGCTAAACACCCAAAACTTTTTCGATATAGTTTGGAAAGGAGACTCATTCCAAGATGTACAGTTCTGCAAATTCTGATGTCAAAGGGTTTGATTGGGAAGGATGTAGAGGTGGCTTGGGTGTTGAATTGTAACACACAGAATTTTGAGACCAGGTTTCTGACCAAGTATAAGAAGGTTGCTCATGAGGTAATCAAAGCGTGCAAGGGTGAGATAGGATTTCAAGGATTCAATACTAGAGTGTAGGACAATGTGGAATCAGAGAAGCGAGCAACATATGCTGGCAACAACAGAGGACTAACAATATGGTCTATTTGAGTTTCTATAAGGTATGCCATCTAAGAAGCAATCCTCGAAGCACTTCAATGAGGTTTTTTGGTGGCTGCGACAGTGTGAGAAGAGGTAAGTTGTCTTGTATATTTTGAAGGTCGCATCAGCTTTCTTTGTCGACTTTGTCACATCTTGGAAATTTTCATTATTATGTTTCTCATCTGTAATGTTATGAAATATGCTCTAATTTTTAAATTTTGACAACCGGCAGATTTCCTTCATATTTCCATTTGGGTGTCTGTATCTTTCAATTATTAGTTCTTTTTAGTTTTGCAGAATACTAATGTGGTGATTGTGATGGTTGGTGTGTGTATTTATAATTTTATATAGTATTTACACTGGCTTGGTCGATTGCCTTGTTTTACTATTAAGATGACTTATTATTTTTGTAGGGCTAGTGGTCATTTCCATGTGTGTTTGATTTCTTTATTGCTAATTAGTCCTGTGTCCTTACCTGTCTATTCATTCAAATATTATGTGAAACCTTTGTCTCTAGATTTAACTTTTTGTGATTTTAATATGGCTACAAAGTCCTAGGTGTCCTAACCTATCTGTTCTTTCATATATTATTTAAAACATGTTTATGTGGATTTAACTTTCGTGTACGAGAGAGCTATTAATATGCAATTCTTTTATAGAAGAAGAGCTTAGTGTCACGAAGTGATTCCTAAGACGTTTGGAGGATGGAAGACACGCATGCTGGTTGGCGAAGAGTAGAGTTTAACTAGGAATGATTCCAGGGAAGGGGCGTGCAGGAGCACAAGATGGAACCTCTTCAGAGTTCAGGTAGGTCAACTCGGTTGAGTGCGAGGAGCTTGTCGCTGGTCGCTGGTCGTGGACTTGACTATGAAGAAGGGAGTTGGCCATCCCTGCACAAACTGGTCGGGAGCTGGAGCCATTCCCCTGACGAGGCCATGGCAGGCCGAAACCAGTCAGCATGTATCCTTGGAAGGGCAGGTAGTGGTGGCTGACCAGGGCGCTTGCGCGAGCTGAAGTAACGCCTTGGAGCTGCACGGGCCGTGCCGCTGCGCCAAATCTCTAGGCCCGTGACATTAGGCTCACATTTTCTGATTAGTATATTTTGAAGTATATGCAGCATGCTACCGACCAGAAATAGTGTAATTGAGTATGGGATATTTGAATTTAGGAGAAGTGGAAAACAGTCTCATGGATCATTTAGGATTTGCAGCATGCTACTTACCAGAAATAGCTTTATTTTATATTCTAAATGTCTTACCTGGTGTATCTCCCCATTTACACATGCTTGGACCCTTACTAGTTGAAGCTTTTGCCATTACACTAACTCACCAGTTCCTTTGGGTACACTCATTATATTTGGCTGGGAAGAAAATTTAGTTATGGTGATTTATGTTATTCTTGTAGTAATATTCTCAGATTTTCCAGTCACAAATGGTATAGAATGGTAATAAGGACAAGATAACAGTTTTTCTAGAAGTATATGTGTGCATGACTAAATACATTGACAGAAAAAAAAAAAATTTCTTCTTTTTTGGAGTTTTTGTTAAGGGTTAATCAGGACGAGTTATCCCATTATGTTATTTGCTATCTTCCTTGTTCACTTGGGTCAAAACAAGTTAAAGAAGGATGTTTGTTTGGACAAGTTGAACAAATAACATGCCTTTATTTACATAACAACATTCCAGAATATGTTTTGAGTGATGAGATTTCTAATTATACTCGAGCAATGTGTAATATGTCTTAGGTTCTATAGAGGTTACAAATAGATTCAGATGCAAAAAATAATAATAATAATAATAATAAAATAAAATAAAATAAAGATTGATTTGAGTAATTCTGGTCCAGAGTTTATTTTGGTGTCATTGATCGTTCTTCATCTACTATGTAGTCAGATGTAAATTTATGTTGGGCAATTTCTGAAATGTTGAGGTTATTCGTTATTGGCTTCTATTTCAAAGGAGACATGTTGTCCTTGACATGAGGAAGCTTTGGCGCTTAGACCTGTTTTGGAAAGGCTACTCTCTCAAGGAATTTTCTATTGCTCACTGTAAATGATCTCCTTGCACTTCTGTCCTATTTTTTATGTTTTTGATTGAAAGAATAGTGATATAGGTCCTGTTATCATATTTCTAGCTGGTATGAAGTTGATTAATAGGCTTGCACTAGATCTAATGTTTAGGAGGCTTGTGTTAGATGTAAAATGGGCCTGAAATACAGGATCAATACCGTCCATATTTGATTCAGTGTTAAAGGTAAATGCTGATAAGCATGAGAATATGTGATCTAGTCCAAGAGTAGTTACTTTGTGCAAATTCATTTTTTATGAATCATATATATATATATATATATATATATATATATATATATATATAAAATTTCTGGGTTCATTGAAGCGATCGTTAGGAAAGCTATTCGGTGATTTTAACTTCTATATTTTCTCCTCGGATGCGTAGTGGTACGAGAATCAACTTGTCTAGAGAGAGCACAATTTATTCTGATTGGTTTGATGTCTTCACTGGACCAGAGCATCGAGAATTCTGCCATCCTTATAAGACAATGACAATGTGGATGGATTCAGTCACAGAGCTCCCATTGATAATATATCGGACCAAAGTCAATAGTGTGTCACCCTAGCAATAATCTCAGAGAGCAATCAGTGTGCAGATGTCATCGCCAAGATAGGTGAAGGTTAATGTCAAGGACTCATTTTGAAGCAATATGGATGGTATCTTTGAAGTAATCGGTGTTCCACTTCCATAATGCGTGCATAAATTTGTTGCAACATAAAATCAATATTATGGTGTATTTTCAACATTATCTATATATATATATGTTTGTGTGCGCGTTTATGTGCGTCTCTGTCCAATTTTGCAACCATTATTCAATGTTATGCAATGATAAAAATCAGGTTGACAAACTTCATTTTTTTCTCTCCTAGCATCTTAAGCAGGTGGGATTGACGGTAGGTAACAGTTTCTATATATTTATTTCGAGTTTTGCTTTGCGTAATGGTTTTCATGATACATTTTTTGTTGAATCTTATACATGACTGGATGAATACAGCTAAATTGGGTGGATTATCTTGGTTTCCACTATAAGTTAACAATGCTACCTGTGTTCGCTTGCTCGGTTAGTAGGGTTGAAATTACAAAGATTGTTCATTAATGTTACATTCATAACAGGTTCTTCTGAGCTACTTTCTACTTCTTGTGTATATTTTTCTCTTTTATGGAAGGCAAAAGAGTATGGAAGGGGGCTACATTCAATTTCAGACCAACGATTTTGTTTATTATAAAGAAGGAGAAAGGGTATGGAAGGTAGCTAGAAACCAAACAAATCAAGCCATTAAAACGTTTCCAATTTTGTTTATTATAAAGGTGGAAAATGAGTAATTGGAGTAGTGTACCATGATTTGTAAGTAAGATAAATTGGTACGCGGTAAGAGCGGTAAGAACGGAGGTTGACATGCCATTAATAGTCGCGAGTTTGTTGAATAGTCAACAACCTTTTGTGACTTTGCGGAAGGAAAAGACCGAAGAACGAGAGAGAGTTCTCTTGATGTTGACAACAAACGTGATATGACAATAATCAATAATTAACGTGGGACAAAACTCTTCTTACAATAATAGACTAAATGAGAAGGGTTGATCAACTTATCTAATTATATATGTGTACACGTAGAGGTAGGATAGATAAGTTGATCTACCTTCCTCATTTTTTGGGTTTGTGTATTTGCTTGAAGAGAAACAAAAGAGAATAAAAAGGTAAAAAAATGGCAAAACTCAAAGTTCTTGCGAGAAAGCATATTTCTCTGAATATTCACCCATTGTTGTTTAGGGGAAAATTGACTTCTCTCACTGCTCACTCTTCTATCCATCATGCATAAAAATAATAATAATAATAATAATAAAATAAATTAAAAATAAATAAAAATTAGTAAATGTAATTTTGGATACTAAGAGGACTATATATCAATGTTTTTAAGTATTAGAATAATTTGAAATAAAAGTTTTTATTTTTATTTTTTTATTTATATTCAATTAAAATTAAGATATATATTTGTTCTTATTGACGCATCTTCGTGGATTTGGTTATTTTTTCATAATGTAAAAAAAACACTTTGTCTTCTACATGTGATTTGGCTTGCCTGAGTAAGAAATTGTAAGATTGGTTTTAATTTATCCACGTCCTATTGCAACACTCTTTTCTCTCAAAAGCAAAATTAAATGTCAATTAACTAAAAAGGTCATACATATCAATTATATCAATTTTTTTTTTTTTTTTTGTGTTAATATTAATTAGGAAACTTTAAATAAGGAGATTAGGTAAAATAGTGGATAAAATTTCTTATTCCACGGTGAGCAAAAGATCACAACTATATATATATAAAACACAAGAATATATATATATATGTGTGTGCCATGGAAAATAATAATAATAACCAAAAAAAAAAATTCTCCAAATCATAGGTGAATAATCATAATAAGAAAATTGCACACTGCAGGCTCCAAGCTCATACCTCTTTTTAAAGGGAGGAGAATACATTGGGCTTATGACCCATTGTTTGGTGCACATGAATTTGTTGCATTGGACATGTCTGCGGCCCAAACGATGACCCCGTTTATATGGACTCTTTATTGATATCAATCTGATGAGCTCACAACATTGAACAGGGTTTTCTGTATCACTCAGTAGGGTTTTCTCTGAAACTTGTGGAAGATCGAGCAGGGGACAGAGGCCAACATTCAAATCGCTCAACCCTATGGCTCTCAGATACAGTAAGTCTATATCACCCACCTTTCATTTCATATACAACAACACTCTCATACATCACAGAATCAATCATAATACACCCACAATTGTTCGTTTCATTGAAACCCAATCAACACCACCAACCAACTCAAATTTCACTGAGAAACAAGCTCTCACCATCGCTTACCTCACAAATTCATGTGGTTTGTCTTTAGAATCTGCTATCTCAGCTTCTAAGAGGGTCAACATTAAGAGCACAGAGAAACCGGACTCGGTTCTTGAGCTCCTAAGATCGCATGGATTCGCTAAAAATCACATTTCACGCCTATTTTCCACATACCCAACTTTAATTTTGGCTGATCCAGAGAGAACTTTGAGACCCAAAATTGAGTATTTTGAATCTTTGGGTGTCGTCGGACCTGACTTGCCTAAGATTATATGTTCAAGTAACGTGTTACAGAATAGTTTGGAACACCAAATCATTCCCACATGTGATTTCCTTAAACGATACATAAGGACCGACGAGAATTTAATTTATGTTCTTAAGCGATGTAGCCGTGTGGTTATGTTAAATGTTGAAAAAGTTTTGGTGCCGAAAATCCACACCTTGCGGGCTCATGGTGTGCCTGAATCCCATATTGGGAAATTGATCATGTTGCAGCCTGGAACACTAGGTGCGAGACTTGATGTGTTTAAAGAGGTTACTGATGCAGTTACGGAAATGGGGTTTGATCCCAAAACTCGATCATACTTGGTGGCTGTCAGTTCAATGTCGGCAATTAGCAAACTCAATTGGGAAAAGAAGAAGGAAGCTTATATGAGCTTTGGTTGGTCCGAAAGCGAATTTAACTCCGCGTTCAAATTGCAACCGATGTGTGTGCTCTCCTCGGAGAAGAAGATCAGGAAACTGATGGATTTCTTCTTGAACAAGGCGGGGTTAAGAGCATCAGAGACTGTCAAATGCCCAACTCTTTTTCTAACTAGTTTGGAAAGGAGAATCATTCCAAGATGTTCGGTTCTGCAAGTTCTGATGTCAAGGGGTTTGATTGGGAAGGATGATGTAGATGTGGTTTGGGTGTTAGGTTCTGGAAGAAAGTGTTTTGAGACCAGGTTTCTGACCAAGTATAAGGATGTAGCTCCTGAGGTAATCAAAGCGTACGAGGGTGAGATAGGATTTCAAGGTTTCGATACTAAATTGTAGGACATTGTGTAATCAGAGAAGTGAGCAACTACTTTAGATATGCTGCCAACGCCACAAGGCTAACAATACGGTGTATATCGGCTTCTATCAAAATGATTTGGCTGCATATAATGTCTGCCATCTAAGAAGTAATCCTCTAATCACTTCAATGAGATTTTTTGGTTGTCTTCTATATTATGAAGGTCGTGTCGACTTTGTCACATCTTGAAAAATTTTAGAATTTTGTTTCTTACCCGTAATGTTATGAAAGATGCTCTAATTTTTAAAATTTTGACAACTAGCAGATTCATGTGTGTATTTATATACGGAGAAGTATTTACACTGATTTAGTGGATTCCCTTGTTTTACCAGTAACAGGACTTGTTACTTATGAAAAGGCTAGTGGTCATTTACTTATGTGTTTGATTTCATTATGTCTAATTAGTCCTATGTTCCTTAACCTGTGTCTATTCATTCATATACTATGTAAATCCTTTATCTCTAGATTTATTGTTACGGAATCCGAGGTGTCCTAACCTGAACCTGTGTGTGTTCATATATTATGCAAAATGTGTTTCTCTGGATTTAATTTTCATGTATGCGAGATCTATTAATATGCAACTCTTCTATAGAAGAAGAGCTTAGGGCTCACATTTTCTGATTAGTATATTTTGAAGTTACATGCTGCATGCTACCGACGAGAAATAGCTTAATTGAGCATGGGATATTTGAACTTAGGAGAAATGGAAAACAGTCTCATGGATCATTTAGGATTTGGTTTCAAGGAAGTCAAGTCATTCTTGACTTGAGAATTGACTTGTACTTGTATGACATTGCTGCCTGTTTTCCCTTTCTCTCTTTTCCTAGGGTTAAACTTACAAATATTGTTAGTGAATGCTACACCCAAATCTACTTCTTATTCTTAAACGAGGAATAATTTTTTTCTTATTTGCCTCCTGATTTGAAGAATCTTTATTTGTCATGTTGATTGATTATTATTATGTAGTATTATTTTTAACACTGCACTCCCTCGGAATAGAACTTTATCTTGCATCATTCATTCTTCTCTATTTTTCATTCCTTCAATTTACTCTTCACTTTTACGTTTTCAGTATATACTTCCCCTAAGCATTCTCACGTTAATGGTGGTATAGTGGTAGATGAAGCGGCTAGCAATTTTTGAGCTTAGATAGGTTTTAGGTTGCGAGGGAGAGATGACATTTGGGAAATGCGGATATAAATTAGTACTTAATATATTTAAAATTTTCATTATTTATTTACTTAATTTTTCTCCTTTTACTGAATCACTGGTTAAGCGAGGTAGACTAATTGTAATAGGAGGTAATAGATGGAGAGGGTGACCAAAAATAATATGGGATAAGATTATTAAAAATGACTTTAAAAAGCTAAACATTGTATGTGAAATGGCATATAGTGTAAAGATTAAAAAGAGAATTCATGTGGCCGATCTTATTAATATGGAATTAATGCAGGAATGATGATAATGATGAGTATTTAAGATCTTGAATGAACTTGCCTAAATTTACGTTGTGATTTATGTTATTTTGGTTCTATTCTGTTAAGGTTGCCTGCTTGATTGCATTCACTTCTACTGGAGTAAAGCATTTTCTCCGAATGGTCAAAATTATGACTCAGTTATAAAAGCCATTATGAAGATGCAAGAGAACCTTCCAAGATCTCTGATTGAAGTCGTAGGATATGAATCCTCATGGCTGGCTCTCAATGACGATGCTTCCTGTTTCCCCTTCCTCTCTTTTCCTAGGGTTTAAATTACAATTATTGTTAAAGGAATTCTACACCCATATCTGCTTCTTCCAAGCTACTTTTTGCTTCTACATTATATTTTCCTGAGTGGAATTTGCAATTGAAGCACTTTCTACTGCTATTTTTGCTCGGTATATGATCAGAAAATATTAGATGTCCGAGACTTGGTGTAATACCCCGTAATTTTAAAGAATGTATTTAAATTAATTTTGTGTTAGGTTAATTAATTTTATTTATTTGTGCATACTACATTATTATATTATGTTCATTTAATTGTGCATGTAAAGTAATTGTGTATGTTAAAATAGTAAATTTATTCATTTAATTATGCATGTATTATTAATAATAATTTTATTTGTTGGTTATGCTTATATTAATCATTATTAGCTAATTAAAGTATTATATTTGTGTTATATAGTATTATGATGTTATAATGTATTCTTTTGTAATAATAATAATTATATTAGTTTAATAATAAAAAAAATAATAATAATAATAATATAATAATCATATAATAATAAAAAAAATTATTAATAATAATATTAGTAATAATAATAATAGTTATAATAAATCAATGTGATGATGGAAAATTAAATACTAGGATAGAATTTCATTTACTATGGTAGAATGGTGGATCAAATATCTTGATTAAAGATAGCATTGTCTTAAAGCCATATAGGTAGGAATATGAGAAATGGGTGAGAAGTTATTATAAATTAGATATTTGTAATATTTATATTATATATTTTGTGTATAAATTAACTAGCTTGCCTTAGAAAAAAATAAAGGGAGTTAGAAGCAAAGTATAAATTCTAGAGAGCTATTTTATAAGAGTGAAAGGAAAAGAGAAAGAGAAAGAAGTTTGGACCAGTGTAGGCAATTTTACCCGACTACGCGCAGACCGGCGGATTTATTTTAAATCCAAAAAGGCAAGTTATTATCTACTTTTCCCCTTTGAATTAATAAATTAATTGTTTAGCTTATTTTTATGCATAGAGCCAAGGTTTGGAGGTTAATAAATTATTAATTTTATTTTATTAAATTAATGGAATTTTAATTATATAGGATGGTATATATTTATTTAATGTCCTATGAAATTAATAATGGCTAAAAATAATTAAATAAGACTTTAGGGATTTTTCTAGAATTTTCTAGATTTTTCCGGGCATTTTCTGCAATTTCCGGCGACCTTCCGGCGAGTTTTCCGGTCGCCGGCAGTGGGGGAGACGACCGGAGTGATCCGGTGCGACGCGGCGCACCATAGGAGGGTGTACGCGCGCATCCTGGCCATTAATGGAGTCTGATTGATCCGGTGCATCGCGGTCCATGATACCGCGGTACACCCGGATCAGGGAACGTTGGATGGAGGAGATGCAGGTGGACTGATCCGGTGTGGCGCGCATGCAGGAAAGCTGATGCAGCCAACCAACCGGAGGACGCCACGTCAGCAAGGCACCCTTAGTGCGCGCGTGGCAGCGCGTGCGCGCGCGTGGGACTCTCCAGACGCGCGTGGGAGCGCGTGGCTGATGCCAGACGCGCGTGGAGGCGCGTGGGAGAGTGGGGAAGGTTGGGCTGCGCGTGGGGAGGCTCTGGGAGGCGCGTGAGGGCGCGTGTGGGGTCCCTATAGCTACTGGAAATTACCAGAATACCCATAGGACCTGTTTTGTAAATTCCAGAACCTTAAACTTGGATTTTTAGGTACTGTGTTGGTAATTACGGGTTTAACGGGCCACGAAATTATTATTTTAACACCCGTTACTTATTCTTATGGCCGATTAATCTTTTCTAAGCATTTATTGGCTCGTTCGCAGTACGGATACTAATGTGATTTATTTAACGACATTGTTAAATATAAATAGTGTTATTATCGTATTTAATGGTATCAAACATTACTGTTAAATTAAATAAGGCCATGGTTTTAGTCAGATAAATTATCCATGATATCTTATAGGATGTTTATACTGTTAATTAATATATAAACCATGATTATTATGCTGTGTGCATTTCAGGAAATAAATGAACTGTTTAATTATGTCGCATTTATATTATATGGATGTGTTGCCATATAGAACCATATGAGCTGGCTAATAAGTTTAGACTCATTTATACCTTATGCATTCGTTGCGATAGACAGATGTGTGGCTGTCGGGGTATGTGGTTTAATATTATTGGCATGTGTTGCCTAAATTGACATTCTCGGTATATTTATTAATATTATTGGCATGTGTTGCCTAAATTGACATACTCGGTATATTTATTAATATTGTTGGCATGTGTTGCCTAATTGATATGCTCAGTATATTCATCAGTACTTTGCGAGGTGTTATCACTGTGTAGTTCGTTATAGTCTGTGTTGTCAGTACCGTGCACCATGTATAATAGCTGATTTCCCGGGTAGGGAAAGGCGACACTTGACCACCTAGTGTGAGTCTAAGTGATCACCGTCTATTCTGGTTGAGGTCATGTTATACATTGGATAGTTCCCATAGGATGTATACAGATATAGTACTCATCCGATTCATAATGATTAATTTATTTGATTCTCTGATTTGGGTCATAGTAGAGAGGACTTGCTCGTGGGGTTGACCCACCATTGTTGTTATTTCAGGATACGGTCAGTATCCGTTTCAAGGCTGAGATTAGCAGTGTGGGACCATCATCCGAACTCATCTACTCCTACAATCCAGTGCAGGGTAGAAGTTTTATGTAGTATTTCAGTTTCAGTTTTCATTTACTTTTGACGTTGAACTCTCAGGGTTATGTTTAGGGATCCCTGACGTAGGATTTCCAAGTTGTAACGAAGTACTGTATTAAATAAAGGATGGATGGATGTTGTATTATTTAATGTTTCTTTCCTGTCTAAATTCTTTTATTTCCATCATTTTGTATTCCATGCTTGTATATTGCCAATTGTTTTTGATATCCCTCGTTTTTCGTGTATAAGCCTGATCAACTTATGCGTGGGAAATGTGGGGGTGTTACAGTTGGTATCAGAGCATTCCAGGTTCGAGTGTCTTAGGGATCTGTGATTACTATACTTCCGCGTTGTGTATTCTGATAATTAGAGCCTAAATATTAGGGTTCTTTGTATTCTTTTAGTCGGTCCATTATAATGTACTGACGTTAGATTTTTCTGAATTTAAAAGAAGGATGTCTCGGCGTGGGACAAGGAATGCGAACCGTCATCGCAGTATTTCCCCAACTCAAAATGAGAATCAGGAATTTTCTCCTCAAGTTGCTGATATCATTGCACGAGCGGTGGCAGCAGGAGTAGCATCTGCTCTACGAAACCAGCAACCTCCTCCGATAGTACCTGTTCCTGAACCAGTGGCACAGCCAATGTCATGGGACAAAGTTCGTCACTCGTTCATCCGGGGAAATCCACCGACATTTGCAGGGTCCACAGATGTCCTGTTAGCATATCAGTGGAAACAGGAGAGCGAGCGTCATCTTCGGATGGTAATCTGTACCGAAGTGCAGAAACAGATGCTGGCTACGTTTATGCTGATAGGCAATGCATTGCAGTGGTGGGAGTCTATTACTACTGTCGATGAGAGGACCAGATTGACGTATGCTGAATTTCAGACTCGCTTTGACGACAAGTATTTTCCTATGTCAGTAAGATCAGCGATGAAGACTGAATTTCTGGATCTGCAACAGGAAGATATGACTGTGGCTGAGTATGAACAGAAGTTCATTAATTTGTCATTATTCGCACCAGAGGAGGTCAATACGGAAGAAAAGAAGCGAGACCGCTTTGTGAAGGGGTTGATATGGCCGATTAAAGTGGTGATCATAGGTAGTCCTGCATATACTACTTATATCCAGGTGGTTAATGCCGCCTTACAGCACTGCCAGATGAGGAGTGATTACCGGAAGTCCAAGGGAGATAAGCGGACTAACCGAGACTACCAGACAGGGGAGAAAGGAAGCAGCAGTGGTGCCAAGTCCAATGATCGGGGCAGATTTCAAGGACATCAACCTTGGAAGAAAAACAAAGGAAACCTAGATGTGCAGAGGGATGGAGTCCCTAATCAGGGTAGACAAGGTGGGATACCTCAGACCGGACAGGAACAGTGGTCGGGAAATCAACAGAGAAGGCAGGCAGGTCCTTTTACGGGACGTTGTTATCACTGTAGAGAGATTGGGCATCCGGCCAAGATGTGTCCCAAAGCTAAGCAGGGACAGTATGGGCAGCCGAGACCAAATCAGCCGTTACCTCTACCGGCCCCACCGATGCCACGTGGGCAAGTTCAGAATTTTCCGGCACTTCCAGCACCACCATTTCCTCCGGGACAACCTCCACAGCAGTTGCATCATGGCAGAGTTTATAACTTCATGCCACATAATGCGCAGGCTCCTCAGGCTATTGAGGGTATGTTTTCTATACATGGTCGAACTGCTCGTATACTGTTTGACACTGGTGCATCACATTCTTTTGTGTCTAGATCTTTTGTTATCTTATCTGGTATAACGACTCAGTTATGTGACCAACCTCTTAATATTTATACACCATTGGGAGTTGGCGCAATTTTACGAGAGTATAGCGGTGATATCCTTATAGATATGGGCCGGCTTCGATTTCTTGCAAATTTGTTAGTGTTAGATATGCATTCGTATGATGTTATACTTGGGATGGACTGGTTATCTCAGTACCATGCTCAGGTTAACTGTTACGAAAAGTCTATTGTATTTTCCATACCAGGACAGGAGATGTATCTTCTTGTTGTACCACAACCTGATAGAGGGCCTAGCACTTATTTATTCGTTCTTGAGGAGGACTCACAGGAAGCGACTGCGGTATCTCTTGACAGCATCCCGGTAGTACAGGAATTCCAGGATGTATTCCAGGAAATTCCAGGCTTGCCACCGAGTCGAGAGATAGATTTCGTTATTGATTTAGCTCCAGGCACTACGTCTATTGCTAAGGCGCCGTACCGAATGGCACCAGTGGAGATGCGAGAGTTGAAAGATCAAATTCAACAGTTGCTCAGCCAGGGATTTATTCGCAGAAGTACTTCACCATGGGGAGCACCAGTACTGTTTGTAAAGAAGAAGGATGGATCTCTTCGTCTTTGTATTGATTACAGAGAACTGAACAAGGTCACTATTCGCAACAAGTTCCCGTTGCCCAGAATTGATGACCTGTTTGATCAGTTGAAGGGAGCTACTTACTTCTCAAAGATCGATTTGAGGTCTGGTTATCATCAGCTACGAGTCAGAGAACAAGATGTTCCAAAGACAGCATTCCTCACAAGGTACGGATCTTATGAGTTTCGTGTTATGCCTTTCGGTTTAACGAACGCTCCAGCTGTCTTTATGGACTTGATGAATAGAGTATTCAGAGAATACTTAGATCAGTTTGTCATTGTTTTCATTGATGATATTCTGGTTTACTCTAAGTCGGAGAAGGACCATGCCAGACATTTACGCACAGTATTGCAGACACTTCGAGAACATCAGTTGTTTGCGAAGTTTGAGAAGTGTGAATTTTGGCAGAAAGAGGTCAAATTTCTGGGACATGTAGTGTCAGAAGAAGGGTTAGCAGTAGATCCAGCCAAGGTTGCGGCCGTTATGGAGTGGGGACAGCCTACCTCACCGACAGAGATTCGCAGTTTTCTGGGATTGGCGGGGTATTATCGCAGGTTCATCCAGGGATTTTCCAAAATTGCGGGTCCACTTACTCATCTAACTAAGAAGAATGTACCATTTGTATGGGATGATTCTTGTAAGACTGCTTTTGCTGAATTGAAGAGTAAGTTAACTTCTGCACCTGTCTTAGCCACACCTCAGAGTGGAATCGAGTATTTAGTATTTACTGACGCTTCTCTGAAGGGTTTGGGTTGTGTGTTGATGCAAGAAGAGCGACCAGTTTCTTATGGGTCTAGGAAGCTTAAGCCTCATGAGCTTAATTACCCGACTCACGACCTAGAGCTCGCCGCAGTGGTTTTTGCCTTGCGTATTTGGAGACATTATCTTTTGGGGGAGACTTTTCGATTGTTTAGCGATCATAAGAGTCTACAGTATTTGTTCACACAGAGGGAACTGAATATGAGACAGCGCAGATGGTTGGAGTTCGTGAAAGACTATCATTTCTCTATTCAGTATCATCCAGGGAAGGCGAATGTTGTAGCAGACGCACTCAGCCGCCGACCCTATGTCAGCCTTTCAGCTTTGTTTACAACAGAGTGGGATGCTTTGAAGACTGTTGATGAGTTAGCAGACGCTTTTATGGCATGTGTGGTAGTAACTCCTTCTATCATTCATCAGGTCATTCAAGCGCAACTCTCAGATCAACAGTGTATTGATCGGGTTTCGGAGTTAGCCTCCGGAGATGTTCCTTTTTATTCTATAGGGACTGATGGAGGATTGAGGTACAAGGGACGTTTAATTGTGCCTTCAGCTGATAATTTGAGAAATGTTGTGATGAGAGAGACACACACTTCTCAGTTCTCTGTACATCCAGGGGGAGACAAGATGTATCAGGACATGAAACGCCAGTTTTGGTGGGCCGGCATGAAAAGAGATATAGCTATCTTTGTCTCTAAATGTAGCACCTGTCAGATGATTAAGATTGATCATCAGAGACCGCCAGGATCGTTACAGCCACTTCCCATACCAGAGTGGAAATGGGAAAGTATTTCCATGGACTTTATAGAGGGATTACCTACTTCACAGCATAATCACAACTCTATTTGGGTCATTGTTGATAGATTGACCAAGTCCGCTCACTTTCTGCCTGTTCGTTCAAACTTTACGTCAGAACAGTATGCTAAGCTGTATATTGCAGAAATGGTGAAACTTCATGGTGTACCATTGTCCATCGTATCAGATAGAGATCCGAAGTTTGTATCAGGATTTTGGAGGAGCTTTCAGCAGGCTTTGGGTACAGAACTATATCTTAGCACTGCTTATCATCCTCAAACAGATGGACAGACTGAGCGAGTTAATCAGATTTTAGAAGACATGTTGCGGGCATGTGTTCTTGATTTTAAGGGCAATTGGGAGGAATATTTGCCGCTTTCAGAGTTTGCTTATAACAATAGTTATCAGAAAACTATTGGTATGGCACCATTTGAGGCTTTGTACGGCAGATCGTGTAGGTCTCCTGTCTGTTGGCTTGGAGTTGGTGAGAACAACTTTCTGGGTCCTGAATTTATTAAGGACACGTCAGAAAAGATCGCTATCATTAGGGATCGGATGCGTACAGCTCAAAGCAGACAGAAAAGTTATGCTGACCGTCGAACTCGTGCTTTGGAGTTTAAGGTTGGTGATCAGGTTTTGCTTAAGGTTTCTCCCATGAAGGGAGTAATGCGGTTTGGGTCAAAGGGTAAGTTATCGCCTCGTTTTGTGGGTCCTTTTATGATTACAGATCGGATTGGGGCAGTAGCTTATCGTCTGGCTCTACCAGATAATCTTCATAGGGTACATAATGTTTTTCATGTATCTATGCTGCGAAAATTTCTACGGGATGAAGATCGATACCAACACATTGATGTGGGTGAGATTGAGTTGCAACCCGATGCAACCTATTTGGAACAACCTTACTGTATTCTCGATCGTAGGAATCAGATACTGCGCACGAAGACTATTCCATTAGTACGTGTACAGTGGAGTCATCATAATGCTACAGAGTCTACTTGGGAACGGGAAGATATTATCCGTGCCAAGTATCCAGAACTTTTTACTACAGGTATGTAGTGAATTTCGGGGACGAAATTCCTTTATTAGGGGGGGAGAATGTAATACCCCGTAATTTTAAAGAATGTATTTAAATTAATTTTGTGTTAGGTTAATTAATTTTATTTATTTGTGCATACTACATTATTATATTATGTTCATTTAATTGTGCATGTAAAGTAATTGTGTATGTTAAAATAGTAAATTTATTCATTTAATTATGCATGTATTATTAATAATAATTTTATTTGTTGGTTATGCTTATATTAATCATTATTAGCTAATTAAAGTATTATATTTGTGTTATATAGTATTATGATGTTATAATGTATTCTTTTGTAATAATAATAATTATATTAGTTTAATAATAAAAAAAATAATAATAATAATAATATAATAATCATATAATAATAAAAAAATTTATTAATAATAATATTAGTAATAATAATAATAGTTATAATAAATCAATGTGATGATGGAAAATTAAATACTAGGATAGAATTTCATTTACTATGGTAGAATGGTGGATCAAATATCTTGATTAAAGATAGCATTGTCTTAAAGCCATATAGGTAGGAATATGAGAAATGGGTGAGAAGTTATTATAAATTAGATATTTGTAATATTTATATTATATATTTTGTGTATAAATTAACTAGCTTGCCTTAGAAAAAAATAAAGGGAGTTAGAAGCAAAGTATAAATTCTAGAGAGCTATTTTATAAGAGTGAAAGGAAAAGAGAAAGAGAAAGAAGTTTGGACCGGTGTAGGCAATTTTACCCGACTACGCGCAGACCGGCGGATTTATTTTAAATCCAAAAAGGCAAGTTATTATCTACTTTTCCCCTTTGAATTAATAAATTAATTGTTTAGCTTATTTTTATGCATAGAGCCAAGGTTTGGAGGTTAATAAATTATTAATTTTATTTTATTAAATTAATGGAATTTTAATTATATAGGATGGTATATATTTATTTAATGTCCTATGAAATTAATAATGGCTAAAAATAATTAAATAAGACTTTAGGGATTTTTCTAGAATTTTCTAGATTTTTCCGGGCATTTTCTGCAATTTCCGGCGACCTTCCGGCGAGTTTTCCGGTCGCCGGCAGTGGGGGAGACGACCGGAGTGATCCGGTGCGACGCGGCGCACCATAGGAGGGTGTACGCGCGCATCCTGGCCATTAATGGAGTCTGATTGATCCGGTGCATCGCGGTCCATGATACCGCGGTACACCCGGATCAGGGAACGTTGGATGGAGGAGATGCAGGTGGACTGATCCGGTGTGGCGCGCATGCAGGAAAGCTGATGCAGCCAACCAACCGGAGGACGCCACGTCAGCAAGGCACCCTTAGTGCGCGCGTGGCAGCGCGTGCGCGCGCGTGGGACTCTCCAGACGCGCGTGGGAGCGCGTGGCTGATGCCAGACGCGCGTGGAGGCGCGTGGGAGAGTGGGGAAGGTTGGGCTGCGCGTGGGGAGGCTCTGGGAGGCGCGTGAGGGCGCGTGTGGGGTCCCTATAGCTACTGGAAATTACCAGAATACCCATAGGACCTGTTTTGTAAATTCCAGAACCTTAAACTTGGATTTTTAGGTACTGTGTTGGTAATTACGGGTTTAACGGGCCACGAAATTATTATTTTAACACCCGTTACTTATTCTTATGGCCGATTAATCTTTTCTAAGCATTTATTGGCTCGTTCGCAGTACGGATACTAATGTGATTTATTTAACGACATTGTTAAATATAAATAGTGTTATTATCGTATTTAATGGTATCAAACATTACTGTTAAATTAAATAAGGCCATGGTTTTAGTCAGATAAATTATCCATGATATCTTATAGGATGTTTATACTGTTAATTAATATATAAACCATGATTATTATGCTGTGTGCATTTCAGGAAATAAATGAACTGTTTAATTATGTCGCATTTATATTATATGGATGTGTTGCCATATAGAACCATATGAGCTGGCTAATAAGTTTAGACTCATTTATACCTTATGCATTCGTTGCGATAGACAGATGTGTGGCTGTCGGGGTATGTGGTTTAATATTATTGGCATGTGTTGCCTAAATTGACATTCTCGGTATATTTATTAATATTATTGGCATGTGTTGCCTAAATTGACATACTCGGTATATTTATTAATATTGTTGGCATGTGTTGCCTAATTGATATGCTCAGTATATTCATCAGTACTTTGCGAGGTGTTATCACTGTGTAGTTCGTTATAGTCTGTGTTGTCAGTACCGTGCACCATGTATAATAGCTGATTTCCCGGGTAGGGAAAGGCGACACTTGACCACCTAGTGTGAGTCTAAGTGATCACCGTCTATTCTGGTTGAGGTCATGTTATACATTGGATAGTTCCCATAGGATGTATACAGATATAGTACTCATCCGATTCATAATGATTAATTTATTTGATTCTCTGATTTGGGTCATAGTAGAGAGGACTTGCTCGTGGGGTTGACCCACCATTGTTGTTATTTCAGGATACGGTCAGTATCCGTTTCAAGGCTGAGATTCGCAGTGTGGGACCATCATCCGAACTCATCTACTCCTACAATCCAGTGCAGGGTAGAAGTTTTATGTAGTATTTCAGTTTCAGTTTTCATTTACTTTTGACGTTGAACTCTCAAGGTTATGTTTAGGGATCCCTGACGTAGGATTTCCAAGTTGTAACGAAGTACTGTATTAAATAAAGGATGGATGGATGTTGTATTATTTAATGTTTCTTTCCTGTCTAAATTCTTTTATTTCCATCATTTTGTATTCCATGCTTGTATATTGCCAATTGTTTTTGATATCCCTCGTTTTTCGTGTATAAGCCTGATCAACTTATGCGTGGGAAATGTGGGGGTGTTACACTTGGCCAGTCACAAATTGCCACGTAATCAAAAAACTAAATAAAGCTGGCTAATTGGTTGTGCAGTAGCTTTTGATTGGCTGGGACTATATGGTCTCAGATTATCTAATAATCTCTTTTGATTGCTTGTGTAAGATTTGAATATGACCAGGCAAAACATTAGCTCGAGTGGCGCAAGGGTTATTAATCATTTTTTCTCGAATGGGTCCGTTTGGTTAGCCGAAAATTGATGTTGGAAAGTGAAAGAGAAAGAAAGTGAAGGAAAATAAAAGAAAATTATGTTTGGTTAGCATGATTTTTTTGTAAAAAATTTGTGGGAAAATGTTGTTTCATTAGTTTGGTTAGCAAAAAAGTGAAAAGAAAATGATTTATATACCAAAATTACCCTTATGAATTCAATACCAAGTAAAATACATCCTGCAACAAGCATAATAAAAAATATAAATAATTATTTTATGAATAAAAATATATGTGCGTGCATATATATATAGAGTCCTATTTTAAAGAGTCGGAAAATTAAAACTTAATCAAGTAAAATACATCATTTAACAAGCATAATAAAAAATATAAATAATTATTTTATGAATAAAAATATGTGCGTGCATATATATATATAGTCCTAATTTAAAGCGTAAGTTAATTAGGAGTCGTAATTTAAAGAGTTAGAAAGCTGTAATACAAGTAAGAGTCCTAATTTATCAAAAATAAGTCACTCCTTTTATGAGTCTAAAAAGAAGGAAGAGAAATAACTGACAAGATAATTGGAAACTAACACATAATGATACAATTTTCATGCGAAACTGAAATTTTCGCGTGTTTTATAGAGTAAACATTTTAAGGAAAATCAATCAGCGGGAATATTACTTTCCTGAAAACTTTCTTTTTCACGCTAACCAAACTAACCCTAAACTTTCTTTTTACGCTAACCAAACTAACCCTTAGGAGTGTCATTGCTCCAATTAATGGAAAGTTACAAGAATATGAGCATGGCGGACCAGAATTCTTTAGTTAAAATATCTCTAAGTTATCATAAGTTAAAATTTTCTCACTTTCACGTTAAAAAAAAAACACTTAATAGTTTTGAAGGGAATTTTATTAATATCAAATCGAAATTACAAAGCTTCCATCTACTTAGACCCTCTTTGTTATCTCTCCCGTCCTCTTATTTGCTGTACGGTGGGTTTAAAAGGAGAGGATAACATTAGTTATGAGGACAAGGAAAGGGAATGATAATTTTAATCTCCTATCGTGTTTAGTTGATTATTGAATGGAAAAGAAATAGAATGATAATAATCATGTTTGGGGAAAAAAAAAAAAAAAGATAGGAAGGAGAATTATTTTAATAAATTTACTATTATGCCCTTTTATATTTTAAAATATAAATTTATATATATATTTGTCTCCTATAAGGCCCATGGATCGGCCACCAGAAAATGAAATTTTTTTTTAGGGCAAATCATTTGAGCCTCCATCTCTATCCTTGTTCTCAACTCTAAACTTGCCCTCTCTCTCTCTCTCTCTCTCTCTCTCTCTCCAACTGCAAACTACTACAAGAATCACAAGTTCAAAACCTATATATTTCAGTTTATATACTTGTCTGCAAGAATCAAAAGTTCAAAACCCATATCGGCATCATTTCAGATTGTTTAATAAATCAAAACCCAATTTCAGATTGTTCAAAAAATCAAAACCCATATCGATCTTTCAGTTTCCATCGCCCGCTATTCCAATTCGGGTTTGCCGTTCACAAACTTCAGCCGCTGGCCCTCTTTCTCTCAACTCTCAAGCTTACCCCCTTCTCTCTCTGCGACTGCTAAGTCAACTAATCAAGGTCTGTAATTTTTGTTTTGCAAACTAAATTCATATATAATCAAGGGCAAATTTGGCATCAGAAATCACACACCAAACCTCTCCTTCCTTTTCCCTTCATTTCCTCCCATTTTTGGGAGGTTAAGAAATTTACTATTATAGCCTTCTGTTAACCCTCCAAACCCTTACCTTTCTTTCACTTTCCTTCTAACAATTTTTGCCAAACACAAATTTTTAATCCTCCTCCATCACTTTTCCTTCAGTTTCCTTCCTTCTCCATTGCACCAAACTGACCCTTAATCTCTCTCTCTCCACAATAAACAGTGTGTTCAACTATACAAACTAAAATGGTCAGCCAAATCTCCAATTTACGACTCCACCGTTCTTTCTCCACACCCACAGTCCCATAACCATGGACCTCACACCCACAGTCCCATAACCATGGAACCTCATTCCTCCCATCCCTCTCTAAATTTGTTTAGGTTCTTTGTGTTTTCTTTAAAATTCATTAATGTTAAGTTTTGATTCTATTTGGAAAAATTTAGGATTTCTAGCTATTTCTTATAAAATTGATCACAAAATTTTATGATGCTTGAAGATAGAACATTTAAAATTTTATATCTTGAGATCCAAGAAACACAACTTTATATCAATTGATTAGTAATATTCATTAATTCGAAATCGACCAAATTCTTTAAATTCACAAATACTACTTTTGATCGAATTATCTATGTTAGGAAAATAATTTTTTTTAAATATTTAAGGTGTATTCGATTGTATGAAATTGGTGGAATTTGAAAAAGTTTAGGTTCAATTTTCTTAGTTAATTGTTTTTCTCAAATTCCACCAATTTTAATTCCAAGACTCCAATTCTATACAGCCAAATACACCTTCGGCTGTATGGAATTGGAGTATTGGAATTGAAATTTGTGAAATTGGAGAAAAATAACTCACAAAAATGAACCAAATTTTTTTTCAATTTCACAAATTTCAATTCTATGCAACTGAACATACCAGCAGCATGGTATTGGAGCCTTGGAATTAGAATTAAAGAAAATTTTGATTCAATTTTCTTAAGGATGTGCTCAGTTCCATGGAATTAGAGCCTTCAAATTGGAATTTGTGGAATTTTAGAAAAACAATTAAGAAAATTGAACCAAATTTTCTCAAATTTTACGAATGTCAATTTCAAAGTTTCAATTCCATGCAGCCAAACACACTTTAATTGTTTTTTCTCCGATTTCACCAATTCCAATTCTAATTCTAAGATTCTAATTCCATGCAACCGAACACACCCTAAAGGCTATATTTGATAATCATTTTGGAATTGAAATTGATGAAATTTCTCCAATTCCAAGGCTCAATTCCATACCACCAAACACAGGCTAAGTGTAAATTTTAAGTTCTTTGTTTTGAAAAAATATTAAATACCCCGTAATCATCCCACCCCTCAAATGTGATGAAGCCCACCTAGATCCATCATCCAATAACTCTAGGTGTCCGGAAGTATCATATCCGGAGCTATTTCATAATTTCCCGTTTTAAAGAATTATGTGGCATGTTTTAAATGATAGATACAAGGAAAAAGATATGAGTTGTTAGTTGGATGATATGTCTTTAATACATGAGATTAATGTGTACAGGTCTGTTTTGTTGGTCAATTCATAATTTATTTAAAATCTTTTCAACATCTTTCTCTTGTCTTGTTAATTCTTTTACGAATTTTTATTCCTAAGTCATGACAAACTTTGTTTAATTATAACAGAGATTCTTTAAAATGCAAGTTTATTTTAAAATGTGCATATCAACATTATTTATTTATTTTTCGTTGTTCTAAAAATACGCAAACAAATGATGTGATTATAAACCTCCTCTCTCTCTCTCTTGGACCCTTGATGTGAGCCCATTGCACTTTTGCAGCCCCTCTTGGACCCTTGATGTGAGCCCATTGCACTTTTGCAGCCCAAACAATAGATGATCCAGTTTATGCCTAGTTTAGGGTGTGTTTAGTAACCGAAAATATTTTTTGTTTTATGTTGTCAATTGTTAAAAAAGAGAAATAAACACAAAAATTATGTTTACTAATTTGTTTTTATTTTCTCTTAATAAAAAAAATTTCTCATTTCACTATTTTCTATTTTTTGTTATTAAGATTGTGGCAAAAGCAAAATACATGTATAAGCATGATGTATACATTTATTATGTGATATATAATATATTTAACATATGATAATTTATTATGAGTAAAAAATATTAAATAATATATCTTATATGTAATAAAATATATATTGTGTTATAATATTATAAATTAATTATAATTTAATATTTACATATAATATAATATAGATATGATATATAATAATATAAAATATCTACTGTTTAATAATTTAATGACATTATATATTATATAAAAATTTATTTTGCCACAAAAAATATTTTACATTATTATTTAATATATTATATATTAAAATATATTTTTATCAAATAAAAAATAATATACAATATTTAATATATTGTATATTAAAAATATATATTTTTATTAAGATTTAATATGCAACTTAGTATATAACACAAATAATATGAATTTTACTTAAAATGAATAGTGCCCGTGTAGTAACATTAGTGAAAACGTTTTTGTGCTATAGTGTCAAAAATATAAGAAGTATCATTTTTATGTTTTCTCTTTTCTTCATAAAAATTGAAAACATTTTCTATTAGAGAAAAATAAAAACTATTTATTAAACGAGATTTTTATTTCGTTTTGTCTTTTTAAAAGTTGACAACAAAAAATAAGAAACATTTTTTTTTACTAAACACAACCTTACTATAAATGTTATTTTTGTTTTATGTTTTTATTAAAAAAATAAAATTATATTTCTATTTGTTTGGGACTGAAAAAAAAAAAAGACGAAAATTTTACTAAACGCTTTACAGGGGTGTATGCGTTTCTCACTCTCGCTAGGGTTTTCACTCTCTCGCTAGCTCTCTCACTAGGGTTTTCTCTGAAACTTGTGGAAGATCGAGCACGGGACAGAGGGCTAAAATTCAAATCGGTCAACCCTATGGCTTTCAGATCCTGTAAGTCTGTATCACCCATCTTTCATTTCATATGCGACACTCTCATACATCACAGAATCAATCATATTACACCCACATTTGTTCGTTTTTTCGAAACCCAATCTATTGCAAACAACTCAAATTTCACAGAGAAACAAGCTTTCACGGTCTCGTACCTCACAAAGTCGTGTGGGTTGTCTTTAGAAACTGCTATCTCAGCTTCTAAGAAGATCAACATTAAAAGCACAGTGAAATCGGACTCGGTTCTTGAGCTCCTAAGGTCGCATGGCTTCACTGAAAATCATATTTCACGCCTATTTTCTACATACCCAAAATTTATTTTGGCTGATCCGGAGGGAATTTTGAGACCCAAAATTGAGTATTTTGAATCATTGGGTATTTTTGGACCTGATTTGCCTAGTTGTCTCTGTTCAAGTAGCATCTTACAGGGCAGTTTAGAAAACCGAATCAAACCCACAATTAATTTCCTTAAGCAATACATTAGCACAAATGAGGATTTAATTCGTGCCCTTAAGCAATCTAGCGGTCGGTGCAGCACTGAAAAAGTTATGCTGCCAAACATCTACGCCTTGCGGGCTCATGGTGTGCCTGAATCACATATTGGAAAATTGTTTATGTTGCAGCCTAGAGCGCTAACGGTGAGAGTTGATGTGTTTAAAGAGATTACTGATGCAGTTAAAGAAATGGGTTTTGATCCCAAAAGTAGATCATACTTATTGGCTGTCCGTGCAATGTCAACAATTAGCAAAATAAATTGGGAAAAGAAGAAGGAAGCTTATATGAGCTTTGGTTGGTCCGAAAGCCAATTTAATTCGGCATTCAAAGTGCAACCGGGATGTATGCTTACCTCAGAGAAGAAGATCAAGAAACTGATGGATTTCTTCGTGAATAAGGCGGGGTTAAGAGCATCAGATACTGCTAAATGCCCAAATCTTTTTCTAACTAGTTTGGAAAGGAGAATCATCCCAAGATGTTCTGTTCTGCAAGTTCTGATGTCAAAGGGTTTGATTAGGAAGGATGTAGAAGTGGTTTGGGTGTTAATTTGTAAGAAAAAGATTTTTGAGACCAGGTTTTTGACCAAGTATAAGGAGGTAGCTCCTGAGGTAATCAAAGCGTACAAAGGTGAAATAGGATTTCAAGGATTCAATACTAGATCGTAGGACAACGTGCAATCAGAGAAGTGAGTAACTGCTAGATATGCTGGCTACAGCAGGGGACTAAAAATATGGTGTATTTGACTTTCTACTAAAATGATTTGGCTGCATTTAAGGTCTGCCATCTAAGAAGTAATCCTCTAATAAGTTCAATGAGGTTTTTTGGCTAGGTGTCCTAACCTGTCTGTTCGTTCATATATTATGTAAAACTTTATCTCTGGATTTAACTTTTGCATATGAGAGATCTATTAGTATGCAATTTTTCGATGAAAGAAGAACTTAGGGCTCACATTTTCTGATTGGTATATTTTGAAGTTATATGCAGCATGCTACCGACCAGAACTAGCTTAATTGGGTATGGATATTTGAATTGAGGAAAAGTGGAAAACAGTCTCATGGATCATTTCGATTTGGTTTCAAAGACCTTAAATTCATTCTTTGTTACATATTCTAAACGGCCTTACCCAGTGTATCTCCCACCTACACACGGTTGTTGGTTTCCACACTTACTAGTCGTAACTTTTACCATTGCACTACTCAGGTTTTTTGGTTACACTTGTAATTTATTACTTATTGTTCCACTTTAATTTGATTCTTTTGATATTTGGCAAGGAAGAAATTTTCTTATGGTGAACTACATATTCCTGTAGTAATATTCTCTTATTTCTAGGTCACAAATGGTAACAAAATATGTTTGAATGATCAGTTTCCTAATTTATTCTCCAGTATTTGAGATAATCCCTTTTGTTTTGCCCATTATTCTGCTCCCACAAACAAACCGAAAATTGAAATGATATTTTTGATCCACCTTCCTTGGCCATCATGAAGTTGCTGACAAAATCTGGCAAATATTTCTTATTTGTCCCCCCACTATATTTTTCTTTCTTTCTTCTTCTTCTTCTAAGATTTAAATTATTATAGTTTTTTTATTGGTTTAGGTATTTTCGTAGACAATGTGTATTTATTTCTTAGGCTCTATAGAGGTTGCAATTAGATATAAATGCAGAAAAATAATTTATTGATTGATTTTGAGTAATTTTGGTCCAGAGTTTACTTTTGGTGTCATTGATCGTTCTTCTTCTACTATGTAGTCAGATGTAATTTTATGAGGGAAATTTCTTTCTTGGACGCAATGATGGCTGGATGGTCTATTTTAATGGAGCTTGGAAGAAGTCCTATCACTGGTCTCACTTTGTCTATGTGATCAAGGATTCTAGAGAAATTTTGAGGTTAGTGGCTGATATTTCAAAGGAGACATGTAGTCCTTGGCACGACGAAGATTTGGCGCTTAGAGCTGTTTTGGAAAGAATACCCTCTCAAGGAATCCCATGTTAGATGGGAAATGGCCTTGAAATACAGGGTCAATACCATCCATATCTGATATAGTGCTAATGGTTAATGCTGATAAGCAGGAGAATATATAATTTAGTCTAATAGTAGTTATTTTGTCCAAATCCATTTTTTATGAAGATCATAGTTTTTAATATTTTGCGTTCATTGACGCCATGGTTAGGAAAGCTAAAGATAAGAAACCTAGAAAGATCTATTTGGTTTATTTTAACTTCTATATTTTCTTCTCCAACGAATAGTGGTGGTATGAGAACCGACTTGTCTAGAGAGTGCATGTTTTATTCTGATTGGTTCGATGTCTTCACTGGACAATAGCACAGCCAGAATTCTGCCATCCTTAAATACGATGACAATGTGGATTCACTCACAGAGTTCCCATTTCTGACTGCAGGCCAAAGTCGTAGTGTGTCACCTTAGCAACACTCTCAGAGAGCAATCAGTGTGCAGATGTCCTCGCCAAGATAGGTGATGGCTAATCTTAGGGACTCATTTGACTCCATCAACACCGTTGCTTCTGGCTGGCGTTGCTTCTGATATCTTTGTTACCCTCCCTGTTGAGGCTTGTTACCAAGTTTATTTAGAGCTCATTGTTAGAGGAGAATCTTATTTTTACCAAATCTATTCGAGCTCATAAATTGGATGTGATCCCCATTGGAGTCCCCACAAAACCAGTCAAGTGGTGAACACCACAAACACACGCACACACACATATATGGAGTAGACACAAAAATCATGGTATGCAAAAATCTGTATTCCCAGTGCAGCCTTTGAATCTCATATTAATGCCTATTGGAGATGTAAAATGTACCAACTGGAGCAGGTCAGTACACCCTTTTAATGTTTAGCATCATATCAAACACAATTGACTTACACAAATGCAAATTAGCATTTTGGTTTCTATATAGTTGTGAGTTTTGCTATGCATAGAGGCTTTCATGATGCATTTTTATATTGTTTATTAATATTATTATACATGACTGAATGGATACAGCTAAATTGGACGGATGACATTTCAATCCAAAATTTATTATAAAAGTTTGACATTTCAATTCAAAATTTATTATAAAGTTCTCGAGGCTTGATGTTGCAATTGATGCATTGATACACTACGAAGTATACAAGTTTTTGGACCACTTGTGTTTGTTAAATTGTAACATGCAACTCTTTTTCATACACGGGTCCCCGTATGCTTCCCATTCTATGGTCTCATGCCTTAAACCTTGGATCATTTGTAGGGCAGCATCATTTTCACCCTTCTCCCTAAAAATTATATAGGTTATTTGAATAGTGAAGTTTATGTTTAATAATGGGCAAGTTACAGTGATTAAGTTTGGACAAATTAAATACCGATAAAATTTTAAACGTTTATTGACCACTCTTAACATTTTCTTTTCTGTTCACGAAATTTTATAAAATGATAATTTTGTTATATTTTTGTATAAAATATAATATAATATATTATTATAATATAATATCATTACTGACTTCTCCTGCTAATGGATTTAAGAAAGGTCATAATAATATGTATTTTATCCTTTACTACATGTTTGTCTTTGTTGTCAATATTAAATTATATTCTTAATCATTCATCGTTGCCTTAATATAATATGTTAATTATGCCAAAAAAAAAAAATCATTGGATCTAAAACAATAAAACATTACTTCATGTCGCAACAGCACATGAGTTATGTTTTAATTTAGATTCTTTATAATTAATGCTATTTTTGCGTAACCTTTTGACTGGTACTTTGGTATTTATGCACACAATGTGAAGTGTAATGTTGGAGCATGTATACAATATAATGCCATTTTGTGCACCTTTATTTATTTATTTATTTATTTATTTACCAGTACATGAACGTTACTTGTGGAACTTTCTTTCCTTAGGAGGATGTGGGTCCAACTAATCATATTAAATATAAAGCTTAGCTCAACCTTAAATTAAAGATTGATATCTAGGCATCTTTTTGACTCACTTTCTTAATTATTTAATCTTGTACTTTCAATGCTTTAAATTAATAAAATTTACCCTTATGCCCTCCAATCAACCGTCTTGCTCAATTCGAAAGGAGTTCTTTGTGCATAAGGGAAAATTCTACTAGCGATCTGCTACCACGGGGGCTCTAAACCGTTGGAATGTGATAAGAGATCTTAAGTTACATAATTCTTTTTAACCGGTGTTACTTTGACGCTCCAAGCACACACCCGTTCTGATTCAAATTTTCATTATTTATGACTTAATTCTATCGCTCTCATATTTATGCTTTCGAATTTATTCTCGCTCTCGCTCCCCACTTTATGTAACTTAGGGGAATCTACCTGACTGATCATTAAATAGTTGAGAGATTCTTGGGATGTGGTACCACAGGCTATTCCATTCTTATATGTAAGATGTCAAATTCAAATAAAATACTATATATATATATATATAGTTGTTCCATTTTTTTTAATTTATTTATAAATTACATTTTATTTTTATTTTTATTTTTTGTGTTTGTTAAATAGAACTTTAACTAAATGCTCCTTTGGTAATACAATTTTTTTTTTTTTTTTCAACACTAGGTATCTCAGAGGGGCTTTTAAATAGTTGGGTGTCTACTTTTAATACACAGAGTTTCAGACATGATAATCTTTCTCAAAAGAAAGTCCAAAGCAAACTTACCATTTTGTCTGGACCAAGACAGCACACATTGCTTTTTGTTTCATTTGGTCCATCCATACCTCAAAAAAATTTTGCATACTTATTTATTCTTCTTTTCAGGCGCGTGAAAGAAAATTATATTAAACATACTGAACAGAGAAATGAAATGAAGATTTTACTTGATTTATTACTCAAAAATAACTCTTTAAGAGTTCAAAAAATAAAAATAATTATTTTTACGAACTAATAAAATATAGTTATTTAGAAATGATTTATTTTTAACTAAATTTTTATAAAACAATTCTCAAAATTTGTTAACTAATCAGATTTTTGTATAATTTTTTAATTTTTTAACCTAAAAAAAACTAAAATTTGTTCTCAAAAAACGAAACTAAGCAATCCAGAAACTTCTCCAATTTTTTTCACTCCAAAACATCAACAAACTTGTATTCACATTTTTGTTTAATTATTTATATATAATTTTGTTTCAACAAAGATTATAAAAATATATTTTTAATTATTAGATGTATGGCTTGTAAATATTTGAAAAAGAAAACAAATTTAAAGAAAGGATCAGTGGGCCAGAGAGGCATCCCACGAAACGTAGATGCGCGTGGGCCTAGTTTATATGGATTTACCATCATGGGGATGCTAACGACCGTTACCTTGCAACGTGGCCTCGCATTCAGTACAGCCTGTGCAGTCACTGGTGGGCCCATTTTTCTGAAGATATAGGGCCTATGACAGTCAGCCCAATTCCCACTGGCAACCTTTTCATTTGGACTGATTCCGAGATGCTCAGCTCAGCAGAAGTTGGTGCTTGTGAAATGACAAATGTGGACAGACTGTATTTGAATCAAGTCTTCATATTTTTTGAACATAAATTTTACTACTAATTTTGTAAGATAATTTCTTGGTTAAAATATTAACTCTTACTGTTAGATGTTTTTGTTCTACTTCATATTCATATTCTGAACTTAGAAGGGCGACATACAAACACTTTTATTATGCATAAATTTTAGAGGGGTGTTAAACACAGACGCACATTTAATTGGTTAAAAAATAAGTTGTAATTAATGTGTCTTTCCTAATGTTTTAGAATTTTAAAACTTTAACTTTAAGACCAAATTACCTTTTTTAAATTATTTCTTCTTTGTTGATACCTAATAACCTTCCTTCTTTCCTTTGGTATATATATATTTAACTTTATTTTTTTTTCTTTATTTTTAATAATTGTCTTTTTTTTTTTTCTTTCTTTCCTGATTGAATATATATGGCTATACTTCATTATTTACTTTCTTTCTTTTTTTTGCTCACTTGTCTTATATATATAAATATATATATATATATTCACATAAATTTTTTACAGTGAGTAACCATTCACACGGTGAGCATATATATATATATATATATATATATATATATAGTTAAAAACAATTGAAAAAAGAAAAAGAGAGAAAAGAATAAGGTAGGTAAGCAAAGAAGAATGATGATTATATATATAAGTGTATACGTACAAGTAGGATAGAAAAAAAAAAAAAGAAGAAATATAAAATGATAATTTGATCTTAAAAGTTAAAGTTTTATAATTTAAAAATAAATAAAAAAGAAGCATTAATTACAACTTCTATAATTGAATTTTTCAACTAATCATATGTGCGAATGTGAATGCACAGTTACTTGTGCGACTGTGTTTAGTAGTACTTTAAATTTTAACCCAATGGTAGGCTGGTCAGGCTTTGGGTTTGCTCCCAAATGATCACCGGTTCGAATCTCCGCAGGGCCACTAGAGGCATACCCGGTCGTTAACTTCAGGGCCTCAAGAGATTAGTCGATATGTGCGCAAGCTGGCCTGAACACTTACGATTATAAAAAAAAAAAAATTAAAAAAAAAATAATACCACAATAAATGCGTTCTTAGTTCAAATGAGAGATAATATTAATTTCTTTTTTTTTAATAGGTTATGAAATATGCGAGAATACCTTAATTTATTAAGTTTTTTAAAATCAGATGGCAAGCATTAGCGTTTTACTCATAAAAAAGTTATATCTATACATATCTTCTTCTTTTTTACCAAGTTTTATTTTTAGACAATGATTTTAGAAAAACTCAATCAATCAAATTTTTTGAGTTACATTTTGTTTTCTCACTGACAGAAAATTGTTATACAGAGTAGTTTTTTTTTCAGCTGAAATAATAAAAGAAATGGCATTTCTGTGATTATAAGATAATCTTTGGACTTTACCGACATTCAACAATAATGCAAAAAACCAGACGCATTTACTTGCATTTCTTTCTCTAGAATCACAGTGTCACTTGCTTCTTTTCTCATTTTTTTAATCTGTTACAACTCTCTCACACACACAGACACTGCAAAACTCATTGTCCTTTTTGTGGAAATACCAACTCCAAACCCATTAATGTCAGAGACCTCACAAATCCATCTTCTACAATTTTAGCACTAGTAAATGCCTTATCGATATCTGTACAGCCTTTTCAACTACCTCCATTAGCTTCACTTCAATCAATTATTTTAACCGTAGCCACATTCATGTACACAATCTCTTCTCTTCCCAAAATTTGTCTCATGCCTTCTCTGTAGCTATTTTTCAATTTTCCTTCGTTTTATGTTCTCAATTTTCCGGGAAAATCTGGACATTTGCACAGAACTTCTTTGCCGGAGGAATAGAGGTTGTCCGTTCATGTCCGTATGTTTTCCTTTAATGGCCAATGGGTTTCTGACCAAGTTGTAAGACTTTTTAAAAATTTCATGTGGATTTTTCGTCCCTTTTTCGTCGTTTACTCAGATTTGGGTTGTTGATGCTTGCTGGGTTTTCTTTAATTTGGAAGTTGTGAATGAATTAGTATACCTTGTGTGTCCGTCCTATGAGCATCTGAGATAGGACTTCAAATTCTTCACAAAAGACAAATGTTTACTTGGGTCTGTCCTAGTTCATTGAAAGAGCAAAATTTCAAGGTGAAATCTCTCATGGGGTTGTTTTTTTGCTGATTCTGGTTAAGGAACTTTGAGGGTTCTGTCTCTGTTTCGTGTGAACTCTACAGAATTGTTTTCACTCTAGGGTTTTGTTCACCGTTGTGAAATCTGAAGCTTTTACTTAGGACTTGTCTAATGGGGTATGTGAAGTTCTTTGCTATAGTGTTTCTTTCATGGTTTTTCTGTATTTCAAGTACCCATCAATTACAGTCCTATCAAACTCAAGTTCTTCTGCAACTAAGGAAGCATTTGGAGTACCCTTTACAGTTGCAAATTTGGGAAAATTACAATGGGGATTTGTGTAATGTGTTGCCAACTCCACGTTTGAGCATCACATGCGAGGACGACTTCATCACAGAGCTCAAAATTATGGGAGATAAGCTTGGCAAGGTTAGTGAATTCAATGGATTTGCAGTTCCCAATCAAACTTTATCTCAGAGTTTCTCTATTGATTCTTTTGTAGTAACATTGACAAGGTTAACTAGCTTAAGGGTTATTAGTTTAGTGTCTTTGGGTATTTGGGGACCACTTCCTGAAAAAATTCATAGGTTATCTTCACTTGAACTTCTGGATATGAGTTCAAATTTTATTTTTGGTGCCATTCCACCTCAGTTATCTAGACTGGTGAAGCTTCACACTTTGACATTAGACAGCAATTTTTTCAATGACACTGCCCCTAACTGGTTGGATTCGTTGTCGAATCTCACAATTTTGAGCTTGAAGAACAATCAGTTGAAGGGTCATTTTCCTTCTTCATTATGCAAAATTACAAAACTCACTGACATTGCCTTGTCTCACAATGAGCTTTCTGGTAAATTGCCCGATTTGAGTACCTTAACTAGTCTACATTTATTGGATTTAAGAGAGAACCATTTGGATTCTGAATTACCACTCATGCCCGAAGGATTGGCTACTGTTCTTTTGAGCAAGAACTCATTCTCGGGTAAGATTCCTGAACAATTTGGCAAGCTAAACCAGCTTCAACACCTTGATCTGTCATTCAATCATCTGAGAGAAACACCACCTTCTGCATTATTCTCTTTGCCAAACATCAGTTATTTGAATTTAGCATCCAATAGGCTGAGTGGGACACTTTCCAACCATCTGAGCTGTGGGGCCGAACTTGGGTATGTCGATATTTCTTCGAACAGGTTGATTGGTGCACTTCCTCCTTGCTTGCTCAGTTCTCATGATAACAGAGTAGTTAAGTTTGGTGGGAATTGCTTGTCCATTGATACTCAACATCAACATCAAGAGTCATATTGCAACGAAGGCAATACAAGGAGGAAAGGAAAAGATATAGGGGTCTTAGTCGGTGTCATTGGGGGAACTGTTATTCTTCTGATACTCTTGGCTTTTGGGCTTCTCATTTTGTATAGAAAAAACTTTTCTCAAGGAATATTGGAGCAGCGTTCATCGCAAAAGGTTGTTCAAGATAATTCACAATCAGGGATTTCTTCCGAGCTCCTTGCAAATGCCAGTAAGTTGTGTATCTGTTAGAGTCTAGTGTTATTATATTCATTACTGTTTGAATGTAAGCTATTTATGTGCCCCATATGACTTCAGTTTCACATCTCAGAATTTCTAAAAGAAGTTTTATTACAGATTCACACAAGTGTGTGGGGGATTTCATAAACACTTTGTTTTTTCCATTTGCTTCAGGGCTCATTTCTCAAGCAGTGAAATTTGGGGCACAAAGTGCTCCAGCATACCGATTGTTTTCATTAGAAGAGTTGGGTGATGCCACAAACAATTTTGATCAATCAACATTCTTGGGTGAAGGCTCCATTGGCAAGGTACTCCTGAATAGCTTCAGTATGCTTTGGCAGTTGATGAAGATCAAATTATTTTAAGATGGTCATTCTCTTGTTTTACCATGAATCACGAGAATTATATTCATAATGCTACAATGAGTGACATTGATTTCCCGAAAAGGATTGGAGTTGGATGAGAAATAAAGAAAAACAGAAAGAGAACTATTTTCTGTTTTATTAGTTCTTGAGAGCTGTTTTTTGAAAACCGAACCAACGAAGCCCATAGCAGCTAGGTTGGATTGTGAATCTCCTATAGAAACATACGTTGTGGTGAGCTCACTTTGTAGTTTATAATTATTATATCATGGTTCTTGCCTACCTGTAAGAGTAAGAACTATTTATTCAAAACAAAAAACTAGTAAACTGTGAAATTACTGCAATGCAAAATATTCTCTCAATATTGGGAAAGCTAATGTGTGTTTTGTGTTTTCAGACATTTAAATTTACTCCAAAGTTGTTTTGCTCTTTAGATGGGTGGGAATGAATAGTAATTTAGCATAAGGAAAGCAATAAAACCTGTAGAGAAAGAATTGCACAAAATAAAAGTGCAAAAAGGAGAGGAAGTTATATGGTCCGCCATGTTATAGACAGTGGCAGCATCATCACGCTACTAATAAGAGACTGCAAATGCCATAAGGTTTGTGCAATAAAAAAATTACACATGCTTATTTGTTATGTAGTTCTTCTTTTGGCAGGATGTGGGGGATGGCAAGCATTGTGTTTTCCCCTCAGAATCTGTGACCTTAGAACTGATATGGGTACAATTTTACATATGGATGGGTGGATTCTAGTGGTTGATATAATAGGAACCAAAAATAAGAAGATGAATGAATCATAAGTTACTTGTCCTATTTAAGGCACATTCTTAGAGAAACTTCCCACACATGTAACTAATGTCCCAATCTCAATCTTGAAATCCTATAATGTTGATATGGAGACATACCGAGAGATGAAAATCCTTTTTGTGAGCATAAAGATGCTCTTGGCAGAGAAACTGGTGACATTGAGCACCTCTTGTGAATATTTTTCAACCAATTGCTATCTTTTTTAGGGATGTGGCAATTAAACTATTCATATATGGAAAATCTTTAACTAGTGATAGACGAGGGCAATTTCCACCGCAAAAGGTTGGAAACTATTTAAATTTTTGAACATCTCTTGTTATTTTTCTGTGTGGTAATATCGAAGGACAGAGAGGAGCTTGGAAATAGAGTTTTTGTGACCGAGTAGAAGTGGGTTAGCTGAGTCTTTTGATTAACACCCAAATTTCTCACTCTAGAAATCAATATGGAAGAACTTCTATTCCTTCTTTCTCTATCTTTTTTGTGAACAATGTGAACATAGAAATGGTGATGACTGCCTTTAAAGGCAGAAGTGCCAAATTTTGATTTAAAATCTAAATGAAAAGCTTGAAGCATGAAGAATTTAGATGAGGGTTGAATCTTCCGAGGTATTGAACATTTCATTTTGGCTTATATAACTTCAATGGTGTTTTTTTAATTATCTTCTTAGCACACATGGAAATGATTATACTGTATAAAGCAGGAACAACTACATACCACTTTTTTTTTTTTTTTTTTTTTTTAAAGCCACTTTCTGCAACTCATTTAAGCAGCTGCTGATTGTTTTTTTATTTAATTTTACTAAATTTATTGTGAAGCTCTGGTGATATGATCATTTAGCATTTGGATTCCTCTTCTAGACATAAGGTATTGAAAGTAGCAAGTTATTTCTGGAGGTCTCCTTGTTTACTTCCAGTTACATGAAGATAAGATACGACTTAACATGCCCTGGCTGCCGAAAGACCAAAAATATATCTGTAATGGATCATGACAATCATTCTGTAGAATTGCTTCCTCTACATGATCTGATTCAACCTGACACACTGATTCATGGAAAGGGCAGATCATTTAGTTGCAATAAATCACCACACAAAGTGGTTGTCATACTGCGAAGACTTTGCACATCTATCCAGAGTTGGATAGGACTACTCTTTGATATGAATTAAGATCACTTGGCAATAGGCCTAACTACTTGTGAGCTACCAATGGGCCAGTGGCCTAGCGGTATCAGCCCCTTACCTTCCAAAGGGAGGTTAGGGGTTCAAGCCTCAGTGGAGGCATGTGTGTGTGAGTACCAACTATGAAAAAAAATAAAAAATACTTGTGAGCTAAGAATACATTTAAAAGCCCTTCTTAATTGTTTTGCCTTCATCATTGATAGTAAGATGACATGTATCATTGCTATTTAATGCATATAATTAAGCATTTAGATATATTGCTCAAGGACCTCTTTAACATTTTGTATTAATCTTTTCAGCTTTACAAGGGAAGATTAGAGAATGGGACCTATGTTGCCATACGATCTCTGACTTTGTTTAAAAAATATTCAATTCAAAACCTGAAACAACGGTTGGATTTGCTCTCAAAGCTTCGCCATCCACATCTGGTTAGTCTTTTGGGTCATTGCATTGATGGTGGTGTACAAGATTCTACTGCCAATAGGGTCTTCCTTATACATGAATATATGCCCAATGGGAATTTTCGTACTCACCTCTCAGGTCAGTTTAACATAATATACTTTATCAAACTAGTTTCCATACATGAATGCATACATGCACATGCAAGAACCGCATGTTCGACTTAATAAAGAACCATGGAGCTTTCTCCACCCATTCTCTCATATTCATGTGTCGGCACTTCACCTAAATTCCACATGCATACATAATGAGAGCTCAAGTGGAATGACATGAAATGCTCTCTTAGGCTTTCTGTGGTTGGGATTAAATTGATATATTTTAATTATATACCATAAGTATATATGAAGATGTATACATGGAGAGGGCCAAATGGGAATGACAATCCAAACTTAAATAGTTGGACAGAACTTTATTGAGTTTTACTATATAAAATTTAGGGAGATGGAGTTTCCAGCTGGGGAGACTCTTAGGCCCCCATTATTAACCCTCCTGATTGCTTTCAAGTTTGTAATTATTCCTTTTCTGGCTTTGGAAAGCACTACAGGGGGGCCATGGGGTGGTGGATAATGTTGTCACATGGTCTTGTATTTTCTCAACAATCCCTCCTCCCGCCTACACACAACTTCGGGAAAAAAAGGATGGTTTAGGAGGATGCATATAGATCGGCAATTTTACCATTCAAAACTTTAGGTTCAACAATCTTCAATACATGGCAACTATATTTATTGGAAGCTGTAGAGCTTTTGTCTAACTATATTTGTAGCTGCAGAAAATTGTCCAGATAAGGTTCTTAAATGGTCGGATAGATTGGCGGTCCTAATCGGTGTTGCCAAGGCTGTGCACTTTCTACATACTGGGGTAATTCCTGCTTCTTTCAGCAACCGATTGAAGACAAATAACATATTGCTTGATGAGCATCGGATTGCTAAGCTGAGCGATTATGGAATGTCCATCATCACAGAAGAAAGTGAAAAACTTGAGGTATATTTCCTGATTATTTGGATTACCTCGTTCATATTTCAAAAATTTCTTGATTTCAAGTGGTATATCTGACATAAGTATTATTCATTTTGTAGGCAAAGGGAGATGGCCCTAAATCGTGGTAAATATCCTTCTGAAAAAAACCTTTTCCTTAAAGAAATGTTCTCAGTTGGGTGCATAGTGAATGCTATTTAATTTAATTTAATTTTTATGTAAACAAGATTTGATATCTGAAATTACCATCAATGGACAATCTATGATAGAGCCTGCAGATTAAAAATACAGAACTCCAGAACTAGGATGCATGATTTTCCAATAGCATTGCATCTTATTGTTGATATGTTATCTTCATACAACAAATCCAAATGCATGTTGGGGTTGAGCTCATTGAGTCCATAGCTCCTTTGTGCAAAGAAATGCTACATGTTAGGTCTGTGTTCAACCCACCCCACCCAGCACCTCACACAATGGGGGGTCAACATTGAGATTGCCTTTTTTCACTACTAAATGGGCTTACCCACCTTTTTTTCACATACATATTCACAGATATATGTTTTTGACATGGGTGGATGAGATGGAATTGACACATTCAAAATGGAGGTGGTTAGTTTACTAGTTATATAGTAGGCCTGAACAAGTAACATTTTATACCTCTCCCCTTTAGCCACTGCTATTATTTCCTTGCCACTTTTTTTAAGGATCCACTTTATTCTTCTACAGTGAAGGATCATAAGCTCTGGTTATTGTAGTATTTTTTTGATACTGATAATTGGTTTTATGGTTTATTGTTTTTGCCAGTTTCTAAGTCTCAAACAGGTCAACGAATATTCCAATATATATATTTGTAAAGATTTGTGTGTTTGGCATGCTTATTTTGCAGGCATATGACAAAGTTAGCGGATGATGTATATAACTTTGGTTTCGTATTACTTGAATCACTTGTGGGGCCTTCAGTAAGTGGAAAAGGAGAAGCATTTTTGCTAAATGAAATGGTATGCTAAAGCTACTATTAAATGCATTTTCAGCTTAATCAACACTATCTAGATATTCTTTTTGAATTTTGGTCCCTGAATCTTTCTCGTAAATTCTCACAATACGACAAGTACTAAGGTTTATAATTAATGTCACAAGTGAAGTTCATATAGCTTTGTGATTAATTGAATTTCTGATGTCAATATTAAATTCAATGTACTTTGTTACAGTAAAATTTAAGTGAAGCTCAGAGTTAAAATTTGTCTTAGTTGATGTCAATTGAGATCATGAACTTATTTATCTTGAAAATTGGACAAGATTCTAGAGCTTTTTCTTCAAAGAAAAAGGAAATGCCATTTTTTGATATTTTGCTTTGAATGTGAATTTTCACTGAAATATTTTGCTTTAGATGGTAGATTTCTGAGACCTGCTTTCATGAATCACAGACATCATTCGGTAGCCAGGATGGTCGTCAACGAATTGTGGATCCAATCGTGCTAACGACTAGTTCACAAGAGTCCTTATCAATTGTGATATCCATCACCAACAAATGCATATTGCCAGAGTCATCTTCTCGTCCCTCTTTCGAGGATGTCCTTTGGAACTTGCAATATGCTGCTCAAGTGCAGGCCACGGCTGATGCTGATCAAAAATCAGATTCTACATCACGGTCGTAACTTCACAAAGACAGAATGACATATTAGCTACAAGTACATTCCTTCTTATTGCAGCCATGAAATCCGTTGACGCGCCCATAATTTAGCTGTCAGCAGCCTGTCCTCATTTTGTACTGCTTATTGTGTACAATTGTAAATGTCATTTTTTGATTTTAATCTCTTTAACTTGAATGTAGATGACAATATGGATTAGAGTTTCCTCAGATACATTTCTCCCACAATATGTTTGAAGACATTAGGGAAAGTAAATGTGAAAGGATTGACTAGTTTTACGTGAGCTCATATATTGTGTCAATGTTGATCAATACCATATCTCATAAAGTTATTCTTTTTTTTTTTTTTAATTAGCCATGACAGTGAATACTAGTATAGAAAAAGTAATTAAAATATAGACAACATTTTCTCAATTTCCCTCTTCCCTATGTTTCTATTCTATAAATATTTTATGAGAAATGATAGGTCTTCCGATTTTAATTGTCGACCTGAATACAATGTAGTTGGATCCCGTTGGAACTCTTAAAAAAATTCCGTAAATATCTCTCTTCGACTCATCCCCAACTACGTTATATTCGGGAGAGTAGTCGGTAATTGAAGTCCAAAGATCTATCACTACTCATATTTTATCTTCTTTTTTTTTTTTTTTTTTTTGGGGTGATTGATAATGATAATATATACAATGAGGCCTTGGGCCCAAAAGAAGAAGCAAGACTAAGCTTGATACAAGGCTGTGAATGGGCCCAAACTATCACGTCTTTGTGTTTTTTCTTTCCTACAGTTGAGCCCAGATGTTTCTCACTTGTTTTTGTCATTTTTAAAAAGAATTTGAAAGTGCTTTTTCCTTTCTAAAGGGAATGGCCCAGCTTCTTTTCACCGGTGAACTTTTTTTATTTTTTTGTTGTGGTTTATTTTTGGTTTTTTTCACTTTAAATTGCTTTTAAGCATTATAATTAGGGATGACAAATTATGACACGACACGATAACATGATAGAGTTAAAAAGGTTTAAGTTTGGTATAAATGGGTTTGGGTTATAAAATCGTGTCGAGTCAGGGTTGAATAGTTCAACCCGTATAACTCGTTTATGACCATTTAACTCAACATGTTATAATCGTAAATATTACTTATGTAATATGTTATCTGTTTAAACTTAATTATTATGAATAGTTAAGTCATTTCAATTGTCTATATTTTATGATTTTTTTTAAAAATATTTATAAAATAAAAATATAATTTATATTTTAATAAAAAATAAAACGCTTAAAACAAATCAGACGTCAACAAACCCTTGTGATAAGAAAAAAAACCTTATTAAAAAAAAACAAAAAACAATTGCGGGCCCACTTTAGTACAAAAATTGAGCCTTACGTCTTTCCAACGCACTAAATCCACCGACATACACCACACAATATAGTACGATAGTCTAGGATGACGTGGGAAAGGACCCCTTAATGCAACGTAACATGGGGTTAACACTTTTTTTTTTGTTTTGGTTACTTTCTTTATAACATGAGCTACTGTTTTTTTCCCATTCTTCACTTTTGCTTTTTGAATTTTCTCACTCATCCTCTCTTTTTCTTTTGACAAAGTGGGTGGGCCCCCTCACATTCCATTCTTACCCCCCTCACACACTGTCATTTTTAATTTAAAAAATAATTTTTGTACGGAGTATTATAATAAATTGTTAAAATTTTAATTTGAAAAATAATTTCTGTACGGAGTAGTCAACTTTTTAAAAACTAAGCCTTGCAGCCTTGTTCCGTTGCCGGTAAAATAAAAAGAAACGCTGGGCAAAGGAAAGGAAAGCAGAGGGTGAGGAAGAGATTGAGAAAGGCCCAGAGAAGAAGAAATAGAAGGAACTCTCATCATCCATTGGTAAGCTTTCTCTAACGTTGGTATTTTTGAGGGATTTTCTCCATCTTTTTCTTTCTTTGGCGAGTTGTTGTCCGTCTTTGGTAGCATGTTTTGTTTGTACGTCTTTGGTAGCATGTTTTGTTTTAAGATGTTTTTGTTTTTTTTATAACCTGAACATTTCCTCTTCCATGTTAAATGAGCAAGAGTTGTGCCCTAAATTTTTTTCCTTTTTGGAATTCTTGAAAAAGTTTTATGGTGCATGAGTTATTTATTCATTTCTCATAGAATTTCTTTACAGTCAGGAAAAAGGCTTGTTCCATCTTGATGTTCTTCTGAAAACTGCATGCATGTTGAATATCCATTGTATAATTGGTGTAATTTTTTTATGATGCGATAATTTGTTGTGTTTATATATATGTTCTGTATTTTGGGTTCAGTACAAGGACGGTTTGGGACACATCCTTACACGCGTGAATTGGGTTGTTTGTTCTAGGATGCCAAGAAGACATATGTTTTATTTAGAATGCAACTTAAGGACAATAATTTTGAACTTTCAGATCAAAAGGATTTTTTTCTGCTTAAAAGAAATAGAAGCCTGTTCAATTGTTAATAAAAATAAAATAAAATATTACACAAAATAGAGATCTATCTTGAAAAAGAATATATGGAGCTGCAGGATCCTTACCTTTTTTTGGAGTCTTGAGTTTACCTTCTTTTTTTTCTTTTTTTTTTTAATCCCTCCTTGGTGTCTACTTTCTAAAAACATAAACCTTGGAATTTTATTTTTACTAATTCCAAAAGACCAAAGCTCGTTGAAAGGTTTATTTTCAGCATACGTTTTTCTTCTGTAGTGTAGGCCGCCTTCACCTAATAAACCAATTTGATTGGGAAACAATCGATCAGTTTCCGGGAGTAGCTCAGTCCTCTTATCTTTTAAGTGTAGTTTCATAAGAATTTTAGTTAATTTGCCCTGATAAGAAATGAATTTTCTACGAATTTTAATATTAATTGCTGCGTATATTTCAGTTCCAACACTGGATTCCTGTCCCACTTTCTTTTGAACGTTTTTAATTGTCACACCCTACCTTTGGGGTGTGACAAAATAACACAGCAACTGATGTCAAATGAATTTTCTATAAATTCTTAAGTATAAGTTGCGCAGATTCTCAACCATCCCATTTTCTGTTTTGTCTTGGGAATTTTTTTTAATGGAATTTGAGTAGAAGTTTGGTTGAGTGACCTTCACCCATACGGTACGGGTTGACTTTTGTTAAAGTGTTTCCGCTCAGGTTATGAATGACGAACAATGAGTTAAGATTTTCTTTTTTATTTATTATTCATGAACTGGATCTTTGGGATTATGTGTGTGAAATTTTAGCCCCACCTAAACACCATTTTAACTCCATTCTGATTGCTACGTACACCATAACAGTCTAAATGGAAACAACAACAATAAGTTTGAAGCTACTTGTGAACAAGGACACTGGGAAGGTGCTTTTCGCTGAGGCTGGAAAGGATTTTGTGGACTTGTTATTTGGACTTCTTGAGCTTCCATTTGGCTCCATTGTGGCCCTTATGGTGGAGCATGGCATGGTTCCTAAGAGTGGGTCTTTCGGTAAAATCTACCAAAGTGTGCAGAAACTTGGTAACAACTATCTGCAGCAAAACCAGCAGACCAAGGATAACCTCCTGAGGCCAAGGTCGGCCTCGACTTCCAAGCATACCCCTCTATTGAAGCAGTTGGCATATGATGGACACACTACTGCTAGTAATACTTATTATGGGCATAATGACAATAACGAGGGGTATGTTAAAGATGTGGTGACTTACATGGTGATGGATGATCTGGAGGTGAAACCCATGTCCACCATATCTAGTGTTACTGTCCTCAACACTTTTGATGTCAAAGATGTCGGTGCTCTCCAAGAGAAGACAGTGGAGGTTGACATGGGCAAGGTCTTGTTGCATCTTTCCAATTGTTGTCTTGAGTAACAGCATTGTGTTCTGGTTTCTAAATAATTGTGTTAATTGTGCATTCTTGTTGTTTTGTCAGGGTTTGGAACTGGTGAAGGCCTCTTTCGAGTCCACCACAGTCCTGACTGATCTTTTTCTCCCGAAACAAGGTAGCTTGAATGGTGCGTCAGATCCAACAACTTAAAACAGATATGTGTCTTTGTATTTTGGGTGAAATGATGCTCTGCTAGTAATGCTATGCAAGATTACTTTTGTTTGATAACACAATACTTTGTTGGTAACTTGGTATATCAGCCAAGCTAAGCTGTGTAACAGCAAAAATGGACTAATGATTTCTGCTGTTTCTAGTTGGATACTCTGATTTTCTGGCTCTCTTTTGTAGTACCTCATCGTTGTATTAAGGTTTGGACCTGCTTAAATTGGTGGTTTGATGCTTTAAGTGGAGAATGTTGTTATTTTAAGTCAATATGCAAAACATTACTTCTATGATCTTCTTTCGTAATTAGGCTCTATTTGTTTTCATGTAAAATATTTTACATCCAAACAAACAGAATCTTAATGTGTACTATATTCCAAAATGGGGATCACCAACAAATGTAATATTCTCAAGTAGTTTCCAAGAGTCCTCGTCAACAATTTAGTTGTCAGCAGCCTGTTCACATTTTGTACTGCTTATTATGTACAATTATAAATGTCATTTTTTTATTTTAATCTCTTTACCTTGGATGTAGATGACATTATAGATTAGAGCTTCCTCAGATACATTTCTCCCCCAATATGTTTGAAGACGGTAGGGAAAGTAGATGTGAAAGAATTGACCGGTTTTATTTTAAGTTATTTTTAAGTCAAAACAAACGGAGATAAAAATAAAATAAAAAGTCCAATTTAATGTAAGAAGAAAGTAGGTGGTAAAAAGTATATTACATCGATAATTTAATCATTGTAGTAATAACTGAAACTATCTCGGAAGAGGAGAAATTATTCTTCTTGGAAGAGTAATGCTATATAAACCTATTTCTTAAATCAAGGAGTGTATCCCAAGGGTTTGTTTTTTTTTTTTCCTATAAAAAGGTTTTTCTACTCTCCACCCCCTAAACAACCATTAACAGTCTAGATGGCAGGAACAACAACGATAAGCTTGAAGCTACTTGTGAACAAGGTCACTCAGAAATAGCTAGAAACATATGATAATTTTTTGTAATCTTCACTCAATCATAGGCTCTCATAATCAATCAATATATTGACCTATTCATAGAGTTCACTCAAGAATGAAATATTATTCCACTAAGCTAAGAGCAAATATTTGGAGTAACAAAATCAAGTTTAAACAATGTTCAGAAGTAAAACTAATGAAAGTTACAGGCCACAAGTATAATACGTAATAATTATATTAGCTAAAAAGTCCACCTACTCGATATTATAGTTCTTTATTACTATTATAGTTTATAAACTATTGATTAATGACTAGTAAGTTTCCTTGTTCTTGGAAATAAAATGTCTAATTTAATGTAAGAATATGGTAGGTGGTAGATAGTAGATTATAGTGGTAATTAATGTACTAGTAATAATGGAACTATCTATAAAAAGGGTTTATGTCAAGACATTTCTTAACCCCACCTAGACACCATTTTCAAACTCCATAGCAGTCTAGATGGCAACAACAACAACAGCAGTAAGCTTGAAGCTAATTGTAAACAAGGACACAAATAAAGTGCTTTTTGCTGAAGCTGGGAAGGACTTTGTGGACTCCTTGTTTGGACTTCTTGAGCTTCCATTTGGTTCCATTGTGGGCCTCATGGTGGAGCATGACATGGTTCCTAGGAGTGGGTCCTTCGTTAAAATCTACCAAAGCGTGCAGAATCTTAGTAACACCTATCTGCAACAAAACCAGCAGACCAAGGACTCACTCTTGAAACCAGTTGCAGCCTCAACTTCCAAGCAGCACAACCCTCTATTGAAGCAGCTGGCATATGATGGACGCACTACTGCTAGTAATACTGTTTGTTTTGGGTTTAATAACAACAGTGAGGGGTATGTTAAGGATGTGGTGACTTACATGGTGATGGATGATCTTGAGGTGAAACCTTTGTCCACCATTTCTAGTGTCACTGTCCTCAACACTTTTGATGTTAAAGATGTTGCTCGTCTCCAAGAGAAGACAGTGAGTGTTGACATGCGCAAGGTCTTGTTGGAATCTTCTTCTTTTGATTTGCTTCTTTGCAATTGTGTTACGGTCTCTCAATAAATTTGTCTTGTTTTTTCAGGGTTTGGAGCTGGTAAAGGCCTCCTTCGAGTCCACAACCATTCTGACTGATCTATTCCTTCAGAAGAAGGGGGCATGAATGGTAATGGTCCTTCAGATCCATGGTTGTCTTCATTGTTTCGGGTGAAAGAATGCTTTGCTAGTAACGCTATGAAAGATTTGCTTTTGTTGTTCACAAAACAATGCTTAATTGGTGTAACCTCAGTGGCTTTTTGTATAAGTGCTATCTTCTAATGAAATGCTCCGACTTTCTGGCTTTAATTTGTAGTTGCTAATGAAATGAACCTTCCCATTAATATATAAGGCATATAAACTTGTCTGACACACTTCAACGTTAGTAATAAAAAGTAACTGCTAGAATAGCAGTCAGCATACAAACTTCAACAACTTCAGTTGAGAATGAACATAGAAGTTATAAATAAACACCAGGAAAAGCAAGCCAAAAAATTGAAAAGAAAATTAGCTCAACTCTTAATGCTCAAAATGCCGATATACTTTATGTTTTCAGCTTCCTGCATTACAAAACTCTTACAACACCAAAATGCATTGCACTCAGTAAACAAAAATCCTCGATATCAGAGAGGTAAATTCCCAGCTGACCAGGTTACACTCATGTGGTTACTATTTACTATAAAAACATATCGGAAGTAATGGATAACTTAATCTGACAGTTCATGCAGTCAGTTTCTGCGAAGAACTGATGGCATTCATATGCTGAAGATGTAATGCGGCCAAGAGACCTTGCCAGGTTTCTCCAGGTGCACCAGCCACTTGAAAATCAAGAAGCTTCTTCTGCTTCCTGTAGTAGTCTTCTAAAGGCTTGCTCTGATTTAAAAGAAAAACAGAATATTCTATTAGCAAAAAATCCTTTCAAGCTTGCATTCGAACTGAAAAAACAATGACTAAAAAATGTGAATATCTTTCACCATAGTTACAAAAATAAGAAAAGAACTTCTGAAGAAAATAACAAAAGAGTCGCATTTCTCAACTTGACTGTAAATGTCTCAACTTTAACAAAAAGTCAGATCCTGAGAAAAATGTCCTCAAGACCCAACAAAACATAGCACATAAGATCCAAAACAAAAAGGAGTCATAGATGACAAGTTCAAGAGAACATGATTGCTATAGGTACTCAAACCAACAAACATCATAAACAAGTATTTCAAATTCGGCATCATATAGTTTCTAGGTGAGAGAAATATGAGGGTTACCTTCTCTGCATATTTACGAAGTTGCTCTTTCCAGGCATGTTCTGCAGCGGCAGAGGAAGAATTTATCTGATCATCCTTTGACTGAAGGTTTAGTTTTAACCCATAGTTTCCAGTGCTAAGAAATTCTTGGCAAGGAGAATAAATTCCACCATCCAGATGTTTTTTCATCAAGCAGGGCTCTGTGCATTTGAAATTCACTACCAAGTCTATGTCAGCAATTTGGTCAAGTATCTCCTGTAGCAAACAAACAATTAGAAGAGCTACATTTTAGTATTTCTTCTGAAATCCTGCTACCATGTACAATCAACATAAACGATCTTGTTAAACATAATTCCAGGACATTGTAATATCTTATTCGTATTATCAATATCCTAGCATTACAACAACAGCACCTCCTTATCTCACTTCAATTATTCAGTCAATTTTCTATAATTGATGACAACGGATTAGGTTAAGTTAAGTGACCTAAGAACATAGGAGTAACAGTCAACTTTTTGGCTATTGGGGCTAACAATTGAAGGGTATGTATATCTTTCATTTTGAACCCAGCTGCAGTTGCCCAAAAACTATATCCATGAGAGGAGCCAAATGGCATATATCCCAAAAGAGTAGCACGGAAGCTCACTCTCAATGAGTCTATCTCGCTTCAGGCCAAGTTATACACACAGAGGAAACGAGAAATTGCAAGCAACAAAACGTAAATGCTTTAACTTACAGCTTGGATCCTTGATCTAGGAATTCCATCCAAAATGAACCCAGTTTCACCTCTGCAGTAACCATCCTCCAATCTCTTTGACAATAGACCAAAAATTATATCCTCAGGAACAAGCTTCCCTTGGTTCACAGCATTCGCAATCTAAATTAAATAAATCAAATAGATCAAAATGGGACTGCAAGATTAGCAATTGTAGAAGAAATAGAAAAATGCAGCTAATAGTTATGTGCATAATTCCAAATTAAAAAAGAATTTATGTAGCCAAACCCAAGTAGTTGGGGTTAAGGCTTTACTCAGCTATGCAAATCACAATTTCACTGAAGTAGTAAAGTTATGGGCTTACGGATGATTGAAAATTAGAGGTATGATGTCAATTATTAACCACTGGGGAACACATAAACAAACAGAAACAAGGATGATATATACACACACATCAACTATGATGATTTGTAGTCCAAGAACTCAGATTCAGTGTCCCAGCAACAACAAAAATAATAAAAAATAATAAAAACTTTCCCTACGCTTTTGTGTCTTCAAGTATAATTACCACAATATACTTTCGATTTAGCAAGTTACAACTCATAAGTGATAATATAGCATATTGGCCACAATTTAAACAGAAGATTGACAATAAGAACTTTCATGATAATTATTAATCATAAAGATAATGGAATTTATAAAGACACACATATATAAGGCTCACTGTGTGAACATTTGTGATTATCTATACATTCTTAATTTAGTTAGTTACAACTCAGAATTCAAGACAAACCATATTGTCATGGTCAAGAACAGAATACATTTTTGTGGAAACATGAATAACATAAAATCTTTTCATTTCTTGGCAACCAAACAAAGGGCTAAACAAAAACAAAGAGGGAGAAAGGTGTGACCTGTTTGTAGAGAGAAGAGAGGGGGTGGAGTTCTTGACGAACGAGAGTGCCCATGGAAATGTAGGGAACTTCTAGAAGCTTCGAGAGCCTCTCAGCGTAGAAGTGCTTCTTGGCGAGTGGGTCCCCCATGATCACCCACTGCACTCCCCTTCCCGACACCCATCCCTCCGACTCTTCCATCGTCCGGTGCCGATTCCGGCACAGTTCGCTCTCGTGCTCATCGTCGTAGTCGGAATCGTAGTAGACCTGAGCCGCAGCCGCCGATCCATAGGCTCGGCTCGCGATGAGCCCTAGACGACGTCGCGTCTCCGGTGGCGCTGCCACTCTGAAGCGGCAGAGTCCGGCCATGGCGGCGGTAATAGTGAGAGAAAGTGGGGGTTTTAGTTAGAGAGAGAAAAGCGATACTTGGAGAAGGTTTGAATGTGGAAATGAGGTTTAAGGGAAAGAACGATTTTGGAATCGACACCATTTGGTTTATTAATTACGTTGTTGCCATTTATTTTGGGTGCCAGCTGTTCGATTGTGGTTGGATGTCATCAATATCACGATGATCAGGTTTTTTGTGTAGTGTACAGTGGTTCGTTTGGTAAAATGGAGAAACTTTGGGGGTAAACGAATTTGTCGTTGAACGGTTGGAGTTCGGCAGCCCAACACTGCGTGGGGATGTTGTGTGTGGTTTGATGAAAGACACGTGGAATCATCACAAGAGACACGCTCCTGCCGACTCGTGTGGACCGTGTCCACCGGCGTTATATAGCATATACTAATCAAGGATATTGGGCCAGTTGTTTCGTCTGGCCTCTTCAGTTGGGCTATTAGAAATCACAAGACTAATATAATTATTGGGCCCATTTTTTCATAGGCCCAGCCCCAGAATCAAAGACAAATTCAATCCGAGGCCCAGAATCAAAGACAAATTCAATGAGAAAAAAATTGACGCCCACCGTGGGGCTCGAACCCACGACCACAAGGTTAAGAGCCTTGCGCTCTACCAACTGAGCTAGACGGGCTCGCTGGTCTTTGTGGTTTGGTGAATTTATTTTATTGGCTAACGACAAAGGTGGCTGCATTACAAACTAAAATTTTTGCTCTTAGGAGAATTTAATCATAACTTTGGCAATTAAATTGAAATTCTTCTTCCTTCCCTAATTCCCATACACATGAGGAATTTTCTCTTGTCAAACTCTATAATCGTTAGAGGGTGCACAAAAATTCGATCAACCTGAAAATCCAAACTGGATTAAACCGAACCGGACAGTTTGGTTCAATTTGCTAACTTTTGGTTCAATACAGTTCTAAATTTGTGAAATCGTAAAGACACAATTTGGTCACGGTTTGAGATCCTTTAGCACCAAACTAGATCGAACCGAACTGTTTAGTTATATATATGTTAAATTATATATATATATAGTTTTACAATTCAAATCACTTAAAAGTTTGTAACAACTATCAATCCTACAGTCTACACTTAATTTTCTTATGTCTTATCAATTTATTAGATTATTCTTATTTTTTTTTTTATTTACAATGGCTGAATTTTGTTGATTTTTTGAATTGTGGCAGAAGTGACAGAAAAAAATGAATTAAAGTTCTGAATATATTAACAATTGTGAATGTGTTGGTTAACTTAGTTAATTGTTATGCATTTGAAAAAAAAAAGGGACCGTGGAACTGATTCGAACCAAACCGTGAGACACGGTTTGGTTTGATTTGGTTCCTTTGGTTAAATGGTTTGATTTGGTTCTAAATTTTTTAGAACCGTCAGGATCGATTTGGTTTCAAAAAGTGCTCAAACTGGCCCAAACCAAACCGTATGCACCCCTAATAATCACATATGATTTTTGGCCGCCCTCTATGCATGTCTCTAATGTATGTGTCCAAACTATTATAATCTACTCTTTCGAATTTTCTCACTAATGGGTGTTGCACCTAATTTTTCATTCACATTTTCATTAACGATCCTTCACCTTAACATTCTTATTTCCGTTACATGGAAATGTTGTTCTTATTTCTTTTTTAAGATCCACGACCCCGCTCTATACAACATAATTAGTCTTACAATTATTTCTATATATAAACCAATATGTTATAACATAAAATCCCAATGTAACTTGTCTCCATTTTCACCTCATGGTAGTAGGAACTTTAGTTTTTGTAGTCATACACTTTATCTTGGAATTTTTTTTAATGATTTGTAAGGAAATTTTGTTCATCTTTGTAGGCCTGACCAAATTATATCTCCTGGACCCAATATATCATATGTTTTTTCTAAGTCTATAAAAACTACATGTAATACTTGTTTGCTTACTCCTAAGTCCGAATGGGTTATCAAATGTCTTGGGGTTATCTAGCTAGCTGGGCTTTAGAAAAGCTTTATAGTTAGAGATTCCCTTATGCATTCAAAGTTGTATGACTGTAAATTCGTCTATAAGAGGCTAATATTCTTGTTCTCTTTCCTGATTTATTAGTGAAATTTCTTGCCATTTCGTCAAAAAAAAAAAAATCAAATGTCGTGGATTCTTTTTTTAATTAGCCTTTGTTCTATTATCATTTTTCGTATTTTCATTGTATAACTCATTGATTTAATTCCTCTATAAGTGTCACAATTTAATATATCACCGTTATTTTTGTAGATAGATACTATTATACTTTTTCTCCTCCACTTGACTGCATCATACCTTGTTTGAGAATGTCATTGAACAACTTTGCTCTTTTGTTATTACAACTTTGCTCCACTCTCCTACGTAGGAATTGGTCATTAGGGTTATTCACACCTAACGACTACTTTCTTTTTTGCTTTCATCTCTTTGTGATAATATGAAAACAATGGTACATGATGCGAAAAAATATTCCGACCCATTTATCATTAACAGGCACGCAAACAAAATGATGTATCATTTTTCACTGGAGTTCTTCCTATGAAAAATTATTACTCACACTCTCTTTTCATCAAAAAAATATAAAAATAAAATAATAAATAAAAACAAACGTACACATCAAAGACTAGTCTTCGATCCCAGTGTGCAACCAAAATGTCGTTTAGGTCATATTAGCTCAATTATTCAACACCCTAACCCTCACTCTCACTCTTTCTCACCACATCCATTATTGAAAAACATATTTAATAATGTTATATTTATTGAGACTTTTGAAAGCAAATAAATTAACAGTAAAAAAATATTATATGTGTGAAAAGAAAAAAGTGATCTTTACATGTGGTCGTACATATTTAATGAAATAAAAGTCTTAATTTTTTTTTTTTTTTTATAAAAAATGAAATTGATCCGTTTATTTTAATTTGTTACCTAAAATACCCTCTCTCTTTTGTTTTTTTACTCATCCTCTCCCTCCCCCTCCCCCTAATCTCAAATTTTTATTATTAATAAAAAACTAACATATAATATTTTTCATTCTGCTCCTTCCAATCAAACGAAAAGGTTTGATGATACATTTCATTCTCTAAGAATGTCTCATTCAAAATTTTATAATGTTCTTTTACACTCACTTTTGCATCCTTCTTACTAAACGGAACATTAATGTCTAAGCTAGGATTATATAAATTTTCACTTAAATTTAATTTTTACATACTATAGAAAGACACAAGGAAGCATGGACACTAAGATTTCTATGGTTACAAGCACAAAATTTAATTTAAAATGAGAAATTGAATTATAGAAAAAGAATGAATTTAGAAAAGAAAAAGAAAAAACCAATCAATGTTATTGCAAGGCATGGTATGTGTTTATACTATAAAACGAACCATAAAAAGGGAATCATGCGAGTGCTGCTCGTGCACTAGGTCAGGCGGGGCACCAGCCAAAATCAAGGGAGGTGTGTACATAATTTTGTATACATAAACATAACTAAATCATTGGAAATTTAGAAGACAATATGTTCAGTTATTTTAATATTTTTACATTAAGATACAATTTAACCTTAAATCTTGAGTTAATAAGAATTTATGTGTAAAAACAGTCACTTTGCCTAAATTAATATTCAAAGCAAACATTTCTCTAGTATTTCCCTCTTAGGTGGGACATTGGAATGAATATGGGAAACCACTTGGCCTTGTCTACATAAGGTGCCCCATCCTTATCTTTTCTCTTGTTAGAGTTTTGTGGGATTTGACACGGAGTGAGTTTGACCTAAGGTTTGATTCATAATCTATTTTAATGTGTATGAATTTTAATTATTGAATCTAAATTAAAAAAATGCTTCAGATGCGGATTTTTGTTAAAAGTGTTGGGAAACGTGCTAGTTTTAAAAACTTTTCGAGGGATTTAAATTAACAGATCTTGATTCATCACATAGAGACAAGTTTTATGCAAAAAAAAAATAAAATAAATTATGATGTATTATTCAACTAAAAGATTGAATACTTACATCAAGGTTTGAGTAAACCTCAGATCTCTCCTCTAAAGTGAATGTTCTCACTTATTGTAGATCCCTTTTGCTAGACATCTTTTCCATGGATCTCCATCTTCTTGGTAATGGTCTTGCCTTTAGGAATCACTCATAAGCCTCCTTGAATGACCTTGGAAAATTAGGCTTGTGGGAGCCTCCATTAGATGAGAACATAAACCCTAATTTTCTAGAGAGAGAAAATTTATTCCTTTTTTTTTTTCATAAAAATCATCCCCCAAAATATACATAGACCATGTATATTTATAGGCAACATAAAAATAAAGAAAAGGAAACAACAAATCATTCTCCATCTCTAATTCATATGTCTCAAATCTAATATGATTCCAATATCAAGTTGGGCTATGAGTGAGAATCCATTGGGCCTATTATTTTATTGGCTACAATGAATTAATAATTGGCCCGGTCCATGGACCCAATTCAATTAATTCATAAATTAATTTCTACTCCACTAAAAGAAATTAATTGAACTCCAATTAAATAATAAATAACCTCTAAGTCAATATTGCACTTTGACCCCTCTATGCATAATTAGTTATCGGATAAATATAGCCATCAATCCGACTACTTAATTAATATATTTATTTTGGTACCTTTGATTATTTCTGGTTCGATCACAATAAAACATTTGTTTGACAAAAATAATAATTTAAATAAATAAATATATAATAAATCATTTTGTCTAAAAACACACGAAGGCCTTCGAATTTACTTTGTGATCAACCATAATCAATACAAAATAAATACAAGTAGCAATGATGCAAATATTGAAAATATAACCCTCTAACTATTAATTACATAACTACCCAAAGTGTCGGTCTAAGGATCCCGAAGAATCCGCCGAACAAATCAAAGTAATTATTAATTAATAAAAGAGTCTATACTTTTCTCATACTTAAGAGTCAAATGCCATGACGGTGATAGGGAGTAATTGCATACGACGGCTCTCGCAATATATCTCAACCTAACGCGGATCCAGTTCAAGTCTTAATTAATTATGAGTCCATCCATAATTACCGACTATGAACAATTTATAATTACTATTTATATATCATGCATTGATTGTCATCACATACATATATATAAATATTCCTTGTAATTAACTGGACACTATCAATTTCATAGTGAATTGAAACATAATACATTGAATTCACCAATTATATAAATCATAAATATTTCAGATATGTCAGGAACATATGTCAATACAATCCAGATAGGAATTTGCTATGCCAGGGCATATAAATCCCAACAGCTCCCACTTGCCCTCATAGCCAATTCAAATTGCACCTAACTCCAATGTTATCCAGATGATGATCAAAATTATTGATCAATGACACCTTTGATAATGGATCAACAAAGTTGTGTTCCAATGCAATGTTCTAGTTATAAGTACATTTTCTTGCCGGACAATATCATATAGAACATGATACTTCCTATCAGTGTATTTTGTTCATCTATGGAACCTTGGGTAATTGGTTTGGACTACTTCTGCACTATTGTCGCAATATAGCTCGATAGGCAAGCTAGTATGCTCCACAACCTCTAAATCAGTGAGATCAAACCAATAGGCTTATATTGCCACCTTTAAGGCTGCAATATGTTCCACCTGCAGGTTTGAGTCAACAGTTGAAATCTGCTTGACAATCTACCAACTGATTTCCCTTCCATTAAGTGAACATACACTAAGTCATGAACCTCATAGTATCTACTTCTGATTGAAAATCAGAACTAGCATACCTGACTAGGACCATATCATCACATCCATAAATGAATATGATATCATTGGTTCTCCTTAGGTACTTAATGATATTTTTCACAATAGACCAGTTGTCAAGTCCAGTATTGGACTGATCTCTACTGACTATCCCTACCATGTAGCGGATGTCCTGTTTGGTATAGACCATGGCATATATGAGACTCTCATATACCGAAACATATTGTTCCAGTCTCATTTGCTCAATCTCCTCTGCTAGTCTTGAAAAACTACTTACTAGAGAGAGCGATCCATATCAATAAAGCAAGAACTCATTCTTTGAGTTATGTATACCAAACCTGGTCAAAACTTTATCAATGTAGGATTATTAAGATAAGCCTATTTTCCTTTTAACCTGATCTTGCAAAAGCTTGATCCTAGGAATATAGCTTACATCTTGAAAATCCTTCATTTAAAAGTAATTGAACAACTACCTTTTAATTGATGACAAAACTTCCACGTCATTATAAATGAGTAGGATGTCATCAATATATAGAATTAAGAAAAATAATGACATTCCCTTGTACACTCATGATTTATTCACTAAGAAATCTTCTGGTATCTTTTTGTAGATTAACTTGCCTTCCATAGGAATCACCCTACTAGAAAGTTCTACAAGATCCCAGAATTTATTAGAATATATAGATTCCAACTCTGATTTCATAGTAACTCACCAAAACGATCTGTATCCACATCGGTTCACGCTTCCGTGTAGCTTACTGGGTCCAACTCATGTTTAACAGGGATGTCCATAATGGTCTCACCTAAAAACATGATTCTGTCGAATTGGATGATAATCCTCCCACTACATCAATGTACCGATGCAAGAATCTGTGTAATAGATGATGCTAACGCATCAATAGGGAATTCATATATTATTCTCAATCTCTATAATAAGTGTGTTCACATGTGGTACATCTGGTACTCATACCAAATTCTCTAACATTATGCTACTAAGTATGTGATTCATAATATGATTCTCCTATAGATAAACAGTGAGTCAAAACAATTAACTTTTATCTTTGAGATCATAAAATAATCCATACTAGTGACATTTAGAGTAGCTATCAAATCTAGCATGCCTATGATCTGCTTCCAACTTACTTGTCCATATCAAGCGCACATGTGCAAGACTACCCCATATGTGCATATGATTCAAACTAATATTTAGTCAAAAACACAGCTCAACGGTATCCTTGAGACAGACTAAGATGGAATGCAGTTCATAATGCGTATCGATGTCATTAACGCTAAACTCTTAAATGAAAGAGATAATGTGGCATAACTGATCATAGATCTAACCATGTTAAGTGGAATTCTGTTATTCCTATTTGACACCTAAATTAATTTAGCGTCAATTGCGAAAAACTGGTACACAACACCCTCATTAACCATATAGTCTTTGCACTATCCCAAGAAATACTCATATCCTCGATCAGATCGAAGTGTCTTGACAAGTTTACCTAATATGTGTTCCACATCAGTCTTAACCTTCTCAGAAAATACCAAGAGTTTAAGACTTGTGCTGCATCAGATAAACTTATCCAAAACGTGAGTAATCTTGCTTGGATGTTCATAAGACCACACGTGTCAGTGTGTACCGACTCCAATTGTCCTTTATGTCTATTTCATCTGGCTGATTAAGCCCTAAGAGTTATCTATCCTTCAAAACAGGGTTCACAAGTTTGGTTTAGGCTCCCCTGCCTCACTAGGTAATTAACCTTCTTTGACCAATCTTTGAATCTTATTTTGATTGATAACAACCCAAAAATAGACATTAAAAATACAATGAGTCAGGAATAACAAATTTTCTCTTAACATTCAATCTAGAAGATGCAACATTAGTTTCTACATCCTGCAAATCTTAAGAGCTTGTGATTATAGTATATTAACCATCTTTCAATACACCAGAAGTAATCGCATATCTATTCAATTTTATAAAACCAGTTTTACAAAATAGCAACACAGTTTTTTATAAACCACAAGTGAAACAAGAATAAGATAGCGTCTAACTTCTGTGCATAAAAATAGTTCTCTAATACTAATATCCTCATACTCTCTATTTTCAGATGTAATACTCCCACTGACTTAGCTACAACCTTGGCATCAGGTCAAAAGATAAATATATACCCATATCATCAAGGCTTCTAGATTCCTGAAATCCTTACAATAAATTGCAAACATGTTTAGTGGCTCCAGAATCTATCAATCAGGAATCAATAGATACAACCATATAACATGGCTCAATGATTAAATATATATTTTCCTATGCCACGTCATTGCTTAGACAGTTTGTCCTTTAGTGTCTTAGTTAACGGCAAAAGAAACAGTTTCATTCGCCCTCAACATACACTGCCTTATTCCCTTTAACCTTTTAGATACCTATGTTTTGTGCTAGCCTAGTCCTATTATCATCCTTCTTCTTTGCTTTGCCCATCCACTTGGGCCTAGAAGAAGATGGTATAGACTAGGTTAGATTGATAGGAACGCCCATACTCTTGATTATCCCTTCTTCTGTTACCAATTCTATAAGAATATCAGCGAGTGTGAACTCAAACTGATTCTTTATTTAATTCACTCTAACAGAGTCGAATGAGTTTGGTAACAAGGCAATAATCATGTCAACTTGAAACTTACCACCCAAGTCAGCCTTATTGATCTCCAGCTAATTTTTAAATAATAAACAATCATTTTCCAAAATTTGATTTCAAACTGGAGTTCATCAGGCTATCTTGATGGTATTTAAATTTGACACAGTACTTAGGCATATGCTCTATTTAATTTCACCAAAATATCTCATTGACATTTAATATGATGCTTGAAGAAAATAAAATAATACAAATGTTAGCTTTGGAGTATATTCGAGCTAAACTCTAGAATATTGCACCAAGTCATATCATTTGCCTTATCTAATTTATTAAAAGCATTAATGTCAAATTTGGTATCTCAAAGTAAAAGAGATAGGTATAGGAGTAATAAACACATTTTGTACCCTTACGTTGTGAATAAAATATCTAAGTTCATTTTCCAGTCATTATAAATAAGGTCCAATATAATAGAATATGTAAGCACGTAGATAAACTGGATTAGACATAATTAATCTGAATATAAATGCATTCGTACAATATGCAAGGTGAACTATTAATAATGTCATGCATATTTAAAATTAAAATGAGCTTGTTAACCACATAATACAATAAATCTCAATCGAACAAGAGATCATTATCATTATTGGTGAACAATCCCTTTTAATTAATGCGGGTCCCTCAACTCTGTAGCATAATAAATCAACCAATCAATATATCAATAACTTATCCTGTTGGAGGAGTTCATTATTACTATTGTTGAGATTCATTTACTATTAGGTGAGCACTTCCATTAAAATAGTATGTGGGTCCCTTAACCACTGCATGAAAAATCGGATAACCAATACACCAATAACTTATTCGGTTGGCGAAGTTCATTATTGCTATTGGCGGGCAAATCCCATCATCTCCATATCTCTTAAGACAATGCCTTGTCTATATATATGAAATGACTCCCGATTATGTTTAGCCTTTCTAAAATCACCTAGTGTAGACCACTCCGTTGGGGAGCTAACACTATTGATTTTAGATTGAGTGTATAACATTATTAATGCTCTAATGAAAAATAAAACATTAAATATGTTGTCATTATAATCTAGACTCTTTAAATCATGCGTAGGGCCATATTTTTAAAGATCTAATTACAATGAACATTTAATATTTTTATTTTCATGAGACAACCATTCTTGTAATATTAAGACTCTTCAAATCATGCGTGGGGCCTTATTTTTGAAGATCTAATTACAATGGTTTTAATAACGAAGGCCATGGGGCAATGTATAAAAATCCCCGCTCCCACTCAATTTTTAATCATTCATAATTAGGGTTTTCATTTTATTCATTTACATGATATAATGCATGCAAAACGTCTTGATTTTAATCCAATTAAATTTAGAAAATATTTGGACTTTAAACGATTCACTAATATTTAATTTGAAGCATACTTTAAAAATAATTTACAAAAACAATTTTTCGTTTCCCAATAAGTGCCCTCAAATTAATTAGTAATCTAATCCAATTAATTTTCATAATTTAATTAATATAAATCAAGCCATTTAAATAAATATCATGGATCCAATGCATGAACAATAATAATTAGCAATTAATTATTTCATGCATCACATACAACAATAAATGACAGATAAAGCAAATTAAATGGCCAATGGATTCAGCTTTTAACATTTAAAACCTATTCTTGCTGTACGGGCATCCTTCAACTGTCTGTAAACACCCATAGGAAGCTTGTACGCGTCAGGAGAAGCAAAACGCCGCTTGAAACGAGCCCGAAGGACCTCACACGCGCTGGCACGCGCCTAGGGCAAGCTGCACGTGCTCCCACGCGCTCCCACGCGCCGGCACGCGCCTGGGGCGCGTGGAATGCACACTCACGCCCTCCCACGCGCCTGGGGCGCGTGGGACGCGCCTCCACGCGCCTTCACGCGCGTGGAGTTCAAGCTCCCTTGGCTGGCGCGTGCAATGCACGCGCCAGCATGTGCACTCTCCTGGCGCGTGTGGAACACGCGCCAGGCTCACCATCCTTGACGCCACACCTGATCCGGGCCACCTCCGACGCCCCTTCTCGCCGCCGGCGAAGCTCCGGCTACCGGAAAAACGCCGAAAAATTCCAAAAAATCCGAAAAAATGCCAGAAAATTAAATTAAGCCTCAAAAAATTCCAGAAAAATTCCAAAAAATTCGGAAAAATTCCAGAAAATTACTGAAGCATAATTTAATCCTTTTGGACCTTCTTAAAGCTTCATAGCATCCTTTGACGAAGATTACATGGCTTTAAAAATATTTACAATTTGAAATACAATGGAAAAAATTAAATTACATCATTGAACTTTCAAACGGCTAAATCAAAGCCTTAATTACATTCATCCAAAGATAAAATTACATTAATTTAACCTATAAGCTTCATCCATGGCCCAACCATACATCATCATTCATTCACAATCATTCATACATCATTATGTATCAATATATATCAACATATTAAATCATATATCAACATACATCAATAAAAATATATATGAATATAATTTTGGATCCATGAATGATAATTTTCATAAAATCATGATCTCTAGTAATGAATCAAACCATGCTCTGATACCACTGTTGGGAAACGTGCTAGTTTTAAAAACTTTTCGAGGGATTTAAATTCACAGATCTTGATTCATCACATAGAGACAAGTTTTATGCAAAAAAAAATAAAATAAATTATGATGTATTATTCAACTAAAAGATTGAATACTTACATCAAGGTTTGAGTAAACCTCAGATCTCTCCTCTAAAGTGAATGTTCTCACTTATTGTAGATCCCTTTTGCTAGACATCTTTTCCATGGATCTCCATCTTCTTGGTAATGGTCTTGCCTTTAGGAATCACTCATAAGCCTCCTTGAATGACCTTGGAAAACTAGGCTTGTGGGAGCCTCCATTAGATGAGAACATAAACCCTAATTTTCTAGAGAGAGAAAATTTATTCCTTTTTTTTTTCATAAAAATCATCCCCCAAAATATACATAGACCATGTATATTTATAGGCAACATAAAAATAAAGAAAAGGAAACAACAAATCCTTCTCCATCTCTAATTCATATGTCTCAAATCTAATATGATTCCAATATCAAGTTGGGCTATGAGTGAGAATCCATTGGGCCTATTATTTTATTGGCTACAATGAATTAATAATTGGCCCGGTCCATGGACCCAATTCAATTAATTCATAAATTAATTTCTACTCCACTAAAAGAAATTAATTGAACTCCAATTAAATAATAAATAACCTCTAAGTCAATATTGCACTTTGACCCCTCTATGCATAATTAGTTATCGGATAAATATAGCCATCAATCCGACTACTTAATTAATATATTTATTTTGGTACCTTTGATTATTTCTGGTTCGATCACAATAAAACATTTGTTTGACAAAAATAATAATTTAAATAAATAAATATATAATAAATCATTTTGTCTAAAAACACACGAAGGCCTTCGAATTTACTTTGTGATCAACCATAATCAATACAAAATAAATACAAGTAGCAATGATGCAAATATTGAAAATATAACCCTCTAACTATTAATTACATAACTACCCAAAGTGTCGGTCTAAGGATCCCGAAGAATCCGCCGAACAAATCAAAGTAATTATTAATTAATAAAAGAGTCTATACTTTTCTCATACTTAAGAGTCAAATGCCATGACGGTGATAGGGAGTAATTGCATACGACGGCTCTCGCAATATATCTCAACCTAACGCGGATCCAGTTCAAGTCTTAATTAATTATGAGTCCATCCATAATTACCGACTATGAACAATTTATAATTACTATTTATATATCATGCATTGATTGTCATCACATACATATATATAAATATTCCTTGTAATTAACTGGACACTATCAATTTCATAGTGAATTGAAACATAATACATTGAATTCACCAATTATATAAATCATAAATATTTCAGATATGTCAGGAACATATGTCAATACAATCCAGATAGGAATTTGCTATGCCAGGGCATATAAATCCCAACAAAAAGATCATAATAGATTCGGTTCAGATGGTGCGAATTTGTTTAATTTTTTTTAGTGGATCAAGTTTCACCAAAAATTTGAATCAAACAGGTGTATTTTACCATATAAAGATTATATTTTCAACAATCTTCACCACCCACAAATTTGCTAGCCAATTTATTCTTTTGTTACCTAATGTTCGCCAAATTTCTTCTATAGGTATACCATTGAGGCATCCGGTTTTTATTATTCAAGTGTGTCCTCCCCTTTCTTATTTTATTTATCATTCATTTGTTAAGTTCATTTTCTTCTATTTCGAAAAAAACAAAATACTAACTTTTTAATTTGGAGTAAACTAATTTTATAAAAAAAAAGGAAATTACTACGTATAAACTTTTCATTATTGGAGTGAGTGCATACTTTAGATATTTTTGAGAGATTTTTATTTTTATTTCAAAATAAAGTTACATTCTCACTTTTATATTTTGAGAGATAAAGAAATACCACTAAATAACATTCATTGTTGGTATTCATTTAAAAAATTATAATTTTGTGTGAGTTGAGAGAATTTTTTAAACTAGCATTTTTCAGCAGATAAGCCCAACTTGTTTATCAACTAACTTCTTAATGTGATATTCTTATTAATTTTATTTGTAAACCTCCTCGAATTTGACTACGTGCGTTCTTTGAAAGAGGTGAGACCTTTAACTAAAGAGGAAATGTCTCAAATTAACAAAAACTTTTGTATGACTAAAACGTTTTAGTTTTAAAAAGGAGGTGAGTTCCATGATAATTAATAATTGAATGAAATTTAAGAATCAAATTACATTATATTTGAAACTATATAGTATATATATCAATGGTATTATGTATTATTTATGCCTTATCACGTGAAAAATGTTCCGTAGGTACTAGACTAGTAATTAAATATTGAATGCTAGCTGCAATAATTCATAAATAATATATGTATATATAATATATACCACCATGGACGGTGCAGTACAACTCGTGAACCATGATGGATGGTTCTTAATTAATTGGGACCAGCATTGACTTATATTTATCTTTACTACAAGAAGTCACTCGAACTACCTCCATATTGGTCCAAGCCGGTGTCTTATACCTACTTTTGATTTTTAATTAGTGGTTATAGCGGTTTCGACGGTTAACCATATATGTCATTTATCGTATATATTATTATTCATCTAGAACATTCGAATTTCTCTGTTCATTTACACGGATCCTTTCTTGCAGAGGAAATTATGTGTAGCCGTTTTATCTTTCTTTCCTCTTGTGGAGGGAATTCCCACAATTTCACGAAGAAATGTTATACTATAAAATTTCGTTGTAGAGTAATTGTTTTATAAATAATAATAAATTGTTGTGTGATGTTTTTGGTATGAATTTGGTGACGAGTCGGGTTACAACTTGATGTTTTGTTGGACGTAAAAAAAAAAATAAAAAAAAAAAAAATTTATCTGTTTTTATTGTAGGTCATATCTTAATTAGCACTCTCTTATAATTCGATATATAAAGGAATTTAGGATTTAGAGTGGGTAAAGATTGAGATACTGAAGATCGTTAAAAAGAAAATGTATGAGGGGTTCAAAACTTATTTTTCGTATGATGAAAATTTTCACTGAATCTTAGTAGATGTATGCTTTGTCAAATCACCCTAAATCTTTGTATTCTTTTTGTATGCCTGGATTAATTTTTGACGTATTTTCTTAATTTATATTACTTGAGTTTGCAGCAATTTTTTGTAACACATTGCATAAATAACGTAAAAAAAAAAATAAAATAAAATAAAATAAACACAAAATAAATATTGAATGAAAACAGGTCACGAGAGAAATCGAGTTTTATATACATAAATTAGGATCACCTCTTATCATACAAGATGCTGAAACAACACAATAGTTATATGATGGATTTGAAGATGTTGCGTAATGAATGTGTAATTTTTGCGTAAATAATTTAAAATGGGAGAGGATGGGACACGCATACAAATTGGAGAGGATGGGACACGTGTAAGAATAATATTTGAGTCACTTCCTGGATGATTCATTTTCTTAAATTATTTGACGACTACACTTACGTTACGCATATTTCAATGTCAATGGTCAAACCACCTTTTCATATAGGGAAACAAATGAAGCTTCTTTTGTCCGACATAGCCTTTGCACAATTTTGCTTCCTCAACGATCTAACGCGGCTTCATCATATGTGTATGCATATATATATAACTCTCCAACGCAATAAAACTCAATCGCTGCATCTCTCAATTGCAACTCAAACCTGATCAATTTATATATCTCTCTGCAGGATTTTCATCAACTCTTTTAGTTCACACATATATATAAGCTCATTAACAAGACATTCTTGTATATATTCTTGGTATATACAGACGTAATTCACTTAGAATTCTCATCTCTCTCTTTCTATCTTGATATATATATATATATCTGTAGGATTTTCATCAACTCTTTTATTTCACACAGCTCATTGACAAGCTAGGCCTTCTTGTATATCATCTTGGTGTATATAGAATATATCTTCTTCTTTTTTTCTTTTTTCTTTCTCTCTCGATATTGCTGCCAACAGCTATGGAAGCTATGAACAAACAGGAGCAATACGAGGGTGTTTTTAATCACTTTGACGAGAATGGAGACGGGAAGATATCGCCGACGGAGCTGCAGCTTTGTATTGGGTCAATAGGAGGGGAGTTATCGTTGCCGGAGGTGGAGGAGGCAGTGGCGTTGGTGGACTCGGACGGCGACGGATTGCTGGGGTTGGAGGACTTTGTGAGGTTGATGGAAGGAGTGGAAGAGGAAGAGAAGATGAAGGATTTGAGAGAGGCGTTTAGGATGTATGAGATGGAGGGGAGTGGGTGTATTACGGCGAAAAGCTTGAAGAGGATGCTTAGTAGACTAGGTCAGTCCAAGTCGGTTGATGAATGTAAAGTGATGATAGCTCAATTTGATCTCAATGGTGATGGGGTACTCAATTTTGATGAGTTCAAGTTCATGATGATATGATCATGCAGTTCATCACGCTATTGTTTGTGTTCATGTGTTTGATCATTCATTGATTGTATTCTTTATTTATTTATATATGATGGAGATGGATAGTGTATAGTTCCAGATTATTATTTTTATTTATATATATATATATAGAATTTCACAGCCATTTATGTATTTGCAGTTTGCAGTATATATATCATTTAATTTCATTTTTTAATTTGGGTTTTTAACATGCTATGTTTTGAAACTTAGTTGTATGAACAGCAGTCCATGACCATATGCTTAATAAGAAATAAAGAAAAGGATATATATATATATATATATATATATATATATATATATATGCAAGTGTATCTAAACACTTGTTGGAAATAAGGCCAATAACAACTGTCTTCATTGTTTGGTGGGAGGGAAGAGTCTGAGGAATAGAAAAGATGGAGGGATGTGCCATCCCTTCTCACTCACCGTTTTACTTCCATCCAAAGTGGGAGAATTGTTAGAGCAAAAAAACAAGAAAATTTGCTATAGATAAGTTGGAAAACAAGTTCTTACTTTCATTTTAGTGTTCTCATTTATCTATTTTTAAAACAATAATAATGTAACGACCCTAGCTGATGCCAAGAATTTTACAAAAAATTCGGCATAACCTCCCCTAAAAATAGGCCTACCATACCCTGTTTAAATTCATTTTTAACCTATCATGGCTCAAATTCCGAATTCACGGCAACAGTATATGATCATACACAATCAAATAACACCGATAATTACTTTAACTAAAATTATCCTTCCCATTCATCAACAAGGTTACATGACAAAGTTTTGCAAAATATACATATATACCTTTATACTTTTAGTGCTTTGCAAAAATAATGGGAAATATACAAAAGACACAAAAGTAAGCTTCTAGTATCGCTCAAGCTTGAGGTGGGTTGTCGTCCACCGATTCTTTTCCAAGACCTGAAAAAAATGTATAAATAGTAGGGTGAGCTATATGCTCAGTAGGTGACACTTAAGACACAAATCTTGTGTCCTTATGAATTCAAGCAAAGCATAGGCCAATGGGAGATAGGGATCATACAACGTAGGGGATCAAATACAACATACAAGTCAATTCCAAGTATAAACGATGCAATGCAATGAAATGACATGCAATGCATGACACTCCCCATTTTCATTCTCAAAATCATCACTTTCAAACGTTAATACAGCCCGCCCTTTGGTAACCCCGCCGCGACACGAAAGGAGGATTGGCTAGTGTCCCTGACCCTTGGTAACCCCGCGGCATCATTATGGGCCCCAGCTAGCTCAACCACGCTAGGGCGACTCCCTAGTCCCCTCTAGGCTATATTAACCTCCGGCCCGTTGGTAATCCCGCAGCGACCGGGTTTCGCATAAAACCATTTTATCAAAAACACTTCTCTGAAATTCCCCATATTTATTTCAAGAACAATTTCTCCCATTTCATGCAAACCCAATGGTATGTGCATGTATATATGTTCCATATATTCAATGTCATGGCATTTAAAATTTTCCATCATAAAATTAAACATTCAACATGTTCAACATCTCCCAAGTAATTATTAACACATTAAAATACAACAAAATACATTTAAGCATGTGCATGTATATATATATATGAGCTCAACATCATTAATTGGGAAATTTGGCGCAATTTAAATAAGCATACTCTCATACATCAATTTCAGCATGCTAGCACATAGTAAACATAGGAAATCAACAACTAAATATAATTTGCACATGAACCAACCATATTCAAGATCGTGAAAACCCTCTAGACATCATTAATACCATCATAGATATAATTAACTCTAAATTAAGCATATTTAATCCAACATAGAGGTAAAATTCACAATAGAACAAGACTAGAGTGGATTAAGATGCCCCTACCTCAAAATAGGCAAAACCCTAGAAATGGGTTTAAATTTTTTAGCTCCAAGGAAGGTAGCAAAATTGGAATTGCTGGTACTAGAACGTAGAGCTCGTCACACTCGTCGTTTTGCCTTTAACGGCACCTAAATCCGGCAAGTAATGAAGATGGAATCAAAGCTTGAAGATTGGAACCAAAAAAGAAAAAAAAAAAAAAAAAGGAGGAGTTTTGGACGAGAGAGATAACCTTACGGGAATGAGAAAAAAAAAAAATGAAAGCAAAGATGGTCTCATGACCATTTAAATGCTTGTGGGTCCCACTCATTAACTTTTCTTTTCTCTTTTTCTTTTTCATTTAAATTACACCACACACACTAATAGATACAGACATCACATTCTTTCCAACTTTAACAGATTTCGTCCTCGAAATCAAGACATACCTGAGGAAGAAAACAACGCTGGATACTTGGAGCAAACCTCCTGTTCAAGCTCCCAAGTAGCCTCCTCGACTCCGTGGTGTCTCTAAAGGACTTTCACCATTGGTATCGTCTTGTTCCTCAACACCTTCTGTTGTGTGTCAAGAATCTGAACTGGTCCTTCCTCGTAGGAAACATCCTCATCAATGTCCATATTAACCCAACTCAAAATGTGAGATGGATCTGGCTCGTACTTCCGTAACATCGATACATGGAAAACATTGTGGACCCTATCCAACTGTGGTGGCAAAGCAAGCCTGTAGGCAACCTCTCTTACTCGGTCCAAAATCTCAAACGGTCCAATAAATCGTGGCGACAACTTGCCACTTTTTCCGAATCTCATCAATCCCTTCCATGGAGAAACCAGTAGAAAAACGTGGTCTCCCACCTCAAAGGATAACGGTCGTCTCCGCTTATCCGCATAGCTCTTCTGTCGGCTCTGAGCTGTAAGTAACCTCTGTCTTATCAACTTAATCTTCTCAGTAGTCTCGAGTACAATGTTAGGTCCTAAGGCGGCTGTCTCACCTACCTCAGTCCAACAAACAGGAGACCTACAAGGTCTACCATACAACGCCTCAAATGGAGCCATCTGGATGCTCGCCTGACTGTTGTAGTAGGCAAACTCAATAAGTGGAAGGTGATCCTCCCAACTACCTCCCAAATCAAGTACACATGCCCGAAGCATATCCTCCAAAATCTGGATAGTACGCTCCGACTGACTGTCCGTCTGTGGATGGAATGCCGTACTAAGATGCAACGCTAAACCAAACGCTACTTGAAGTCCTTCCCAGAACTTCGAAGTGAACTTAGCATCCCTATCTGACACAATGGTTACAGGAACTCCATGCAACCTTACAATCTCCTTCACATAAAGAACACCAAGCTTCTCTGCATCATCTGTTGCCTTAATAGGCAAAAAGTGAGCCGTCTTGGTCAATCTGTCAATGATGACCCATACGGCCTCATTGCCCCTCCGTGACCTTGGAAAACCTGTCACAAAATCTATAGCAATATGCTCCCATTTCCATTGCGCTACAGGTAATGGTTGCAACAAACCAGCTGGCCTCTGATGCTCGGCCTTCACCTGCTGACAGGTAAGGTATCTAGCCACAAACTGTGCAACATCATTCTTCATCCCGCTCCACCAATACTGACGTCTCAAATTGTGATACATTTTAGTACCACCTGGATGAACTACAAAACGGGAAGTGTGAAACTCCTGTAGGACATCCTCACGACAAACTGTGGGAACCACCAACAAACCCCTGAACAGTAGACCCCCATCTGCATGCAAGGCCCAATCTTTCACTGTCTCACCACTAGAGATCAAAGCGTGGATGGCATCTAAGTCCGGGTCCTGTCTCTGTGACTCAATCACTCGTACAACAAGAGTAGGCTGAGCCACAAGACTAAATAAGAATGCCGACTCACTGTAACCATCATCATCAAAACACTGTAATCCCATCTCTGCCAGATCTTTAAGCATCTTCCACTTCCGAATAGCTAAACTGGCCAAAGTTCCACGAGATTTTCGGCTTAAGGCATCAGCTACAACATTTGCCTTGCCCGGATGATACTGCAAATCAAAGTTCTAATCTTCCACGTACTCAACCCATCGTCTCTGTCTGTTGTTCAAGTCCTTTTGGGAAAAAAGGTACTTGAGACTTTTATGATCCGAGTATACCTCGAATCTCTCACCATACAAATAATGTCTCCAACACTTCAAGGCAAACACAACTGCCGCTAACTCCAGATCATGAGTAGGGTAGTTAAGCTCGTGAGTCTTCAACTGTCGAGACCCATAAGCCACTACTCTACCATCCTGCATCAACACACATCCCAACCCGTCACGTGAAGCATCACAATAGATCACATAACCCAAGCCTCGCTCAGGTATCACCAACACTGGAGCTGTAGTCAATCTCGTCTTCAACTCCTGAAAAGATGAATCACAGGCCTCATTCCAGACAAACTTGACCCCTTTCCGGGTCAAACGGGTCATAGGAGCTGCCAAACGGGAGAAATCCTTCACAAATCTCTGATAGTAACCCACTAAACCAAGAAAACTGCGGATCTCAAACACATTCTTGGGTCGCTCCCAAGTCAAAACTGCTTCAACCTTTAATGGATCAACTGATACTCCACCTTCTGAAACAACATGCCCCAAAAACTTCACCTCCTATAGCCAAAACTCACATTTCTCGTATTTGGCATACAATCGGTGTTCCCGCAAAATCTGTAAAACAATACTCAAATGGACCTCGTGATCTTCCCGAGTCCGTGAGTACACAAGAATGTCATCCACGAAAACTACCACAAACTGGTCCAAGTAATCGTGAAAGACGCGGTTCATCAAGTCCATGAATGCCGCTGGCGCATTAGTCAAGCCAAAAGGCATAACAAGGAACTCATAGTGTCCATACCGTGTACGGAATGCTGTCTTCGGGATATCCTCATCCCTAACCCGCAACTGATAATAGCCAGACCTCAAGTCAATCTTCGAGAAACAACTGGCTCCCCTCAACTGATCAAATAAATCATCTTTCCTTGGCAAAGGATACTTGTTCTTGATGGTGGCATGATTCAACTTCCGATAATCAATGCACAACCTCAACGAACCATCTTTCTTCTTAGCAAACAAGACCGGTGCGCCCCACGGTGACACACTCGATCGGATGAAACCTTTCATCCTCAAATCATCAAGCTACCTCTTCAATTCTTCCAGTTCAACTGGTGCCATAAAAATCGGCGCGGTACCTGGCATTAACTCAATGGAAAACTCCACTTCTCGGTGTAGAGGCAACTCTGTCAAATCTTCTGGAAAAACATCCAAGAAGTCACAAACAATCGCCGGATAAACTTCTCCTACGACATCATCTTCTTCGGCTAGAAGACTAGCTAAAAAATAATCACCATAACTTCGTCCACGAACTCCATAAAACGATGAAATGTGGGAATCACTCCGATCTCCCACGAAAAAGAAACAGTCTCCCTCGGGAGTGCAAACTGTAACCCTTCCTCTGTAACAGTCGATCGTGGCATGAAATGAAGCCAACCAATCCATCCCGAGAATGACATCAAAGCTAGTCATCTCCAGGAGGATAAGGTCAAACACGAAAGTCCGCCCGACTATCACAATGGGACACTCCCGCACAATTCGGCTCAAAGATACTGAAACCTCAACTGGCGTATCAACACTCAACGCGCGTTCCAAGAAACTAACTTCCAACCCCGATGCAAGTGCAAATGATGATGAAATGAAAGAATGAGATGCACCAGAGTCAAATAAAACACGGGCCCAACAACCAAACACTGGAAATATACCTCGAAGGACTGACGGTCCAGAAGATGCATCAGTCTGTGCCAGTGCAAAAACATGTCCCTGTGGTACCTGTGCCTGAGGACTGCCAACCTGAACACCTGACTGCTGCACTGACATAGTAGGAGTATCCCTCCTAACTGATCGTGAACCCTGTGAAGACATAGTAGACTATGGTGGTGGTGGTCTGAAACCTGACTGAACTGTAGCCGATTGTGACGGCCTCTGCTGTGACCCTCTGCCACTAATGGTGCCTGCTCTCTAACTCGGACAATCACGAATCAAGTGACCCTGCTGGCCACACCCATAACAAGCCTTCGGAGCTGACGAAACTGAAGACGATCTCATCGGACAACTGGACTTGGAATGTCTGGGCTGCTGACACTGATAACAAACAACTGCACTCCTGTCAGATCCAGCTGGCATAGGAGTGGTAGGAGCAGATCTTGTAGACTGTTGCCCCTGAAACTGAGATGGACTGCCCCTGTTCCTTTTCCAAGAAGATCCCTCTGAGGATGGCCCTGCACCCCTCTTTTGCTTCAATTGATCTCTTCTTGCATCCTTCTCTCTATTATCAGCCTCCAGCATCAAAGCCCTTTCCACTGCTTCAGAGTAAACCTTAATAAACTGTGCCGTGATCAACGGCCTCATTCGATCATTAAGACCTGAGACAAACTTCCGAGTCTTGTTAGCTTCATCTCTCACCACTTCTGGAGCAAAACGGGAGAGTGAGGTGAACTTGTTCTCATACTCCGCCACTGACATGTTCCCTTGAAAAAGATTATGAAACTGGTCTTGTAACTCCCATCTTTTGGAAAGCGGAACGTACTTTTCATAGAACAGTTCCTTGAACCTGTCCCAACTCATCTCGTCAATCTTATACTGGTTAGTGATCGACTTCCACCAAACCTTGGCATCCATAGTAAACTTGTAAGTTGCTAGGATGATCTTCAAGTGATCCTCTGTCACATCCATTGAGGTCAACTGAGTTTCGACTTGATCCATGTAGTTGTCGACTACCATTGGATCCGCACCGCCCTCAAACATAACCGGCATCAGCTGAGAAAACCCCTTAATGATCTTGAGACGCTTCTGAGCTGGAGTCTCCTCAACTCGAACTGTAGGTTGTGGTACCAACTGCGGCTGAGCAACAATCGTTGCCCTCACGACATTTTGCAACAAACGATTAAACTCCAGTGCCACAGAACCTTCACCCACTTCTACGGGTACGGGTGTTTCAACATTCTCTCTTCTTGGGGGAACAGCTCTTGGGGGAATCAAGTCCCTAAGAAGCATGTTCTCATCAACTGGCTCCGCCGAATTGGAGCTAAAGCTCTCACCAACATCACCCCTTGTTGCTCTAGGGCCAACTTCTCTAGGTTCCTCACGCCGTGACATCGTGCTATAAAACGAGAAAATGATTCAGAAACATGACACTAAGGTCCACTGTGGATGACTCAACAAGAATTAATACCGTACAACACTTAGCATGTAAGACTATGCAAGAAACATTTTAACGTAAACAAGTAAGCAAGTAAGCACATAGGCAGTTAAGCATGCTCATTTAAATAAGATACCACGTAGCAAGTAATCAAGTAAGCAACACAAACAACATTCCATGCGACTCTATGTAGGCCTCTACCCGTCGTCCTAAAGGTTTTCGAACCTTTGCTCTGATACCAAATTTGTAACGACCCTAGCTGATGCCAAGAATTTTACAAAAAATTCGGCATAACCTCCCCTAAAAATAGGCCTACCATACCCTGTTTAAATTCATTTTTAACCTATCATGGCTCAAATTCCGAATTCACGGCAACAGTATATGATCATACACAATCAAATAACACCGATAATTACTTTAACTAAAATTATCCTTCCCATTCATCAACAAGGTTACATGACAAAGTTTTGCAAAATATACATATATACCTTTATACTTTTAGTGCTTTGCAAAAATAATGGGAAATATACAAAAGACACAAAAGTAAGCTTCTAGTATCGCTCAAGCTTGAGGTGGGTTGTCGTCCACCGATTCTTTTCCAAGACCTGAAAAAAATGTATAAATAGTAGGGTGAGCTATATGCTCAGTAGGTGACACTTAAGACACAAATCTTGTGTCCTTGTGAATTCAAGCAAAGCATAGGCCAATGGGAGATAGGGATCATACAACGTAGGGGATCAAATACAACATACAAGTCAATTCCAAGTATAAACGATGCAATGCAATGAAATGACATGCAATGCATGACACTCCCCATTTTCATTCTCAAAATCATCACTTTCAAACGTTAATACAGCCCGCCCTTTGGTAACCTCGCCGCGACACGAAAGGAGGATTGGCTAGTGTCCCTGACCCTTGGTAACCCCGCGGCGTCATTATGGGCCCCAACTAGCTCAACCACGCTAGGGCGACTCCCTAGTCCCCTCTAGGCTATATTAACCTCCGGCCCGTTGGTAATCCCGCAGCGACCGGGTTTCGCATAAAACCATTTTATCAAAAACACTTCTCTGAAATTCCCCATATTTTTTTCAAGAACAATTTCTCCCATTTCATGCAAACCCAATGGTATGTGCATGTATAAATGTTCCATACATTCAATGTCATGGCATTTAAAATTTTCCATCATAAAATTAAACATTCAACATGTTTAACATCTCCCAAATAATTATTAACACATTAAGATACAATAAAATACATTTAAGCATGTGCATGTATATATATATATGAGCTCAACATCATGAATTGGGAAATTTGGCGCAATTTAAATAAGCATACTCTCATACATCAATTTCAGCATGCTAGCACATAGTAAACATAGGAAATCAACAACTAAATATAATTTGCACATGAACCAACCATATTCAAGATCGTGAAAACCCTCTAGACATCATTAATACCATCATAGATATAATTAACTCTAAATTAAGCATATTTAATCCAACATGGAGGTAAAATTCACAATAGAACAAGACTAGAGTGGATTAAGATGCCCCTACCTCAAAATAGGCAAAACCCTAGAAATGGGTTTAAATTTTTTAGCTCCAAGGAAGGTAGCAAAATTGGAATTGCTGGTACTAGAACGTAGAGCTCGTCACACTCGTCGTTTTGCCTCAAACGGCACCTAAATCCGGCAAGTAATGAAGATGGAATCAAAGCTTGAAGATTGGAACCAAAAAAGAAAAAAAAAAAAAAAGGAGGAGTTTTGGACGAGAGAGATAACCTTACGGGAATGAGAAAAAAAAAAAATGAAAGCAAAGATGGTCTCATGACCATTTAAATGCTTGTGGGTCCCACTCATTAACTTTTCTTTTCTTTTTTCTTTTTCATTTAAATTACACCACACACACTAATAGATACAAACATCACAAATAACATCTATTTTTAAAAAAAAAATATATATATATATATATATATAAACATCCCTATAGGTACAACATTCATTTCTCTCCTTTGCAGGTAGACTACAGCTTATCAAATCCACTCTCCACAGTACACAAATCTATTGGAGCTTCATTCTCCCAATGTCCATCATCAATGAGCTCGCATGTATATTTAGAGCATTCCTATGGTCAAGTCCAGAGCTAAAGAAGCATGGGGCAAAGGTCACTTGGCCCTACAATATTTGTCTACCTTTAAGGGCTGGTGGCCTTGGAATTCCTTCTCTACATTCTTGGAACAGAACAGCTATATTGAAACACCTGTGGAATATTATCCAAGCCAAAGCGGGTATGCTATGGATCACATGGGTTAATACATATCTACTGAAGGACAGGAGCATTTGGGAGGTGACTATTCCTAGCCAATGCTCATAGACTTGGAGGAAGCTTCTGCAGCTCCGACCTGCCATGAGACCTCTTGTCAAATTCGAAATTGGTAATGAAATCAAAACCAATTTCTGGTATGGCAGCTGGTCTAACCCTGGCCACTTACATCTCAAAATCCCTAACCACCAAACCATACCATCCACCTTTGACTGGAAGACCTTTGTTAGTGCTTTTATCACAGGCACATCTTGGTCCTTCCCTAGCTCCATTACCAATCTTATACTACTATTAATTATTCTATGAAATTAACCTTTACTTCCCGAAAAATTAAAAAAAATTCATTCATTCCTTCCTTCCTCACCTACATTGCTTCCACTTTTCCATCTCTCTTCTCAAACAAAACATAAAGTTTTAATTATCACTTAGCTTTTAAATTTACGAAGTCAAAAACACCGTTTGAAAGGTCAATAAAAAGGGACACTAAGCTAGCTTGAATAAAAATAAAAAATAAAAAATAACAAATTGAACTCATCGAATCATGCAACTACTTCATGTTCATTGTTCAAGGTCGGAACAGATGTTTAGCAAGAATTTGAACCCCATCCTGTGAAGAGGATCACGTGCCATGCATATTGTTAGTACAACAAATGCATGAAAAAATTGTACTCCGTAATTGTTACATAAACAATGCAATGGTGCAAAATTGCCACATGATAAAATAAAACAGAAGAGTATTTGGATTCTATTTGAATAAACACATATTACAATTGCAGACATTCGTGGGAGAAAATAGTGTATGAATCCATCATTTCACACTTTTTATCTCTTAAACAGTACCACAATATTGTCAATTATAAACTTTTCATTGTATTGATTTGTACACGGCTAGGCCAGACCATTTCCACTGAGGCATTGATGAATGAAAAGTGATGATGCTCAACTTGATCTCAATGGTAATGGGTACTAAATTTTGATGAATTCAAGTTCATGATGATGACCATGACTTTTATTTCGAGGCTGTTTGTATTGTGTCTGTACATGTGAATCACCCATTGATTTTATTATAATTTCCGTGGAGATTGATCTTGTATACATCCAGACTTTTTTCCATAAAATTTCACATCCATTTCTGTATTTGCAACTTGTCTTATTTAGAATTCGAATTCTCAATATTTTCTTTAAAAAAAAAAAAAAAATCATACCAATGGCTAGTGGTGGTAGAAATAGTACTTCTAATTAAATACAGAATTCAATTTTTTTCTGTCACCAAGAATTGGACTAGTCTGAAATTTTGAACTAAAATAAATAAAGGACGGACATTTTGGAAAGCATGGATGACTGAGCTTTGACTGAAATATTCAGAACCAACACATGCTTGAATGACGCACTACATGATAACATTTTCGGCAAAAATGGTACCATTTATATACCAACACAAAGCATATCACAACAAACCCGGCACCATAAATTCCAAAAAAAACAAACCCAGTACCATGAGATTTATTAACATACAAGGAAAGAGCGAATACAAAGTAGAAACCTGCTATTTCTGGGGGTCTAGTATTTGGTTTCTTAATTACACACACACATATATATATACATAGGATTCCACTATTTCATATCAAGATGCCAAAAGCCTAAGGCTTCATCTTTCTAAACAGTACAATGGGTGGTTGATTCACGAACCAGAATCCTCTCCTGTGCCATTTCATCCCGTGTTGTGTTTCGTGCCTTCACATCACTTATACAACAGATTACATCATTTATGCAATAACTACATTACATCGTTATTTCATGGTGTTGCACTTTGTAGGCACAGGATCTCCTGCTGTGGAGAGAATCCAGATTCTTGGTTCACATACTATTTGCAGCAGCCTTGACTAGAGGCTTGCAAGAGCTTTCACAGATTGAGAATTGCTCTGCCTCTGGCAATTCTTCGACCAATCTTGACAACTTCTCGACAATTTCTCTGGCACTTGGTCTCGAGGATGGATCATCCTCTACGCAGGCTCTTGCAAGGTTGGCTAATGTGACAGCTGCATCGAATGAATAGTTGTCGCCCAATGCATTGTCCATCCATTGCCTCAGCTCCTCCGCGTTTTCTGATTGAAGTATGAGCTTGATTTCCTCGGACAGCCTAACACACCCTTCTCCTTTCTCACTGCTGCTGGTAATGGGAGTTTGCCCCGATAGAACCTCTAGCAAAACCACACCATAAGCAAAGATATCGATGCTCGGGGCAATCATGTTCTGGTGAAGATATTCGGGCGCTAAGTACCCTCTACTCCATGAGGCATGATGATGACTTGAGTAGGATTGTGATTCCTTGGTTTGTTTTTCAACTTCAACACATCTTGCCATGCCGAAATTCCCAATCTTTGCATTGAATTCTTCGTCTAAAAAGATGTTCCGGCTTTTTATGTTTCTGTGAACATAACATGGGCTCATAATCTGGTGCATGTACTGTAAGGCAGTAGCTACATCAAGACAGATCCTCAGCCTCTGATTCCATGTCAAGAAGCAATAGCAGGACGCGATGAATTGGCTTTTCATTGCCAATCCGCCGTGAAGCCAGTCCTTCAAGGAACCATTCTTGGCATACTCAAAAACCAAGAATGAATCGGGAGTGCCTTCATTTGAACATGTCCCTATCAGCCCAAGTATGTTTGGATGATGGTGAGTTGCATCATGAAAAAGCCCAAACTCGATCTTTGAGATAGTCTCTGTCTGTGTGCGCTTTATTGCCAAGTTCTTCCCATTGAGACGACCATGAAAGACACATTCCTCAATGAGATTAGTTGAACAGAAGTCCTCTGTTGCCTTCCTCAGATCCTCAAGGGAATACATCTCCACCAACATCTTATGTTGTGTGGCGTCGATGATTTGGCCATCAAGAGTGTCTTGGGATCCCTCAAACGAGACTTTCTTATCGCCTATGGTTCTGACGCTTAGATTAAGCTGCTGCAGCTCCACATCTGCCAATTTGCACGAACTCCGCACCTTCCTTTTCCATTTAATCACCAAAAAGGCTGCTGCAATTGCAACGACAGCTCCCACTGTGACCCCGGTCACTGCAATATAAATTCCAATCTTCCACATTTTCGACTTCTTCTTGTGTGGACTAATTATTGGGACACCAGTTGATGGAAATCCAAAACTGGGCTCACGGGGTTTGGCTAGCGAACTAAGGACAGGCTTACTGTTAACTGGAATCAGAAGTGTTGAAACCGGTAGTAAGCTTTGTGGATTGAAACTTGAACCTGATCTATTATTGGCAGAGATTATAGTTTCGGGAGTAGTATTGAACTGAAAGGCCAAGATAGGAAGTGTATCACCTTCAGTTATAGGATAAGACAGCAGAAATTTTGTACGTTGGCCGAGTTCAGATGGACCGGGACAGGCACATCTCAGTGGGATCAGTAACTGAAGCTTCTCTCCGAGGCCCCATGGCGAGACACTTGGATTCCTCTCTCGGATGGCTTTGCAAGTCGTTAAGCCCTCCAGAGACTCCGCAATACCATAAAAGCTTTCGCCTTTAACGGTAGTTTTCCTCAATTCTGCCTTGAAGTAACCACCATTGCATTGACAATCAATTGGGATCAACAAAGGCTGGTCTTTGGCAAGAAACTGTGTGTCAGCAGAGAAGCCGTTTGCTTCTGCAAGCACGGACCGGTTAATCCCCAAATAAACGCTCAAATTGAAAAGAGATGAGTAGTATGAATTCGTTCGAAGAATCACAAATGTCCCACATTGATTCTGAGGTCCATTTCCACTGCAACTATAGCCAGAAGCATCAGGGGAGGTATTTTCACAGCTCAGCAAGTTCTGTCCAAGTGTAGAGACAGTTACCAAAATGAAGAAAACCCAAGCTCTCAGTTGGAACTTAGTGGTCATAGTTGCTGTGCCTAGGAGTAGAGAGTAGTACTCAATTCCACATGGACAAACTAATAAAATAGAAGAGCTTTCTCACTTTTGAGTGGGTGAATATTTTGGATCTATACAAAATGGTGTATGAAAGAGAGCATTTCATAGACAGAATTCTTGGGGGTGACAAATGAATGTTTTTACTCTGATTTCCAGTTGTTTTGGCAACCCCTCTTACCTTGGGCTTCATTCCACTGCCAAAGGGGTTGTCATCTATCCCCAAGTATTCAACTCCAACCAGTGATCATGGTCTATTTTTTAACTACTTCAGAGGACTCCTTGGAACCTCAAACCTGCTTTTATACACATCAACATCCATTTGTACATGTGCTTGCAACAACAAACAAGCCTTTTTTTTTCCCAACTACTCGGGTCGGCTACATGAATATTATGTTATCATTCCGCTCTGATCTAAGGCTATAGACCACGCTAACTATGGTTTTCCTCTTTCTCCTAGTATATTACCCTCAATGTGGACTACGTCACTCTTCGATTCAATTGCAAGTGATCATGATATCTTTTGTAACTACTTGGGATCGGTTGCATCAATTCTATACTTTCATTATGCTCTATCTAAAGTCATAGTCGACGTTAATTTTGATCTTCCTCTTCCCCTATAGTATTATAATGTGGACTATGTCGCTCTTCTTAACTGATCCATTCCTATAACCTAGTCTGAAGACACTCAATTTGCGCAAACGAAAAAAAAAAAGAGATCAGGTCTGTACTCTCACGCAGTAATGGTAACACACAATCTACACAGTGTCTTAGTTCATTCATAGCCTCATAAATGAGGTCATGGACAGCATGAAAAGCATATGAAGGCATAAAGCTGCACAGAAGGAATATAAATAATGTTATTCGGATACAATCAAACGTTCATGCACAAATGCCTGTGTGTATTCTGTGCTTGGCAGCACAGAAAGTGATACAGATTTGGAAGGTAACGGAAGTGCACTTAAAAAAAGGAGGATGATATGATATCCATATCCGTTGACGAGACCTCCATGTAATGTAAAGCTGAGGCAATAAGATGAGGCTAGCTAGAAGATGGTTAGGTCAGATTGCCCATCAAATAGCCTATGTTGACTAGCTCCATTACCACAAAAAGTATAACCTACCATGCTGTGTCCTCACCCAACAGAAATGGTGTCACTCATCTAGTCAAAATGTCCCTTCTTTCAATCAAATGATTTAATTACATATTTACATTAGCGGAGAGTTAGGTCAGATGTACACAGCCTTATCTTCGCATAGAAAAACTGTAAATTTCGAAACCGAGACCTGCATATCACAATGAAACAATTTTACAATATCAGAATGAGCTATCAAGCTAAAATTCACATGTTAACCAGAGTTCGAGTAAAGGGACTCATGGATCTGGAAAAAAACTCATACACCATTGTCAAGATTTTTATAATGGTTGAAGTTTGAGTCATTAACCGTGAAAACATGGATTCAAATATGAGAATACTGTTCTCACATCACTTTCAACACAGAGGATAATGGTATTTCTTTCTCAGAAAGGGCACAAAAGGAAAAGCTCAAAATCCAGGTTCTCATACAAGGGTAACATCATACTTTCCAAAAGCTACATAACTATATAAATATATTAGTTAAGAAAATATGGGTATGAGTATTACTCCTAAACTAGAAACAAGTCAAGGAAAAAACTACCTAGGATTCTCTGCAGTGTATCATACGGTACAGTATTACAGGAAATGATAGTGTGCTTCATACATGTTAGAGATCATAATCGTCTGCTGCAATACAACACCATGATGTTGTGATCCGCTCACAAGGATTAGATATGTAAATTTACTTGCAATTTGCATTCATTTAACTTTTCATTTTAGCACAAATACCGAATAGATCAATCATGTTTTTTTATAATACCATCTTTATGTAGGAGCTTAAGGTCGGTGTTGAATTCATTGAATTTGAAGAAAGAAAAATTCATTGTCATGATAATTGTATCATGCTATATTTTTCACCTCTGTTTGGATGGTGGGATAAAAGCACTTTTTGAAAAGGATGGACTACCCAAGGATCGAAGTACCAATGGACAAATATCCAGCAGTGGAGGGTGTGAAGATGCACGTGATAACACGTGCTTGACACTGTACTCAATTGTGTGCATCTATATTTTACTACTGTATGTTATATACAGATATACATGTATGAAGTACAAACTTAGAATCACGGGACAAACCTTTTTTCTTTGACAAGAAAGGTTTCTTTTGTCGAGGATCTGCCTGTCTCTCTCGGGTGGTTCATGGAAAAGAACAATTACAAGCTCTGAAAAATATGGATATAAAAGATTATTCTACATCAACTAACTAAACACAGATCAATCCCATTTCTAGTACCCATCACAGAGATCTTTCTAAGTAATAAAATGCCCTACATGTGCCAAACAACATATATTGCTGATCTATATGTGCTAGTGACATCTGCTACATATGTTCAGTCACACACACACACACACACACACAAATATACCATCTGTTCACATTCACACACACACACACAAATATGGTATACTAAACATCCATATTGCTGCATCAAAATTGCTGATACAGGATGTAACTTTGAACCACAATGCGCCACGCATTACGCATCAGAAGATTAAATAAATTCATTGTGAACAAGTAAAAAACTGACAAGGTTGTGTGGGATGACAATTTGCTTAATGAATATTTTTGAACCAGACAACATTCGTCACCAATAAGATGTTTCAAGAAAATATTATTACCTACGTGCAGAGAATGTTCCTAATCACTAAGCATCTTATTGAGGAAGGTGGCAAAAGGGCACAATGTTGCAACTCGAGGGATTTGGGAAAGATTAGGGGTCGACACGGGGCTTTGTTCGAGCTTCTCAGAAACCAAACTAACCTTGCCACTGATTCAGTTTGCTCGACCATAATTCAGGTCAGGCATTACCACCAATACATATTTAGTCCTACGAGTCACGTTATCCAGAAAAGCAATACATGTATGACGAAACAAGCCAAGATGAATAAGAGAAATTCAAGTTTTATCAGGTCAAACAAGTCCTCAATCCAAGTCATAAATCTTGGCAATGGTTGGGATTCTTTAATCCAGTAAAATAATTAGTCAAAGATTCCCCTGATAGTTTGCCCAATTGTCGGTTTGAGCTCTGCAAGAAATGGGTGCTGCAGTAGGTTAAAACAAAACCAGTGCACCTAAATCCAATAGCTACAAGGGGTTGTTGAGCTGCAGCTTTCAGAATGGGTAATTCTTCCAAAGAGACACAAAAAATAAATAAATAATTACATCAAAGATTCCAATCTTCCCTTGTTTTTAATTCTCTTTTTCCTCCGGGAAATGAGAATATTGTATAACTAATCTGACCATGATAACCCAAGGCATTTGCAATATCCAAAGTGAAGCAATGGGTGCCAAAGCAAAATAAAACAAAAATTTTAGGATGCTGGAAAAGATAGCTTAAAATCCTAAGCAATGTAACTTATTAAGAAGCCACGTTCCAAACATTATGGTTCAATTTAGACCTTTGCTCATGTAAGCCAATTGGCATATGCTTGTCAAAGTACAGAGATAACATGGTAGAGCAACAACACCAATGACTCATACCATTTTGCTTTATTTTTATGATTTTAAAAACATCAAACAGATCGCTAATGTACATACAGTAAATGAAATTACAAGTCTTGATCATCAAGTTTCTTGCCTGTCTCTTTTATCATTTGAGTCGCTGGGCTTCCTCCACACTCTTTCTCATAAGGGATATAACTTGAGCGGGCTCAGGAGCTCCAAACACTGAACTCCCTGCAACAATGCAGTTTGCTCCTGCTGAAGCTGCCACGTCTATGGTTGAAGGCCCTAAACCACCATCCACCTGCATAACAAAGTCAAACATGATTCTTATGATTGACAGTTCATAAAAAAGAAAAACCAGGCTTGGTTCAGAAGTTGATTTCATTTTTGAGTTTATGGTTACTATTATTGTCATTATAGAGAAAGGTACCAAAATGGCCAGTTTTGGAAAATCAGGCAATGGGGTATTTTCCTCGGGTAGTTCAAATGTAAGCTATATCATTCGCATTGAATCAGAATAAATGTATGGATCCAATTACACAAATCATTCAACATATAGCATTGTTAAAGGTGCGCCTAGGCTCCAGGTTCATACGGGCACAACACTTGCAGCTGTTGTGTGCCCAAATGCGCCTTTGACAACATTTCGCCTTTAATATGGAATATGAATATGCTTTAATAGTAATTTAATTTTTCAATTGCACGCCTCGCCTTGCGCCTAGGCTCCAAAGGACCTCTAGCGCCTTGGGCCTTTGATAACACTGATATAGAATGCTGTTTAATTGACACTGTGACATTAGATAGATCAGATGGGTGAAACAAGACTTATATAGCCGATCCCAAATAATTGGGAACAAGCTTTCTCAAGTTGAGATGAGTATTCAACCAAAAAAAAAAAAAAAAAAAAAAAAAGAAAAGGAGGAAAAAATTGCGTACACTTCACTCAGTAAGCCAGTTCTGTCATAAGCACTTCCACGATATAATTCTAAATTCCCGTTATTTAGTCAACGATTTACATCTCTTTTACCATATAATAAATAAACAAACAAAAGGTTATTTCAAATATGACCTCATTTTATAAATTAAAATCCCAATCTTTTAAATGCATTTACCTCATATGGAAAAACTTCACTCCATGCATTAGACCAAACATAATAACAAGCATTCTTCAAACATGCATGCATAGAGATGAAGAGAATAAAAAGATAGGAAAATTTGATATCAAAAGCTTCCAGCATCCTTTTCTAAAATTTCCCAGATGATTACCAGCAATTTTCAGCTAACAAATCTTGCTACAAGTTTCCTCTATGGAAATATTTGAAAATAACTCATGGAGACCAAAGAAACATGCATACAAATATTGATTAAACTAATTATAAAATATAAAAAAATTGAAATGATTATTTTCAAAAGCTTCCAGGGTTTTGCTAGATTTCCCAACATATTTGTAACAATTTTCAGGTAATAAATCCTGAAGGAGGTTTCCCTCTCTGTCAAGAGAGTTCCAAACGTAGAGACCAGGTAAACAACAGAGTGCATACAACATGAATCACATGTATACAAAATTAAAGCATTAAGATACGATATAGACTTGCCTCTATATCAAGTGATGGGTACTTCTTCCTCAGTGCGCGTACCTGAATCCAAATTGACAGGTCAAGGGCATAACAACAAAATAATAACAATGTGAATGCAGAAGAAGAGTTCATGCACCTTATCCATTGTTTCTGGCATAAACTTTTGTCCACCAAATCCAGGTTCCACAGTCATAACAAGAACCATTTCCACAGGATTTTCACCTTCAACCTATGCAACAATTATTACTAATTGCAATGATTCTCTAGAGAAGCTTTTTTATTTTGGGTGAGTTAAAGAAGTATCCTATTCCAATAAATTGAATTAAAGGAGCATTTTACTTCTACTCAATAACACAATTTCCAATCAATCTCGACTTTGACAACTTATGGCATCATGATTTCACTTCATTCCAATCGAAAGTACAAGGCAGCAGAAGATTAAAGAACTTGAAAATTGAGAAAAGGAGAAATTTTTTACCAGTGGATACACTTCCTCAATGGGTGTTCCAGGCTTTAATGCCACACCAGGCCTCATGCCCTTTGACTTAATTTGTTGAACAAGTTCTTGCCAGTTATCTGTAAAAGGTACCATGTTACTCTTCCATCATTAAAAAAAAAAAAATTAAAAAAAAATAAAAACAGACTTAATACAATGCAACTGATGCTAAACAAAACAGTGAAAAACAATCTGGACATCATTGCCCACCTTTGGATACCTCAACGTGAAATGTAAAACCTGAAGCACCAGCTTTTCCAAACGCTTCCACATAATCAACCGGATTCGTGACCATAAGGTGACAGTCCAAATATGCCCTGGAAGAGAAGTAAATTGATACTTCTTCTTTACATTAAAAACATTATAATGGCAGTAACATTGATGTTTAAAATTTGGAACTTGAGGAATAATAAGAAGATATTACTTGGTGTGTTTTCTCAGACTCTGAATGACTGGAGCACCAATTGTAAGATTTGGGACAAAGTGCCTATAGAAATGAAATTGAATACAAATGCAAACAACCCACAATCCATGATTTAGAGCAACATATAGGTAAATAGCATAAATAAGTAACTGATATCCCATAACAACAGGGGCAAAGATAATATGGTAGATGAGTGTCCAACCTACCCATCCTGCATATAAACCAACATAAAAAAATCAATTAGTTTTTTAAATGACTAACATATAGCAGTAGCCATAAGAATTTAGTGTAGAATAATAGCCAGCAATGGAATAAATAATAACAAATGCAAATCTATCATATAAAATCTCAATTTGCAAATGAAAAAAGGCAGCTAAAGGAGGAACATAGTACTCTATTCATGTGGATCATTAAGACCCTAAACACTAGATACCATATAGAGTGGATACTGAGATAGATGAACCTGAATCCAACATTAGCCAAATGGGGTTCTTGTACGAATTTTGGGCAACTCTTTTTGGTGCTTGGGTTGGACTTGAGTTATAAGTGCTTCAGCCACACCTCAACTCGGTTGGGCTTGAATAGAGGTGCTAAGCAACCTGAACCAAATCTTAGTACACCCTATATCACTATTATCAATATAATTACCAAAATATTGATAGCTCGAGTCTAATATGACCCAAACTGAACTTAACACAAGCTTAATTTGACCAATAATATCATATAACCCAAACTAAACAAGATAAGCTCCACCTGGTGGTTGGGTTGCTGGGACTGAGAGTTTTATATCTTGGGTTGAGTTTAACTACTAATACCATCACTAGCATAGTTTAACTAAGCAAGCACACACTTGGGGATTTAAAATTTTCAGAAATTCCTCAAAACATCTTATACAATTAAATTGGTCAACCGCATTCATATGATATTAATGTTGTGTTTGGGAGCACCAAATCGGCGCCTTGGAACTGGTATTGGTATTGGAGGGAATTCAGCATACTATTTGAACTAAATTTCCTCCAATTCCAGATCCAATGTGTCAATTCGGTATTCCCAAACATAGCATAAGGCAATAATGATGATGATGATCATATACAACTAAATTATGAGCCATTACTTGGTTTCAGGATAACCATTTCGTGCAAACAATGCCGAAAATTGATCCCAACCAATCTAGCTCCCAGAACCCAAATTGATAGCTTTCTTTATGGAGGAGTTATTTAACGTCGGTTGCAACTTGACAGAAAGAAGTATAAATGAGTCTTTTAACTTGGTCAAAATCCTGATATAAACCAAGTATATTGTATTAATCCTTTAGAATCCTTGCCCCAAGAGCTTCCAATATACAGATCATGCAATATGCAGATTGGCAATGAATTTGGTCCGAGTCTGTAAATCTGCCAACGCAAGGCAATACCGTGAACCCACTCCACTCAGGTGGATTAGGGCACTCAGTGGATAGCAATTAATGATGATCATGTGACGTTAAAAATCAGAACTTTTTAGCATGAAAATATTATAGAAATTTAAATTTTTAATGAACACAATGTTAAAACTAGACATTCAATATATTCAATCCATGGAATCAAGACTTAAGCAACAAAGAGACAGCTCGCTACTCGCAAAATCAGAAATACAAAAGGACATAAGAACATATATGAATCTATTGTGTATATATAAATGGATAGACAAACACTAAGAAGAGGCATACCATGATGTCCATGTGGAGCCAATCGGCGCCGCACTGGAGCATACGACCGGCTTCTGAGGCCAAATTGGCGAAGTCAGACGACAGCATCGACGGTGCGATCTTCGCCGCCGCCATTTTCTTCTTCTTCTGGGTTTTCTGGTCTTCTCTTTGGTGAGCGAGCGATTTGATTCGCCTCAACGCCGCCGTTTGAATTATCGAAGAGAACGCGAAATCTGACCGGGTCGCGTATGAACTACTGATACTTGACCCGCCCAACGAGATCCGTGATGTCCGGTTTTTATTGTAGAAAAAAATATATTTTAATGATTAAATTTAAACATACGGAGTAATTGTTTTCCCCATAAGTAAAGAAAAAGAAAATTAAAATATCATTCCAACACGTGACCTTCCTTTACGAGATAAAAAATATATATATATATATATATATATCCCTACCCAACATCACATTTTGTGATTTTAATCCTTACCTAACCTTTTTGACAAACCAGAGTTTAGGTGAAAATGATAGTGTACTATTTTCTCTATAAAAAATAACAATCTAGTGCTGCTTTTAAACTCCTTTTTATGAGTTGTCCCATTTTCAGATATTCTATCATAGCTCTTTGCTTTTTGATACATTTTTTATTAAAAATATTATGTGATGGAGCAGATTTTATATATCCATGTATGTTTGTAATTAAAATTATTAAGCAAATATATATATTAAGAAAAATGATATTAGTAATCTAGGCTTCCTTTATTTTGATGTAAAATATTTAAAAATTATTTTTTTATTTTCTGATGTTAGATTGTCGTAAAATATTTATGAAAAAAATATATTAAAACTTAATAAAAATAACTCGACCTATATCTTTGTCAAACACTAAAAAATAAAAATAAAATATATATATTCATTCTACCTAATATATATATATATATATATATATATATATATATATTATGTTGAAACAAACAGAGTCCTAATTACACTTTCTTTTTCTTTTTTTCTTTTTTTTTGAAAGGTTAATATCATCAGTAATTGATAATCAATCTATATCCATCTCATTTACATGTGAATGTGGTAGAGATTAGATGGGAAAAAGAACCATTGACATTAGAATTGATGACCCATAAAACAAGACTGTGGGCTGCATTTTTCATCAGACCAGAATATTTCTCTAATTCCACAATGGAAGGAAATATAGCTCCATTTTTAGCCCAATCCAAGACTTTTGATTCCACCAACTCTGCCTCATATAAAGCTTATGTAGTGCCATCAAGTCCCTACAGATTTGTCAGAATAGAAGGGTCCAACTCACTATTATTTCAAGGGCCAAAGCTAGTTTAATGCCGCAATATATATATGTGAGGGGTAAAATAAGTCTGTAAATATATACGTACATAACTAATTCCATTTAAATGTGAGGGGTAAAATAAGTCTGTAAATATATACGTATATAACTAATTCCATTTAAATATCTTTTTCACGTATTTATATTAGTGATTTTTCTCGCTGAAAGACAAATAAGTCACACAATTTTTCTTAATAGGTGTCGCTCTCATACTCCGAGCGTGCTCCCGCTCTCACGCTCCGCGCACGCGCTCTCGTTCAAATCCTCACTGCTTATGACTTAATTTTACCGCTTTCACGCTCCCGTTTTCGAATTTGCTCTCGCTCTCACTCCTACTTTATGTGACTTAGTGAAAGATGGAAACTGATTTTTTCCACAATAAAAGACTTTTTTTGGGGGGGGATTTGGTTTACTCCAATATTTCAACCTTCTTTGTGCAAATTGATCAATCATTATTGTTGTCTGATTACTAATATTCACACAAAAAACTTGTAGTGAATTATCTAACTGAATAGTTTTTTATTGGTCATTTATGCTAAATACACTAAATGGAGAACCCCACTTCCTTATTTGTTGCATAAATGATCAATTAAAAATGTAAGGTCTAATTACTAATTGGTGCAACGATCATTTTTCTTGTTGTATTTTGTACCTATTCTTGTTTTCAAATGAACCATATCAATAATTATGATTTGTGAAAAAATAATAATAATAATTATCATCTTACGTATGGATAATTTCTCAATATCTTGTTCATTCACAGCAAAATATTTTCGTTGTGTATCGGTAAAAAATAAATAAATAAATAAATATTGCTTTTTGATTTATTCATACTTAATGATTTTTCACAAAGTGATGAAAAAATGTATAAATTGTACAAATCTTTCCAATTGTCAAGTCATTGGATCCATTTGTGGATATATTGAGAAACAAAATTTCATGAGAAAGAATGACAAACAAAAGTATGTTCTCTTGTGCAACAAAATTTATATTTACACATTATAGATTAAATGACTAAATATTATATTTTTACTTCTCTTATATATATTTTAATACTTATTCTTGAATAATTAAAAAATATATATCTTGGTGTGGAACAAACACTCATACTCTTATTTATATTTTAAAATTTGTTCTATGTAATTATATTTTAAAACACATATTGTATTAATTATTTTAATAAGGGCAAATATGGTATTAAAATTATTTTCATTTCAAATCCCATCCTACTTCTAAAGTAAAAAAGCAATTATCTTCCTTTCAAATTTCTTTTCCCAAAAAATAAAAACCAAACACATAAATGGGATTTTATTTCAAATCCAATCCAATTTCAATTCCTTGTCCAAATCCAAAAGGATTTGGTTCCAAACAGAGTGGGGCTTTATGAGTTTAGATGCCTCCACCTCAATGTGCAGTTTGCAAATTCAGAAAGAAAAAAACATGTGTTGAGAATTGTCCATTTACGGACTATTTTCCTGAAAACGACCTCTAGAAAATTCCTAGCTGTGTTTGACGCATTCGGAGCCAGTATAGTTGAAAAACAACTTCAGAAGAAACATCAATCAATGAGGGTTGCTCTTATGGCTTCCCTAGTATGGGAAGGGAAAAATAGACAAAACAACTCGATATATAGTTCCATGTATTTTTATAATCGAGTTGAAAAGAAAGCGAACAATCTTGAATACAAATTGGTTGTCCAATAACACGAGTACAAGGAAGTTATTTCGATTGTTTGTCGAATTAAAACATGGACCCGATGTGATGAACTGCCTGCAAGAATAAATGTTTACCACTGGGACAGTTCCATATACAATGAATCAGATATTTACCATAGGGCAGTTCTATATGCAATGAATTAGCAAAAGCAAATGTTTACCACAAGCCAGTCCCATATACAACGAATCTGGTGGGGCAAGGACATTTCCACTTGTCGGGCTATGGGCTGCCTGGCCAGACTTAGGCTCATATGCATATGCAGCAAATCAGACGAATGGGCAAACCTCACACACTCACCCACGCCCATATGCAGCAAATCAAACGCATGGGCAAACCTCTTAAACTTACCCAAGCCCATATGGGGTGAATCAGATGGGTGGACAAACTTCTGAAGCTTATCTAGGCCCATATGTGGCGAATCAGACAGCTGGACAGACATCTGAAACAAGATTGAAGGGGCAGCATTTGTTTCCTAGCTTCAATGATTAAACATAATTATTCGATAATATATATGTATACATAATTATATACGGTAAGAAATGTATATACGTAGTAGTAAACAAATATGTAATAATATTTTTCAAATTAAACATAGTTCTAAATTCTAGAGCAAGATGATAGAAGAAAACCTTATCCAAACCTTACAATTATAGACACAAAGGAATATATTTCCAGTTTACATTCAACATGTAGGAATATATTTTCCAGGCTCAATTTTTATATTTCATTTACAGGTGCCCAATGCACCTGTTCCTGCTCCTCCACCTCCACCTCCACCTCGATGTGTAGTTTACAAATTCAAAATTAAAAAAGCATGTGTTAAGAATTGTCCATTTATAGACTATTTCCCTGAAAACGACCCCAGAAATTCCGAACTATGTTTGACGCATTTGGAATCACTATAGTTGAAAAGCAACTTCAGGAGACACATCAATAAATGAGGGCTGCTTTTGTGGCTTCTCTAGTATGGAAAGGGAAAAATAAATAGAACAACCCGATATATGGTTCAATGTATTTTAATGATCGGGTTGAAAATAGAGCAAACAATCTTGAATACAAATTGGTTGTTCAACAACACGAGTACAAGATGTTACTTCGATTGTTTGTCAGATTAAAACATGGGCCCGGTGCGATAAACTGCCTACAAGAAAAAATGTTTACCACTGGGACAATTCCATGTACAATGAATCAAATGTTTACCACGGGGCAGTTCCATATGCAATGAATCAGCATAAGCAAATGTTTACCACAAGCCAGTCTCATATACAACGAATCGAGTGAGACATGGTCAGATGGGACAAGGACATTTCCAATTGCTGGGCTATGGGCTACCTCGCCAGACTCACACAGGCTCATATACATATGCAACAAATCAGACGAGTACGCAAACTTCACACATTTACCCACACCCATATGCAACAAATCAAACGCATGGACAAACTTCTCACACTTAGCCAAGCCCATATGGGGCGAATCAGACGGCTTGACAGACATCGGGCACAGGGCTGTAAGGGTAGTATTTGTTTCCTTCCTTTAATGATTAAACATAATTATTCAATAATATATATGTATACATAATTATATATGGTAGTAAACAAATGTGTAATAACATATTACAGTTTAAACAGAATACTATATTCTAGAGTAAGATGATAGATGAAAACCTTATCCAAACGTTATAATTATAGTCACAAAGGAATATATTTCCAGTTTACATTCAACATGTATGAATATATTTTTCAGGCTTAATTTTCATGTTCCCTTTACAGGTACCCAATGGTTGCACCTGCTCCTGCTCCTCCACCTCTACCTCTATGTGCAGTTTACAAATTCAAAAAAAAAAAAAAAAAGTGTTGAGAATTGTCCATTTACGGACTATTTCCCTGAAAAATGGCCCCCAAAAATTTTGATTTGTGTTGACGCATTCGGAACCACTATAATTGAAAAGCAATTTCAGAAGACATATCATTCAATGAGGGCTACTCTTGTGGCTTCCCTAATATGGGAAGGGAAAAATAGACAGAACAACCCGATATATGGTTCTATTTATTTTTATGATTGGGTTGAAAATAAAGCGAACAATCTTGAATACAAATTGGTTGTTCAACAACACGAGTACAAGAAGTTACTTTGATTGTTTGTCAGATTAAAACATGGGCCCGGTGCAATAAATTGCCTACAGGAACAAATGTTTACCACTGGGACAGTCCCATATACAATGAATCAAATGTTTACCACAAGGCAGTTCCATATGCAATGAATCAGCAGGAGCAAATGTTTACCACATGCTAGTCTCGTATACAACGAATCAGGTGGGACATGGTCAGGTGGGACATGGTCAGATGGGCTATGGGGCAAGGACATTTCCAACTGTCGGGCTATGGGCTACCTGGCCAGACTCACACAAGCTCATATGTATATGCAACAAATCAGACGAGTGGGCAAACCTCACACATTCACCCGCACCCATATGCAACAAATTAAACACATGGACAAACCTCTCACACTTAGCCAAGCCCATATGGGGCGAATCAGACGAGTGGACAAACTTCTGAAACGTACCTAGGCCCATATGGGGCAAATCAGACGGCTGGACAGACATCGGGCACAGGGCTGCAAAGGCAGCATTTGTTTCCTACCTTCAATGATTAAACATAATTATTCGATAATATATATGTATACATAATTATATACGGTAAGAAATATATATACGTAATAGTAAATAAATGTGTAATAACATATTACAGATTAAAAATAGTTATAAATTCTAGAGTAAGATGACAGATGAAAACCTTATCCAAACCTTACAATTATAGACACAAAGGAATATATTTCCAGTTTACATTTAACATGTAAGAATATATTTTTTAGGCTCAAATTTTATGTTTCCTTTACAATTACCCAATGGTTGCACCTACTCCTACTCCTACTCCTCCACCTCCACCTCCACCTCGATATGCAATTTGTAAATTCAGAAAGGAAAAAAAAAAAAAAAACATGTGTTAAGAGTTGTCCATTTACGGACTATTTCCCTGAAAATGACCCCCGGAAATTTTGAGTTGTGATAACGCATTCGGAACCACTATAATTGAAAAGCAACTTCAGAAGACACATCAATCAATGAGGGCTACTCTTGTGGCTTCCCAGTATGGGAAGGAAAAAATAGACAGAATAACCCGATATATGGTTCCATGTATTTTTATTATCAGGTTAAAAAAGAGCAAACAATCTTGAATACAAATTGGTTGTTCAATAACACGAGTGCAAGAAGTTACTTCGATTGTTTGTCGTATTAAAACATGGGCCTGATGCAATGAACTGCCTGCAGGAACAAATGTTTACCACTGGGACAGTTCCATATACAATGAATCAAATGTTTACCACATAACCAGTTCCATATGCAATGAATCAGTAGGAGCAAATGTTTACCACGGGGCCAGTCCCATATTCAACGAATTGGGTGGGTCAAGGTCAAATAGGGTAAGGATTATGGGCTACCTGGCCAGACTCACACAGGTTCATATGCATATGCAGCAAATCAGACGAGTGGGCAAGCCTCACACACTCACCCATGCCTATATGTAGCAAATCAAACGCATGGACAAACCTCTTACACTTACCCAAGCCCATATGGGGCGAATCAAATGGGTGGACAAACTTCTGAAGCTTACCTGGGCCATATGGGGCGAATCAGATGGCTGGACAAACATCGGACATAGGGCTGCAAGGGCAGCATTTGTTTCTTACCTTCAATGATTAAACATAATTAACTATTCGATAATATATGTGTATACATAATTATATACGGTAAGAAATATATATACGTAGTAGTAAACAAATGTGTAATAACATATTACAGATTAAACGTAGTTCTAAATTCTAGATCAAGATGCTAGATGAAAGCCTTATCCAAACCTTACAATTATAGACACAAAGGAATATATTTCCAGTTTACATTCAACATATAGGAATATATTTTTCAGACTCAATTTTTGTGTTTCCTTTACAAGTACCCAATGGCTGCACCTGCTCCTGCTCCTGCTCCTCCACCTCTACCTCGATGTGCAGTTTGCAAATTCAGGAAAAAAAAAAAAAAACTTATGTTAAGAATTGTCCATTTACGGACTATTTCCTTGAAAACGACTCCGAGAAATTCCGAACTGTGTTTGACGCATTTGAAACCACTATAGTTGAAAAGTAACTTCAGAAGACACATCAATCAATGAGGGCTATTCTTGTGGTTTCCCTAGTATGGGAAGGGAAAAATAGACAGAACAACCCGATATATGGTTCCATGTATTTTTATGATCGGGTTGAAAAGAGAATGAACAATCTTGAATACAAATTGGTTGTTCAATAACACGAGTACAAGAAGCTACTTTGATTATTTATAAGACTAAAACATGGACCCGATGCGATGAACTGCCTGCAGGAACAAATGTTTACCACTAGGACAGTTCAATATACAATGAATCAAATGTTTACAACGAGGCCAGTTCCATATGTAATGAATCAGCAGGAGCAATGTTTTACCACGGGTCCTGTCCCATATAAAATGAATTGGGTGGGGCAAGGTTAGATAGGGCAGGGACATTGTAACAACCCAAACCCAGGGGTCCAGATCGCTAACCGGGTCCTTACCCGGACCCGAGGTAATGCAGGGGTACTATGATCATTTCACTTTGATTTAATGATTTAAGGTCCACAAAGGGTAAAACCATCATTTACTTGAGTCATTCCATGAATTAAAAGAGGTCCGAAGGCCTTATAGTCAAACCATGTCATTATAATACTCTTAGAGTTCACAGGGGTATAATGGTATTTTTGCATGGCCATAAAATAATAATAAACCCAAAAGCGTAAAATAGACTTTTCCTGCATTAAAATTGTGATATAAAACCTTCAGGGGCAAAATAGTCATTTCCTGGTCAAAATACAATATTCATACCTTTCAGGGGTAATTCTGTCATTTTCTAGGGTTATTCTGTACTTTAGTTGGGGTCTGGGGGTCATTGGGTAATTATCTTAAAATAGAAAATTTCTTTTCTTTTTTTTTTTCTTTTTTTTTTTTTTTTCAGTTCATGTAACCTGTTAAAAGATTTCTTCTAACCGGTTACATGAATGGCCAGAAGAAAAAAAATCGTAAAAAAAAGATCTAACGAGTTAGGAAACCTTATCTAACCTGTTACTTAAGGAAAATTATCCAACCCCCTTCTCTGTCCCTTCACATCTAACCGGTTACGAAGGAATCTCCTAACCGGTTAGATGTGAAAGAACCCATTAAACCAGCGCATTGCCCCTTTTCATCTAACCGGTTACGAAAAACCTCCTAACCGGTTAGATGATGCACACAGAATGATTCTAACGAAAATTTCTAATTTCCAGCCCTGTCAAATAAAGTTCCCAACCATCTAAACATGAAATTCAAGGTTCCATGAACATCATCAACCATTTAACATTGCATAAAATTTACAAATATCATTCATACATCTTTGAAGCATTTATGCAAATACAAAAGATTATGATTACATTGCAAAATCATTGCTCATACTAGTCCATTACAAAAGGTGTCAAAAGCTCATCCCTACACTCTAAGCTTGCGGGGGTACGTCGTCTACAATGTCCTTGCCATATCCTGAAAATGATAAATATAGGGTGAGCACAATGGCTCAGTAGGGGATGCCTAGAACATTAACTTTGGACTCCCTTGAGTCAACAAACAAAGAATAGAGAAGGGAATTCGGGGTCATGCACGGAAATACCAATAAACCATAATCAACTCAAATATACCATCATGCCATGAATGTCATACTTTCCTGACCCCAAGTTCCAGGTCCAACTCGACACACACTGAAAACCACTAACCGACTTTACCGAGGCGAGATTGATTAGCCATCTGTAGTTCTAAATCCGGCAACTAATTGGGCCTAACAATCAACTTTACATGTCCGAATCCGGCACGCGCTCCCTCTAGGTCGAATTAGCCCCGGGCTCGCGAAACCCAGTTCCTTTCATAAAATCACATTTTTCAACCATTCCTAAATCACTTTCCTTTTTTAAAAACAACATTTCAACCTCCCCAACCATGCTCATGCCACAAATGAAGTCATGCATCATAGAGATTAATACTTTCATGCTTTCAAAATCATAGCAACCAAATTACACATTTAATCTATAACACATATAAGCATGCTTTCTTTATTCAACATTCAACACATTTCAATTTGAGATTTAGCATTTAGAACAACTAAAACACAAAATCAAATAAAGAAACTCAAACAAGAGATAAAACATAGTATTTTAAACATCCCTACCTCAAGAATGCAACCCAAGCCCTTAACTCCCAAGCTCGAAAATCCCCAAATACATGCAAAGCCGGATGAGAAATGAAGATCTTGAAGAGTAGAACAACTTTCCTTTGTGCTCCCCACCTAGATCTTCCTTTAGGTAGCTCAAACCTTAGAGAGAAGCTTAAAATTTAGAGAGAAAATGAAATGGAGGAGAGAGAGAGAGAGTGACCAGAAGTGAGGGAGAGGAGAAATGAAAAAGTGGTCCAAACTTGGCCAACTTCTTCTCAAATGTGTGGTTAAAAATGGGTCAAAAGTCCACCCATCCTCAATTGCCAAAAGTACCCTCCAAAGATCACTAAAATTACGCCATGGCACAAAATATCAATCTCCACCCACATGCCATATATGCTTACCCATTTAACACATTAATTCACATAAAGACAAATGCATGGTAATTGGGAAAACAACACCGGGAGCCACACGACACGCAAAATGAGAAAAAACCCAAATACCCAAAAAGAAATTTCCAGAAATTGGAAAATGGCAAAATTCAGAAACATTACAGACATTTCCAGTTGCCGGGCTTTAGGTTGCCTGGCCAGACTCACATAGGCTCATATGCATATGCTGCAAATCAGACGAGTAGACAAATTTCACACACTCATCCATGCCCATATGCAGCAAATCAAACGCATGGGCAAACCTTTCACAGTTACCTATGCCCATATAGGACGAATCAGACAGGTGGACAAACTTCTGAAGCTTACTTAGGTCCATATGGGCAAATCAGATGGCTGGACGGACATCGGGCACAGGGCTGTAGAGGCAGCATTTGTTTCCTACCTTAAATGAAGCACCGCCAAGCCTACAACAGAACTTCCATGGCACCGAACTGCAGCAGTACCACTCCCCGAGTCCAACTCCATGGGGAGCTTCAAACGATTGCCCAAACCTGTGGCTATAACATAAGAGCTTAAATAGAGGGCCAAGACAAGTGCAGGGGTCCATCCAAAATTCGAACTTTGGGTTCCCGACTTTCTATAACAGAATCCCTGACCCTGTGCAATTGCCTAACAATGGTTCAAGTTTGGTCAACTTAGGTGGTCACAATTCTTCCCAGTTATAGAGAACTTAACAGCATTTGTTTTTTACTTTCAACGAAGCGCCACCAGGCCTGTAACAGAATTCCCAGGACACCGGATTGCAGCAGTATCACTCCCCGAGTACAACTCCATTGGGAGCTTCAAACGATAACCTAAATATGTGGCTGTAGCAGCAGAGCTCTAATAGTGGGCTAGGAAAAGTGCAAGGGTCCATCCAAAATCCGAACTCTGGGCTCCCGAGCTTCTATAACAGAATTCCTGACCTTGTGCAATAGCCTAACAATGGTTCAGGTTTGGTCAACTTAGGTGGTCATAATTCTTCCCAGTTACAAATAACTCAGTAACATTTGTTTTCTATCTTCAACAAAGCACCACCAGGCCTGCAACATAACTCCTAGGACACCGGACTGCAGCAGTACCACTCCTCGAGTACAACTCTATTGGGAACTTCAAACGATAACCCAAACCTGTGACTGCAGCAACAGAGCTCAAATAATGGGCTAGGACAAGTGCAGATGTCCATCCAAAATCCGAACTCTAAGATCCCGAGCTTCTATAACAGCTTGACTGTCATAATTCTTCTCAGTTACAAGGAACACAGACACTCCTACTACCACCCGATTTGCCCCAACAGTAGCAAAATATGTGATAAAAGTTGTACTCAAGAAACAATAGTCTAATATAATATAACTGAAATGATACAAAGCAGATTACAGCCTAAGCCTATCCCAATGCGGTGCATTGCCATTTTAAAAAGTATACATGTTACCAGATCTTCATGTTATGTCATTCTAGTTTTTCTGCCTATGTTTTCTTTAATTTTTTTAACATTTAATGGGAATGCCTATCGAAAGAAAAGGAAATAAGGTGGAATTGAGTTACCACGTACTAGTTGTTCCATTTGTTGTGTATATTCTAATTGTTTACAAAATTCATACATGAAGCTTATTTTGCTATTACTTCTGCTTGATTTTATGTCATTGCACTGGCAGTCCTTGTGGTAATTTCAAGCAGGTAGGGGTCTTTAACAAAGATGCCTTTTTTCTTTTGTCACTGAGTACATATTTGGTATTTTTGGCATTGACACTACAAAGGGAACTAAACGGTCTATGTGCAGAATGCAGTGTTGACTTGTTCAAAGCTACTAACTTTTCATAAATAGGTACAAGGGAATGAGGCCGATCAAAACGCCGGAGCTGCCCCTTAATGCTCACTATCCTCCTATTAGGGAATCACAGATGCAAGACACCCCACGATTGGTGAACTCTATGTCTAATTTGACTCATTTGTGAAATCACGATGTGCTTAGAAGATCTGGAATTACTTAGGATCCATATTGGGATTGAATTTGCAAAGTCGTAACACAATCCATGATTTAGCTAATGCTTATAAGGAATAAGATTTTTGGAGTGCTAGTAAAATAGCAGTCCTTGTAGGTACTTTCAAACAGGTAAGGCCTTAACAAGGATGCCTACTGTCTCTTGTCACTGATTTTTGACGATGAGAGTACAAAGGGAACTAGATGGTCTTTCTCCCCTAGTTGAACTAGATAGCCTATGTGTAAGATGCATTGTTTACCTATTCAAACCTGCAAAGGAAAGATTTTGCTATGGCTACTATTTGCAATATTTGTTTTAATGAGACATAAACTGTTGATTACTTATTGTGAATGTCAAATGTGCTAGGAATGTCTAGAGTTACTTGGGATCCATATTGGGATGGAATTTGCAAAGTCAGAACTCAGCCTACAATTTAGCTAATATTTTTGCCTCTATGAAGAATAACATCTTTTAGAATGCTATTTTTTGGTACTATAGAGGGAAATCAAGGGTAGATTGAATGGCAGTGAGCATAGAGCTCCATCTGATCTTGCTAGAAGCACCATGTGGGAGATGTTTGGTGTCTAAGGGTATGTCATTGCATTTTAGCCTCGTACATTATTATTTATTATTTATTATTTTGTATTTGTTAATTGTTAATATAAATCTCAATAAGGAAAAATAAAAAATCAGATCCTTCCCTAATTTCTGACATATCCTAGCCAACTCACACTTGCTGCCTAGGACATACAACAAGTAAAACACTCTCACACACAATTATAGTTGCAAGAATGTAAGGAATGCATACCCATGAATTTACAAAGCCTAAGGCTTCTAACCTTTTTACTATTATGAATAAAACAGTACAAAGAAAGGCCTCAACTTGTAGAAGTATACAAGAATGCAGAAGCATACAAGAGTCTCCCACAACATTCTTCTCTATATTTCACTGCCCTTCTATCTGTGTATCACCCTCTTAGTATGTGTCTCTCTTCTACATAACCCACCTATTTATAGCCAAACTCACAAAACTACCCACAATATCCCACTAAAGTAGTGGACAACACCCTCATTCACCTAGGGTTGTCAATCTCAAAGTGCCAACACCACATTTGTAGTTGACAAGCTCAACTGCTAGCTTGTTAGCATGCCCAACACATGTCATCTGTCCATAGGAGGTTGCCCATTATCTGCCTCATATCTATATAACTCTATATATTAGCATAATGGAGTTAAGCTGATCCCAACCACCTGTGTGTTGTCGCCTCAAAATTGTGCCAAGTGCATAAAAGGTTAATTAACACACCCCCACTCCCCATAATATATGTACATGATTGGGAAATGCTAGTAACTGCCCCCAAACGACTGAGCCCACCTAGCCATTTTTTGTAATCATGAGTTATGTCTGAATCCCCTAAGCCACCCTTACATGCTGAGGGTCTGCGCCAACTGTCTTGTGCCTATGCCCCTGACTAGACTATGACACACGTCCATGACATGTGGTCCATACTTTAAACAACATCTGATTCGATCTTGTGAACCTAGCCCGTGCCGAGTCTACTAATATAGACCAAGCCAACCCATGCTCATGAGTTCTCCCACGCCTTGGTCTATTGGGGCATAACGCTAAGTCATGCCCACACTTTAGTCCATCCGAGCCACAACCTTGTTCAAGGCAAGTTAGCATAATCCAAGGACCCATATGTACTGGTTTATCAAACCATACCACAAGGCTTGGGGCTTATTAGTGCAAACACGTGCATATGCGTGAGCATGGCGCACAACTCTTAGGTGCACTTACAACATGCCCACAAGCGCACGCCATGCACACTTCGCCCACCTTCGGGTGTCCCCTACAACCAAGCTCGAGCGCCATACACAGGGTTTGCTCGGTACGCCATTGGATGTCCTCCTCGTGCCACGACCCTGGGGTGGTGGAAATCATGCCTAAGCATGTTGGCTAAGCACCCAACACTTGTTCCAGTATGGTAAGCCATTGCCACACTGAATGGTGAGGATGTTTGGGAGGGACATAACACTCCCTAGTAATGTTGAAGGGCAAATCAGAACTCTGACAGTAGTAAACATGCCCTATATCCGAAGAAGAATAATAGACAAATTAAATTCTTTGCACCTCTTCACCAGTAGACTCTTAAGACTTCAAGGAAACTCCCATAATTTTCCCATGACCAAACTCCAAACTTCATTTTTTTGACATATTTACAAAAATGCCTTTGTGCACGCTGACATCACCCCATGGCTGTCAGGGAACTTATCAAAGTCCAAACCCCGTAACATTAACCTACTAGTTAAAGCATGCAAATCATTTCCCAAGGAAGAGTTTTTCTTGGGAATCATCAAAGTTTTCACCTTTTCAAAATCTTTGCTGAATTATCAAATCATTCTACAAAACCATCTACTAAAGGCTACAATAGGGTAGGAAATAGACAAAATCTCACTTTGTTTAATCGATTTCCCCTTCTACAACCTCCCAAGGAAGAGTTTTTCGTCTCAAAAGGAATAGAGGTCGAAGCGACAATGTCGTGAAAGAACAAGATTGGGGAAGAGTGGAGATAATATCGGATAAAATTGTCTTGTTTGGTTACAAGGATAAAAAAATTGGGTCTTGGACATTTGGATATACGAGTACATCTTTTATTTATATATACACTAGTTCGTGAAAATTTGGAATTATTTTTTTTTGTTTTGCAAAGAAAATATGTATTGTTTGGTGGGCCTAACTAAAATGATCTATGTTTATTAATATATATAAAAAATTTAGTCCTAATTAAAATGAGTTATGTTTATTAGATATATATTAAATATTATAAAAATAAATGTTTATATATAATAAAAAATTATAATATTATTTTAAAAATTTAGCGTGTCTTCGTAGGTGACCCTTATTTAAACGGGACGGGACATGGATTGAGGAAAAAATGAGGAAAAATATATAATAGAAATTATATTATTAATTATTTTATTAACGTCCATCTCGTATTAATATTTTGTGGCCGTACTTCGTAAATGGTGACCATCATATATTTAATTATTTTTATTGACCATCCTATATTTAATTATTTTTAGGATCACATTTTTTTCGCATCTCTAAGAACGTCTCATAATCATCTAACATATACAATCTTCCTATTACATATGCCCGGATAAAATTTATCGAAAATGACTCCCTCTAATGCTATCATTCCTACCCTGTTGACATTAGAATTAGAACCATAGACCCTATAATGCTCTCATTCCTACTCACTCTATTGGCTTAATAGGAGGACCTTGGAGCCATTTGACCTTCATTCATTTTTACTACTAAACTTATTCTCTTGGCAACATGTGACCTTCATTCATTTATTTTTTATTCACCCTTCCTAACATTTCATTTTGCCTTTTTAATGCTTACCTAACTTTTTTTCTTTTCTTTTCTTTTTTTTTTAATTTTTTGACAAACAAGAGTTTAGGTGAAAATGATACTACTATACTATTTTCTCTTAAAAAAATTCCATTCCAGCACTGCTTTTACAAAGTTACTTTTGTTTTATTTTTTGATACATTTTTCTGTTGAAAATATTGTACTTGTGATGGAATAGATTTTACATATCCAAATATGCGTGTAATCAAAATTACTACATATTAATAAGAGAAATGATATTGGTGATCTAATTACACCACCTTTTTTTTTCATCTATTGATAATCAAGGCAGGGAACAAGATCTTCTTCATCCATTTCATTTAGCCCAATGCATAACTTTTGCTTCCACTAACTCTGGATCAAATAAAGCTCAAGTCCCTACAGAGGTTTTTTCTTTTCTTTTTTTTTTTTTTTTTGGGAAATTTAAGCCACTGTCATATATAAAAAAGTTTAATTACAATGGGGCCCTTTGGCCAAAAACAGCCCAAAGAGGTAAAAAAAAAAGAGAGAAGCCCAAAATTGGGCCCAAAACATGGAAAAGCCCAGAACCAAACTTCAAGCTAATAACCGCAATTAACGGCCTTCTTAGCCGTTAATGGTGGGTATTTGCAAACATTCCCGTGGTGCCCTAGTAAGTAGTGACCGGCGTGATGTCAATCCGACGGCCTTGGAGGAGGTCAACAGCAAGAAGGAGAGAGATTCCAGCCAATAAGAATGCTTCCTGAGCCGTGGCAATCATCTAGGAATCCCAATTTCAGAATAGAAGAGATGGAGTGGTTGATTCCTACATAGTTGTCAGAATAGAAGGGTCCAACTCAGTATTATGTCAAGGACCAAAGCTAATTTAATGCCACAATATATGTGTGGGGTAAAATCTATATACATACACATATATAATTGTGGGGTAAAATCTATATACATACACATATATAATTGTGGGGTAATGATATTCACAATTTAGTTTCCTCTATTTCCAAATTTCTTGCATTTTTTCTAAAAAATAAAATGATATTACTACCTTTCGAAAATATTTAAAAAACCATAATTACACTTCACTTTTGAGGGGCAATTTTGTCATTGACTAAAAATTCAAGTGGAGATAAGGCTTCCTTGGTTTGATGGAATTGGAAGGAAAGAAAATAAAGGGTGGGATGTGACGGAGAGAAAATAAATTATTTGGAGTTAGCTATCATTCCAAGAGTGAGAAAATTTGGAGGTATAGAATAAAAAAAAAACTTTCACAATATCGAAATAATCTAATATTTTAAAAAAGAAAATTTAAAAGACATTTGAATCTTTCCTTAACATTAGGACATGAGCCACATGATTGTGAATTGCTTAATATATATATTCTTCTTTTATCTCCTTTACTTTTTTTTTTTTTAAATAAGAATGTTATCATTTTCTTTCTTTTCTTTCATAATTTATCCAAACAAATAGAGTTTATTGCTATTTTTTTTTTTTTTCTTTTGTCTCATAATTCATAACTAATGTTATTATTTCTTTTTATTTTCTTTCCTGTTTATCTGAACAAAGCCTAAATAGAAAATAATTTTAAGATTCCTTTGCAAGGAAATATGGGTTATGCATGGTGCATAATTTTGTTCTACAATTTATCACGATGGCTCTTACCAAGGAAAAAGGAAAATTACAATATTAACCAATTGTGAATTGTTATTTAACAACCAGTTATGTTTGAGTACTTTGGACTAAATTTCAGAGCACATAAAAAAGTCAAGATCCTCCAATGCACATTACTATATGTTGTAATGCATTATGCACCCAGCATATTTCAATCCTTATTAAACATGTTACTTCAAGCTCAAGCTCAAAGGAATGGTAATGCTGAAATTGCAGCAATGTGTTGATTGCACTACAACACTCTACAATAGAGGATCTAAATGCAACTACAAAATACCAACATGAAAAACAAAAAATTGTAAAAAGGAAGTTGAGATATTTGGGGCCTTTATTGATCCATTTGAGTTCCAAGATGTCTCAAACAGGGTTATATTGACAAATTCTATTGACCAAACAATGCTCATCATCACTTTGTAAGACTCTAAGGGTATGTTTGACACACTAAAAAAGAAAAGAATTTATAACATTAGTTAGAAGAGAAAAGAAAATGAGAGGATAATGTTGATTGCTTATTATGTTTCGTTGATTAATAAAGGGAAAGAAAGGAAATGATAGTAATCATATTTAGGAAAAGATTTAAAAGAAAATTATTGTAATGAATTTATAACCACACTATTTTTTAAAATAAGGATAAATTTGATATTAACAAAGTTTTATTAAAAATATTAGCATTTCTTCCCATATCTTTCCATTTCCTCATTCAATCTACTATTAACAAAAGTAATAAATACTATTCATGCCTCATTCTATCCTTCCAAATTCTTCATTTTCATTTCCTTTCCATCCAATATTTCTTACCGAACAAACTTTGACAAGTCAACTAATGATTGCGCAACACTCAAAAACATAAATTAATAATAAGACAGAAATTATGAATCAAAGCTAAAGATTATTAAGCAAAGATTGTATATATTTCCTCGAGGTCTTGGCCTCTATTTATAAGTAATTTACAGGTAATTGAGTTCTTTCAGGACTTACATTGCTTGTCCCTTAAGAATCTCAATCATTGTATACTATCCTCATCGTAATGATTTACATGATTTTCTCCTAAGAGTATAATCATTCTTCTAATAAAATTACTACTAAAAATGGATTTATTGGCAATATGGGCCTTCTTAGTGTGTCCAGCCCACTATACCGGGTTGTGCCGACTCAAACCTTTTGCTAACTTGCTAAGGCACAATTTAAAAGTCGAATAGTTTTTGTGTTTGTAGTGGCTTTCTCGTGTATTGACATGTCGTCTTTTCAGTGGTGGAAAAATATTTCTTTTCTTCCTTTCATTTCTATTCTATTAAGCTGACCCAAAGAGCACATGCTTTAAAGCATAAATTTTACATTCAAATTAAACCTTTTTATCAGTGGGGTTTGGTGCAATCACAAGGTTACTTAATCACGGGTTTAAAATTAGAAACAGGATCTCATGTTTAGACAAGATTTATGTACTTCTAACCTGACCTGCCTCTCCCGGACGTTACAGTAGTGAGAGGATCATACATTGGGCTTAAAAAAATAATAATAAAAAATAGAATCTTTTATGAATTGAGCAAGAGAAAGGAACCAAAGTTGAAATCAGGACAGACCAGTCGTCCACTAAACTGTTGAAACATGTGGTAGTTGTTAATCACATGGTCAATTATTATATTATTAATTGATCATTACATATAAACTATACATGGGTGTAAGGTTAGGACAGTCAACCAGTGGATAGGAATGCTGGGGCAGGTAGGCCAGGTAAAAAGCTACAGACAACCCCTTTATTCTTTGGCTTCATTACTTATTTACGCATTCACACACTTTTTTCTTTTGGCATTACTTGCAACTTTAAGTGTGTTCATATCTCCCCCAAACTAGTGTTAGACTCCAATGAACAATGGACCCCACTCCACCATTATGCATTATATCTCAATGGCCCATATTAAAGATTGTAAAATATTAAAATATGCAAATCCATGTTTTATTACCCTATACTCGTGATTGAGCTTGAGTTTTTGACATTCAGATTGCATATGATTTTCTTTTCAGTGGGTGTGTCACTATTTAGTATTATTATTATTTTTGGCCATTGTCATGAATTTTTTTCTAAATTAATGTGAAAATATCTTAAAAGAGAAAAAAAAATATGCTAGCCAAAGATGAAAGTACCGTTTGATGAGATTAGGTTAAAAATAACGAAAATATGAAGTTTGACTAAAACATTTTGACTATATAACCAATTATTGTTTTCTTTGGAAGGGTCAAATCTTGTCTCAAAATTTGACATAAGTAAGATAAAAGACAGAAAGATGAAAAAACATTTGCACTTTATCGTAGCTTTTCTTTTTTTGGTAAGGGGATTAGGGTATTTTGCTTTTAATCCCATTTGTAAACATTCTTTTATTACAGCATAATGATTGTGACAATCAAAGTTGTACTCGTGACCTTTACCTTTGAAAGTCATAACCTCATGAATTGCAATTGCTTGAGATGATTCAATTTCAATTCACGCGGACATAATGCCAAAAAAAAATTACTACGAAGTATGTGGTTAGACCAATTATAACATAATATATAAATAAATATGTTAATTTTATTCAGATATATTATTTAAGTTGTGATTGATCAGAATTATATAATAAATTTTTAATAATGTAGAACTTCAAAATTCCTGCTATTAAATATTGAAATTTAGAACCAACAATCTTTTAATTCCAACAATTTTAATATCAAAAATTTCAAAAGTACTAAATTTCTTAAATAAAACCAATTTCAAAGAAACAATCCATTTTACTTTACAGAAAATTATTGATTTTGGCTTTATATTACTCTTTTTTGTCTTTTTTTTTTTATAAGGATGTTTTATATAACAATTGCAATTATTCTGGCACCCAAAAATTGGTTCAATATTATTGCGTGAGAAATAATATGTTCTCATAAGTCATATCCAAACATCACATCTTCTGGTGGCATGAAACCGACTGAGTCAACTAATGAGCCAGGACTACTTTAAAGTTTACCATCGGAATTATCTGCGACATATAGATATATATCTATATCTATATATATATAGATATAAATATATCTTACTAGTACTAAAAATTTAAATCTCTATCAGAATGAGACAAATTAATTTGCCGACCTTTCATTTGCTACCAATCACGAATTATTATGATTATTATTGCTAAGATATATCTGTCACATATATATGATATCTATACTCCATTATTATTTACTTTTGTTATTCATTGCTTACAGGGTCTCAAGTTTGTCAGTCAGCGCAGCTGCATTGCACTTCCACATACCTCAACTACATTTCGTCACTGGCTTTTATGGTTTTTTTTTTTTTTTTTAACCTTAATATTTACTATGAATGTGACATTCTAAGAGAGAAATTATATTGACACTTACTTATATACACATATTTTAAAATTTGTGAAAAATGCATGGTAATATATTGGAGTCAATCCCCATTTATGGAGAATTTGCACAAATCCGCACAAAAACTTCACAAGGGCGTCATGTTTTAAAAATCGTATACAAAAAAGATATATCATAACATATAATTATATATATAAAAGCATGTTCTTCTAGTCGTAGGATGAAGAGCATGTGCTACTAACCAAAAAATTAGAGTTAGGAGCATATATATAACTATAATACTATTTGTAATATAGTTATTATGGTTTGTAATAACGGTTAATATCGTGACACCGTATCGAACTTAGAAAAGCAATTGTGTATTGACAAACTATATACGTAGATGATAGAATATAGACATATATATGTGTTTGTGTGTACTGAACCCCATAATACACATGCTGCAAAATTGGTTGAAACTGTCCTGAAGGTCCATTTCTCTGCAACAGTGGAATCTGGTATAATTTCAATTATGGTGTACAAATAGTACTATAAATAGTTAAATCTGTAATCAGTCCATTCCTCTGTTTATAATTGTAGGTATTGACTTTTGCATATGCAATGTCATGACTCATGGCCTATGATGACTGGTTTGAAGCAATACTTAATCCATCCATGTTTACTTAATACGCGCGCGCGCGCGCGCACACACACACATATATATATATAGTGTTGATACAAGTGACAAACAAGAAAAGCCCACTGGTGTGTATTGCTTCCTTAGTGACCAGAGCAAGCAAACTCTAACGGGGCAAAAGCAATGACCAGCAACTAAAGGGACAACAAAGAACCAAAAGGTTAAATTGTGAAAAAGATATATACCAAACCCTATCTGGGAGGAACAATAAATGTATACATAGAATTTTTTATTTTATTTTTCGAGGGACCAATTACACTCAAGAATATTTTTATGGTATTTGTAGACCCCTTTATATGTAATAAAGACAAGGACGACGATGATGAATACTCTATTTTATATAGCTCTGCATGGGAGAATAATTTTATGTTTTCTAATAATTGAAAATTAAAAAATATATAAAAATCTATTTGATCGATAGTTTGTGAAAACTGATATCTAAAACATAGTTTTCACTTTTTATAAGTTTTAAAAATACTATTTTATGAGTGATAAATCAATCAAATTCTATGTAACTATGGTATTATTCCAAGCCCTCTAATAGGGACGCTAAATAGTCTAAAAATTATTCAGAAAATAAGAAAAATTTAATTCTAATTGTGAATTATTTATGCAGTCCTCCATCTCATTTTTTAGCACTACTGGAAGTCGATTCCTCAAAGATATTAGTGCAGAAATTGAATTTTCATGCACGTCAGATACTATTATGATTTCTTTTTTCAATCAAATGAATTGGATTGATGGTTTGGGGCAATCGCTTATCCCAAAACAAGGATTTTTCTGCTACCTACCACGTCGCATTCAAATAGTATACCTAATAAGGGACCACCTATTTTGACAACACAAGCTTAATTTATATTAACAATGACAACAAATAATATTTCAATTTAATTAGTTATGAAAACAATGAGTAAAATCTATCAGGTTTTTTTGGTTAAGTGGTATTTCTATTTTTTAATATGAATTGCGAAAGTTTTAATTTTCAAATGAGCAAAGAAAATGTATATTAAAAATAAATAAATAAATAAATGGAGGGTAGAATCTTCCCAGTTCCATTTTAGAGATATAATTTAGTAGTGATTAATTCTATCACTTTCTCCTTAAGCCTAACTCTTATCCTCAACCAGATCCCCATTTTGTCTTTTGTAACGAACACGTGGTTTGCGAGGGCGCAAACTATATTACTAGTATAGATAAGCGTACTTGATTTGACAAGTGAAAAATCTCTATTGGTGTGTAGATTACTTGGAATTTGTACATTTTTTAAATTATACGGGCCGAGTTCAGACGCCACTCGTTTTGACAACACAAGTTTCGTATTTCCTCACTTCCATAATAGAGGTTTATATTTAAAAATTAAATTTTTTGAAAGAATACATAATTAATGTATTATTTTTTTTTTAAATTATCAAATTATTTTTTTAATTTAAATATATATAATTACAAAATTTAATTTTTTTTTTAAAAAATAAAAGACAATAATAAAAATATAGAAGAAAGATGCTTTAACTTTTTAAGGAGGATAATTAATTTGGGACATGCAAAAATAAAATAATGAACTACTAATATAAGACAGAAAAAATATTTTTTATATACTATTTCATCCAATTCAATATATATATTTATTTATTTTAATTTTTTAAATACATAAACATTTTTAAGTTATCCTTGTGACTAAACACTAAAAAAAAAAAACCTATTAAAACATCATTACTACAAAAAGTTTGATTCCCCGTACAGGTCAAGAATTATAGGACAAGTGAGTACAACAAATCACCATCATTATCGTTCTTATTTCCATATAAAAAATAATTCTTGCACTGATCACTCGTAATGAATTGTTATTTTTATTTTTAATTAGTTATTTATACAACAAATCACCATCATTATCATTCTTATTTTGATATGAAAAATAATTCTTGCACTGATTGCTTGTAGTGAATTATTATACCTATTGTTTTAAATTAGTAATTTATACAACAAATAAAAAAATAAAGTCATCCACTTATTTGTATTTAACAAAAATAACCAATAAAAAAACTTTTCAGTTATCTAATTCACTACAAATTTTTGACGTAAGTATCACTATGCTTTTCTTAAACATAAATTGGGCACATGAATTGTCTATCCCTATATATATATATATATATATATATATATTTTCTATTGCCTATCATCCACTCACTATATTTACATTTTAAAATTATTTCAAATAACTTCACGTTAATTTTGTAAAATTATTTTTAATAATTTCGTTTCACGTTAATTTTAATTTTAGTTAGTTATTATATTCCATTCTAAAGAATTACTCAGTAGTTTACTAATGATTAATCCTAACTCTCAATCTCAACCATGAATCAAAAAGATAAATATTGCACCACTATCATGTCTTTATCATGCGATTTTTTCATGTCGGCCACCCATATAATTCAGTGCCTTTTCAAAAGGGAGGAGTCTGGCTACGATTTTCCAACTCCGCGTCAAGATAGTCACCAATCCCGTGTAGTTTTTTTATTTTTATTTTTATTTTTATTTTTTATTTCTTCAAATCACGTGTAGGTCCCATAATATATGTTTCATTCTAAGTAAGGATTGATTCAAAGTCATGCAATTCAAAAGTAAAACCTCGTCCAACTTATTTTTTGAATTTTTATTAGCGCAATTATGTTTTTGAGAAAAATTATCAAAAGTTTAAATCATTTGAAATTACTCTCATAATTTTTTTCAATGAAAAATTATATATGCTAGTCAGTTCGGGCGGGTGTAGATTATGAGATATTTTAAAAGGGTGGGCACCACTATCAATGACAAATATATATATAAAAAGTTAAATTTGATATTATTTATACAAAGTTTTCGTCATTAGACTCGAACCCATCTCATAAAACATTGAAAATAATTAGTATATAATTAATTAAAAATAAAATAATCTCATGTCGTCGAAGATAAAAAAAAGGTGATATATATCGACACATTAGGACGTTATATTCTGGAATTTTCCCCAAAGGTACAAGTTCCACGATTCAAAGTTAACATAATGGGTTCCATTGACCAGAGAGGTGGTGGAGATTAATTTAGTATTTTTATATATAATCTGATATGACCTCACATATTTCACACATGAACAATGGCGCCATCTCATGCTAAATGTATGTTTATGATGTCATGATAGTTTAGTCAATGTTGTTGGGCAGGTGGATCCTATGGTCAGGATTGAGGGCTTCTGGATGCTACAACCACTTATAATTAAATTATACCTCTAATTACGAAAATAATAATCATAATATAATAATATTAAAAATATTACCCTGTCCAATGAAATCTCTCCAATTTTTTTTTCTGCTAATCAAAAATTAATTTATTTAAAGATTATGTCTGGTTCAGGATTCAGAATGACCGGGTTAAAATAATAACACTATGTCCAATTTAAGGAAAAAAATCCAATGCTAGACAACAGAGAGAATTTTTTACTACAAAAGGATAAATCTTTTTTACTACAAAAGGATAAATCTAAATTTAAAACTTAAACTTTCGAGAAAAAATATATAAAACTTAATAATCTACTAATTGGAGTATGGGAATGCATTTAACTTTTGCTTATTTTTTTTGCAAAAAATGAATATAAATGATTAATATGAATAATAGTTTAGTAGTCTCTTCACCAGTAAAAATTTAACCTCTCAGAATTATTAGGGTGGTGTATGAATTATTTGCAAGAAAATAATATAAAATTTAAATAAAATATTAACATGGTTAAGAACCTCAGACGAAAATATCTCTTTAAAATATATATATATATATATATATATATATTCAGGAAAAAAATATCACTTAAAAATTGTTTAGGTAGAGCCCACGTGAATATAACGTGCTTTACGCCTTAACTAAAGTATGGGTGGCCCCACATACGTTTTTTCCTCCCAGTGTAAGTTAACTTTCTCAGCATCCAAACACAACCCAAGAAACTGAACACCCCTGCAATCGCAGAGCACTGAGTACATGAAAACGGAAACCACAACCCCCTTTCAAGACAGCTTTATACGGTCCGTTTCACCGCTCAGAACTCAAACCCTAATAAAGATAAAGAAATTTTTTGGGACCCACTCCGTGGCAATACAATAACTTCGCTTTCAAGGCCTTCTCTCTCTCTCTCTCTCTCTCCACTCTCTCTCTCTATCTCTGTCTCAATTCGCTTCGCAAGAATTTTCCACTTCTTTAAGCACAATGCCAAAATCGTCCCTACACTTGTCTCTTCTTCTTCTTCCACTACTACTTTACTCTCTCTCTCTCTAAATTTCTCTCTCTCTCTCTCTCTCTCTCTACAAGTTTGCACAAAGCAGAGATACTTTTCTGTTTTTTAATCTATGTGATGATAAGAGTAGTTATTTGAGAGATGGGTGCTTGTGTTTCAGTTCACAAAGACTCAGATTCAATTATGAAGCTCCGATTGTCATTTGGGTCTAAAACTGAAAAGCTTGTGGTTCCATCACCGATCAAAGACAAACCCATCATCAGTGTTGACCGTCCGGTCGCCGGAGTTGGTCTCAAATCTCAGTGGTCACCGTCGAACCAAGTGACCAGTTTTGACCTTGGTATGACCCTATTCTTGGAATCTAAATATGCTTTGGTAGTATTAAATTTGTTAATTTGTTGTAATGGTTGCTTCATTTGAATTTTATGTCCAAAAAATCGAATTGTCTGTCTGTAAATTTCATTGGCTCTTTACAATTTGTTATTTTTGTGTGTTTTATCTTTGCTGTCTGCAATGAAAAGGGTATGCTTTCGATGAGCGACTTTTCTGACATAAATTGTTTTTGACTTATGCTTTAGGTGGTTTGATTCTTCATTCTTTTTTGTTTTTTGGGTTTTAGATGTTTGTTTTATGCAGTATTTTCTTTTTCATCATCAATTTTATAGTTACCTTTGCATAAAAAATATCATGCCATACTTCTCTGACATCATTTTAAACGAATTTCCACCATTGTTTTCACATATATCTGAGTTGAAAGTTTTAATATTTGGAGAAACCCACATAAAATGGTATGAAATGATTTTTACTTGTCAAAAAAAAAAAAAAACCTGGCATGAAATGATTGCATCTAATATACAGTGGCCGACCTTGTTGGTACGGAGATGAAGGCAAGGATGATGATGATACACACACACACACACGTATTGTAATCATAATTTGGTTCTCATATAGTAAAAAAAAAAAAAAAATTATATACTTATTTCAATTTTTTCCTTCTTAAAAAATTTGTTGATTAGATGTATGTTAGACTATTGATCTAATGAGGTTATTGCTTTATAACAAGGTTGGCTACACAGTGTAGATTGTGTGGAGTGTTGACATGGTTAGAGAATGGCCTAATCTGTTCCCATCTAATATGTATACGGTTATGTCTTGAATACTATCAGTAGAATCCTTTTTAGCTTTTCAAAAAACAGCTTTCAAATTCATTGACAAGGATTTCGATTGATTATCTTGAAAATGACTCATAACAACTTGGATTATAGGAAAGTTTCACAATTTACAGGATCATTTGGATGGACAACTCAGAAGCCAACTTCTGATATGGACACAATGCTGTAATGTTTGTTAGAGATTTCTCTTAAAAATGACTCATAACAACTTGGATTATAGGAATGTTTCGTAATTTACAGGATGGACAACTCATAAGCCAACTTCTGATATGGACACAATGCTGTAATGGTTGTTAGAGATTTCTCTGTCTATCTCTATCATACACATGCATACACCACCTATATGGTCCCTCTACCCCCACCCCTGGTCCCCAATTAGTTGTCAACATATAGCCATTCTTTGTGAGACTGTCAACTTATTTTGATCTTCTTTCTAGAGGTATAAGGTTCCATCATTTGCCACATCGAAGCCAAATAGGCAGCTATGCAACGTGGTATTTTTTGACACGTCACGTGAGGGTTTTCAAGAAGGAAGTGATTTGAGTTTGGCATCCCTAGGATCTCACCATTGATAATTGGGCCAAGACTCGCGAATTAGAGTCCTTGTGTGTGCCCGTTTTCTTAATACCCACAAATGTTCACTAGTAAGTATTTGCCTACTTGAGGAGATGGTAGGAAAGAGGATAATGGAATACACGTTCTTTCTTGGGAGTGACAACATATTCGACATGTGTCTCATCTCATTAGTTGTTTTTCAGATGTAGGACTTTGGTCATTAAAACCCCTTCCACTTGCAAAATAAGGGAACATCCTGTCTAAGGAATAATCCAATATTCCAATCCATGGACTTGGGATGGTGTCCTTTACCTTCCTCTATCCTGTCGAGACTCTATTTCATCCTTCAACCAGCCACAACCTCTTTGGGGCTTTCTAGCATGACGTGTAACATTGTCATGAACGGTATGAACCCTTACGCACTCCCTTTAACACTTTCTGAAAAAAAGAAGAAGAGCTATAAGCACTTAGTTACTTTGTCAACAGTCAACAATGGCAATTAATTCCTTCCTTTATTTTATGACCCTAAAATAATGTATCGGTTCCATTACATTGTTTTAGAAATAAAGATGTGGTTACATTTCATCAAATTATGAAGTTTTTTGGTCTAACCCTTTTATGGTTTTATAATTAGATTAAGTCCTCTAAATATTTGCTACATGTGTTCCTTCTGATTATTTTGGTTATTGTGTAAAAGAAATTTTTGATTAAGAGTTTAAACACCCCGTTTACAAAGCCACATGGGTGTGTCATGTGTGCGCTTGCTTACTTGCTCGCATGCATGTAAATGGGTTGCAATTTCTTTCATTTGCTGCACTGCTATTCCTTGTGCTGTCGGGGGATGAAAATTTTGGTTTACTTTAATAATCCATAAAGGACATAAAACAAAGCTTTCACTTGAATCCGACATGATGTTAAGTTTTGATTGCTAAGTGCCCCTGGGTTGACAAGATTTGTTTAAAAGCCTTCTCTCTTGTACTTCTTTGTTATGATGGGATATTTTCAGTTCATACAGATATATGTCTCTGACTTCCTTCTTTCTGTGTTTAATATATACAATCCATTTGTGAATATTGCCCAACCCCTTGAAAAATATTCCTTGCAAGGATCCAATGATTATATGCATTGATGGCTATCCATCCTTGATTTGTGGTTTGACATTGAAGTACGGATCACTGTTTCAAGGGACACTGAGGTGACTTGATTGTGGCTTATTATCAGATTGTTATCAAGCAATAGACTACGTACAAGGTCCAAAAAGTCTCAAAGAAGATGATTTTTTTATTTTTTTATAAGACAAGATAATGTGATGGATCTATAAAGTAAACTGAACAATCCATCTGACATGGATAACGTTGTGTAAAATGTTAATTTAGACACTATCACATTAGCAAGGTATTAGAGTACTTCGTTTAATGCTTTTTGGTGCCTTCGGTGGAGAAAAAATGTAGTTTGGAAAAAGCAAAAAACCATTTATTGTGTTGCCTATGACCTGCAAGTTGTTTCATGGTGTCATAAGATGACCCCGATACATGGCTGATAGTACTGAGCCACCAATATAACTCTTCAGTCACATATAACTTGTGCCCTACCCCTAACATGTCAGGATATCATAATTGCTTTCTAAGACCCTGATCCAATTCACCCAGATTCTGACATGGTCTATTCTTCAAACACTGCCTAGTTTTGAATGGTAGCTATCCTAGAGAATCATTTTGTTTATGCAAAGCTGGAGTAGAGGGACAACACCGTAGGAGGGAAGATGTCAAACCATTCTTGAAGGAGCTGTTATTAGGCTAAAAGATAAGAAGACAATCCAATGCTTAATTTTTCCTGGTGTGCACCCTATGGACAAAATTATCATTTAATAGGATAAATGGTTTGGCCATGGCTGGTCAATCCTTTAGTTGTCTTGCTTCTTCCTTGTTTACACTGATTTCAATCAAACCTTGCAGCTCAAGATCCCAGTGGCTCTTAAGCCTTTAGTTTACCTATCATGATAACTGCCCATTATACAATTATTCGTCCTTTCCAGCTCTCATATCGACTGCTGTAATTGATAATTCTTGGGCGCAATATACACTACAAAATTTAGTTTTCGAAATCCTAAATGGGTTCCAGCAAATCTTTTGCTGCTATTTCTCATATGCCTACACCATTTGGACTGAGCTTCTAAGGAATGTTATTTGACAAAATTCTAGAAATATTTTGCTGGCTTGGCAATTTCTAGTAGGAAAAACTTATGTTGAGGCTGTGCACCTCATCACCAGCTGCTATGAGCTCTTTGATTTTTTCCTTGATTTTGCAGAAATATCTAGATGTTCTTTTAACCAGTTGAAGAGGATCGTTTGAGGATTTTACGGTCAAAATTTCGTATCAAAATTCATTTATAGTAGATTGCGCATATCAGTCAAACTTTTACATTTTCTTTATTTTGACTAAATTAAACTGTCATATTTGACTGACTCATATTATTTATTTTAGTCTCTTGCAATTGGATTTTGGCAATTTGGAAGTGACTTAACGAATTTTTTTTTTTTTTTAATTCTTTATTTTTAAAAAAAAGAAGGAAAATGTTCTTTGTTATCTAAACCTTAGATCTTGCAATAAGTTATTATTGCAGGTGAATGGTTATAACTGAGGCATGAGGGTGTCCTCCAGGTACTGAATGGAAATTAAATGGACAAAAGTAATACATGTCAAGTATATTTATATTTTTTCAATTTAAATTTACTTAAATAAAATTAAACAATTACAAGACCTACGCCACAGAATACACAGATCATAATTCATTGTTATTTTTTTCCTTTTAATCTAGTTGCATTTTTCCTTAAAATTCTGAAGCTACTCTTTGTACCTGTCTGATGCCTAGATTTGATATATTCCCTGCTTATTGCAGGTAGTAAAGATGAGACCTTTTTTGATTCTCAAGCCTGGTTAGAGTCTGACTGTGAAGATGATTTCCTCAGTGTTAATGGTGGTAAGAATTCACTAGAATACTTTGGGTAACCTTTACTAGCTTGAATTTGCGTGCCTGTGCATGTGACATCCCCATGTCAGTAGAAATGTGAATTTCACCCTACTGATATTATGAAGAATGCAGAATGTGGTAGAATGTCACTTGGTATTTCTTCTTTGTTTCGTACTTTTTGTTGGCACCATCAAAATTTTATTCTGTTTATCTATCTTGTAAAATGCAGATTTTACCCCATCTCGCGGTAGTACTCCAGTCCATCACAACTTTTCCACGGGAACACCACTAGTCAATAGAGCCCTTCTCCAGGACCGAGCACCTGGTTCCATACCTGAACCATCCCCAACAGAGAAGAAGAAGAAACTATCTGAACTTTTTCGTGATAGCTTTGGAGGTGACCAAGATGTTGACAGTCGACATATGTTGATCAACCAGAATGAGGTGAACGTGAAGAGGGAAGGTACAGTAGCTACGTTGGACCTCTCTCAAAAATCGGCAAATGGTACCCCTTATGTCTCGGGATCCAACTCCGTGTGTAGTAGTGAAAGAACTCCAAATGGAGATTTCAGACGTGAGAAGGAGAAATCGATTAGGTCTACTCAGTGTTGCCTCCCGAGGTTACTTTCAAGCAGTAGTTTTAGTGAAAGGAAGAAGAACCTGCCCCCTCCTAGTAGTGTTAAGTGATTAACATGCTTGATATCCATTACCTTTAAGTACAATGTAAATGGAAGAAGCCAAAATCTCAACTCTTGAGTATTATTGAGTCACTTTGAATTTGTGAGATTTAAGTAAATATTAAGGAATATGGTGTTTATCGCTAGCGAAATCTTGGGATTCAAGTGCATGTATAAAGCAATCCTCATCAAATCAATCTCCAGGTGACTCTGTCTTCAGTTCATCATTTCGTTTGTTCTACTGGGAATTTCTAATTTTGTCTGTGTTAAGCTATTACATTATAATCAATGAAAATCAAATAATGGCCATATATGATGATAGAGGTGCATGTTTCATATGGTAGTATCCTGGTGGAGCTGCATTTGGTTGAGCCCAACTCACCTCATTAATTGAGTTGAATTTATCAACCCAATGACACCTTCATGTTTCATGGCTTCAGACCAGACTTTGCAAGCTTTTCCGGGTAAGGCTCTGGTGCTTCCGGTGGCCTAACTCATTTGGGTTGCATCCCTGTTAAAATTCAAAAGATTTACAGACTTAAAAGTAGGGTCCAACCTCCCTAAACTACAATTTGAATTGATGTGTTGATTTTGAGGGCTTCAATGGATGGGCATTTCATGAAAGCAAAGTTTCATAATGAAATAATAGAAGAATTCCCTTTGGGGATAGAAGCAGTTTCCTATTTTCTTAGGCATTTCCAATTCTCCTGTGATGATATACATATTTTTATCCTTCGTATTATTCTTGGCATTTTGCAATGCATAGGAAATAAATGGTAATCAAAGAGGGCTCAAGCTGAAGAGGCTCCCTTACTGTGTTGGAGTGGATCTTGTGCACCAAAATGGCACTGTTTTGGTGCCCGGTATGCACAGGTCCAAATTCCTGCACAGGAGAAGATCTAAGTCCCTCAAACTTTGTGAATCTTGTGCACTAAAATGGTACAGTTTTGGTTCATTGGACGCACGGGTCAGGTCTAAATACCCAAGAGGATGCGGGTCCCTCAAACTCATTTGTGAAAGGCAGTCAACAGTGAACGGGGCTTAGTCCACTTGTCAAGAGAAGATTGGTTAGTCAATACCTCAAATTCGAAGTATATTTTGCTTCCCTTTAGGCGTTTCGAACACGTGTTTGGGCCGTATCTGCATATTGAACAAGTGTCGGATATCCGATACCGCCACAGTTCATTAAGAGTATATACGAGGCTCAAGCACATCACATTAGTGTGGTACAAGAAATTTGATAGTGGCACTTGCATATTTGAGAGAGATACATATATAGAGAGAGAGAGATGCATGCTATGGTTGCTTGTGTCAAATGAAACTAATGTAATCTGGCAATGATCACAACAATTCACCTGACCTACATTTTTTTGGGCTGTCTTCTTCTAAATTCTCACGCATTTCAAGAATATATACAATTCACCTGACCTACAACAACCTGAAAAAAGGAGCTTACAGACAATCCCACTAGTGACTCTGAATTTATCTATCATTATTGATTACCAGGGGTAGCCTAGTTTCAAAGCCACGCCTCCATGACTTAAGGACCTACCACATTTTGCTTAGCAGGCAATCCAAACACTGAACTACTGTCCCTATTAGGACTCTAAGTTACATAAACCCCAACTCTTACCCCCTGCACCAACTCAATACTAAACATTTTCTTCCAAGGGTTAGGTGGTCAATTTGATCATTATTAAATTTCAAGTCACCAAATCTTGTATTTTATATATTCTTTATGAAACAAAATGAGGACAATACAGCAGTGCTAGAAGCTTGTCATCTCTATATATATAGATGCCTACATACACACACACATGTATAATTTCAGTAGGAGTAGTAAATTAGTAATCAAACAAGCTAGGCTGAAGAGGGAGTGAAGGGATTGCAAATGGAGGCTTCATACAAATTTTATTTGGTGTTGGTTTTTGCTATGTTTTTCACCAAACAAGCCTTGGCAGCCCAACATGTTGTTGGGGGAAGCCAAGGCTGGGATGAATCTACTGACTTCAGTTCATGGTCTTCCGGTCAGACATTTAAGGTCGGCGATCAACTCGGTATGTTTCCTTTTTCTTTGGGCTGGTAGTTAAGCATTTAGATCCTCTGTTGTAGACCTCCTGCAACATACATGATGCAGTACGCAACACAGGATCCTATGTATATATATTTAGCTTTATTTTTTGAGAAGATATTCGGTGCTCCAGGTCATTGGTATGTCCACCCAAGGAAAACTACTCTCAGCTAATTGCTATATTAATTTTTATTGGCCGAGTATACCAATGACCTGGTATATGTTTATTTATTATGGCCTAAATGTATATATTTAGCTTTATTTTTTGAGAAGATATTCGGTGCACCAGGTCATTGGTATGTCCACCCATTGAAAACTACTCCAAGCTAATTGCTATATTAATTTTTATTGGCCGAGTATACCAATGACCTGATATATGTTTATTCATTATGGCCTAAATATGTATATTTAGCTTTATTTTTTGAGAAGATATTCGGTGCACCAGGTCATTGGTATGTCCACCCAATGAAAACTACTCTAAGCTAATTCCTATATTAATTTTTATTGGCCGAGTATACCAATGACCTAGTATATGTTTATTCATTATGGCCTAGGTATATATATTTAGCTTTATTTTTTGAGAAGATATTCGGTGCACTAGGTCATTGGTATGTCCACCCAATAAAAACTACTCTCAGCTAATTGGTATATTAATTTTTATTGGCCGAGTATACCAATGACCTGGTATATGTTTATTCATTATGGAATTGATATAATTCATTTGGTTGTTGGGACAGTTTTCAAGTATACTGCACTGCACAGTGTGGTTGAACTTGGTAGTGACAGTGCCTACAAGAACTGTGACATTGGTAGTGCCACAGATTCAATGAATGGTGGTAACAGTGTGGTTAAGTTGAACAAGGCCGGTACACGCTACTTTGCTTGTGGCACATTAGGCCACTGTGATCAAGGGATGAAGGTCACGATTAAAACAGTGTCCGCGGCCGACGCTTCCTCTGCACCTGGATCGTCTTCATCTTCTACGCCTAATTCGACTTCTGCAGCTTCTGCATTTCACTTTGCCACATCCTTTATTCTGTTAATTGCATCGATGTCTGGTTTTCTCTTCATAATTTAATTAATTATTAGCAAGGAGTCTGTTTTGTAGCTGCAGTGTGGAGGTTGTTTGTAAGTTTGATATGTTTTGTTAAACTAATTATTGTATTGATCATATGATAGATTGAAAGAAATTAAAGCTGAATAAAATTAGTCAGGATGACTATAATCCTGGCCGGGTTTTGCATATTCTGTCCATTTGTTTATTTATTTATTCTTTTTATTTTATTTTTTGTGCGGTGGTATAAAGTATCTTAGAATACCCCATAAATCCAGAGTCACAGGCATCTAAAGGGATGACCTCAAAGGGTTTCAAACTCCCCTTTGCTTATAACACTACTGAGATAATATTTAATTACTTGATGCAACACTAAAACTTGACAAGTGAAAGAACAAATTTTCGTATATGTATATGTATATGTATACATTTCTTGACAATATGAAACAGCCATACGACATCTACAAAGCACAACCAAACAAAATAACACTACACACAAAGACATAGGATAGATAAGAAATAGTAATTGCATGTGCGCGAAACTAACTTCAAGCTTGAAAAATCGTGAGCAATTTAGCCAAGCTGTTACCCAAGTCATGACAAACATGGCCAAATAAAATTAATAAGATAGCAGGCATTCTATGCAAAAATAAAATTAATAAGAAAGGTTAGGTTTACATCCAAGTTGCCATAACACTATATTATTTTTTTCTTAGAAAAGAAATACATTGCAGGCCTTCTTGCATTAATTTTCTTGGGCAAGTATATGGACCTTTTTGTGAACAAATGTGGACAATTTAATGGCCCCATAGCCGAGCATATTTGTTGCAAATGCATGGGCCGAACTTACAATTAGATGCTCTTTAATGTGTGATACACTAAAACCTATGGAACTTGTTCACGAGAAACAAGAATTGAGTTTTTGACAATCTAAGCCTGAATTATTTATGAACATCCCAATTAATTTGCCGTCTTTATTACGAGTTTGGTCAAATTATTATACTTAAGTCAAAACTCTCTCTTTTTTTTTTTTTTTTACAAAGATTCAATCTTTTTGATTCAAGGTTTAGGTTTTAGGGTTTATGATCATCAGGTAAGCAAATGACGGAATAAAGGTGATGCATTTATCAATTTTATTCAGCAAAAACTAAGTTGACAAATGAAACCATGTAATAAATTAATTTTTTAGGATACATGCCTTGAACCTCTTTGCATATACTTATTCTTTGATAACCTACTAAAAAAACAAAAATCGTAGATGAACAATGGTACAATATATTATTTTTATTCTGTTCTTTTTTAACAAATTAACATGATTTGAAAGTTGTAATTGCAGTTGCACACATTCGAGATTGGGCCGTTTGACATGCACTTTGTTTTTGACTAAAACAGAAATACTGTTTTTGTTATAGGAGTGTTTTGGAAAAAAATCGAAAGCACGTTTGGGAACGATGTTTCGTTGTAATTGTACTTGCGCACATTCGAGATTGGGCCCGTTTGACATGCGCTTTGTTTTTGACGTTTTATTTTTTGACTAAAACAGAAATAGTGTTTTTGCTATGGGAGTGTTTTGGAAAAAAATCGAAAACACAAACATCATAGTTATGATTTTGGGCCTTGAACAGTTGTTAAAATAAGAAAAAATAATTTTTTTGTGTTTTAGTTTTGGGTCACTGTTCACAGAGTGTTTTAGTTATGTGTAAAATAAAACAAGGTAACACTAAACATGTTTTTGTTGTTAAAATCGACACTCTAGCAGTCCAAAAATAAAAACAACGGAAACAAAAGGCATATTAAATGGGGCATAAGGGTCTGTTTGTGGCTTAGTTTATTCTTCTTTTCAATTAGAATGTAGGGCTCAAATTACCTTCCCCCCCAAAAAACAAAAAAACACAAAAAAAACCTAGGGCTCAAATTGTCAATTTCACAACTTGTATCTTGGTACCCAACAAAGCATTTGGCATCGGCAATGCGCATATATTCTTTTGCGCAACTCAAAAAGTCAAATTGTAAGGTAGTGGGGTGAGTATAATTGTAGAGATTGTACAAAAAGTAAAAAAAAAGGTAGTGGGGTGAGTATCGCGACAAGTGATAGAAACGTTCGGGTTTCGTCTTCTTCGTCTTTTTAACAATTCCTGAGAACAACTTTAGCTTCACATTTCGAAAAAAAAAAAAAAATTCCTGAGAACAACTGCTCGGGGAGAGTGTGAGAGAGAACGTATTCAAGCTAGAGAGAGAAAATATATAGTTATATATATATAGAGAGAGAGAGAGTCGGAATGCAGGAGGAGACGTCGTCGATCGATTACGCGATGGAGGCAGCGTCGGGACCTCACTTCTCAGGCCTCCGACTCGACAAACTCCGCTCTACGTCGTCTGTACCTCGCTCTTCGTCCGTCCCTACTACTCCTTCCTCAGCCCTATCTGACTCTTCTAACGTCCCCAAAGAACCATTCGTTATAGGTAACTCTCACTCACTTTTTCCGTTTGATTCCTGAGAAAAAAAATCTATGGATGAGGAATTACATATATCCAATTGAACGATCTCAATGTTTTCTCTTGTTTTCTTAACAATTGCATGCCTTATTGTGTGTCTTCAGTATCAGTTTGCTGTAGTTTGGGGCTTTTGGTTAGAATTTTTGAGTTTGATGGCGTTATTTATTTATTTATTTATTTATGGTAATTGAGTAGGGGTTTCTGGTGGTACGGCTTCCGGGAAGACGACAGTGTGCGACATGATAATTCAACAGCTCCATGATCATCGGGTTGTGCTTGTCAATCAGGTGTGTAAGTGTGCTGGAGCTTATTCTATATTCAATTTTGTTGATTCTGATGAATGCACTTTGATATTTGTTGAGAACGAATGTCATTCTTTAATAGCTTTATAGAATAATACTCCTCTGAATGCTATAGTACAATTGTTTATTGATCTCAACAACTTTTGGGCTTGTACCTTAGTTTCTCTTATTAGCTTGTACCTTATTTTCTACTATTTTTTTTCCCTTAGGGGCCATGACCGCAGACATAGTCCGAGCCTTGCCCAATTCGTGTGGAGTGATCGCTTTGCACGGGTCCCGTGTATTAGTCAGGGCAAAGCCCCGGACATCCCAGTTATATATATATATATATATATAGAGAGAGAGAGAGAGAGAGAGAGATTTTCTATTTGAGTTTACTCCTTATTTAGGAATTGGATTATTTAAAGAAGTGCAATACTATTGACATAGGAAACGATATTCATGCCGTTATGAGACATTTTTTCTATAGAGAAAGGCCCTACCATGAGTCATGGAGCTAACAAGGGGTTTGGGAATCAAAGATATATAAGCTATTGTTCCAAGCTTCGGTCGCTTAGAACCCCAGGACGGAGAACAGGGATGAGGTGGCCATTAAGGAGCTTTCTCGATATCAACTAGCTGAACTTAAAGAAAGAAGTCAAGCCACAACTGACGCCCTAAAGCAAACAAGCCTACACCAATAGTATATATATATATAACTCAGCTTGTTGATGAGTGGTATTGGACAATAAATGAATGATTACCAGGAAGAATAAATAAGGATAACAAGAAAATGGGTAGACTAACTTTGGTTGGAAAAACCATGTCAGGTATTTAACTTATCCAATGTAGATACTTCTTTCTGATAATGGGGGATGTCGATAATGGCCTTATGTTAAAATGAAAAAGCAGGCTTGTCCACATGCTGATATTAGATATTTTGAAAGGCTGAAAGCTACACAAATAGATGCCTGTAGACTAATGTCCAAATTGTTTCTGCTGCATCCTGGTGGCTCTTGTGATTCCTCTTTCTGGCATTTGGGTAAAATGAAAAGGCAGGCTTTGTCCACATGCTGATATTAGATATATTGAAAGCTAACACAAATAGATGCCCGTAGAGTAGAAGTGTGTACGAAGGTTCTTAAAAACTAATAAAATATTAAAAAAAAGAAAAGAAAAAAGAATATGAAAAAGAAAAAATGAAGAAGAAAAGAATCTCTTACATGTGCTTGAGTGCTTGACAGTTTTTGTTGTTTCCCTGAATGTGATATTATAGGGTCCTAATATTGTATGATGCATGGAGGTGCTTACATGGAAAGAATGTAATATAGTTTAAGATCAGCTCATCTGTTTGATATCAGCTGGCCTGACAAACTAATTAAGAAACCATCAATATCATGGATGAATCGTCTTAATCATTGAAGATACCTTAATTTGTCGTCAATTGTGTTGATTAAAATGCCTGATACATAGTGAGTAAACAACACGTGTAGATTCCTCGAATTAGATTTTTCATTAAGGTTAAAAATATAATTTCTCAAGAAACATTAACGGAAATTAATTGTTAATAGATTTTTTAATGCAGAATAATTCTAAATGAATTTCCTGATGTATGTTTGTATGGTTATTCTGTAGGATTCATTTTATCGAGGCTTGACAGCTGAAGAATCTGAACGCGTACATGAGTATAATTTTGATCATCCCGGTAATCAAATTTTTTGTTTAATATTGCTTTAGGTCCTTTAGTTGATATTCATTTGTAAAGTAAGATCTAGTGTATTTATCAAAAAAAGCAAGATCTGGTGTTGTAAATTTCTCAACTTTGCTGAATTTATCATGCAACCACATTTCACCAGCGTCCTGCAGGGGTGAATTTTCTGCAAGCTTTATAATCCTATGTTAGTTTCTCTGTAGATGCCTTTGACACTGAGCAGCTCCTGGAGTGTGTTGGGAAGCTCAAATGTGGCCAATCTGTCCATGTTCCCATATATGATTTTAAAAATCATCGTAGGTGTTCAGAAAGTTTCCGGCAGGTATGTACTTTGCAATATGTGTAGGAAATCCCATTTTATTTTTTCTATTTTTTATTTTTATTTATTATTATTTTTGCATTAAGGCTCCACTATGTGCTTATACTGCAACCCTTAGGTGTTGGAATGTTCAAATTGTCACGGCAAGATAGTTGTAGTGAATTTAAGCTAAACTATCTTTGTAAAGGCACTTCTATTATTACCTCACTCCTCTTTTTTTTTTTATTTTTTTTTTATTTTTTTTTTACTGTGATATATAAACTATAAAGGCTTTCTTTTTGTAAGTTGTGCCTTGTTTTATTCCTTGAAATGTGTTTTGAAAGGTGCTTATTATTTTTATATATATATATTTTTATTATTATTTTTGATGGGTATACGGGGATTGACTAATCTAATGTACCATGAAATAGGATTCCCAATGTATGAAATAATAACAAAAGAGGATCTTAGATAATCGAAGTGAGACATCATTATCTAAGGAAACTTGGTGGTGGAATAGGTACTTTTAATCCATAAGAAAAACAAGAAGTGGGTGTTCTAAGATTAGAAATGAAGAAAGTTTTGAACGGTACAAATATTAAAACAAGCAAGTTAAAAATAGTACAAGATGACAAGTATAGAGCGTGCAACAATTTTTCTTCGGAAATAGGAAAAATGATGGGGAGAACAATGTATACGAATTTATAGGAGAGTAAAATTAGAGAATTTAATCACATTAATTGCATAAGAGCATAAGAGTGAGGATTAATGGTCTTGATGGAGATGATGAAATTAGATTATTAGAGAAAGGTAGAGAAGTTACCTTGAGCAGTTGTTAAAGGAAACCACGGGTTAAAAGAATATGATATCTTTAAGAAAATTGGAAAAAAACAAATTTCTTTGCAAGACTAGGGTGTATAAGATTTAAAAATGCTTCGAAGAAGATGAAATCAGGAGGTATAAGCCTGCATGATGCAGCCATTAACTCTAGAATTGAGAGGGTTTTAGTGGTAATAAATTGAATATATGGAATGTATCTATAGCTAGACTAGGAAATAAGTGTGGATTTAGTGAAGATCGAGAGTTAAAAGATACCAAAAAAATGAACAGTTGTGCTATTTAGACTCAATTATTCATATGGTTTAAGTGGACGAGTGGTTTTGATAGAGTGTATGATTATACGTTTAGAATTGAAAGGTAACTTATAGAAAAAACTACATTATTTGAAAGATAAATCTTATAAAACTACTCCCTCCGTCCCATAGCTGCTTTCTTCTTTAGTATGTCTTAAAATAATTGTCCACCTTTCTTTTTAGATGTTCAAATTTCAACTTCTCCAAAATTGTTATTAAGTTTTGAAAATCTTTTCAAATCGATAAAGTGAATGTATAATTTTGTTGGATAAATTTTGTAAAATTCAAGGGGCCAACGCTTATTATGGGACGGCTGTATTATTATATTAGCCAGCTTCATGAGACGAAATGTTGGATGACAAAACAGTGACATGTTAATAAACTGAGAGTGACTGTGTTGATGTTTATATCGCTATTGAATACGGTGAAACAAAGAAAGAATAAAATTATAAATGAATACATTGGTGATATGGTGGAAGAACCAACGGTTAGAGATGTATCCCTAGGTTTGTATGGTTATGTGCATTGAAGATCAATAGTTGAACTAATAAGCAAAAGTAGCATGGTTTACATTGAGGGTGATGCAAGGGGAATGAGAAGATCAAAATTATTATTTCTTGGTACAGTAAGTAAAAGTTTTGGTAGCATGCATCATAGTGTAAGTACCTTTGAGTCATCAGGCTGAAAGTCTATTGAGTATTGCGCTAATTGTCCATATATGCAACTAAAACATTTTATTAATACTAGTTAATCATATTTTAGTTATAACTCATGAAAGCATCAACTCGACTTTAGGTTGATCATTTCCACCATAACCTTGTCTAGGGCCTTGTATTTTTTATTTTTTATTTTTAAATTTTTAAATAAGCCATTTTGTCTTTGTTTTTATCTTAACCCATAGTCTTTTTTTTTTATTTTTTTTATCTTCAACTAGTCCTTGGTAATGTCTTCAACTTTAACACAATATAACGTGAACTTGTCAATAACTTTCCAAGTTCATTGGCATGCTGTTGAGTTTCATGTGTAGCAATTTTTGTAATGAAAAAGGGAAAAGAGTAGTATTTTGCCTGCGATACGAGAAATTACTTTAGGGAGGTATTACAGCAAGGACATTTCTATTTTGCAAGGAGTGTTTTTATTTTTGGGTCCTCTTTTTAAACAATTTGAATACTGATTACCATCCATTTCAGATCTCAGGTTGCTGTTATTGGTTTTTACAAGATGCCTAGGGTAAATTTAGAATTTTCCCTTTCATTTATTCAATATAAGAATCTGTTTAAGATATGTTATTGCTACTCTGTTACTTGCATCCATACATCTTGTGAACTTGTTATATTTTTGTCAGGATCCATAGTATGTGTTTTATGTTCATCTTTTCCTTCTCTAAACTAGAAATAACAGGCTTGTAAAATTTGTAGAATTTGTTGTCTGATATTGGTGAGTCTCTGTAGAATTTTGGGTTATGTAACTTATGTGCTTCCGTTGTTTATGTATAGTGTGCAAACTGAGCTGCCAATTTTCATAACCTTCTTAATGAACTCTTGTTCTTCTTCTTTGTAAATTTTTTATGATTGGTTCATTGACAAAATGAGCGCATTGGTTATCTTAATCCCATGAAATAAATTGCAGGGTTTTGATCTGTGTGTATGGTGCGGTTTGGGGGAGGGAGGGAGGGGGGTGCGGTTTGGAGAGAGAGAGATTAGCAATAATAATAATAATATTATTATTATTATATATAGGAATCCATTTTTCATTTATGAAGTTCCCTTCAACTTATTTTAGAATACTAATTCAAAGTCTTTGTCAGGTAAATGTATCTGATGTTATTATCTTGGAGGGTATTTTGGTTTTCCATGACCAACGTGTCCGCAATTTGATGAATATGAAGATTTTTGTAGACACAGGTTCTGAATCTTGCATCTGGTTGTTGCTTTTGTTATCATCATTATTGTTTTTGCATCTCTGTGTTATTCATTTTGAATATCAATTTATAGCTGTTTTAGTTACATTATCTAGGGTGTTGTAGTTGCAATGCTGTATACATGTTTAGTTTTGTCATAGCAATAGCTATTTTTCTTTCAACTTGTGCATAATTTTCAAGTGATTTTATGTAGAACGAGCATACAGTGTTGAATAATGTTAGCGTATCTCAAGGCTTAGTGGTCATAATAAATGTGATATGAAAGCCTCAGCTATCTAGATCACGCCTTACTCCTTGAGGCTTTTTAGATCTTGGGATGACTATTTTATGTCTACCATCAGTCAGTTTCTTTCTTGCCCAAAAATCTAGTCTTGTTTTGATGCTCACATTGGCTTGTTTGGTTCAGCAACTAACATTGGTTCTGGCATCCATAGTGGGTAGGTTCTGGCCAAGGCTTCCTATAAACACAGATGACCTTTTTGTAGTTGTGGTAATACTTTGTTAACTCTGATGACTTTTTGGTGAATCACTAGACCTTTCCTCAATCTAGATCAAGTAGTTAAGAACTTACTACCATAGTTGGACACTGAGGGATTAGTATATTAAATTTAGAGCAAGTCTATTAGTTCTCTATGGTTGTTTTTACTGCTATAAGAATTTACTACCGAAATCAGGTTCTGGCCAAGGCCTCCTATAAACACAGATGACCTTTTTGTAGTTGTGGTAATACTTTGTTAACTCTGATGACTTTTTGGTGAATCACTAGACCTTTCCTCAATCTAGATCAAGTAGTTAAGAACTTACTACCATAGTTGGACACTGAGGGATTAGTATATTAAATTTAGAGCAAGTCTATTAGTTCTCTATGGTTGTTTTTACTGCTATAAGAATTTACTACCGAAATCGGACACTGATGGATCAGTTACTAAAGAGCAAGTCTCCTTAGTTCTCTAAACTTAGTTTTACTGCTAGCTATGAGGAGGCTTTGGCACGTAATCTCATTGCACCTTATTACTACACTGATATTAATTTTTGCATCAAACTGATGAGATTCTTATTAATTTGTTAGAATTCTCTATTATTATATCTACCGATTTTGCCCATTTAATTCTGTCTGACTATTTTATTTGCTGGTCTATACTTCTTCATAGACGCTGATGTGAGGCTTGCTCGTAGAATAAGGCGTGACACAGTTGAGAGGGGAAGGGATGTAAACTCGGTGCTTGAGCAGGCAAGCCCCTTTTCTTTGTTGTTGTTATTATTACTCTTATTATTACTGTTATTATTTTTGTGATTAACTATTTGTTAATAGTTTAAGGCTTAAGCCTCTCCTAGGGTTTCTGACTTGTTACTGCCGGAAGTACTTTTCTGGTTGATAGTTGACGTTCTTGGTTCAGTTCATTAAGGGGTTTGTTGGTTTCATAGTTGCATTCAGTTGTCTATGTCTTCACTTGTTGCAAGTTGCAACTGATGCTACTAAAATCTTTTTTTTTTGATAAACAAAATTTTATTAAAAAAAGCTCAAAAGGGGAGCGGATCCCAAGAAAAATACAAAAGACCACAACGGCCTCAAGCCTTCAAGGAGGCCAAAAAGACAACAATCTCCTCCAATGATCTCTGATCTCTCCCTGAAACCCAACAAAAAAGAGTGGAAAGAATTGAGAATTTAAGCACCGAAATCGACATCGGGGACTTGAGGTATCTTGAGGTGTAACTGGTTCTTGATAATTTTCCGGGAAGACACTATCAGGGACTTTTGTCTATGTTTTCTGTTGTGGTAGAAGTTGAATTTCTCGTGCAAGGTTCTGTAGTTTTTGCTATGAATGCGTGCATGGATTTTGACCTCTGCATCTTAGGGGTTTTAATCAATGACCTTAAATATATATGAAAAGTCACTAGGCAGAAATGTGGAAAACGTTCGTATGGATGGAGTTGCACCACATTGATGCTACACTTAATTTGTGCTACAGCAAATTGCTTGTGCTCTAGGGAGTTGTGCCCCTTTGAATTTACAAGAGGATTTTTATTGCAAAGAATGTAGTCTATTACTAGTTTGGGCTTGGAGCTAACAATAGTCTCAAATGTTATATAGGTTTTCAGAACTGCTGACATTGAGAGTTTACCAGGTATGGTAGAAGGTTGATACTCAGGATTTGTCCAACTCAGTGGTGAGATCTTGTGTATTTATCTGGATTATGTTAGGGTTGCAAATGAATTAAGCCAGGCTGAGCTTTGGCATGTCCTAGCTCACCCTTGCCATACTTGGAGGTATGTTTGAGCTAAGCTTGTGCACAGTCAAGCTCTGTTGACATGTATCAACGAGCTCAGTTTCGGCTGGGCTCAAGCTTGTTTTTGCGTAAGATTTGCACATGCAGATTTACATATCCAGTAGTATAGAATAGATGTATCTGTGTATATCTATAAATTTAAACCTTACAGTTTCAGTGATGGATGAGATCATTGCTCTGACCTTGTGTGTTGATTCTCGATCTGCCCCCTCTCATGCAACCCAACAACATTAATGAGTCCACTGTTGATACTGGTTCAAGTCAAATGAGGAAGGGTGAGATCATATGAGAGAGAAAAAGGAAAATGTATAAAGCTAACCTCGATCAAGGTGTTGTTGCAATCAGTGGAGTGTGGTTGATGGTTGTGGTCATTGTTGAATGGGTTGCCAGTTTGGTTATTGAGGTGGATGGCTGCAGCTAAGGTTGTGTAGAAGTGAAAGATAAGATCAGATCATCAGGGTTAGCTTTTAAAATTTTGATCTATTAAAGATTTAAGCCGAATTAAAAGGTTTTTTTTTTTTTTTGTTTTGTTTTGTTTTGTTTTGTTGTGTGTGTGTGTGAGAGAGAGAGAGAGAGAGAGAGAGGTTTGGGCTAATGGGCTTTATTTGTAAGAAGGGCTTGATGGGCGTTCTCTTGAAACGTATATGGATTTGGGCTAAGCTTATATTATATAAGAAATTTGAACATATTGGGCCTTAAAATTATGTAATTTTATGGCTTGTTCACAAGCCTATAGTGAGCCAAGCGCATACTATTCAGGCTTGGCTCATTTAGTAAATGTTAGAGCTTTAGGAGCTCAATTCATTTACTTAACAAACGAACAAGCTTTAGGAGCTCAATTCATTTACTTAACAAACGAACAATGGCCAAGCTTTTAAAGAGCTGACCTGAGACGTTCATGAAGGGCTCCATTCATTTGCAGCCCTAGAAATGGTGTAGGAGTAACTCATCATTTTTATTTGTTTCCAATTTTGCACTGATGTTCGTATAGCTGCTTTTAGTTGATTAACTAGTGAGTTTGTGATTTACTATCTCTCTTTTTTGTCACCTTATAATGGATAAGAATCTTGCAATAATCTTGTTAACTGTGCAGTATGCAAAGTTTGTCAAACCTGCTTTTGATGATTTTGTTCTTCCTTCAAAGAAGTATGCTGATGTAATCATCCCCCGAGGAGGTGATAATCACGTTGCTATTGATTTAATTGTCCAACATATTCGCACAAAGCTTGGTCAGCATGACCTCTGCAAAATATTTCCCAATGTGACTGTTATTCAGTCAACATTTCAGGTATGCCTTTTATTCCCTTTTGGGTTGGTGTCATCATACATTTCTAATGGTGCTTTTGGCTTATCTGTACCAAGCACAAAAAATGTTATCTTTATGTTACATCAATTGTCATCTGTTTAATGGGCCTTCGCTCCAAACCTAGCTGATACCATTTAATTATGAGTGATCCAGATTTATAAGGAGTAAAGAAAATAGTGACATCTTGGATAGATACAGAATGCTATCAAATCAAATTGTGTACAGCTAAACAATGAAAGAGAATGGAAACACATATTAAAGTGGTTTTCTTTTTTAGGGTGATGGCTCATTTAAGTTATTATACAAGTAACTCAAGGGTCAAATAACAACAGCAATAGCAACAATCAGGGATTTAACAGTTGGAGTCCATGTTAAATATCAGTCATTTATATTGATCTGAAGGGAAAGAAAGGAGTTTATATCTTTAGAAGTTTCTTCTATTCTCTATGATCTAAAATGCAATTTAATTGATGTTTGGACATCCAGTTCTCTCTGGTCCTTGGTATCATTATGCTCATAATGGACACCCATATTACAGATTAGAGGTATGCATACACTGATTCGAGATCGGGATATTTCAAAACATGATTTTGTATTCTATTCAGATCGGCTTATACGACTGGTAATTCTGCTATTTAGCTTATCAAAATTTATTGATTGACCAAAACTCAACAGCTTTATGATAATAAACATTACCAGACATGATTATTTATATAAATGTTGACTATCAGGTTGTGGAGCATGGGCTTGGCCATTTACCTTTTACTGAGAAGCAAGTAGTCACTCCAACAGGTGTGTTTTAGGGGGATGGAGAAGAATTAGGCGTGAGCTTGATTCTACTCCTTCTCTTTGGTGTATGTGCGCATGTGTGTTTGCGATGAGTTTTTGGACTATGTAGGATAATTTCTTTGATTCAAGTTTTTCATCTTGGAGAATTTTACTTCATAATATAATATATCAAATGGAAAACTGAAAATAATTGAATGTTCCTTAAATTCCATGTATGCGTTAAATTATTAAAATTGATTATTTTGTCCTGTCATCTTGATAAGGTATAATTTTGTGTAACATTGACTAACCTGATGTGATGGCATCTTTTAGAACAAAGATATGCCTCTACATGTGGCAAAAATGATTTAGGTGCCAGAACCAAAAAATTGGGATTAGCTATTGTAGAGAAATAACTAATGACCATGATTGATATTATTTCCTAGGCATATCAATATATTAGGTTTTTTATCATCTTTTTTTTTTTTTTCCTAATTTTTATCATCTTTTTAGCAAGCAGCTGTTTTCTTATGCTTTTTGGAAAATTATAATTAATGTTCTATTGAAGAGGATGTCAAACGAATTTGAAAAATATCTATATAAATTTCGCAAATTTTTCGTTCTTATTCTTCTCATTCATTATGCTTCTCCTCTCCTGCAGTAGTTGTGTAATGTAACTTTAAATCACTAAAATTTGACAACTCATAACATCCTCATAACATCTTTATTTTTGTGTTTCGTTTCTACCTTAAATTGTTCAATTGTGCAACTTTTTTGGTGTTGTATTCTTAAATGGTAAAAATGGCATTATTTAGTGTGGTCTCGTTAATTGATGGTGCTATAAAGCATAGATACTCCTATAATGGGGCCGTACCTTTATTAGATAGACGATTCTTGGTTACTCATGGATATGTGTCTGATATTATCTATTATTTGGAAATGATTTTTGTATTTATTTAGTTTACATATGTGAAACTTGGCAGATACTTTGATTATTAAAATGTTAAAATGTAACTTTTTCTAGTATAATATTATAGCATAATTCTTAGAGATAATCTTAGATTTATTTATTTATTATTTTTTAAATATTGAGATATAATAAGAATACATGATGCTTAACTTGGTTCAACATTTATGTCTTATGTAATGTTACTATGAACTTGTTGATCATAATTTTTATAAGGAAATATTAGTAACAATATATATATAACATGACAAACAATTTTTTTAAATTTATACATGTATACATATAAATTTAGTTTACATGTCTACATTCATATAATATATGTACATTATATTGCAGTGTCCTTGCCATATTCATAGCTTACTAGTTAAGAATTTCTCGTATCACTGTATCCTTTTGGTGTCATGCCCGTATCTCGTATCTATGTCCATAATTCATAGTGAGGGTATAGGGATGGGCAGACTGGATATACACGTAACTTTCTGCATTATTTGTGCAAAGTGTTTACCGTTTGACTTGAAACCGCATCCTCATTATTGGGAGCCCAAGCTTTTATCATTCTATTAACCAATTTTCCCTTGTTTTATTAATTGTCTACCCAGAAAATAAAAAGAATGTTTTGCATATCTTTAACAAATTTCTGACATTCTATTGCAGGATCGGTTTATACTGGTGTTGACTTTTGCAAGAAATTGTGTGGAGTTTCCATTGTGCGAAGGTGAGGGTTAAGTGAGGTATTGATGAAGTGGTTATTTGGAAATTGTTAATTCTTCATTTGTTGATGTAAATAAGATAGGCATGTTAATAAAGCTAGTTCCTCCCTTTAGATTCGTGTCTTGTTTAATCAAAACTATTATTGGCTTACTTGCCATTAGTACTGTACTCTACTTTGGGTGTTGCAGGGATTCTCACTGGCTGGACTTATATATGCATGAAACATAAATATATTTTCCCCTTTCTTCTCCCTATTCCACATTAAGCTATGTTGCTTATTAACCCACACTAGACAATAAATGAAAGAAGAAAAGAAATAATGTCTTTCCTTGGGACTTGGTTCACTAGCAGTTTTCTGTTTTGTTTGTTCCCATTCTCATAATTGGTAAAGGAGTTGTGCTTTTATAGTTGGGAGTTGAATTATAGGGTTTTGGATGATTAGGGTTTAGAGAGGAAAGATGAGAGAAAGAAGAAGACATAGTAGAATGTAAGAAACGGTTGTCAGTTAATTCTGACATCTCTACACCCATATATTTATTTTCTTCAGGAAATGTAAGTACAATAATTGTTGTCAAATCCCACTGATTATGCTTATTACAAGAATATTACCACATATTCCAACACTCCCTCTCAAGTTGGTGCATAGATATTTCTCATGCCCAACTTGCCTACAATAGAATGAAATGAATTAGAACTCAAACCCTTGGTGAAAACATTAGCTAGTTGTTCTTCTGACTTTACGAAAGGCATACAGATCACTCCATGATTCAACTTCTCCTTGATGAAATACTTGTCAATCTCAATATGCTTCGATCTATCATGTTGAACCGGGTTATGTGCAATGCTAATGTCCGCTTTATTGTCACAATAAAGTCTCATAGGACCATCATCCATTACAACACCCAAATCACTCATCAAGGTCTGAATCCACGAGTTCACATACCCCATGAGCCATAGCCCTGTATTCTGCTTCTGCACTTGACCTAGCCACTACAGATTGTTTTTTGCTCCTCCAAGTAACCAACTTTCCACCAATAAAGGTGCAATAACCTGTGGTGGACCGTCTATCATCAATTGAGCCTGCTCAATCTGCATCTGTGAAAGCTTCCAATTTCAAATGTGCATGACTGGAGAATAAGATCCCTTTTCCAGGTGTAGACTTCAAATATCTCATAATGCGATACATAGTCTCTAAATGAGTGGTGCGAGGGTCATGCATAAATTGGCTAGTAACACTCACTGCATTTGCTATGTATGGGTGAGTGTGAGATAAAGATATAAGTTTCCCAACCAATCTCTGATATCTTATCTTGTCCACTTGTTTGCCATCGCCACTCCGAAGACGATGATTCATCTCTAGAATATATTTCCTTTGAGATATAATGATGCTTTTATCAGATCTTGCAACCTCTATCCCAAGAAAATATTGTAAATTCCCCAAATCTTTGATCTCAAATTCCTGGGCTAAGTGAGCTTTTAACCTGGACACGTCCTCAAAATCATCTCATGTTACCACAATGTCATCTACATATACAATAAGAACAGTGATCTTGCCCTTAGCACACTTAATGAATATGGTATGATCATCATTACTTTGCTTGTATCCAAACTTGATCATGGCCAGTGTTAAAGGCGCGGCTCGAGGCTCAGGTTTAGTGTCTGTTGTCATCCTAGGCTCACTGATGTTTACTAGGCGCGCACCTCGGTTGTGCCTCGTCCTGTTTGTGAGGCGCGCCTCACTGATATATGTTTAAAAAAATGCGATTGTTCTATTTCTTAAGCCAAAAAGGGTACTTTTGGCAACTTAATAAACAAAAAAGAAATCCCATGCATACGATAGAAGGAACTTTTGTTCAAAAGAATAAAAAAAATAAGAAAGCCCAAGAGTCAAAGTGTTAATCGAGTAGCGATCTAATGAGATTGTGAGACGAAGACGAAGCCCTAGTTGCAGAGATGAACGACGACGACACGTCAGTTCTTTTTTTTTTTTTTTTTTTTTTTGTTAACATATTTATTTCTTTTCGTGCTTTGTTTTGCCATTCAAAAAAACACATTTTGCTTTGCCTTTCAAGAAAACAAATTTGTGCTTTTTTTATGGTTGTTGGATGCTTGTATAGTTGATAGATTTACTTTTTTATATTTGATATTAATTTTTAGAATATTGATATGACTTATGAGATATGAATATTATTATGGTAGTTTAAATTTTCAATTGTGCGCCTCACTTCACTTAGGCGCGCACCTCGCGCCTAGGCTCCAAAGGACCTCCAGCGCCTTGACCTTTAATAGCACTGATCATGGCCCTACAAAATCGGTCAAACCAGGCTCTCGGGGACTGCTTCAAGCCATAAAGTGCCTTCTTTAATTTGCATACCTTTCCTTTAGTGGTCATAGAAGAGAATCCTGGTGGAACCTCCATGTAGACTTCTTCCTTGAGATCCCCATGAAGGAATGCATTCTTCACATCTAATTGCTGAAAACTTCACCCTAAATTGGCTGCACATGACAAAAGCACTCGGATGGAGTTCATCCTAGCTACTGGTGCAAATGTCGCTCGATAATCGATGCCATATGTTTGGGTCCCCTTAGCAACTAGACATGCCTTGTATCTCTCTATAGTTCCATCTCCTTTCTGCTTCACAGTAAAAACCCACTTGCATCCAACAATTTTTTTTGTCATTTGGAAGTGGAACGAGCTCCCATGTCCCATTCTTCCCTAAAGCTCTCATTTCTTCTACCATTGCTTCTTTCCACTTGGGGAGAAATTATTTATTGTAACCGTTGCAACGATGACGTGGTGCAACGGACAGCTACAAACACTCCACCAAAGCACATATCTAAGCTTTTTGGTTCTATTGTAGGTCAACTTTGCTTTGGTGGAGTGTTTGTAGTCGTCTGTTGCACCACGTCATTGTTGTAACGGTTGCAATGAATAATTTCTCCCACTTGGGATCTGCAAGAGCTTCTTTCCAACTTTGAGAAATAGTTATAGAAGACAGAGGAAACAAATGCACGAAAGTAAGGAGATAAAGAATCATAGGAAACAAAATTAGAAATAAGATGTTGAGACAGGCGAGTACAACTCTTGATTCCCTTTCTAACAGCAATTGGAAGGTCATTATTATCGACAATAGGAATAAGAGAGGACTTATCACCTGATGGGAGAGGAGGTACATTGGGTTCTGAAATTGGAGTTGGAGATTGCAACCGGTGTGGTGGAGGCACATGAGTGGGAGGGAATCTGCTCCATCTGACATCTAGGCGGACGAGAATACCTTGGCAAATTCTCCTTATCTAATCTCCTATAATCAGCTTGTTCTTCACCTTGCTCCCCCTTATTATGAATGGTGTAATCTTCCACTTGTTTTCCGGATTCCTCCTGAGCTTGGGCTTGAACAGGAATAGGAATATAAGCTTCAGAATGAAAAAACGTCTCTTCCTCCTCCACATTCTCCCCCTGAAGAGATGGTTTTGAAGGAAGAAAATATGGCTCAGACTCGTGAAAAGTGACGTCCAAGCTAACAAAAGTTTTCTAGGAGGAGGATGGTAGCCCTTGTATCCCTTTTGTGTTACCGAATATCCAATAAACACACATTATAGTGTCTTGGGATCAAGCTTCCCTCTAGAACGTTGTGAATCATGAACAAAAAACACACTTCCAAAAACTCGGGGAGGAATGGAATGGATGTTTCCATTACCTTGAAGCAACTCAACAGGAACCATAAAGTCGAGCTCTCAAAGGCATCCGATTAATGAGGTATGTGGCAGTGAGAATAACATCACCCCAGAAGGTCTTAGGAACACCCATACTGAATAGTAAAGAGCGAGCTACTTCAAGAAGATGGTGATTCTTCCATTCGGCCACGCCATTCTGTGCTG